>NC_039359.1:127918790-129140251 GCF_003573695.1 Papaver somniferum
TTTTTTTTTTTTTTTTTTTTTTTGCCGGAAAATAATTACAATTTTCCTATCTTCTTCGAACCATTTAAACCCTAAATCATTCCAAAGCAATCATCACCATTTGCATTTAGGTCTTCTGTATTTTCCGATTTTATCTCTTCTTCCTCAAAGGTTTTTGACGAGGACGGTTGGGAACCCAAATCTTCGTTATCAAGTGCCTCCAAAATCTGCTTCTTAAATTCTTCCTTTGACAAGTCCCCGTGCCTATGCTTTAGAGCGAGTATGTGGGTTGAGAATTCCATCGGCATTGAGGTGGTTGATGTCGATACCATAAGCTGAGCTGCAGCAAACTGCATGTTAAATGTAGATGGTTGTAGATGTGCTGCATTATATCTATCCCACCATTTGATATATAATTGCCTTTCTAAATAAGGGATATAATCCCAATCAGGATCATTATCTTGTGGAATCGAATAATTCCATCTTAGAATCCATGGGATTTCATACAGTATAAAGAACCACTGCATTAATCTTCTTATATCATAAGATTGTCTATTAGCCTTGATAAATTTATTTAACATATCTACAATATATGCAGGTAAAATCTCCGGGCATGGCCCCCCAGCTACTTAGCCATGATCTGAACCAATTTGGTAACTCTTTGATTGTATTGAGTTTAAAACCAATATACCAGGAATGAGAGAATCTATGAGTTTGATAGCAAAAAATATGTGTCCATGCTTTAATATAATCAGTATAAGAATATGATCTCGGTTTGATATGGGGGTGATCATTGAATTTTTTTTTTAACCCATGAGGGTTCATTCCTCAATCTCGGTATGATAATACCTTAAGAATAACAAGCTTGGAGAACGCAGGAGGACCATTACCATTACTGTTGGCCGTGTTATGTGTTAAAAGGATAGATCCTGTCTCTATGAGTATTGTTTCATAAAACTCTCTAGTTTTACCATAATGTGGTAAAATATGCTCTTTTAAGTACATGCTTGCAACTTCTGCAGGATCTCTGTTAGCATGTTCTGTTTTTACCGCTAAAAGCGGTATTGATGTGGACATTAAAATGTCGACTTTTCTTCTGAAGAAGAATATTGTTTTCCCTTATTTGGGTTTCCTTTAATCATAATAAGATTACTTTTGTTCCTTTTATTAGGAGATGGGTAAGAAAATGGAGGAGCCTTTCCCCTAGTTATCTGGCATTCCATGCTTCCCTTGCAAAAATTCACGAGTCAAGAAATCAGGTAGAGAATTAGTTTCACATTTTATATATTCAATTTTGAAATCAAACGCTGATAAAATGGCTTGCCATCTTGCAAAAATTTGCCGAGAGGCTAAATTTTTAACATCCTTTACCAATACTTAGCTGCCTGACAATCCACTCTAATAAGAAATTCCTGGTTTAACAAATCACTTTCAAATTTAGTAACACAATGAATTATTGCTAATATTTCTTTTTAATGGTTGAGTAATTTTGTTGTGCCGATTTCCATACACCTGAGGTATATCTTACTAATTGCTCTTTATTATGAATCCTTTGTTTAAGGATTCCTCCATATCCGACATCTGAAGCATCAGTTTCAACTATTTTGTAGGCTGTTGGATTCGCTATAGTTAGGCATGGCAATTCTTTAGCTTTGATTTTTATAACAGCAATTGTATGCTCACTGCTCCAGTTAGCAGGGTTTTTCCGTAATCTTGCATATAGAGGTTTGCTATCCTTAGCTAAATCCTTATAAAAATCTGCTATATAATTTAAGCTTCCTATGAATCTTTGTAATTGTTTTTTATCCTTGATTTCATCAGGAAATTTATCAGCAAAGGATATAGCCCGTTCTATAGGTATTATAGTACCTTTATTAATATTGTGACCAAGGAATCTAACCTGGGTTTGAAATATTTTCATCTTTTTTTGCAGATACCACTAATCCGGCCTGTTTTACTATTTTGAGGAATATTGATAAGTGTTTAAAATGTTGCTAAATTGATTCAGAATATATTAATACATCATCACTATATACAATTGTAAAAGTTGAATAAGAATTAAATATGTTATTCATAATATGTTGAAATTCTGATGGAGCATTTTTTAAACCAAATGGCATAACATTCCATTCATAATGTCCAAAAGGAACTGTAAATGCAGTTTTATACTTGTCTTTTTCTGCGATTTGAATTTGCCAATATCCTGACTTTAAGTCAAATTTTGAAAATATGACAGCATTATGTAATCTATCTAAAAGATCTTTTTTATTAGGAATTGGATACCTAATCCATCTTAATGCTTTATTCAAAGGCTTATACTTGATGACTAATCTCGGAACTCCTCTTTCTAATTCAGCTGCTTTTTCTACATAAAATGCAGGACAACTCCAAGGAGAGTAACTTTTTCTAATCAAACCTTTATCTAGTAAATCTTGAATTTCAGATTTACATATTTCTAATAATCTATTGTTCATTTGAATTGGTCTGGATTTTGTTGGAATCATTTTTTCAGAAAAATCTGGTTCATAAGGTAATTCTACTATATGTTGTTTTCTTTCCCAGAATGCATTTGGGATTTCAGCACAAACTTCTTTCACTAGAAGATCATTAAAATCATTGATTTGTTTTTGGAGTTTTGGGAAATTTAGTTTCTCTTCTATTTTCTTATATTGAATCTCCTCTTTTAAGAAGAACAAAAATTTTTCTTTGTGCTTGATTTTTTCTTGAACCTGGTTAATAAATTTTTGCCTAGGTTCAGAGACAAATTCAAATAATATTTTATGTCCCTGAATGAGGGCTTCAATGCCAGTATTGTTAATACTTAACGGGTATAACATATTCAAGAATGGAGTCCCTAATATGCAGGATTGAGATAAATTCTTTACCATGAT
Source organism: Papaver somniferum (assembly GCF_003573695.1). Lineage (NCBI taxonomy): Eukaryota > Viridiplantae > Streptophyta > Magnoliopsida > Ranunculales > Papaveraceae > Papaver > Papaver somniferum. The sequence goes on from NC_039359.1 coordinate 127,921,661, forward strand.
AAATGGTGTCGCTAGACAAATACCATTATTACACACCGCAGCATCAGATAATTTGTAATTAATTATCAATTTGTTTCCATCTGCAGTATTAAGAACTTGGGTTGTTTTGCTAAAATACTTTGTGGGAACTAATCCTTCATTTAAGCAGTTTAGATCTGCACCCGAATCTATGAGTGCCATAGTTTCAAAACGGTATTCTTTTCCTATGATTAGGGTGACTAAGGTGTACCACTTTTGAGTGATTACTTTATCTATTATATTAATGAATTGCATGTTTTCGATATCCTGGTTATTAGTAGGTGATTCTGGTTTATCTATATGTGTAGTAATATGAGCCTGGTAGTTTTGTAAAATTTCATCAAAAGAGTTTTCTTCTTGTGAGTCATACTCACAGTCTACTGGTTTATGAAGTTCCAATATCTGGACTCTTTGCTTAAGACTTCTTAATTCTTCTTTAACCTGATTAACTTCTGCCCTAAGATCATTGACTGATGGTTCTTTTTAATGCGATGATTTTCTACTCTTGCCATTATTTCCTTAAAACTATAAGGTTTGTAAGAAGTTTCGATTTTCTATTGTTTTGGTGCTCTTTTAGCTACTTCAATATATTTTTCTAAAGCTATTCGCTTTGATTCTGGATTTTCAATTTTATCAATTAACTCTAATATAAAATTCTCTTCATTGGTGAGGACATTAATTCCTAGACTAGATATTTGTTTATGAAAACAATTTTTACAAGAACAACCATCTGTACATTCATCATCCTCCAATCCTGAAATTGTCCCTGAATCATTTTCTGAGGAGGATGATTCATCCTCTTCAGATAGATCGGAGTCCATTAAGAGGACTTGTTCTAATTGACGATTGAGACCTTCGTTTAGATTAAGCTCATTTATTTTTTGTTTTGTACGACACTTATTACTATCATGCCCAATTTTTCCACACTTGTAACATACCGGAAGTGACTTATTAGTCTTTTTATTTAATTGTTGTGTATTATTGTTGTTTTTCCTAAAATTGGGTCGTTTAGATTTCAATGGATACCTATTAGGATATCTAATAGTCTTAGGATTGTTATGGGAAGGTGGTCGAGTACCTTTCTTCCTAAATAATAACGCGGATGGTGTATTAGTGTATCCAAATTGCTCACAAAAATCACCTAACTCTTTCCTGTTAGATAATTTATTCTTTTGTATTTGTCTATGTAGCTTTATGTCTGAGCATAAAGCTAAACCTTCACATACAATTTCGGAAGATAGTTGGCCAAAAGTATATTCGCCATACTCATACGTTGTTGAATATTTTTTGATTTTAGTCTATTTCTAACCCTTTCAGCAAACAGAGGGGGTAATCCTGAGACGAATTTCTCTTTCCAAAAATCAGAATTAGAGGAACAATCTTCTATGCTAAACAATTTTGAGAAGAATACATCCTTGTACCATCTATAATGGGAGAGGGTAGGACATTTAAGATTAATAAGTAATTCCCTAGATCTTTCTATTTGTTGGCTATTACTTCCTACAAAGTGCAGGCCAATGGTATAAAGTAGGGTACTAACAATATCTTCCTGAGAGTATTCAGTACCATCTTCTAGCTTGATTGGTTTCTTTGCCATATAAATGCTATATTTTGCCTGGTCGGACATATGGAAATCCCACCATCCTTTAAGTTTGCCAGTAAAGCCAGTAACTATGGATTCAACAATTTGTTTTTCTGGGTTTTTAATGAGTCTAGAAGCAGAAGCATACATCGACATTTGTCTTATGATATTTACTATTTGGTATTCTGTCATACCATTTATGTTCCACTCAACTATGGATCTTCCATCAAACGAAGTATGATTCCAATTATAATCCTCTTCCAGTTGTAAATCTACCGGTGTTGGTCCAGGGTAATAATTTCTAGTAGGAACTGTCGGTGTATATTTATTTTTTCCAAAAGATATTTTATTAATGTTATCAGAATTGTTGTTAATATTACCAGAATTTGATGAATGAAAAATTTCTTCCAGTTCTTCTATATCTATATCATTGTATTCTTCGTGTTTGGACAGAACATTTATTCCTTCTTTTGATTGTTTGGATGCTTTAGATGGGCCTGAAGCAGATAAGCTTAATTTTCCTAGCTTTTATACTAGTGCATCTACAAATCTATTATCTGGGTTGGACAACCTGAAGACATTTGGATCTATTATTGGGTTTGGTTTAAATAATAATCCACTAGATGGTGCCTGATTAAGTTTAAGCTCATTAGGTTGTATATGTTGGATTTTATCCTTGTTTAACAAGCCTTCAATTCTTGTCCTTTGTTTTCCTATTGAATGTAAATATAAATTGGTGTAGTTATTTTGTTGTATTAACTGACCAATATCTTTATGGTTAGCTACTGAATCAGTTCCCTTATGTTCTAATTTGTATGGGGCTGCTATAGTACCTTTGATATCAAGGACTACTTCTGGTGGATGGATTGACTGAATAACATTTCCATCTTTTGTCGTATAAGATTGAAACTGGGTTTCCAACATATTAAGCGATCTCTTATATTTATTTAAATTGTAAGTTTTGGTAAAATCTTCAAACCAGGTGAAAAATGGGTTTGGATTTTTATTATGACTTAAGTATAGAGCATAAGTTTTATATATTCTTGTTCTTCTATTAGAACTAAAGTTGGATTCAAACCAAGCCCTTTTATTTGTATTTTCTAAACTATGATACTCTTTTCTAAGTTCTTGTAAATCCAATGATGGTTTTTGGATCACATTTATCTTAAATTCTAGATCGGAGAATGTCGGTTCTACTTGTTCAGGAATATTTCTAACCGTAGATTTTGGCGTTTCTACTTTATAATAAGGTTTATTAACCTGATGCGCGGTTTGTTTAACTCCTTCTATAATAATATCATTTGGGTCATTTATAAAATTATGAATGGTATTCTGATACCAAAACGTCTTGATTTAATATATATTCTTGTTATCTCAGAGGAGCAATTAGTGTAATTCTTGATTGGAATATATTGACCGTTCTTTTCTGTTTATATTGTTCTTTATTGGAAAATATCCTAGATCTGCACCAAATGTATCTAAGGCTTTGATAATATAAAACTTCAAAACAGAATATATTATTAAAACTAATAAATAGAAACAGTCTAATAAAGATTGCTCTTTATAATATCAAAACATCTTGTTATCTCAAAGGATATGTCTTCAAAAATATATATATATATATATATATATATTTGAAGCATGTAGCATACGTTTTATTAGTTGCAACGGAAAATTAGTTTATGCATAAACTAAAATATAGCTACATAAAGTATTATGTATCATTTGTGGTGGTTTGCCTAATGGATGTATGTTTAATTTTCTAAAATTATGCCTAAATGATAAATACCTTCAATTTTTTTTTTATAAAAGTTATAAATTTGATATTGTTGTTTGTACTTGCTGCGTAGATTTTTTTTATAAGCTTTCCAACGAGATAAAATTTGTAAAATTCCAAAGCACGGATTTTTAGATATGTTATATTAAAGTTTACATTCCAATTATACCCCTAAAAATAGGATACACGGAGTTATAGTAATTGGACTAAAATGAAGGGACAATTTTGTCTAGTGAAAAAGTAACCATGGACATGGAAATTTACAATCTTTTTATCAAATTGAACATTTGTGTTACTCTTCATTTTACAAAAAAGTGGCCACAAAAGGGACTCCCTCCCTTCGGACCCTCCGGTTGGTCGACCCAATTAGGAATCAGAAAATCTCAACTAAACCCAAAAAACCTTGTGACTTGTATCATCCTAATTGCTCTTGTTCTTCTTATTGTATTAATGAAAAATGCTTATTACGTCTTCATTAATACCAAAACATCTTGCCTATGGTCTAATTATGCTAAATAATGAAGGATGAGTATGTGATTTTGCAAGAGGATCTGGATAACGTTCTAGTTCAAGTTTTCCACTTAGCCAGGCCAGGTCAAGTTTCAACAGGGCGGTCGAGTCGGTCAAGAAGACTATACCGAACGGTCTAGTTGAGACCGGTAGTGTCTGAGACTCGACCGATAGGTAGAAACTAGACCGCCCACCAGATCTAATCCAACGGACATAAATTCATCCGCTTATAAATACCCGATTCTAATTTCATATCAACTCACACCTTCTTCCTTTTTTATTAGCTTTTCCAATTTCTCAAAATATGAACATGACTCAATTCATAATAGAGCAACATGCTGCTGAAAATCAAAGAGTTGAACACCGAGTTAATGTGCAAAACAAAATAAGAAGAACAAGAAGTGCAAGAGCTGCACATCAGCGCAATTTTAGTACGTTAGAAGATGAATGCATCTGCAGAAATTATGTTTTCTTCAGTAATCATCCATTAGTTGATGGCGCACTACAAGACATTTTGTTTTGGGGACGCGTTTTAAAAAAAAATTGAAGAAGAAAAAACGAACCTCAACAGTCGTGATTTGATGTTGTTGAGTGCTCGATTCTCCATAATTTCTAAGAATGTTAACAAGTATATTGTTATGATAAGGGAAGCAGATCGAAACATGAGAAATGGTGAAACTTTGCTGGACATTAAACAAAGGTGTCGTACAAAGTGGATCTGTGACAACGGAAAGGAGTTTCGATATGGAAGTTGTTATGAAATCTTAAAAGGTTTCCCAAATTTAATTTAATTATATGTTTTAAGTTCTTAATTTTAACTTAAGTAAAAAACTTTAGAAGAAGATTTTTATTTATGAAACAAAAGTGCAATTATATTAAACCACGATTAAAACTATCGATTAAGATCTATCAAACTAACAATTTCCAAATATATATTCCCCTATATATTCCTGTTTGATTCCCCAAAAACTCACCATTTTGAGTCTGAGATGGTGGTGAGTAGCATCAGGGGATTCATAACCTTGATATGGTACCGGAGATGGTTGAATTGGATGAACAAATGCTTGAAATGGATGCTGAAGTACTTGTTGGGGTATAAATTGCGGATTGCATAAATGCATCCATATTTACGCCACCACCAAGAGTAAGTACATGACCTAGGGGCATGAAACCAATATGAGACTGGAACCGAATATCCTTCATCTCCACGAATGCTGATGTTGTTGCTCCTGCTGCTGCAACCTGAGTCTCTTTAACTAAATTTGGAGTATAATGATGACTTCTACGACCTCCACCGCGACTTCCACGACTCCTTACACTGCTGTTACCACCAGGGGAATTGCCATCACGACCTAAACCCATCTGAGAACTTGAAGCTAAACCCATTTGATAACTTGACCCTAACTGAGTCTCATGCATTTCTTAACTCAAACTCTCCCTCTGTATCTTCATCTGTCTCAAGTGAAAACTCTGGAATTCATCGAAAATAAGCGTTAAAGATTTCAACTGGTTCTGATACTCTTCTAGTGATGCCACAACATCGTAGTATGGATACCTCTGCTGCAGACCTTCATTACTAAGTGAAACTGTAACAATATCTCCACCGGGTGATAAAGTATGGACTTCCCAAGATATTTGAGGCATATATGGCAACCCCATTTGACTTCTAGGATACATATATGCTTCATCCGTCGTGGTGGAGGTTGGGATAGAAGATCTGTAAGTGGCAAATTTCCAATTGTTGGAACGTCAACATTACCTAAGTTTTGTGGATGAACAACAATATTTAGCTTGCATACCTTTTGAAACCAACTGTAGTAATCAAAGTCAGCATCTGGGGTTTGGATCAAATCTTCAGCTTTTCCCCAAGGTTGTCCATTATTTATCAACGTGATCCAATCATCCTATGACATTATTGAAGTTGGAAACAGGTTGATTGCTTTTACCTTTCTACCTTGTAGCTGAAACATATGTCTTTAACCGTAGTACCAAATACCATGACCTATAATAGGAACGTAAATAACAAGTAGCTTAAGGCTTAATTGTAGGATGCTTTGTGCTATTGGTTCATTGTACTCATCAATAAAAGTATACGACATTGAAATAATGTTGATACTAGTTTTGCACAGTTGTTGCATCCCCTGAAAAGCATCGACATTTTTCCACCATTAACTTGACCAATCCAATTATCAATTTTGTACTTGTACACGATTGGAAAAATTAATCGTGTTTCGTGAAGCTCAGGTTCACAGACCTTAAAGTAAGTATACCATCAATATTGAAAAATAACATCGACGAACATTATTGTATTAGTACAATCACGATCAGTTTAACAATTAACTCGATAATGAATCAAATAATATAAAGGGATTGTGGTTCTTACCTCAAATACGACCCAAAATCCATTCAAGGTATTTGTATCCTTACACGAGTATTCACCGAGACTTATGTATAGCTCAACTAAAATTGAAGAACCCCAATCATAATTTGGCGCTCTAGTTAAATCTTCTAAAGAGTCGAGAAAACCAATTAACGCCTTTGAGCTAGCATTGGGGAAAAAAACCCGGCCTAACACCCATAACACAAAAATACGTTCAAGCTCGGGATAATCTTCAACTATGTCAATCCCCTTTCTAGCATAATGGTTCAAAAAAGCCTTCAACACAGACACTCTTAATCCATATGAGTGTAATTTTTCGGATTCTGTCTTTTCTTCAGTATTATTTGAGTACAAGGGAAGTAGTTGTTTTCATCTTCCCTCTCATATCCACTTTAATTGGTTAAATTGTCCTATTTCATCCTCACATTTTATTCCCGTCAACATATACAAATCTAACAGTGTAAACCCTAAAAACAACATGGTCATAAAACTAAAGTTTCTATGTGGAACTAAAATTTGAATGAAACTAAAACACTGAACCTCTAAAAATTAAAGTTTGTTTTTGAACTAAAAATTAAACTATTGAATGGAAAAATAAAACTTACCACACTCGAAATCCTTGAAAAAGAACGTATTTGCAGTGTTCCGCCAATGTACTACTATAACTCGCACAACTTAAATACTTTGTTTTTTTTTTGCCTTTCATGAAATATAAACGCTGCCAAGGATATCTTCGCAAGGATTGTTAAACAGCTTCGGGGAAGAACCCAAACACTACGGTTATCTCAGACCACCCACCTCTTAGTTTAGGTAAACCTACTCGCTCAGGATGGTTAGATAAATGCGTATGTAATACACCAGGTCCAACTAGTTGCCTAACATTTGCGAACTCTTTTTCTTTATCCTGGACCTAGACTATATCACTATCTGCAGTAGATTTTCCTTTGTATTTCCTGTTTCTTTTTCTTTGTCTATTTGTTTTGGAACTCATTTTTAAGCAAAAAATCGCTCTGGTAGACTGGTTTGCTCTCAAGAGATATATTTTTTTTTTTTTTGGAATGAAAACTGAAGTAAATGATGGTATTTATATATGGTAGAGCATCGACCGCAAAAGGTCGAGTTTAGATCGCTACCGGTACGAACTACACCTGGTGATCAAGTTGAAGTCCTAGCGGTCGAATCTCGATTGCTAGTGGTGTAGTCTCGATCGCTTAACTCTTTCCCATAATGGCGCGGCCAGTTTGCCATGCCAATCAAGAGATTAACCACCCCCACAGGAACCAGCATTAGATCACTCGGCCAAACCGTCATTTCACTCCTGCAATTACCACACAAAACAAAAACAAAATAAAAACATTTTTTTTCTTTCTGATTAAAATTTCAATCCCACCAACTCGCACTCAAATCAAACGTTATGTCAGCACCTACTCAGCCGGGTCAGATTCAAAGTCCCTTCCAAGGCTCCAAGCAGCCCTCTTTAAAATTCTAAATTAAGAAATTTCCACAAAAATATACGCACACGGCGCACGTTAGTAACCAAAGTCTGTGCGTGTATTTTATTATTCCTGGTTAAATTCCTCCTCCCATTCTCTTTGATTCTCACACACACTTTATATGAGAGAACCTGATCAAAGACCAAATCTTTCTTCCCCCCATTGAAACTTTTGTTCTTCATTCTCAAAACCCTAGTTATTTTTTTTGGTTTTGAGAGGAGAGAAAAAAGATGGTGTTTTACTTCAAAGCTCGACCAGATGTTGGTGATTTCACCATCTTTATGGGCTTAGATAAGCACGAAAACGAAGAGCTCATCAAATATGGATTCCCTGAAGATATTTGGTAACCCCCTTTTTATTGTTTTTGATATCTAACTCATTAATTTTTTTCATTTAATGATGATTTTGAGGTCTTTTCTGGTCGTTTTCTTGTGTTTTTCCTTTTAATTGTTCTTTCTTGATTCCTTTTTCTCGCATGCAATGAGTGTTAAGTTTTGGTTTTTATGGTTGTTTACTGCAATTATATGCCCAATTTCAGAAACCCTTTTCTTGATTTTGCAATTTTTCTTCCTGTGGATTTGGGTTTTTGTTTCTTGTTTTTGTTGCTGATGTTCTTGGTTAAATTAGGTTTTCTTTTGTTTTGGTTTACATGCCTTCTAGTGATATTGTTCTTGACATGCGATTCTGTGGTTAGCATTTCCTGTTTCTGTTTATTTCACTCTGGTATGTCTAAAATATGCTTGTTTCTTTTTGTTTTGTAAATGCTAGTGTAATTTCTTAGAGCATGTTGTTACTCCTGTCCATCAATGGAATTACTATGGAAATTAAGTTCTTTACTAGTTTTTGATAGAATAGTCATGTTTATAGCTTCAATTATTATTGAATATATGGAATTGTTGTCATTTTACTTAGCTCGCATATACGGGGAGCTTTGGGGTTCGTCTAAAAGTATTGTGATTTTGGTTAGCTCACATAAGCAGCTTTGTGGTTCGTCTAAAAGTATTGTGATTTTAGTTAGCTCGCATAAGCGAGGAAAAGTTTGTAATAATTTTTTCAAAGTTTATATGATATGTTTTAAGGATAGATGTATGTTTCTACTTTCTACCCATGAGTCTGTTACCTCAAGGCTTAAAATTTTGCGAAATTACTTATTTTGGATATTAGGCTTGAGAAAAGAGAGTCTGTTCTTCTTTCTATCCCAACATAAGGAGTACTTAGATTATCTGTGTGTCTTAAGATGTATTTAGTATCTGAAGCTTCTATTTCTTGTAAGCTAACATCCTTTCTTTGCATCAACGAAGCTTCAGATTTTTCTTCGGTGGCCCTCTTTATAAAGTGATGCACCAATGCTCACTTGTCCAGTAGCCACTAAGGTTAGATTTATAGGCAACTAAAATTACTACTATTAACTTTAGGCATGGGACATATAAAATTGCAGGATAGGAAAAAGATTCAAATTTGGGCACAAGGAACTCGTGCATTCTCCTGCCACATGGCTGCAGCCATTCATCGTCTTCTTTTCTTGAGCGAGACAAGTATCATGGCTCGATCGTAGTTTTGGTTGAGATAGATATGCTTGCTCCTCCTTTTTTTATTAATGCATGTCTTTACCTTAAGATCTTATTCTGATGGTCCTTGTCTATTCCAGGTTCCATGTGGATAAAATGTCATCAGCCCATGTTTACGTCAGAATGAAGAGGGGTCAGACAATAGACGATATAAGTGAAGGTTTACTTGAGGACTGTGCTCAGCTTGTAAAAGCAAATTCCATCCAAGGCAAATTCTCTACTATATTTTGTTTTCTCGCATTTTCTTATGCTTGTTGCAACTTCTATTTGTTGAGAAATCCAAAATGGATATGCAGTCTCCAATTGTGCAATGACATTCTTTTTCGCTAATCAGCACAAAATTCCCACGGGAAGGGTATTAAGGAACCCAATTCTTATTGCTTGAAATCAGAATTATTATCACATTTTTGAAAGAGAATGTTGTTGTTTCACATTTGTAGTTCACCTGCGTGATAAGAGAATGTTGCATGTGTTCGTTTATTGTTCTGTCCATAAAGCATATCAAACCACATCCTTTACATGGTTAACTATTTAACTATTGTTTGAAAGAGAATGTTAGTTGTTTCACATTTGGTCTTTTTTATAGTCTCAGCTGCGTAATTTTTGGTATCAAACTTGCGGCATGCATATCTAACAACTAACATTCAAACCACATCTTTATCTGTTGTGTTTTTTAAAGTATAATTCAAATTAAAGTTTATTCTTATAAGTGTGACTACTGGGTGGTGTAAGTCTACGTCCATTATTGCTGTTGCTAGTCTTCCATAAGTAAATGGTAATTATACCTGACATGACAATTTCTTGAAGGTAAAGAAGTAGCAACACTGCAACAATACCACGATGTTTTCCTTTTACTATCCCAATAAAATGTAATTGTAAGATCAACTGAATTGTAAGATCAACTGAAGTAACCTTGGAGTACTATTAGTCTTAAAAATGCAAAAATGTTTAAGTAATGGACAATATAACCATCAGAAGCCATGTTTTTCGCAAAAAAACAATGGGAACTTCTCATTAGTTAGACTAGTATAATGTTGTTCTTCTTTTCCTTCGACTCAAAATATGGTTGTACTGGTCAGAATGGTGGTTTCAGCTGACATGATTTTTTTCTTTGCAGGCAACAAGGTGAATAATGTGGATGTTGTGTACACCCCCTGGTACAATTTGAAGAAAACTGCATCCATGGATGTTGGCCAAATTGGTTTTCATAATTCTAAGATGGTGAATCTCTTTCTCCCAGTTTCCAACACTTCACACTCTGAATTGGGCAAAAAGTTGCATGCAGATATTTCTGATCTCGTATTTTAATAAAAATTACTCCAGTATTTTCCTTGCAACATTGCATACCCACAGTAGATGTAGGTTAGCGAGCTAGTTTTATCAATGTTATGTACTCAGAAAATGTCTGGTCATTATCTCTTACGCCTCATATGCAGTATAATATATAAATTTTCTCATATCAGTCATCACATGTGAAAAAGTTTTATGTAGGTGAATACATCAGATTTGTTGGTTTCAGTGTTTCTATGGCTTCATACGATTGTTGCATAGATCCTGATCTGGCTGATTTTGGTGCTTGGTGTAGGTTCGCACTGTAAGAGTAGAAAAACGCATAAATGAGGTAGTTAATAGATTGAACAAGACCAAGGTGGAAAGGACCCCAGACTTAAAAGGTATGGTTACATATGGTATTAGTTTTGTTAACCCACATGCTCTATAATTTCCTTAATTTTTTTTAATCCCTCTCAATGTTCCTCCTCATATTCAGTTATTTATTTTGCTAAATGTAATACCCTTCTATTATTACGAACGGCCGAACGGGGATTAAAACAGAATTTCATTTATTGCTCATCTCATGCTTGACCAGCTTTTTCATTCTGAAAATAGGGTTTTAGTGTCCCTCGTCTGTCTAGTGGTGCTGTATTGACTCTTTTTTGTTCTCAACATGTAGCTGAGCGAGAAGCAGTTAATGCAGCTGAAAGGGCAGAGAGGAAACTACAGCTGAGAGACAAGGTAAGTCTCATGTCTATTAACTTGAAAACTTTGCAACTTTAGATTGGCTGCACTCCTGAAATCCTGGAAGGAAATGACATGATTATACACTTCATATGTTGTCTGTTGACGCATTCGTTGACATTTTTGAGGGGCCTCCATGAAAATGATCCAAGGCTAATAATCTCCATTTGGGAAGATTCACTTAATACTTACTATGTGGGTCATCTTGCGTAGTCATAGCACCATTCAATCATTCCTTTTCATTTCTGCACTATAGAAAACATAAAGATTCCACTAGGAACAGGAATAGCAAAGTAAGTAATCAAATTCAGGCGATAAAGAAAGGAAGAGTAACTAGCATTTAAATTATGAGTTGAAAATGGTAGCTATTGGCACACACTGTCCCAACTCTAGAATAAGAGATTTCCTTGAATCATCAGTATAACATAGTATAGTGTATAACTCTAGAGATTTCCTTGAATCATTAGGATAACATAACATATATGAATGTAATATTAGTTAAAGCAATTAGAGGGGAGAAGCTGAATGCTTTACTCATTCGTGTTAATATATGAATATAATTTTAATTGTGGATTAGGCCCAGGATTCTGATGGGTAGCTTCTTAACTTTTTGTCCCACAGAAACGCCGTGAGGAAATGGAAAGGCTCGATAAGGAGAGGCAAGCAGAGATAAGGAGCTACAAGGGTCTCATGGTGTCGGAAAAGATGACATCTAACAAACAAATTGCGTCGGCAAGCAAGTCCTTGCAGGAGCTTGAAGACGATTTCATGTGAAGTGAGCAGCAGAAACATAACTGGAAAACACCACATTGGTGATTAATCCAAAAAAAAAATGGCACTGCCATGTAATTGAGGGAAGGAAATGAATCAGAAAGTGAAAAGGAAGACAAATGTCTTCAGAAAAAAGGAGAGAAAAATGCACAACCTAGGAAGTAATTTGAAAGCAAGGCGCAAACTTGTTCATCACTAGACCGAATGAGTTGTTTTTTTTTTCTTTTCTTTTTCTTCATGTTGATGGCGACTATTAGATGTTTTCTGATGATATTGCACAAGTTTTTTTGCCATAGCATGCGTGATCCATTTATTGAGTCTGAATGAAAAGTCATTCTAGAACTAGTTACAATGGATTGTGATATGTGCCAGAGTTTTGTTTTGACATCTCCTGGATTTTTTTGCTTACTGTTGCGGCTGCTGCTTCTCCAGTCTTCTTCCCCATTGTCATGAGAGAGACTAGTCCATTTTCTGAAGTAGGTAAAAGGAGGGACACGTGTCGACTATGGATTGGTGGGGATAGAGGAACCTCGATGCCAACGAATCTAGTAGTTCTCTCTTTTAGGTTTAAAAACACTACCTTTTAAGTCTAAAGAGATCAAATGGGTTCTTCTTCTTTAGCTACTAACCTGCGCACGTTCTCAATTCAACATCAATCATCGTCGAATCTTTCATTTTCATCATCAATCCAACGGTTGATTCCAATCAGAATAATTTCTTCATTTCTTCGATCAAACAAAGTAAACCTAATTTCAACAAGCAGTAGTAGAATTCAAAGACCTGCTAAGTGGAAACTACAGTCATCAATGGCGGGTACTGTTAAATCTAGTAAAGAACATCATAAGAAAGAGATATTTGAGAATGAAGAACTTTTATCGATTTCTTTAGCGAAATATATAGCTGATTTATCTGAGAAATTTGTTAAAGAAAGAGGTTCTTTTACTGTTACTCTCTCTGGTGGTTCTCTCATCAAATCTCTCAGGTAAAATGGTATTTTCATACTAATCCAGATTTATTTAATTGTTTCTTATCTGCTAAATTTAGGTAACCAATTTTGTTTGGATTCTTGATTTTTCTTTAATGGATTGTGTTGGATTTCATAATCTGGGGTTTTTTATTGGTAAAATATTTACAAGAACATCTATTTTTCCTATTAATATGTAGAAATAATCTGCTCTATGTTGAGCTTAGAGAGTAATTTGGCTAATTTTTCTGCCCAACAATTATCAGCAAAGTAGTTCTTGAATTTCTTAGTCTCCAGCAAGATAGCTTCACAGTTTGGATCAAGGAAGTCAGGCAATCACCATCCAGTTTCACAAATTTCACCTTCTTTAGTAATCAACTGAGTATTTCTTATCCATTTTTAGAAAAGGCAGCATCCACCAGCATGAAATTTTCTTCTTCAATGTGATCAGTGTTGTGTAACTTGCAACCAGGATGATAAGCATCACATTTAGTAATGTTTCTATTCTAACTTATATAGTCAACATTTTGCAAAGAGCTGGAATCTGTTCCTGTATAGAAATAATTACATCTTTTGGATCTGGTGGAAAACCACTTTGCACCTATATATTCATAAACTATACCAGATTATGTATGCAATTTTATCTCTGTTAAGTTTATCAGCAAGCCGCCTTACGAACCAATCCTTGAAATTGCTATTATGATTTCTATAAAACACATGAGTCATAGAGACACCCCACCAGATAGCTTCAATAAACCTGCATTTCGTGCAAACGTGATCTGTGGATTCAGCATGTAACGACAACATTTATCAATTGGAGAGAACCTCCCCAGTCTTCCTTTACTGGTAACAATCAGTAATGGCTCTCCAAAGAAATTTTTTGGTTCCGTGTATAACATTTATGCCACAACATATACTATTCCTGTTAAGAGAATTCGTTCTTCTGTCATTTTTTCACTAACTTCCTTACTTTGATTTTGCTCCCAAAATCTTGTTGTGTCTTCTCTCATGTGCTGTTTAGCTTGAGGAGGTATCATAAACACCAAGATGCAATACTTATCATTCATCATGTTTTTATTTTTGTTTTTGTGAGGTCGAATTTCACAAGTTGGGGTTTTTTGTTGGTAGAATATTACTAGAGATTAGTTTATGTTGAATGATTTGTCAATATGTATGTTGTTAATTTTGGACTGAAAGTTGTTTAAAAGACAAACCTTTGATTTATTATAAATTGATCAAACTCTTAAAACCATATTCTTTAGGGAGAAATTCAAAAATTCTTAAATAAATGATATACAATATAAAGTTATTTCCAGATGGAGGAAGCGAGCTCTTAAGATTGAGTAAAGAAAGTTGATTATATTGCAATTTGAAGCTCCAAAATTTTTCATCCTTTTGTTGGAAAATAATATATTGATTTGAACTAATGGAATGAAATTCTTCAGGAAGTTGGCGGAAGCACCATATGTTGATTCAATTGATTGGGCAAAATGGCATGTCCTATGGCTAGACGAGAGAGTTGTTCCTAAGGATCACGCTGATAGTAATTATAAGCTTGCTTATGATGGGCTTCTGTCTAAGGTGAGTCACCTTCATTTTCTAAACTAGTGTAGAAAGAAAATAATAGACCCTTACTCTTTATTTTCACTGAAAACTTGAGGTAAATTATTTTGGGTTGTGGAATCCCAACTAATGCCTGAAAAGTATTTTTGCGGATAAACTCTAATAAATTATCATGGATAAACTCTAATAAATTGCGGGGGTATTGGTTCTCTTAGTTTGTAGGCAAACCTGTTAGTTCTGTGTACTGCCACGTCGCTTGGTGACTGTGAAATGTAAAATGATGAAACATAGAGCAATCTCAGAACATAGGTGAACAGACTAGACTGTGTATCTCGGAGAAAGTATCGAGTTACATCATGCTTATAGCTCTGCATAACTGCCGTGTTTGGATGGTAGGAATGAAATTGCCTTCCCTAGAAACTAGGGTCATTGGAAATAGTATGATGGCTGGTTGATTCCCATTCTAACCCACATCTACGGAATGTGATTCATGAAACATGGCTGTATTATATGGAGATCGGAGGGGATCTTCATCATTGTCGTGTAGATATTGATCTTCAAATTACTGAGAAAGTTCTCATGTGTCTAAATTTGATTCATATCCGTATGCCAGTTGAGCAACAATTCTCAATATGGAAATTTATTAAAAAAGGATTTTCTAAGCTAAAAAAGACGGCATTCTTCTTCCATGAGATCTTAGAGCAGGCCTAATATTTGGGTTGTATTTACAGTGTTGTCTCTGTAAATTTTTTAACTGAGATGCTTGACCTAATTTATTTATTTTTTTCTATTCAATAAGCCAGTTGTGTCGTCATGTGGGTAAGTACAGTAAAATAGTACTACTAGTTCTCTTTATAATTAGCATATATTAAAGTTTCCGCTAGTTAGTTTTAGAAATTTATAGGCATAATTTTATCACACATTCTTAATGCCTATTCTTCCACCCCAAGAAACTTCTCAGTAGTTTAACACTGGAGAACAAGTTGCAGATACAGTTCAAAGGTACCTCTAAGACTCTGAACTTGTGTTAGTTTAGTTACAGATTTGATGCGAGCAATAAAAACTTTTATTAGTTTAGAGGAGTTTCAAAAACTATTAAGTTATTGTGAAAATTTCTTGAAGTGTGTGATAAATTTTAGGCTAATATATTAAGATATTCTTCTATTTAAAAGAACACAACTTATGGCTAACCTTTGCAGTACTGTTGAGAGAACCAGATTCGGAGCCTTTCAATAAGTCAGACAAATAATATCCATCAAACCTTGTCATTGGAATAAGTGTAGTATTAGTGCTTATGGATTGCGATTCTCTTAATCAGTAGTCTTTTCACTGTCTTGTTTATTCCTTGCATATATAGTGATGGTCCAAAAAAATATATATCTTACTTCTCTTTTTTGACAATATGCTTACTTCTTGCCATCATTTTTTATAATCTCTTTATGGTCTTTGTAACCTTTCAATACTCAAAGATCCAACTTTTATTACAAGTATCCGTATATTCTTTTTCTGATTGTCAAACACAATTACTCCTCTTTTCAGAATTACCACTCCTTTTAACATATTCAGTTAAATGCTTAGTTATCTTTTCGTCAAACGGCATATCTTACAGCTAAAACTGTTGCTCGATCATTTCATAAATAATTGTCTTCACCACACTATTGGACAGTATACATGTTTCTTTATTTTTCTTTTCCGCAATTTGGCAGGTTCCTATTCCTCCTGGTCAAGTTTATGCTATAAACGATGCACTCTCTGCTGAAGGCGCCGCTGATGATTATGAGACCTGCCTGAAGCATTTGGTTAATACCGGTATCTTGGCTGTATCAGCTGCTAGTGGGTTCCCAAAATTTGATCTCCAGTTGCTAGGGATGGGCCCAGATGGTCATGTAGCATCTCTATTTCCTGGACATCCTCTTCTTTATGAGAAGGAACGATGGGTTACCTTCATTAAGGACTCGCCAAAACCTCCACCAGAGAGAATTACTTTAACTTTCCCTGTGATAAACTCGTCCGCATATAATGCTATTGTGCTGGTTGGAGCTGGTAAATCTGCCATAGTCGCGAAAGCATGGGGTAAAGATAAAAGCTCGGATTTGCTTCCTGTTGAAATGGTTACAGCTGAAGATGAATTTACCTGGTTTATGGACAAAGAAGCGGCATCAAAGCTGTAAAGAGAGTGATCAGGTATGACTACTGTAATGTAAGCTGTATAAGACTCGAGTGAATGGATTATCATCAAATCTTCCGTCTAGGCCTGCAACTTTATGAAAATAAATTCCTGACATGCCAGGTGATTCTATAATGCATGTGGTAGTCAAATGACTTAATAAAGACTGTGTTTTAGTAAAGTTGTTTTTTTTTTTTTTTGTTTGTAAGTAAGATATTGCATAAAACGATTAGGACTCGAAAGGAGTCATGGTTACAAAAGAAGTAGAGCCATCTAATATGGGATGTTGAGAGTTCCCAATATTAGATTTATCTACTAGAATTTGGTTTCTACTACAAATTGGAGATGAAATCCCCATTCAAGACTTGAATTTAAAGATCTAACATGTTTTGCCAAGATATCCGCTACTTGGTTACCTAATCCAGGAATAAAATAAAATCCCAGAAAGTTGTCACAAAATTGAGCTGTTTTGTTAGTCTCCAAAATGTAAGTTTTAGCTTTCCAGGAAATGTCTACATTTTTGTCATTTATGTAGTTGATGATTTTCTCAGTCTCCCTCTATGTGGCAGGTAATGAATCAGAGATCCAAGTAGCATCTACATTGATTTTTAGAGAGTCTTTATTCGGGGCTTTCCAAATAGGAGCTGGTTTCTTCTTTCTACCATACTTTTTCTTAGGTGTTTTTTGTTTTCCTGAGGACCAAAATTCTATGTGCCTTTGTACTTAGGGCTGTCAATGGATAACCGAATATTCGATATCCGTCCGAATTGTTAGCATATTATCCGAAATTTCGGATAACAGGTATCGGATACGGATACCTTATAGAATATTCTTATTTTTACGAAACGGATACGGAAAAGGCATTATCCTATAGGAATGCATATGCAGATTTTTTAATATTTTCTTTGAGTAATATATTTAGTTGTTAGCTTGGTAGTATGTGAAGAGCGGTAGAAATAAAAATATTATGGAAAAACAAAAACACAACTAGTTTTACTAGTTGTGAGAAAAGCAGAGAATTTTTCAATATTGATGGAGTAGATTTGAGTTTTGTTTAAATCTAATTTAATACTCCCTCCGTTCCTTTTTAATAGGCTGGTTTCTATAATTAAATGTTTCAAAAAAAAATTGGCTGGTTTCCTAATTGGGAAAGTCAAATGTTACTTTAGTTTTCTGGGATCATTTTTTCTCTTAACTTCTTTTGATGACAAGTGTCATGTGGACCATTTTACTTTACTTATTTTGCTGACAAGTGTTATGAGGTTCATTTCACTTTACTTCTTTTATTGATAAGTGTCATGAGGACCACTTTCAATGATTAGTTCTCTTAATTTCCTTAATTTTCTCTAAAAACAAAACCAACCTATTAAAAAAGAACGAAGGGAGTATAATATAATAATTTTAAAGTCAAATTTGTGCATTTAAGGTATTTGGTTCTGTTTAGTCGAATTTCCTTAGGATTCCTTTGATTTTTTTTTTTGTAATTTATGAAATTAGAGAAAGACTAAAAAAGAACTTAAATTACTTTTATTATAATGAATTACTATCGGATATTACCGGAACGGATAACGAAAATATTTTTGAATATCCGATAATCTTATCGGTAATGGATATGGTAGATGCCATATCCGTTTCGATAGCTACCGTTGACAGCCCTATTTCTACTTCTATAGCTAAGGTATTAGCACTCTTAGTATTATTCTCAAAGGTTCTATCACACCTTTCTTTCCATATAAACCACATTGTAGTAAGAGTTCAATAGAAATATCATTTCTGGTGTTAGACATCCATTTTTTGCAGCAATCTAGCATAGAATCTGAAGTATCTATATTAAGAGTGACAGGATTAGGAAAGGAAATCCATACAAATTGAGCATATTAACTTTACCAAAAAGTTTAGCATTAGTAGGCAAAACATTCTGTAAACACTTCCACATAAACAATTTAAGAGATATGAAGTTTCCATAGTGATTTCCAGAAGGATTCTGGTAAGGACAGGCTCGTCACGTCCTGTCCTATTTCATTCAATTTCTCATACATGGATTTAACAGTAAAATTACCAGAATTTTTTAAAGACCAGTGTATTTGGTCCTTCTTAAGCTCATGGTATTATCTTTGAAGATATAAATTTGGCTACTTTTGTTGACTATGTCACTAGGGAAAATCAAGGAAAGTAAGAGCAAATTCCAAGAGTTAGTTTCAATACTATCAATTAAATCTGAGACTCTAATCAGATGGTTGTTACTAGGGGTATTAAATTGTTGTAAGGTTTCCTGTAGTCATGGTATCCAATTATCCTTCCAAATGTTGATATCCTGCCCATTTCCCACTTCCCAATTACTATATTTTTGCACTAGATCTAATCCTTGTCTAATGCATTTCCAAGTCCAAGGGCTTTTAGCAGAACATTTAGTTCTCAGTGGATATTTGTTTCTGAAATATCTAGCACCCGTAGTTTTTACCCACAGAGCATCAGGCTCTTTTACCATTCTCCATGCTAACTTGGCCAACATAGCAAGATTGAGTTTCCTAGCATCCTTAAAACCTAATCCTCCTTTAAGAATTGGTTTACAAATAGATGGACATGCCTTAGGGTAGTATCCTTTGTCCCACCAAAAATCTCTTTGAATATCATCTATTTTATTTGTTATTTTCTTTGGTAGAAGGAAGCATCCCATAAGATAAGTAGGTATACTAGCTAAAACTGCTCTATTTAGGACTGCCCTGCAGGGTTGGGCCAAAATTAAGCTTTTCCATCCTTTTGACTTAGATTTCATTCTTTCTAGAATTGGGGTAAAGGTTTTTATTTTTGATCTTTCCATAAAGAGAGGGGCTCCTAAATAGGGATCTCTAAGGTTTATGTGTTTTATCTTCAACATTTTTGACATAATCCTTTGGTGTTTTGGTTCTACTTTCCTAATAAAAAAAACTCCAAGACTTTTCAAATTAATCAATTTCCCTGAAGCTTTACTAAAGATTGCAATAGTATCTAATAAGTTGATGCACTCTAACAGGTCAGCTTTGACGAAAAGTAAACAATCGTCAGCGAAGAAGATATGTGAGATTGGTTCACTTTTAGATGTGATTTTGACTCCATGTAAGGTTTTATCTTGTTCCTGAGTTAAAAGAAGTCTAGAGAAATTTTCATACATATGATAAAAAGATAAGGCGATGAGGGATCTCCCTGATGCAACCCTCTAGAATTAAAAGCTTCACCAGGTGAACCATTTAAAAGGACTGAAAGAGAGGTTGTTGAAATACATTGTTCTATTAGTTGACAAACTTCATCATTATAACCAAACGTTTTGAGGGCAGTTAACAGGAAATTCCAGTTAACTCTATCAATTTTTTTTGACATATCTATTTTAATTCCTAATCCTCCAGTTCTCGCTTTTTTCTTTTTAAAAGAATGAATTATTTCATGGGCTACTATGATATTGTCTGAAATTTGTCTAGATGAAAGAAAAGCTGATTGAAAGGGTGAGATGATCTTTTCTAAGGACGGTTTTATTCTATTAGCTAATAATTTTGCTATAACTTTGTAAACTGTATTGCATAAGCCAATGAGTATAAATTGACTAGGATTCTTAGGTTGTTTGAGCTTAGGGATAAGAAATAAATGTGTTTTATTTAAGTCTGGATTCAATTTCTTTTCTCTGAAAAAGTTTTGAATTGTATCTGTCACCTGTGCTCCTACAACATTTCATTTGTGCAAAAAGAAACTAACTGGGAAACCATCTGGTACCTGAGATTTATTCGGTTTCATATTTTTTAAGACTAGATGGATTTCCTCCATAGAGGGGATAGTTAAAATTCTAGCATTGTCAGTAGCTGAAATGCTAGAAAGAATATTAGAAAAGATAGAATCAGAAGAAATTGATTTAGTTGAGGTTTCAGTAAAAAGATTCTTAAATAAGAGGTTTAGATGAGATCAATTCCTTTCCTATATTTAATGACCATGTTCTGGTCATTTACTAGTCTCTCAATTGTATTCCATTTTCTTCTTCTCAAGGTTATAGTGTGGAAATATTTTGTGTTCTTTTCTCCTAATTTGATGAAATTATCTCTAGATTGTTGTTTTATTATGGCTTCTTGAGTGTCATATAGGTTTTCTAGTTCTTTTAGTTTTTCTTTTAGTTTCTTCTGTTGATGTATAGTAATCCTATCAGATTGAAGTCTTTCAATCTCTATGAGAAGTCTATTAATCTGTTTATTGGGGAGACCAAAAACATTCTTTTCCCAATCTAACAAATTCTTCCCTACTTGACTAAGGTTTCGAACTAAGCACTTGGAAGCAGCTTCAGTAGATTCAGAGTTCCAAGATTCTTGAATTACCTGAATGCAAGACCTTTCTTTTAACCATGTATCATAGAATTTAAATACCCATTCAGCCTTAGTAAGTTGTGTGTCTAATCTGAGCAAGATAGGACTGTGATCTGAGCCTACTGCTGCTAGGTGAGTCAAAGAAGCATTGGGAATTGGATGTGCCAATCAACATTAATAACTGCTCTATCTAGTCTTTCCTGAATATTATGTTTCCCTTCTCTGTGATTATCCCAAGTAAAATCATTTCGTGTATATCCTAAGTCATAAAGGCCAGATTTTTCTAATATATTAGAGTAGTAATCATTATTAGTTTTACAAAAAGGTAAGCCTCCTCTTTTTTCATATTGATCAAAAATCATATGAAAGTCACCTATAACTATCCAAGGCATCTGTCTTTGTGAGACTTGTATGCTAATTTCTTCTAAAAAGTCACAAGCTATGTTCCTATTTGTTGGATAAGGACTCCCATAAAAGCAGGTAAGAACCCATATCTTAGTATCAAAAGAGGTGTTGACAATTATATTAATCATGTTTATGTTCCATTGGACAACCTCAAAATGGAAACCATCTATCCAAGCTACAACTAATCCTCCTGGAGTTCCTATTGGATCAACAATATGGTAATTTGGGAAATTGGATACTAGTTTTTTTTACTAGAGGTCTCTGATTTTTGGTTTCAGAGAGAAATTTTTTTCCTGGTTTTTCTTTACTCATTAGATTAGTTAAATGGTTCTGGGTTAAAGGACTTCTACATCCTTGCACATTCCAAGCAAGGATTTTCATGATTTAAACTGAATTAAATAAAGATTTAGTAAAGTTTGAGTTGTAGAAGTCTTACTGAATTATTGACTCCTCGTATCTGTTGTTTGAGGCTTGAATTTTATGCTTCGGATTCCTAAGATTATGTTAGAAATAGGCAGTCTAGTCTTTGTAGGAACTGGAAGATGATTTCATGTGAAGTAAGCAGCAGAAAAATAACTGGAAAAAACACATTGGTGATTACTCATTAATCCAAAAAAATGGCACTAGTAATTTGAAAACAATGCTCAAACTTGTTCATAACTAGACTGATTGAGTTTTTTTTGGCCTTTTTATTGATGGTTGATTTTGCTACTGCAAAATGCAAAAGTTTATTTACGTAGAATGCTTGGTTTATTGTGTCTAAACGACAAATCATCCTACTCCTAATAGTGAGTCTTATTATGGTTATATATCCAGCCCATAGACGTCCTCCGATTCTGACCTCAAGGACCAGAAGAAGGGAAACTTTCTGAATGACTATATTTTTGGCTTTTTAATTCCTTCCTTTATGAACTACGAATCTACTAGTATTTTTCTCTCTCTTTACTAGGTAACACAGGGGCTTTAAGGCCCCGACTCAACCTGTGACTAGTATCATACATCCCGAAGTCTTTGAAATATAAATTGGGATTTTTCACCTGATATGTCCCGCGAAAATAGATTAAAAATATCATTAATGTGCTTTGTTAATATCCATATATCACCATTAAATGTTTCTTAAATTTTTTACAATTGGAAGGATGCATTTTGTTTTAATTCAACTTTCCATCTCAGTATACTGCTTTTTTGGTCAAGGATATTCAACATATGACTTGTTAATCAAATATTGGATGGTGCGTAAGTTTACTTATATGTTTTCAATAATATTTGAGTTCATACGTAGACTATTTTCTTAGGAAGATCAATTTCTAGAAGCTTCTAACATATTACTATTTGTTTTCAAATTTCTTAATTTAGTATAAGAAGCTAATTTGATTACTCATGATTTTTTGAAGCAGTTACACATTGATATGTTAAAAAAAGATTAACAGTTGTAGCAGGTTTCTAAGGTTTTATTCCCATTCAATGTAAGTTAACATGCATGTTTGGATCATATGATTACAAGATTCGATTAAAAAAAATGCTGAAATTATAAATTATGTGTTCATTCTCCATGTGTGTTCATTCTCTATGGTGCTCAAAAATACCATGGCTTTCAGATTATAGAATTAAATTTCAAATTATACGAGAGTAAAGCCACCCTACATTACTCGTTCAAGTTTTCTCTTGAAAAAACAAATTATATTCCTAACGTTAAAGATCGTCTAACACTAACACACACATAAAAAAAAAAGAGAGGAAGAAACAAACAAAAAATTATAGTAATTCACCAACTTACACATAAAGAACTGAGATACCCATTTTCATTTATAATTGCCATATTTCTACCAAACAGATGATAAATTCCCATTCACAAAAATATAATAATCTTTTCCTTAATTTCAACAACGCCTATCAATCAATAATATCATGAGAATCTTGAGTAACAACAATAGCCTTGTTTTTATCTTTCTCGGCATTGATATTGTCTTTTTTTTGCTTATTTTCAAAGAATCCCAAGTGATTCCACAAAGTAAGTTCATCACGTTTTGCCATTACATGATTGAAGAAGTCCCCAAGACCTCCAAATCCAATTCATGTACCAATATTTTGGCTTCCTCTAACTTGGTTGGCCTTTTTTTTTTTTGATATCTTATAACTTGGTCG
Organism: Papaver somniferum; assembly: GCF_003573695.1. Taxonomy (NCBI): domain Eukaryota; kingdom Viridiplantae; phylum Streptophyta; class Magnoliopsida; order Ranunculales; family Papaveraceae; genus Papaver; species Papaver somniferum. The sequence goes on from NC_039359.1 coordinate 127,945,342, forward strand.
CACGTTTTTGGCCTCATTTAACTCGATTCTCTTTTATTTCTATCAGAGTTCATGTTTCTTGATTTTCTTACTTTTTTATTTTCTTGTTTAACTAAGTGTGAATGTTTGTTTATTTTATGCATTGCATATCATGTTCTTTGACTATAAACCGTCGTCTTAAATATCTAACATTTAGAAGAGAAAAAAAATTAAAATCTACATTTGCTCAATGTTTGTTATGTGTTTTAAGTAGGGCTGTCAATGGGTACCCATTATCCGGAATCGGAACCGGATCCGGTAGACTTGGGTCCGGTTCCGGGTCCTAAAGTTGGACCCATTAGCAACTTAGGACCCGACGGGTAATTACCCGTTGGGTATCCGCGGGTATCGGGTACCCGTTTATTCATACTTTTATTCATGTTTTTGCTAGTTTTAGCTTTGATAATTTACTCGTTTTAAATTTTTCTCTTACATTAAATCTTTATTTAGTACATTAATAAGAAATAATAATAAATTTTATAAAAGTTATTTAAATCCAAGCCAAAAAGATACAAATATTAAGTTTTTGAGGTTTTTTTAATAGTTTTCTTAAGACCCAATGGATACCCGGGAACGGCGGGTACCCGGGTATTTAAACGGGTCCGGTTCTGGGTCCACAAGTGTAGGAACCGGACCCGGATCCGACCTTTATAAGTAGGGTCCGGGTCTAGTGATACCCGGGAGGACCCGGACCCGTTGACACCCCTAGTTTTAAGTCAATAAGAATATTATTTTTTAGCTTGGTTATGTTTATATGCGGACGTAAACCTTGTCTTTTGTTAGCATAGCCACAACCGCGCAAGTCATACTATTACATTATTCGAAAGATCACCTTATTTACTTGGAATTTCACTATTGTGAGTATGACCTACTTAGTCAAGAACAACTACTTAAAGTTAAATATGTAATAGTTAAATGGGCTTTTTACAAAAATATGCCTGTTTTTTTGGTGCTTTTCAAATCTAGGCCACTTTTTTTATTTATTGCTAGACTAGGCAAGTTTTGACCAAAAGTGATGGATGGAAAGTTAGCACCGTTAGGTGTAACTAAAAAGACCTAAAAGTCCTTTGTATCACTGATTTAATGTTATATCATTGATTTAACTCAGTTAAATCAACATGAAAACTGTACACGTGGGCTCAGATATGCCATGTGGATTGCTTACGTGGGCTCGGATATGCCATGTGGACTGATTACGTGGGAATCATGTCACAGGAAAAATTTGTACATATCATTCACAGTTCCATTAGTTGGCTCAATCTCCTTCAATTCAAAATCAATCCATGTAAAACCCAATTTCAGATTTACACCAGAAATTCAACTAAGCTGAGCTGCCATTTTAGATTTCCATAAACCATTTGCAGCTCAGCTGCCACCAACTACTCCTGCTCTCCACCTGATTCTACAGTTGAGAGCCCTCTCATTACCACCAGTTAATCGCACAAAGCTGCCAATTTTAGCAGCAACAACTCCTTGTCATGCTCTTAATTGTACTTCTTTCACAGCCATTTCCAACTGCACTCTGCCACAGCCACAAAAACACCTGCACACCAGCTTCAACAATAACATAATCTCCATTGCAAACCAGCTTCAACAAAAACAGCTGTTGTACCAGCCCTGTATCCTAGACATACATCTAATCATGGCAACAACTCAGCCCACAGCTGCAATCTAACCAAACCATTTCAACCATCTTTGTTTCAAAAGGCAACAGATCTTCTTCCAGCCATACTTGTGCAACAAAGCCACTGCAAGCCTATATTCCTTCATCAACACCAGTTTCACCCTTTTCTGCCAAATACAAATCCCATAGTTCCATTGCAACCATCTTTTAAGCCTGCAATACAAATCCTTGAACCCATGAAGCAGTAACAACACCACCTTATCTTCGATTCTCCAGATTCAATTCCCTTAAAACTCTGTCTCATATCCAATCTGCGTTTCTGATTTCAACAGTGTTATCACCATCATCTTCGTCCTGCCAATCTAATAACAGGTTCACCTGCCAATCTTCGACAACCCTGTTACACAGATCCAAAACCGTGTCTAGCTAAGCACGATTCAAATCCCAATCATAATACTCATCTCATACATTTCATTGGTTCCTTGCTTGCAGGACCAGCACATACAACCAAATAAGATTCATCAACTCTTAACCAAATTCACATAAGTAGTCGGATCTAAATCAAAGAAACCCCAAATTACCATTTCATTTTGATTTTTCATCAGTACAAGTTTGCATAATCATCGCAACATCAACCCCTTCGTTCTTCAGTTATCACCAACTCAATATCATCATCAATTCCACACAAACCCAAATTGAAATCCAGAAACCCTAATTCCCAATTTGGGGAAGAACATCATTCTCATCTTCAAAATTCAAAACCCCAGCTTCTAATAAAAACTTCAACCTTCTCTTAATTAGTGACAAACCCACCTCCAATTAGCCTTCTAAACCCTCGATTCCACCTTCCCTGACTTCTCTAGTAAACCCTAATTTGTTCAATTCCTCAACCCCATCATCTATTGGAAAATCACCCTCTTTTTATTCAATTCCTCAACCCCATCATCTATCAGCAACTCAATAAACCTAAGAATTTATCTCTAGAAATATTGCAGAAGATAGAAAACGGAAGGAGAAGAAAACAAAGAAGAAGAAGAATGAATGAGATCGATTTTATCTCGACTGGTTTCAGATACTCATGTCGTCACTATCATGGTCGTTCAATTAATCCTCGAGATGTCGTCTTAGTTAGATTAGGCTCTCAGATAGCAACACGTGGACATCTTATCTAGTGTGACTGACACACACGTGTGAAGGACATTTCAGTAATCTTACCACATGTATGAGATCTTCCTATGTGATATTTTGGCGAGATATTGACAAGTTAAAGCGATAAATCGACCGAGATAGTTAAAGTGGATGGAATCCGTTTAACTTGCCTAGTTTTGCAAGAAATAAAAAAAGTGGCCTAGAAATGAAAGTGAGGGTCCAGACCAGGCCTATTTCTGCATATAATCCTGGTTAAATCTTATTTGACTTCAGCCAACTACTAAAAATACTACTGACACCTAATTTTCTATTGTTTAGTCAGTCTTTCATCAATCTCCCCATTTCTCCACAATGTGAACATGTAATATCCGCATACACTTATGTTTAGAGTAATTAACTATTTGATTATTCGTCGTTGTCCGCAATTTGTAGTGTATTTGCATTGATATCATTTTTCCAAATAAAAAAATAGAATCGTCCAACGTGAAAACTTAGTCAGTGATTAATTTGTATAGAAATAGATATGCATGCAATTGATCTCTAGCACATGTAGATACATAAGTAAATCTTATAAAATAACGTAAACTTAATAGTAATAAATAGTAGTTTGAACGTATAGTATACGTGACATGCTCTCTATAAATAGTAATAAGATGCACTGCTTTACATAAATTCTTCGGCATATAGAACTGCAATCAAACAACCATTATTAAGTCTATTAGTTAGTAATATAAATAAGTCTTACACATATAGAGAATTGGTTTCATTTCATTTAAATTCAGAACTCTAAAATTGTAGATTAATTTTGTCAATAACATATTGGCTAAGAAGTAATGCAAGCAAAGCCGACCATCCAACTTTAATACACAAATAAAAATACATATAATTGTGCATTCCTTGATTTACCTTTATTGCACCTTTTTGTTGTTAAACATTTTTTTGGTGATGCACTCGTTGGTATAAAATGAAATGAAGAACTGTCAACATAAATTATAACATGTATTAAGACTTTAAGTTAAGGTAGAGTTAGTTATTAAAACTTAATTGGAGAGAAAATCAACAATGGATATCCTAAGTTATCTTAAACTACACGGGACTTACGTACATGCAACCACATTTAAACAATGAAGTTGCAAGAAATGGCGATACATCACTAACCCCATCTTGTTGTGAAATCAACGTATAATGTTATCGGTCATAAGTTTGTATGCCTCTCTTTTTGTTTTAATGTGCATAAGTTAGTCTTACTTTTTTTCGAGTTGTTCAGGTGGATATGATCGAATAAAAAAATCACATATAGCTTAAAAATAACAACCCAAATGCTAACAAAAAAAAAACAATCAGTATAACTGCAAACTACTGTGGACGGAAACCAAACCTTGCACTGATAGTTACATCGTAATAAATTTTTTTTTTTTTTGTAAGTTATGAATTCATTCAAAAGAACTAACTTGGGGAGTTAGCAACCCTTATATCAAAATAGTAGAGCCATGAACTAACTTGTGAAGTTAGCAACCCTTACATCAAAAAAAGTAGAGCCATCGAATGTTGGGATATCAGATTCTTCCCTAACATTAGATTTATCTACTTCTAAAGACGGTGGTTCGTGTACCCAATTAATAACAATTCTAAAATCTCTAGCTTCCTTGGTTAAAATGTCAGCCACACTATTAGCTGATCTTGGAACAAAGAAAAAAACCCTCAAAATTTCAACAAAAGCTAAGTTCTTTTTTTTGTTTCTTCCGTAATAATAGTTTGATTTTGCCAAGATATCCAAGAATAAACTCCATTCAGATAGTCAAAAAGGTTTTTGCGGTCTCCTTCAACACTGAAATTTGAAAATCTGCTATCTCTTATCCATTTAGCCGCTTGTAGAATTCCTAAAGCTTCTGCTTCTTCTGAAGTGGAAGCTGAAACGGGACCTGCTCTGCCTTATTCAAAGGTACCTGCATCATTTCAGAAGATTAAGGAAAAACATGTAGGTTCATTTGTTGATGTCCAGGATGTATCCAAATTAATTTTACTTTGTAAAATCCTAGGAGCCTTCCAAATTTCCTTTGCTCTTTCTGAGAGATTTTTGGAGTTGTATGTAACTTTGTACTTCTCTTAATGCCAGAAATTTAAGTGTCTCTGAATTTCTAAAGCTAGTTGGAGATGTGATTGTTGCTTATTTTCGAAAGCTCTGTTACATCTCTCTTTCCATATGAACCAAATCTTAATCATAATAATTTCTATACATAAAACCAGATTGTCCTTTCCTATCCAATCCTTACAAGTATCCAGAAGTGTGGTGGAAATGTCAAAGTTTAACTCTACGGGATTGGACCCGAAGCCCATACAGATTTTGCATAGTAACAGTGGGGAAAAAAAAGATGTTCAATGGATTCATGTCTCTCACAACCAAAAGTGCACTTAGGAGTGATATCATTCGTGAATCTAGATAACTTGAGATTAGTAGATACAACGTTCTGAAGACACTTACATGTGAAGATTTTAAATCTTTGAGATACATCTAAAGCCCAAATACCTTTCCGGAAGGTGACTGGCAATCCTAAGTTATAATTATTAAATGTTCTTTCATTTAATTTGAGTACATTGATTGACTTTGAGTTTACCCAATGATGTTAGATGCCATCTAAGGATATCTGGTTTGGTCTCTAAATTTCTTCATAAAGCTATTCTGATTCAAAAAATTTATCTTGCTAAGGCACTGGGAAAAAAATGTAAATTAAATTTTTGTTCCACTTTTTTGTGATGCGATCAATTAGATCCATCAGAAGTGTTAAATGAGAATTAATTGAGTTTTTGTACTGACTCAGGTTACCAACCAGATTTGGTATCCGATATCCTCCCAAATGTTTATATTAAGCCCATCCCCAACTTTCCATATACTGTTCTGTTCAACTAACTTAATTCCTTTACTTATACATTTCCAAATCCAAGAACTCGTGGATGGGATTTTAGCCCTTAGTTCCATTAGCAGTCTCCAACCTAGTTTCGCTATAAGAGCAAGGTTAAACTTTTGTGCATTCTGAATCCTAATCCCCCTTTACTAATAGGTTTAGAGAGACATGAGTAAGATTTAGGGTAATATCCTTTGTAGTTGGATTCTTTACCCCACCAGAAGTCCCTTTGTAACGCATCTATTTTGTTACTGATTTTTTAGGAGTGATAAAACAACCCATCTGATAACTTGCCATGCTGGCCAGGATTGCTTTATTGAGGATCTTTTTACTTGCATGAAAGGATCATTTTACTTGCTTGAGAAAGTACTTTCCTATCCATCCTTGAATTATGTGTTCCGTTTTTTCAACTATTCCTTCAATAATTTTATTTTTGCTTTGTCAACAAACAGGGGTGCACCTAGGTAGGAATCTTTTAAGTCTATTTAAAAAAAATTAGCATCTTAGACAACATTCTTTGATGTTTAGGTTGACTTTTTTTGCTAAAGAACATCCATAATTTATCAAAATTAATAAGATGTCAAGAGGCTTTGCTAAAAGTTTTTATGATTTGAAGCATAGAGTGACATTCTTTCAGATCAGCTCTAATGAATAAATGCAATCATCAACAAAGAATAAACGTGAGATTGGGTTGTTCTTTGGAGTCATTTTGACCCATGGATGGTTTTTTCATTCTCATTAGACAGAAGCAGACTGCAGAAAATCTCCATACAGATGATAAAAAAAAGGAGATAATGGGTCTCCTTGTCTGAGACCTTTAGAAGGCTTAAAGTAGTCACCAAGGCTCCCATTAAGCAGGATAGCTATGAAATTTATTGAAACCGTAACATCATTTCTCACAATTTAACATTTGTTGCTCCAGTTCATTTTTCATGTGCTCAGTTGGTTTTATTGTTTTATTTCACATTCACTTTTCATGGGTTTTTCAATCCCTATCTAATCCAAATATTTTATTGGAACTCAAAAATTTGTTTTATGAGTTTCTGGATATCAATTCTTCATATTTGAACATGAATTAGGACATATAATATAAAGTTATACGTAGAGAGTTAATTTGTTGGACCAAGCATCACATAACTCTAATCCACTTTGATTGTAATAATCAAATAATGTATTATATCTATATGCCATTGACGGACCTATAAGAGGGATAACTTGGGGCTAAAACCCAGGTCAAGCCCTCATGTCTACTTCCTAAATTTTAAATTTTAAGAATATTTTTTCTCCTTTAATGTCTTAGTCCAAGTTAACTTGAGTTTTTAATCCCCTGGATCCGCTAATATCACCATGATTTACAGAGTAGTGTACCACTTTCCCTTTTTCAAAGGGCTATCATGGATAACTTCTAATGAGTCCAACCAGATCATCACTTCATTATAAAATCATTTAATAATGTGGTGAATCTAGAGATGTAGAAAATGACATCCAATTAAAAATTTAAAGGTAGAACAATACCTGAATAAATTCTAAAAGCGATTATTAATGTTTCGTATAATCTCAAGTAGGTTATCCCAAATCTAAGTAATTATAAATAGTTCCTTCATGACATGCAACTTATTCACTTGCTAAAATAGAAATGCTAATTAAGTTTTCATTGTTTTATCTTATATATATATCAAATTTAATTTTAACGGAAATATGTTTATGAAATTTTTTTGATCCCCATCTGTGCCAGGACTTGGAGTTCTGAGGATATGTTGAATTTCAGTTTAGCCTCCTAGTCCAGGTGCTCTGTAAAATGGGACTAAGGTATCTCTCTTTTAAGACCAATGTGAGGGAGCTTGGCTGCCATATTTACATCTGCTTTGCTTACACTCTCGTAAAAAAGACTGACAATGTAGTAAAATCAGCGAAAACACTTGAAGTGGGACAACTGTTATGGTCTAGATATGGGACAATAAATCTAGACCCTTAATCACTCTCCTCTCCAGCCCGCTATTAATCCCTATGCTATTCCCTCTCAACCATTAAGATTATGCCACCTCATGTTCCACATTTGGAAAAGACTGTTATCCCGGCTATAGGAGGGTCGACAATTCAAGCATAGACGACTGAGCAATCATTTTTGAAGCTGGAATGCCTTTTCGAAATCACATATCATGTATGACCCAAAATCAATAGAATCAATGTAATTTTATCAAAAAGCAATCTACTCTAAAAATTTGATCTAGTCATTGCGTGTTCAATCTTCCCATTTTGCAAACTCCTCTAATAATTATATTCTAGGTTTCTTCATCCCACCAAAAGCTTCAGTACCTATTTACACCATCTCCCTTACATGAACAATGTACTGCAACTAACCTCGTCAGGAGCATAAATTTAAGTTCCTACAAAGCAGCTTATAGTTTCTGAATTAACTTCCCTCTTACCTAATGGGAATAAATCGTTTCCTAAGTGGCAAGGAAAAGCTCAACTCGTCCTAGAAGCTTCTTTGATGTACCAACAACTCCATGTATTGCAACACGAAATCTATAGAAACCACATTTTTCCCGTCTCCCTACCTTGCTCTTCCATTTCATTAACTTTAGCCTAATGTATTTGATAGAAACGAAATTGTAAATCTTATGTACTATATTTGCTAGTTAATATAATTCATTCTCCCATCAAAAAAAAAAAAAAAACTCTATGCATACTTAACATTAAAAATAATTGGTCATGAATTACATGTAACAAAGATGTTTCAAAGTACGTCTGATGCTTGTTATATTTGCATCGTTTTTCCATGTAAACAATGAGTAACCAAAATGAACCCCGAATCAAGTCAGTAGGATTTAACACTTATCTTTGACCTACATCCATTAATAGAAGAAAATAAAATAAAAAAAGAAGTATAAAATCACAACCAACCTATCTCACTAATACCCTATCATGTTTTTTTCGAATGCATAAGGGATCAAGATATGATTGTAGTTTGCTGTTTTTATTCCATTCAATATTTGTAATTAAGGGATGATATATGCCCTTGTTACCGCTCGAGAACAGAACACAATATATTGGTATACAGTATACGTATTCTACAGAAGCAATCTCGCTATTCAGTTTCAGGAAATGCTAAAATTACCAATTTTACCTTAATGCAACATGAAAGGGTTATTGGACAATAGTGGGATGGGATTATTCTATTCGCAAGGGTTATTGGACAATAGTGGGATGGGATTATTCTATTCGCAGTTCATTGTTAAAAATTAGAAGCAACGATTCCATGTTTGATAATTTTAGGATTGTTGGAGTTCTTTTGCTACGGGTACCAAGATGATATATGACATGCTTTTTGAGTTTAAGTATGTGTATTGCAGAGCTAATATTGCCATCAGAATGTAAGGTTCTAGCCTACTCATTGTACTCAAACGAACTGTGCCATCCATGGGAGTTGAACCCACAACTACATGGTTGAGAACCATGCGCTCTGCCATTTGAGCTAAGATAGCAAATACCATATCTTAATTTAAGATAATGACACTCGATGTAAATGGTTCACATGCATAAAGGGATATCTAGCGGAGGATTTACCTTCAGCTTATTTGTTAACATGTAAGCAGTCATCTCAAGGAACAAAATCCTGAATAGCAAGGAAACCTTTACAAAGTAGAATGTGGAACTCCTCAAAGTTGATTCAACAACCTTGTAAGGGCTTGTAGCCAAGAAAACGTTAACAATCTGGACCGTCTTATCCAAATATCAACATACTTAGCAAAAGCTGTGTAACTCACTGACTTACAACAAAGACAAATATCCAGGGATTAAGCTATTTGCACATGCTTGAGATTGGCCCCTGATAAGATGCTTTGCAGCTAACCCAGACACACTTATAAGTGAAAAAGTAATTTGAGAAAGAGTGTGCAGGAACTTCCAAAAGAGAAAAGGATGGAAAGGGGACAACAAGAACCGTAGAAGATGAGTAGGTTACCTCATTGTCATCACGAAAAAAATAACTGTTTTAGATTTCTTCAATTGTAGTCCAGACCCAGCATACAAAGCAAACGGGTGCAGTACTTTTGGCCATGTCGATGGGTTTAACAGTGTCGGCAGATGCATATATTGAATCCTGTCACAAATCAAAGAAGCAAGAATACAAAAAGCCCTTTTGTGCATGCATGCCTATCTAAAAAAAGGCACGATTTGGGAATAATCTGGAGCTTGCGGGCATATAAAAGGAAGCTGAACATGGGCCTCATCCTTTTACCATTAAGTCACTTCACGTTCTTTGTTGATGTACTATATAGCCAATCAGAGAGCATACAATTTCTATTCTAATTCCGAAGTTACAATCCCATCACGAACCTAATAAAGTTGTCCATTAATGCAGATAGATAAATAATCTCAAAAAGCTAAAAGGTGTACACCAAATTGTGTGTGCATTATAAGACAGATTATCAATTCCACCACTAACTTGCATAGTTGAAGTTGTACCACTGTTTTTGTAGACAGTTTACTGCAGTGTGGTCTTTGCTTCTATCAATGCTACCTGAGCATATAAGTTTATTTTACGTGTGTACATTGTTTCTCATAGTTCTTATGAATTTGTTCATGGTACATAAATTATATTTTTATTGAAATCACTAACAATGGTGAGCTATACCTAAGGAATGAGCTTCACTTTATAAAAGCACTTACTTAATGGATTGTTGTGAAGATCATGTTTCTTCTTCCTGAAAGAGGGACAACCTTGTAATCAGAAAATCAAAACAACATCTGACTAACTGAAGAATCTAGCCAAAGTCCATTGATGTTAGCAACTAAGTTCACACTGTTACTAAGGATGCACAAATAAAATTTAGTTTATGGAGATTCAGCCATGGTCATTATCAAAATAAAATGGTAATAAACAAGAATACCTTTGTTTACGACAACCCCATCCATGCTGCATTTCACCATTATGTCGTAATAGGCTCTGCTGCTTCAGGGAGAACCCACAGGCGTACCAAGTTTTTCATTTGCTTTCTTTACAATTTACAGCCTCCTCGAACAATTTCCACCATGCGTAAGAACTGAGTACTATTTGTAGGAAAGATATCAGCCTTCCCAAACTTGATATGTATGGGAGTTTTCTGCTTAAACAGCCCAAGATACAACCACATCAGCTGTTTCTGTGGATATTACAACATGTAGCAACACCTATGAGTCCAACAACTATTATAGTATTATATGACACCATTCACCGACTCGATTTCTTTATCAATAGAAGTCTTGTCCAAGCATAATTAAGCAAACTAATGGTGTAAAAGGGGTTCATTAATGCTGACAGATAATAAGCATAAAGAGCTAAATATACCAAACTGGGTGTCAGTATGAAGATAAACGATCAATTCTACAGCTAACTTACAGAACTGAAGTTCTAAAATTGACTTTGTAGATAGTTTAGTGCGGCATTGGTCTCTGCTTCTATCATGGCTATCTGAATATAGAAGTTTATATACGTGTCTGTACTGTTTCTCATAGTATTTATGAATTTATTCATGTTACAGAGAGTTTAATTGAGATTACTAATAATGGCGAGGGCGAGCTATACCTGAGGAATGAGTAGTGGGAGATACATAAAACAGACGTTCCAAGATCAGATACATAAAACCAAGTTACAGTACTCAAGCTTCTTCTAGATCAATAACTTTACTAGCGACATTCTCTGCTAAAGTCCTTATAAAGCAATATAGAATATTAAATTGTGTAATAATAACGCTAATTTGCTATTGTTTAGTATCAAATACACTAAACACTTTCTGTCATAAAAGCTGAATGAGGTAATTAGAGTAATGTAATAGCCGGAGTTTGCAAGATGGAGAAAATAATTTACTTGGAGAAGCTATATATATACAAAAACATAAGTGCATTACTAAAGTAGAAACAAACTGTGGATTTGAATCGGAACCCTAGTTAACTGAAGTACTACTGATGTACAACCTTGCTAGTTAGGACTTTTATAGCATTGCAGACCCTAGTGTCTAAAGCTTCATCAGGACGCATTTATGTATGATTGATTCAGTGAGGATGATGTTCAATCAATCAAGACAAATCAAAAAGTAATAAGTCAAAGTATATGACAGCGGTGACACCTAAAAGAGGATAAGGTCAAGTACTCACCAAAACCTAGAAACTTAAATGTAGGAGCACGTATCACCCACGTCAACGCTTGCAGTCATCAAGCACTCATTGAAAGAGCCTTATCTCAGTGTATGCAGAACAATCTGAGCTTTCCTTGCTCACATATGGATATAGCCTCGTTTAGGTGGTGGTTCCAAAGGTTGTGTACTTTCAGGTGCCTTTCAGTTTTTGAACACCATTTCATGATTCTGAAACTTTTAGAAGTTTGCGTTCCAGTCCAAAAAGAAAATCACAACATAATTAGTTCAGAATACTTAAGAAACTGAAAAAACACAAAATTACTTCCACCAAAGTCTATAATTATTCCTTAACTCGAACAATCCACAGTCAACTACCTTCACAATCACATATTTTGGCACATGAAAAGATACGAAATTACACAAAACAATCTTAACTTGTTTGCTTAGTCAATTTCTCGAATGAATTAATTATTTACACTTGCAACACTTTGATTTGCTCATTCTAATATTTTGTTTAATATAGCTATCAGCTTACATGAAATATATTTCATTTCGGTTGGACTTAGCTAGACTGTCTTTACACGGGGAGGTAGTGACAAAAAATAAGTCCTTTCCCCACAGCTCGGTGCCGAAGAACGAACCCAAGGCGCGGGAAGCGCCAAGGGTATACGCAAGATGGCAGATAAGATACATGGTATCAAGTAAGGTGATCTTGGATGGATTACACAAAAACAGATTTCAAACTCATACATCGAACATGTACCTTTAAGTAAGAACGAAACACACAAATAAAATGCACCCACCCTATAAAATAAGTAAGAACGAAACTCTGCCAGTGTCACGTAAACATTTCATAGTGAGAGGGGGGAAGTGTGCTTACCTACTGGGTTTAGGTGAAAATCCAAGTTGTATCGCAACTTCCACGAAGTAGAGATGGATCCTAAGGTCCCAGATAGGTACAGCTGGAACTGGAGATCTCTCTGCTTTTAGATCACACAGGCAACCAAATATAGTCACAGCAATTATTCTAGTTAGCGAAAGCTCTCCTTATTAATCGAAACAACTGTTTCACAATTTGAGATTGAAATATATAGTTACAGTTAAACTCTACCTTGTCGAGTACAACTCAAACCCGCTAGAGAAGATCAGGAATTCCCCCTGCGGCTTCAGTTACTGCCGGCAGGAGCAGTGGTAATGTCAGCCGGGAACGCCATTGCAGTTATGTTACAGTGGATTTACATACCTAAGGAGCTATAGGGAAAATTTAGTTACTGTAGAAGTGGTTTCTGATTAACAACTGAAGTGTGTTTTTCATTTCAATTCTTGGAAGGAGCTACTGTTTGAGCTAGTGTTAAGTGTTTCCTGACTTAAAATAAAACATTGCACTTGCTACAGTCGCACTATATAAGTCATAACCTTATTGTCTCATTGAAGCCATTATACAACCAAAGATTGATCTCTACCAAACATTTAAATTGAACACGTCAAACGACGGAAACATCCTGGATTTCAGAAAAAAACCGATAATGTACAAATATCCAACATTAAAATTAGTGAGTAATACTGTAATACCACTCAGCCATAAAAAAAATTAAAAACGAAGGAAAAAGGAAAAAGTTTTACCTTAGAAATCTCAATAACTCCGGCTTGGTCAAATAATCCATCCAATATCACATAATCTATTGGGTAAAGAACAATCACTAACATGAATTAGTAATCGTTATGTTATACTCACAAAGATGGAAAAAAAAATGAGAAAAATCCAAAAGGAAACTCAAATATCAGTTAGTTACGTTCCGTTGAAAGTTTGCTACCAATCGTTTTATGTGGACCATATTGAGTATTTTCTGAACTACAGAACTTAGGCATAGGCACTCGTCCCTAATAGGAAGTCGTTTTGTTTGAACTATAGAACTATAGAAAAAACATTGAGTATTTTCTACAATGTTCGAACTTTCAAAGACCTAAAAAAGAAGTTCACCTCAAAATATACTTTTCTTAGAGTGGCTAGCTAGACAGAGATGTATGATTAAGATGGGGGAGATGCTTACAGCGATACTTAAAGGGTCTGCATGGGAAGTGAGCACTTGTTTCTGAAGGCCACCAGAAAGGAACTCACTGCTGGCTGTTATAATCCATAATCCGACGTGTGGGTTCGCACTAATCCATCTGTGTATCAAAGTAGGAGATCAAACCTCAAATTCATCTCAGCTGATTAGTGGTAGTCATCATATACCTGAACCGCGTAATAAAACAAAATATCCTAAAGTGTCATGTTGTCTGGGTTGTTTACCAAATTTTAGCAGGAGAGGCTATACTCTTTAAAGTTAGCAGGAAAGGCTATACTCTTTTAATCGCTATTTCGGCAATTATAGAATTATACACTTATACATGATAACTTAAACTCATGGATTTTCACATTGGGAGATTGTTGAGGCAGTGAAAGGAAAACTGCTAATACATACAACTTGCAAACGGGGAAAGTAAAAAAAGTAAATTTCGAAAGATTCACCTGCACTGTGCTTCCTTCTTTTGATTCTGAAACATTCCCTTTGTTTGCTTTGGAGATTCTCAAGCGTCTTAGAATCTCTTTCATCCACTTCAGCGTTGTCTTCGCTTGGATATTGAGACGGAGGCTCTGAATCAGCACATAGTTCTAAATATGTTTTTCTTTCACTCTAAACATTTATCTTGTTCACGATCATTAGAACATACAATTTTCTCTCAACCTTCATGACTTCCATAACCTCGGATTGCTGGACCTGCTATAGTACCCCAAAACAACAAACCATCAGAATCAACGGCATAATAAGAGAACCCCAAGGGTAAACTTCCAGAACTACAACACCAAAATGTGCAGTGAGCTTTTGTGTAATACAATAAACTAAATGGAATTGCCGATTCAGGCTACCTCTGAAATTAAACCTATTCATTTTCCAACAACTAATCAAGCCACTTTATGTCCAAACTGCGAGTAAAACTTAACTGATCAAGCTAGAAATCTCACCGTTGTAAGAATCCCTTAGAGCAGATTTCTGTTCTAAAGAAATCACAGTCAAAACTTGTGCAATTGACAACCTTAATACCTTGCTACAATCTTCACAACAAAACAAACCCAAAGTAGATGAAATCAATACCCTAGAATAAAATTCAAACAAATCAAGTTTTTACTCTATGGTCAAAAATTATCAGAGGGAAGTATACTGATACAACAATAACATCTACCTACAATGATCATCTAGCAAACTCATCAATCCATGTGACTATATGTAGTTCCGGGCTTTGTGCATTCCCCTATTAAGCATGTGAAGAACATCATATAAATATCGTATTCGAGTGCTTGTGCTAAATTTTTTAGTACTTTCCAACAAATTACATGGTTTGACGTAGCAGTGCTATCAAATTCTTTTTCTCCATCCTTTCTCAACATTAAAAGCTAGGACAACTAAAGCATCACATGGGGTGCAATTCCTGAAACATACACATGCCTTTAGGTTGCATTGGTGCCTGCCTGAGCAGTCCCCCTTATTATAGGAGTTTTGACTAATGTACCCCACCAAGAGAGTTTCGTCCGAAATATACTAAGAAGACCGTTAACATGAACTTAGCACCCAAAATATACTAAATTAATATATATGTACCTTACAAACCTGCAAATATATCAATATATCAGGTGTGGGGTTACCATTGGCCTCTCAATACATATGATGCGCTACCATTTGCTATGACTCGTATACTTCGACCCAGCTTGTTAGCCAATGCATCAGTAATCATTCCTGATGTTGTCACTGCTAATACCAAAAATTGAGACTCTTAATTTATTTTGTGTCAATTTTAAAATGGAAACTCAGTTTTAGGCGCACAATAAGCATCTAGTAGCATGTGCAAGGAACTAATGAAGGCACTATAAACCCTAGTACGCTAAAAAAAAGTAATATAATCCGTAAATCGCTTATTATAAACAGCAGTATATAAGTCCACAGAGGGTAAATACCTTCTTTAAGCTTTTTAACCAAACAATTAGCATCTACAATTGCACCAATGAAGGTACCACAAAACAGGGCAGATATCATTGATTTTAGCACGCCATTCTTTCTTTGATTCCAGGCAATGAGTAGTGCCGCAATAGATAACTCCTTGCATTCCCTGTCTTCCTGATTCTGCAAAAAGACCTGCCGTGTATGTGCCTTAGTAGACCAAGAGAATTGCATAGCAATCTACAAAACATTATGTGCCAATTGAGTCAATACAGTTACATTAGGGACTGTGTAGCATGTAGTACTCAAAAAATTCCAAATACATACAACTTTTACTACTACCTTCAACGTCAAACTTGGGTTTAACATTAAGAGATGAATATAAAGAAAAGGGAAGAGCAGTGCAGAGGGTGAAGGAGTAGGAGTAACATCATCTTTGGCAACAGTTGATGGCTGAGACGCGAATCTAATACCCTAAATTTGCTAAACCCAGAAACCCCCAATTTGGAAGGAATAAAAAACACTAATTTTGCCTAAACCGAATACCTAAATTGCAACAATATTACGAAATCTTATCAGGACCCATAAACAGGAGGAACTCCAGTAATTCAAAACAATAATGAATCAAAAATCCTAGATATCATACAAGAAATTGAAAAATTAGTTATTAATACAATTATATGGTTCCTCTAAATTACCTTATGAGAAGGATTTGCTGCAATTATTTCAAGATTCGGACAAAGAGGTGAAAGAGAAGAGGTGTTTGAGAAATCTGGAGAAAATAACATGACGAATTCTTACCGATCCCCTATTTTGTTCACCCACATCGACCCACCTAACAATTTCCTAAGTTTCCTAGCCGTCTAACTGAAAAGCCCATCCGGTATTTCTCAACCGCCGGATAAGGGTCCCCGTTCAATATCGTCCGTCTGATAGCCCTAGGGTTTCCATACCTTTCCATAACAATGATGTTAAAAAACAAAAACCGTACACTTAAAAGTCTAAAACCCTCAGAAATCATAACAAAAATACCTAAAACCCTAAATACATAAAATTTCTCACCCCTCTCACTCAACTTTAAACAGAACAGAAAACAAACCTTTGAACGACGCCAAAGATGGCAACCTATTCATTAGATGAAGAAACAGCAGCTAAAGTCATTCGTCAGGTAAAAATCTTACTCTTTTTTTTTGCCCTGATTGTTTAGTATTTCAATTTTATTTCAAATAAAGCTGATTTTGTTTTTTTTTTTGGGTTTTAATTTGTAGGTAGAATTTTATTTCAGTAACAGTAATCTACCCAGAGATGGGTTTCTCAAAAACTCAATCACCGAGAGTGAAGATGGAAGTATCCTTTAATTACCGTTTTTAGGTCTCTTTAATTAGTTGTATTTTTTTACACTTTAATCTTTCGTTTGATCCTTGACTGTAAATTTTAGTGATCAGCTTATCGCTGATTTGTTCTTTCTCTCGAATGAGAAATCATTTGGGTTTAGCTGGAGATGTGAAATCCGAAGATGTATCGGAAAATACAGTTAAGTCTGTAGCCGAAGTACTCAGAAAATCGACTGTCCTAAGGGTTTCTGAAGATGGTGGGTTTTGCAATATTGTGGGTTTTATTTGTTGTAGATAATTATTTTATGGTTGTTTCATTTTTTTGGGTTTTTTGTATTATCAGGGAACAAGGTTGGTAGAAGTACTGAGCTTTCTGGATTGGAAGAGGTTGTAGAGCAATTAGACATAAGAACAATTGCTGCGTCACCTTTTGAGCATGGTGTTACACTTGAGGAAGTGGAATCGTTCTTCACTCAATACGGCAAGGTAATATTCAGCTGTCTATTTGGTTAGTTGCATACTTTCAAGCATTATTTGGTTAGTTGCATATTTTCAAGCATTATTTGTTTAGTTGCATACTTTCAAGCATGAATTTGTATTTTTTGTAATTTCAATCCTAATCAAGTATATTGCTGTTGACTATTGTCTTATTGGCTGCTACTTACATGTGTATCTGTATTGATATTTTGTGACTATTGGTTTCTATGTTATGCCTGATTGCCGAACATGGATTTGGGCATCTTTTTCTAGCTCTGTGAAAACATATAAACTTTACATTATAGTTTCTGGTGTATAGCTATTGACTTATGCATACTGCAGGTAACTAGCGTAAGGTTACCTCGTCATGTTGGAGATAAAAGGTTCTTTTGCGGTACTGCTCTGATTGAGTTTTCAACAGAGGAAGATGCTGCTAATGTTTTGACCAAAAGCTTGCTTTATGGGGGTGCTGAGTTAGAACTAACACCAAAGTAAGTTATGCTTATTTGCTACCACAGATCACAGATGTCTATTTTGGTAGGTCCTGTGTTCACATAATAATTTTTTTTTTCCATTTCAATATTGCGTTAAAAGAGGTGTTCATGTGATTTCTGAAGTCCATCAAGTGGCCAAGTGGGATTAAAAACCAGAAAACCTGTGTAATCTATATAATATGGTCTAGAAATATGAAGCATTGACCTCAACATTGATAACCATGAATTGATATTGCTGAGTGCTGAGAGATTCATTCTCATAATGTTCTATCATAATTTTTGTATCCCTGTGTTCTGACAATATTAAATTGCAGTTTTATGGACACGTAAACTGAATATGTTGGGTCCCGACTCTTGTTATGTCTCTTTCAATTTCAACTATCTCACGCACTACATATGATTTGATGCATTGTTAAATTTTTTTGTACTTGTACACAACTTTATTTTGTATCAGTTATTATTTCTTGAAACACTACGCTTATGTAAGATTTTATTATACAGAAAAGATTTTGACGCTGCAAGGGAAATACTAAGTGCAGAGGTTGAGAAATCTCGGCTTCTTAGAGGTTCACATAAAAATGACTCCGAAGAGAACTCTGGGTAGGTCTCACCATTATCTATTGCTTTTGAGATTATTTTTACATTTTTTTCTTTTTGATTCTTTTTTTTTTATATATTAACCTACTAAATTACTTTCTTGTTGTTGAATCCATTATGCTACAGCTATCCAAAAGGTTTAGTGATTTCATTTAAGTTGAAGCATAAATCAGGAGAAAACACTGCAGACCAAAATGGAGAGGCTTGTGAGAATGGAAAGGAAGATAATGTCACTGACAAGGGCACTAATCAGGGTGAAGAGAAAAGCTCTGAGAATGTTGAGAAGGAAGAAGCTGAAGGAAAAGGTGCGGAAAATGTCAGTGAAGGAACTAAAGAGAACGCATCAGATAGAGAAAAATTGTCAGCTGCTTTCAACAAAGACAACAAAGATGTCGTGTTGCGTGAGGATATAAAGAATCTACTTCAACAATTTGGAACTGTTAGGGTATTGCACAAATTCTTCTTCTAGTTGTTTTGAATGATACTGCCGATTGTGAGATGTTTTCGTATTGATGTCTGATTGGGCAAATTAATCTGACAAAAGGTTGTTTTTCTCTGAAGTTTATTGACTTCAAAATGGGGGACGAGTCGGGATATGTGCGTTTTGAAGAGCCAGAAGCAGGTCAGAAAGCTCGTGCTGCAGCTGTGCTCGCTGAAGAAGGTGGTCTGATAGTGAAAAATTATATCGCTTTCTTCGAAGCTGTTGTCGGTATGTATCTTTGTCCCTCTCTGTTTATTATCATTGCCAAATATGTTGTATTCCCGAGATTTTTAAATGGGTGCCAGATGGATGGTTCAAACTTCTAGGAGTTTTGTATTAGTAAACTTTTTTGCTTGGTCCACAATTCTTACAGCAACCATTTTCCTGCACAATGGAAGCCTAGTCTATGCAGCACCTTGTTGTTTTATAATGCTGATATCTGCTTGTGTTATACTTTACGATATTTAATCTATTATCGGAATCGAAAATGAATGATTTTGGTGAAACCTATTTCAACACTCTACTCCATCAGATATTTTAAACACAATACAAGTTCTAAACTACCTAGTGGGACTTCAATAGAGTCAGTTCAAGATCACAGCAAACTGTAAATGATACCTTCATCTTTGTTGATAAGTTTTTCTAATCCTTCAAGGAAGCGTAAATGAGAGTTGTTCCTTGTAAGTGGTCCCCCTCCACTGTCGGATGTGTTCGTCCTTGTTTAGAAATTGACTATTTTAGGTTAGCTTTTCATGGCCAAGATAGTAATGTCATAAGCAGCAAAATTACGTTGTAGAACCCACCTCTATATGAATAATGTGTTTGAAAGAGACTTGTCAAAGTAAGTCTTCAGTGCGGCTCCATTTAATCTGCCACACCATTTGGGACCAAGGTTTGGTAGTTTTGCATTTGAACAAGTGTTCAAATTTGTAGGTCTTTGTCAAGATATAACATGAGTTTTAAACACAAATATTTGCTATGGTAGTACTATGATATTTAAAAAAGTAGATGAAGCTCATCTCTGACTTGTTGGAGTGCATGTCTCTATTGCTTTGTGATAGTTGGAGGGCTCTGGTAATTCATGCAATGCTAAGTTTATTTTCAATACTGATTTCCTAACAAAATGTTTATTAGACTTGGTGTTAGCATATACCTTTATCTTTATCTTTGCTCTTCCCTCTGTTATGCTTAGGTGATGCTGAAAAAGAGTATTGGAGCTTACTTCGTGGGGGTCAAGATAAGCGCTGGGAAAGTAAAGGCAACCGCGGAAGGTGAATATCTCTCTCAACTCCCCTTTATTTCTTGGTGTTTGTACCACTACGAGGTTACCAGGCTTTTAGTTACATTTAGTTTTTACTTGGGAACTGAGATCAACAGTAAAAGGTGTTCAAAGAATGTCCAACACTTGTATATTGGTTAGGATAGCTTAAGTTTAGTTTTTGTTGTAGATTTGTTTTCAGTTCATGTCTTGGTCAAGAATTAGGCTGGCTGAATAGTTCTATTATGTTTAAAGATTGAAGCATTTGCTTCCGTTTATGAAGGATTTGTTTTCTACTGATGAGTTTTGACATTTAAAAAAAAAAACTTAGAAAGGCATTTTAATATGTTAGCTTACTAGGATTCAGGATCTGGTATTTGTAATTTGACATTGATGTGGTTTGTGTACTTACTGGCACCAAATTCATGTTTTGTTCAATAGTCGTTGTCTTCTGGATTGAAGACTATGGTTGGTTACAGCCTTGATAATTTGTTGGGGATGTTTTTTTGTGAGTAATGATCGACGTTGCAATTTGAGTATGTTTGTTTTAATGGCTTCCGCCCGCTTTGAAAGTCTCGTTGTATCATTGTGGTGACATATGAGAGTCATATTAGAACCTTGATTGATTCACATTCCAAATAGGATTGGCATGGCTCTTGGATTTGCAGTTGCAATCTGCTTCGAATGGGCATTTGCCATAGTATTCATATTTGAAGTGGAATTGTGCATTCATACTAGCATCGACTTTGTAAATTTGATCTTAGCAAACTCTCATACAATATTTTTAACACATACAGGACTCCTTAACTGAGGTTTATCTCTCTGATGGTTGAAGTTTCAAGCATTGTTTTGTCTGAGTCACGCTTCTTACTTCTTAGCTCAACATTATGTTATGGACTGTGAAAGCTGTTTGCAGAAATTTCCTGGTCAACACTGTTGCTAGTTTTTGATTATATTTATAAGAGATGTTTTTATTTTCTCTACAGGGGTGGTAGAGGAGGCTTCAGAGGAGGGAGACACAATGGCAAACACAATCGCTCCAGGGATAACTACTCTTCTGATGGACGCTCAAATAAAGCTCAGAGGGTGTAAGTGGCATCAAAGTGGCACTGCTGTTCCTTTAAAACCACCTTCAAATCCTGGTTCGCCTCCTTGTCGTAGGTCTCTTTACCACGAAGCTAATAGTTCTGTTCCACAGTTTTGAAAGTTATTCTTTATGGTTGGTAAAATGTTAGAAGTCAATTATTGTAATGCTAGAATGATTTGTTGAATATTATTTGCTGAACTAAATTAAATCTCATCTAAGGCTCATGTTTCCATGGGTTCCCTACCCAAAGACGTGGAAAACAGTTGAGGATAGGAAGTAGGGAAACTGAAATCCCCTAACCAGAACCATAACTTGGCTATCTTGATAATCTTATCTTGTCGCTAATACCACATCTGTCTCAGGAAAAGTGATATTTTCATTTTCTCATTTATGTTTACAAATTGGCCCATCTGACAAGGAAAAAAAGAAGGGAAAATATCACTTTTACTGGGACAAAGAAAATAGTACATTTGAAATTCGACGACTAGTCTTTAGATTGGTAGGTTGGTCTTGTGGTTGTGGAGGTATCAACCTGCTCAAAAGAACTCTGCAATGTAATGCATGAGGTCACCTCTGGACAGTGTAACAAACTGGCTCCAAGTCACGAGCATGCTAGCAAGTTTGGATAAAGATGGAACTTCAGAAGTCCTTGTCTAAAATGAGTCAATGGTGACAGAAGAATGAGAGTATCTGTTTTGAAAGAGTCATCACTCTCATCTGTCAAAAGTAAAGAGAGATTCTCATAAGACTTAAAAAGACACAGAAAATCATGAATGAAATAGATTTGTTTGTGGATAATGAAAAGTAAATACATATCCTTGCAATGAGGAAGCAAAATATTAAATTAGAGAGAGACAGAAGAAGAAAAAAAAGGGTTGGACTACGTGCCAACATTATATACTCCTACTTTGCATTTACATCCTTACATGTCTACCTCTCACTCCCATTTGCAAAACAACACAGAAGTTTCTGGATTCATTGTTGTTAAGACCTGAGAGAGTTGAGAGAAAAAGAAAGATCAAGTATAAACAAAGTTTTTGATTTCTTTAGGGTTCATTTGACAGACAAGATGTTGGAAGGAAAAGCACATATAGAAGACACAGACATGCCAGTGAAGATGCAGATCCAAGCCATGACTTCTGCTTCTCATGCACTTGATCTTTATGATGTCTTTGATTGCAAATCTATTGCCTCTCATATCAAAAAGGTGCAACACCCCTCTATTCTTCTTTCTCTACTTGATCATATATTCTTCTATGGGGTTTTATGTATTTTATGATGTTTTTGTTTGTGAATAACAGGAATTTGACAAGATATATGGGGATGGATGGCAATGTGTAGTTGGATCAAACTTTGGTTGTTATTTCACTCATTCTAAGGGGACTTTCATATATTTTGCATTGGAGACTCTCAATTTTCTCATTTTTAAAGGTTCTTCTTGATCACTACTATTGCAATTGACATGCCACTGCACTGTAATAGCTCTTTTGGGTAGATTACCCTAAACAAAGAAGAGAAGGAAATTCAAGACAACCACAGGATGTCTGTTGGATTTTTTGTTTTTACCAAGCAACTTTTACTGCTGCTGTAGAAGATTTTTATTGGTTAATTTTATGGGGCTTTTCCTATATTGTTTTTGGCTTTTTTCTTTGTAAATATGAGAGTCTTTACTCTTTAAAAGTTGGTG
Organism: Papaver somniferum; assembly: GCF_003573695.1. Lineage (NCBI taxonomy): Eukaryota > Viridiplantae > Streptophyta > Magnoliopsida > Ranunculales > Papaveraceae > Papaver > Papaver somniferum. Next base: position 127,968,547 of record NC_039359.1, read on the forward strand.
GTGGTTGTGACTTTAGCTATGTAGTATCTCTAGCTAGTTTCTTCAGCTATCTGTGGAAACTTTGTTCATAATGAAATCTATTGTTTCTGTTTGCTGTTCTGGTTCAAACGCCCAATAGTGAGTGTAATCTTTATTTTTGAATTGGGGCTGTAAAAGGGGTGGGAAATTTGGGGCTTGACAGGGTCACGAAATAGTAAATGAAATCGTCTCCTATTTGTGTATTACTGTTAATTATGATATTTAACTAACCTAATTATAATTAGTGATTGAGTTGGACTAATCTAATGATTAACTATTTTGAAAAACAAAAAAATCTTTGTTTTGTTTTCTTCCTTGATTCTGACGAGGAAGGATGATTTGGATGAACTTTTTTTTTTGAAAAACTTTGAAGAAAAATGGATCAAACTCTTCGTCAATATACTCAGAAAAGCCTTATAATCAACTCCCAACAACAATTTGGTCAATTCAAATCCGTAAAAAATCGGGGAAAAATTCTGGGTTTTTTGTATGTTATGGCTAGGATAATTTGTAGACCCTATGGTAGAATGCAAAAACGGTTGGGAACTGAGGTGTTCCAAGCCGTATTTGTTATTACGGTTGGGAAATAAAAAACTTCCAGCGGAAAAAGTTTTTTTTTCCGTTTATTTTGGTTTTCAGAACCAATTACCGCTAGGTTTTCCCAACCGTAACTTGTTCTGAAAACAAAAAAAAAAATCGAAAAAAAATTTCGACGAGAAAAACCAAGCTGAAACTGTTAAAGCATTGCTCGGTCGAACTTACAAGTGTTGCTATCTCAAACTTCTTGTCAAATTTAGTTGTCAAAACTATATCTTGATTTCCAATCTACAATGAGTTAAGTCTTGGACTAGGATAGAATTGTAGTTGAGAAACTGTAGATCACAGCAGTCATCATTGGGTTCTACCATTTGAAGGCGAAGATCAACTGAAACTTTTGGAGAACTTCATCAACAAAAGGTAAGTAAAGACTGAACCACCTAGTTCTCAAGTTATATTCACTTTTCTATCATTAAGACGATATCGCGTAACTAATCAGACTATTATGCATATACAAGAATTTCGAGCCAGGAACTAATTATCAAGTTAAGAGACTTCTCGAAATATAATGATTAAGCTTAATAAACATTTGTTCATACTTGATGAATTTCAGTTAAGGAAAATTTATTGTTCAGAATCAAAATCATGATTCAAGGTTTATCATTCGAAAATAGTCTGGAACAGTGATATGTATCATTGATGTTATTCGGGAATGTTTCGAATCGATTTAGAGGGAAATATAGAACTAGTATAGATTCGATACAAGGCAATGTTATCAATCTTCCAAACAGGGAAAAATTTATAAGTCTGAAACCGTATTACATGTATTCGTACACGTAGCGGAGTAGCTACATATCGACTTACATATTTGTAGTACACATATTCTTATGCACATCATGTGAAAATCTGTTTTAACCCGTGAACCGGATCGATACGCATACTCGTATGCAAACCACTTTGGAATAGTGGTTACGAAACCGATGATTGTCTTAAGGTATCCATACCGGTATACATACCTAAATAGTTATGTTAACTCCGGAACTTGGTTTGGCGCATTAGCTTACGAACCGGTACACGTAATGTGACTGAAATGACTCACGAACGGTAATGGTATTTTCAACTTGTACACCTACTAACCATGTCGATCATTTTCAAGTGCGACTAAATTATTTCTATGAGATAAGCATTTGATTATTTCTCTAAAAAGACTAGACTTATTTGATCACATGATTATGACTCAGAGTTAAGGTATTATGTGTTCATGAAAATAAATATTAAGCTTTTAAGTTCAAATCGGCTAGTTTCGGCTAACTACGTTGAACATAGTCTTTATACACTGTTCGGTTACGGTTTCCCCAAACCAGAGTGTATATCTTGTTTATATAAATCATATTCAAAGATTCATCTAACGGTGGATATTTATTTCTTGGTTCCAAAGTTTTCTTAGCTTAAACCTAAAGCAACCTATGCTTTGAATGTCTATAATATAGGAACTTCAAGCAAATGGAATCTTTGAATCCCGACACTACTTTTTGGTGTATCCTAGTTATATCTAGAGTCGTAAATTTCCTAATCCTTTTAGGGTTTAGCGACTACAAAGATTTCATAGGAATTCATGAAGCCATGTCCAGTTATATTTTCTTGATAACTCGAGTATCCTGATCTTGATCGATTGTTGAGCTTCCCACTTGATCAAGATAGATAGAAATCATCGAAGTTTTCTTCGTCACGAACTTTGTTTATTCCACAAATTTTATACTTGTGACGTGAATAATAATGTAGGATGCACAAGTCCGGATTTTGAGGTTAGCTAGACTTTGTCTATTGCTATCGATTTCCATAATCTTTTATCAAACTATTTGATTGTAAAAGGAAATCATATATATGATTAATCTGTGGGAGGCAGATTTGTTAGAGCAGTGCTCGGTTGAACTCGCATGCGTTGCTATCTCAAGCATGTTTGTCAATGTTAGTGATCAAAACTATACGTCTTGATTTCTAACCTATTTATAGATGTCTCGGACGAGGACATAGATTGTGTGGTTGAGCTTAGATTCACGACGTTCATCATTTGAAGACGAAGAACTACTAAGGAGAGCTTGTGGAACTTCATCGAAAAAAGGTATGTGGAGACTAAAACTCATCTATCACTTGGAAAGTCTATTTCTACTCTATCTCCTATATTGAGACATAAGTCGTATTACAATATAGTTTTCTATATACACATTAGAGATTTCGAGCTGAGTTTATCTCGCTTACATATTTATCGAAATATGTGTTGTCAAGCTTTTGCTTCGACCAAGTTCATCTTATATCATGTGAAAATTGTCGAGTAACATCTTACATGGTTTGTGTGATATAATCATTTGGTGTGGTCTTGATATGTTATAAAATAGGAAATTCAAGACAACTACCAAGCAAATTTTACTGTTGCTGTAGAAGATTCCTATTGGCTAATTTTATGGGGTTTTTCTTATATTTCCCTCTTTGGCCTTTTCCTTTGTAAATAAGAGTCTTTACTCTTTAAAAGTTGGGTGGTTGTTGTGTCTTTAGCTATGTACTGGTATCTTTAGTTAGTTTCTTCAGATTTCTATGGAAACTTTGTTCATAATGAAATCTATTGTTGCTATTTACTTTTCTGGTTCAAATGCCCAGTAGTGAGTGTAATCTTTATTTTTGAATCCTATTATTGGAGATGTAAAATGGGTGGGAAATTTGGGGCTTCAGAGTGTCACGAAGTAGTGAATGAAGTTATCCCCTGTCATATTATATTTCCTAATGTCTAATATACCCTTTGTGTATAAGTATTAATTATGATGTTTAACTAACCGAATTATAATTAGTGATTGAGTTAGACTAATCTAATGATTAACCTATTGAAAATAAAAAATTCTTTGTTTTGATTTCCTTGATTTTGAAGGAGAAGGATGATTTTGATGAACTTTTCTTAAAGCACTTTGAAAAATATGGATCAAACTCTTAGTTAATATACTCAGGAAAATCTTACAATCAACCCCCAACAACAATTTGGTCAATTCAAATCCGTAAAAAATCGGGGAACTCCCAACAACAATTTGGTCAATTCAAATCTGTAACTCCCGACAACAATTTGATCAATTCAAATCCGTAAAAAATCGGGGGAGATTCTGGGCTTTTTTGTATGTTACACGGCTAGGATAATTTGTAGACCCTACCGTAGAACGCAAAAACGGTTGAGAACTGAGGTATTCCAAGCCGTATTTGTTATTTACGTCCGGGAAATAATGAACTCCCAGTCGAAAAGTTTTCTTTTTTGTTTTGTTTTTTGTTTTTCAGAACCAGTTACCGCTAGGTTTTCCAAGTCGTAACAACATTAGTGTATCTGAAAACCAAAAAAAAAAATCAAAAAAACTTTTTCGGCTGGAAAAACCAACCTAAAATTATTAGAGCATTGCTCGGTCGAAATCACAAGTGTCGCTATCTCAAACTTGTTCTCAAATTTAGTTGTTAAAACTATATCTTGATTTCTAGTCTACAATAAGTTAAGTGTCGGGCTAAGATAAAAATGCAGTTGAGAAACAGTGGATCACAGCAATCATCATTGCATTCTAGCGTTTGAAGTCGAAGATCAACCGAACCTTTCGGAGAACTTCATCAACAAAAGGTAAGTGAAGACTAAACCACCTATTTCTCAAGTTATATTCACTTTTCTATCATTGGGACGATGTCGCATAACTAATTATCAAGTTAAAAGACTTCTCAAGATATAATGACTAAGCTTAATGAACATTTGTCCAGTTATCTTTCCTTGATAACTCGAGTATCATGATCTTGATCGATTATTGAGTTGCTCACTTGATCAAGATAGATAAAAATCATCAAAGTGAAAAAGCGGGGGTCTAACAACCACAACCAATATTTTGTTTAGGCAATCTGTATGGACTAACTCCAATATATTTTCCAAGAGAATCAACTAGACAGTCAGACTCAATCAAGGAAAATACATCCAAGAGTTGTATCTTTGATTCTCAATGAACCAAGAAATGAAAAACATAGAAATCCGCGAGCGTGATTATTATGAGAAACAACTTGAACGGAACCAAAGACCAATGTTCAAGTGTAAATCAATTTATATAAAAAACCAAAGGTTGGATAATCTAATTGATTGAACTATGCACAACCTGTGATATTTTAATTATATAAAAAATTATGGTGCGGAAAAGAAATAACACAGATACCAAAAGTTTTGTTAACGAGGAAACCGCAAATGCAGAAAAATCCCGGGACCTAGTCCCGATTTGAAAACCACACTGTATTAAGCCGCTACAGACTCTAACCTACTACAAGTTAACTTCGGACTGGAATGTAGTTGAACTCTAACCAATATCACACTGATTAAGGTACAGTCGCGTTCCTTATGCCTCTGAATCCAAATAGGACTCTACGCACTTGATTCCCTTAGCTGATCTAACCCCAATTAAGAGTTGCTACGACCCAAATTCGAAGACTTAATAAACAAATCTGTCTCACACAGAAAAGTCTATTGAATAGATAAATATGTCTCCCACAGAAATACGAGTTTTAGTTCCGTCTTTTGATAAATCAAGGTGAACATGAACCAATTGATACACCAGACTTATATTCCCAAAGAACATCCTAGTAATATCAACCACCTTACAATAATCTTAACCGTATGGTAGCGGAACAAGATATTTTGGAATCACAAAGAATGAGACGGAGAGCTTTGTTATTATTTTGTATCTTACCTATCGAAGATTAAATCTCGAACAAATCGTAGAGAAGATAATACTCAATACGATAAAACAAAGTAAGATCAGATCACACAACTATAGAGAACATAGTTGAGTCTGGATTGAGAATCCCAATGAAGTTTTTAAGTCGTTAACCTATAATGGTTTTAGAAAAACCTAGGTTAAAGGATATCGACTCTAGTCGCAACTAGTATCACACAAGAGGTGTGGGGATTAGGTTTTCCAGTTACTAGAGTTCTCCCATATATAGTCTTCAAATCAGGGTTTGCAATCAATGTTACCTTGGTAACAAAGCATTCAATATTCACCGGTAGATGAAAACCTGATTAGATTCAAGCTAATATCTTTCAACCATTAGATTGTCTTAGCTTGTTACACACAAATGAAATATACCTATATTTAAATATGGGTAACCGTACCTAAACGTGTTCACTTAGTTGGCTCAACAATAGTTAACCGAAGTTAGCCATATGAACACTTTCATATCAACCTTGTTCATCTTAATCATAACTAGTTCAAATGACTCAAACGAAACTAGTTATAGAGTTGTTCAATTGTTTATATTCTCATAGAAGTATACAAGACACAATTGAAAAAAAATCGATTTTGATTCACTCGAATCAATTCATGAATATTATAGCTACAGTTTGCAATAGATTGAATTCCTTAATATATAAATGTATTTGTTCATGAACAAACCAATTTTAGAACTTAACCCACTCAAGTATGCAAACGGGTACGCATACTGTCGTTCACGACCGAACTCAGTTGAAATCAGTACGCATACGGGTATGCATACTATAGTTCCCGGACTTCAAAATACGAGATCATTTGTTTATGGCTTAACAAAATACGAGATCATTTGTGAAAATGTGGGGGGTACAACAACCACACCCAACAATTCGTTTGGAAATCTGAGAGGACTTACTCCAATACACTTTCTAGATAATCAACTAGACAGTCAGACTCAATCTAGATTAAAGTATACCAAAGAGTTTAATATCTCTAACTCTTAATTCAATCCGCAATCAGCAAATAGAAATCTGCGAGCCTGATTGAATATAAGAGGAATTACTTGAATGGTACCAAATACCAATGTTCAAGTGTCAATCAATGTAAATCAACAACCAAAGGTTGGATATTCTAATTGATTGATCTTAACGCTCAACCTGTGATATTTCAATTATATAACAAAATATAATGCGAAAAAGAAATAAAACAGACACTAGAATTTTGTTAACGAGGAAACCGCAAATGCAGAAAAACCCCGAGACTTAGGCCATATTGAACACCACATTGTATTAAGCCGCTACATACACTAGCCTACTGCCAATTAACTTCAGACTGGACTGTAGTTGAACCCTAATCAATCTCACACTGATTCAAGGTACAGTTGCGCTCCCTACGTCTCTGATCCCAGCAGGATACTACGCACTTGATTCCCTTAGTTGATCTCACCCACAACTAAGAGTTGCTATGACCCAAAGTCGAAGACTTGATAGACAAATCTATCACACATAGAAAAGTCTATAGGATTGAATAAATCTGTCTCCCACAAAAATACCCAAGAGTTTTTTATTCCGTCTTTTGATAAATCAAGGTGAACATGAACCAATTGATAAACCGGACTTATATTCCCGAAGAACAGCCTAGTATTATCAATCACCTCACAATAAACTTAATCGACTAGCGAAACAAGTTATTGGGGAAACACAAACGATGAGACGAAGTTTGTTTGTGATTAGTTTTCTATCTTGCCTATCGGAGATATAAAATCTCGAGCCAATTATTTCAATTCCACTCAACACGATACAAACGGTAAGATCAGATCACACAACTACAAAGATAATAGTTGGGCCTGGCTTCACAATTGCAACGAAGTCTTCAAGTCGTTAAACTACAGAGTCTCGAGAAGAAACCTAAGGTTAAAGGAGAATCGACTCTAGTTATGCAACTAATAACACACAGGAGGTGTGGGGATTAGGTTTCCCAGTTGCTAGAGTTCTCCTTTATATAGTTTTCAAATCAGGGTTTGCAATCCAAGTTACCTTGGTAACAAAGCATTCAATATTCATCGTTAGATGAAAAACCTGATTCAACCAAGCTAATATCTTTCAACCCTTAGATCGAACTTAACTTATTACACACAAATGAAATCTACCCTAATTTAGGTTTATGTAGCCGTACCTAAACGTGTACACCATATTGGTTCACAAATAGTTAACTAAGATTAGCCATATGATTACTCTTATATCAACCTTATTCATCTTAGCCATAACTATTTCAAATGATTTAAATGAAACTGTAACGATCTACGTTACAAGTTAGCTCAGAAACATGATAAATCTCTAAGGATAGAGATAATTGAAGAAAGGGGGAGGAATTAGAGGGTAGAAGAAGAACTAGACGAATTTGAGGAGGGGAAGAGAAGGCAAACGATATTTGGAAGAGAAGAACATTTCATTTTACTAATTCATAGATACCCATTATTACAACAAACAACTTATATTGTTGTAAATCAACTCATAAACAGAAATACCTACGATACCCCTTAACTAATAAGAAACTACTAAAATAACCAACTGGTCTAATTGTCATGAGACTAAGGTTCATAATACCTTGAAGAATAATGTAGTAAGCAAGTACTTGAATCTGCGTATTCTCGTTTGTCGTATATAAGAAGGTACTGTACTCGCAGAGCCCATCTTGTAAAGCTGGTGCCGTTAGTACTTGTGTAAGTACAATCGAACTCTAGAAAACTCCATGGAACAACAACTCAACCAGTATTAGGATATTTTGAGATGCACAGTATCCCTTTCTCTTTGCAGTGAAAACCTCAATTTCAAAAATGGTGTAGTAAGCCAGTCCCATGTTGGTACCGATTAATTGTACTGACGAGGACTTTGGCTTCAAAACCAACTCTCCATATTCACTCTTGCAGGAAGCTAACAAAATCTTGTCTAAGAAGCATCCCACCATGCCATTGTGTGACATAGATATATTCATTTCTTCCCTTGGACCATCTGTACAACAGTGATGACTTGTGCTGACTCTTAGAGAAGTAGCTAGTATGGTGAAAATCTCATGCCAAAGTCTTCTAAGAATTGTATACTCTTGGATGCAGAAATTGTATATCAGCAAGCTATGTAATGCCATAACAAGAAGTGGACTTACCCATTTAAAACTTTGCATAATAACCCCGGTGATGCGAGACTTGGCCGAATCAGGAGTTGAAAGTGCAATATGCAGAGATAACTCCCACGAACCAATTTCAAATTCCCATCTGGATTTGAGAATTGAAGAGAAAAAGTCTGGTCCTATCGGTACCACAATAGATACAGCCTTTGTAATATCATGCACAATCTCATTTAACTGAATGTTGTTTTCTGATCTGTTCACACTAAGTAGAACACCGCAAACAACTCCATTATCTTCTAAAAGACTGCATGTTTGAGTTAGCATGACAGTTAACTTCGAAACCGCAACTCCAGGCTGAGTACAACAACAATTAATCTCATTAGCATTTCTTCCACCCATTCATGTCCACTGATTGCACCAGCACTAGCCTTAGCGAGTATTCTCTTGATTTCCCTTCTTCTTTCATAGCACTCCATTCCTCTATAACCCATATTGAACCAAACAATTTTCCTAGTATCCCCCAAGAGCTGACAATAACTCTGAATAACTAACATGGTCACCATAAGAGAATAGTCATGGAGTCCAACATGACCTTTTGAAGTTAACACCCCCAGCCAATTTCGTGAGAACAATTTACCAGCTGGCACATTTGATACAGTAAATAACATTTTCCACTGAAGAATACTTCTAGGCCTCCCTGTAGAGAATTCATCACAGACTGTAACTACAGTCTTTTGTGAAAGAAAACCAATGTTGCCACCTAAACTCAGCACAAGAATCTTCGATATATCACTTTTCTCTCCCGTGTTAATATTAGTCTTCGTTGAACTAACATGGAGGAGCTTAATACCTGTAGGTAATCCATTTGAAATCCCCAGAAGTAAGAAATCTGCATCTTTACTTAAACTCCACACCACTGTCATGGATTTTCTTCTCATACCCATTTAGTAGAAACAATATAAATAATTTTATTTCTGATAAGAATACCCAGAGATTGAGCTCTAGAAAGTTTAACATCCACACTATTAGCATAGTGTGGTTGAATGAGTTTATTTCCTGCTCCATGAAATCCAATGGATAAACACAAACATTTCCCGTACTCCATAATCCATAGAAGACCAAGTTGAATTCAAACACGAAGAAGAAAATCAAAATGCTAGATTTTATTAGAAAAATAGGCTTTAACGTCAGTAGCCTAGCACTGCCTTCTAAGGATATTCCCATCTCCATGAATCCAACTCCAGCCTCATTTATTTGTCTAGAAAGTCTAATATCTCTAGCAAACAACTGAGACGACAGTTCAGGTGCATTACCAAACCCAATTTTCCTTGTCTTTGTAAGAATCACATTAGTCCACAGAATGGTAATATGCTGCCCATATTTTCTCAAACACTTCGCAAGCATCGAGAATGTCACCACTTTTAACCAGCAAAAATGCATTCCACGTCTCAAACACCAATTCTAATCCATACCCCAGTTTTATAATCAGCAGGTAAACAAAATATGTATAGGTTTTAAGCAATAACATCAATCGATTAAGAACTACCACAACAGAAGTAGGCATACCATTTGAAACAATTATGAACACAAATATAATCAGGTACCCACCAACAATTCCACTTGGGAACCATGTTTTAGCTCACGAGATGTAACTGTATCAACACCAAATTTATAAGTGACAGCAAAAGAAAGATACCCTTTAAGAACATCAAACACTTTGCCACGATCATATATCCGCCAAGCAAAATTCATATCCATGAAGAGACATTCATCTATTAGTAACTTGTTGCTCATCTTACTTCTTTTATGTAGCACAATAAAAATATCTTTGTCACTGCCCAAATTACAGGATACACTCTCAGGCATTGTAACAAACAATTTCCTGTTACCACTAATTTCAGCCTCCTTTAGACACATAAGAACAAGTGAATCCAAAAATCGAAAGTCAGCTTGATAACCAAGCCCTGTAATTAGCTCACAAACCAAATTCTCATCGAACTTATCGAGTGAAATCAACCCATGAAGAACAATTGCATAAGAAGTATCAAAACAAAATTTACCAACAAAATCAGAAAAATCATTCATACTATTAAATTTCTTCCCATGATCAAATAGCGTCCGACTATAATCAAAGAGAAGAGGTAAAAATTCTTTACCCATCAGATTGTTGTGACTAATGACCAGCTCCTTGAAGCTTTGGAGTTTCTCACAATTAACCGCAGAATTTATAACTTCTTTAGGTTGAAAATTCACCTCAACAGACAAATCTCCCTCTTCATAGAAGAAAAACGAAGGGATGAGCAATTCATCATCTTCTTCTTCTCCTTCTAATGGAATTGAAGAGCTCCGAGTGAAATTCTTTACTGAATCTACAACAATAGGGGTTAATTTTGTGTTATCATCAATATATGTCTTCATCATCTTCAATTGTTTAACCACCGATTGGAGTAATCCAAGACTTTCAGCTGAATTCTCCGCACACAACCTACACTCCATCGCCAGGATATCCTTTATTTCTGCTGAAAAGAAGCTCATCCTCCTTCTACCTGCTTAGGAGGTCGAATAAGTTCACCCTCCAGCTTCTCTGATACTGCAGCTTGAAATCTTCCCAAACTATAAATCTTCTGAGATAATAATTCAAGTTCTGTAAATTCGGTTGGATCAAACTCGTCCAAATCTGCAACCTCCATTGAAGAACTCACAGAATCGAAACAGCTTTGAATACCAATTGTAACGATCTACGTTACAAGTTAGCTCAGAAACAGGATAAATCTCTAAGGATAGAGATAATTGAAGAAAGGGGAAGGAATTAAAGGGTTAGAAGAAGAACTAGACGAATTTTAGGAGGGGAAGAGAAGGCATACGATATTTGGAAGAGAAGAACATTTCATTTTACTAATTCATAGATACCCATTATTACAACAAACACAGCTTATATTGTTGTAAATCAACTCATAAACAGAAATACCTAAGCTACCCCTAAACTAATAAGAAACTACTAAAATAATCAGCTGGTCTAATTGTCATCAGACTAAGGTTCATGACAGAAACTAGTTAAAGAGTTGTTCAATTGTTCAGAAAAACACAATTGAAATCAAATTTTTTGGATTCACTTGAATCAATCATGAACATTATAGCCACGTTTGCTAGATTGCATTCCTTACGATTAAAATGTTTAAGTTCATGGATTTGACCGATTTGACAAAGTAACCAGCTTAATTATGCGTACGGGTGCGTACTTAAGCAACCGGTTTTGAGTTTGTAAAGTTTCCAAACTCAGCAGAAATTTTCTGTTTAAAAACTTCCGCCAGTATGCGTACGAGTACCATACTTAACCTGTCTCGTTCACCAAATCCGTATGCACACTTATGCATACTCTTGGCTTCCGGTTTATGGACTTATACACTAATGTGCGAACACACTATATATGCTTATATCCAAAGATGGTTACATCATCAACTCTTTATTTCAATCATTGAAACATTCTTCTATAATGTTAATAGCTGTTTTCACACACTATCAACATCAAAGCAATTTTCAAGATATTGAAATAATCATTATTGAAACCTTCCAAGTATTACACCAAATGATTGTATCACACAAACCATGTAAGATGTTACTCGACAATTTTCTCATGATAAAAGATGAACTTGGTCGAAGCGAAAGTTTACCAACACATATTTCGAGAAATATGTAAGCGAGATATACTCAGTTCAAAATCTCAAATGTGTATAGAGAAAACTATATCGTAACACGACTTATGCCTCAATATAGGAGATAGTAGAAATAGACTTTCCAAGTGATAGATAAGTTCAAGTCTCCACATATCTTTTGTCGAAGAAGTTCCAAAATCTCCCCTTAGTAGTTCTTCTTCTTCTTCAAGAGATGAACGTCGAGAGATTTAAGCTCAACTACACTATCTATGTCCTAGTCTGAGACATCTACAAATAGTCTAGAAATCAATACTTATAGTTTTGATCACTAACATGGACAAACATGCTTGAGATAACAACGCATGCGATTTTGACCGAGCAATGCTCTAACAATCTCCCCCTTTTTCAATTTAGTGACAAAACTATCAATACATATGGATTACAAAAAAGATAAAAGATGTAGCTTCTTGTCCACATGCTTGATCTCCTTGGCATCTTCAACGCGACTCGAAATCTTCGTTACTTCCAAGTACTCCATGATCCTAAAGGTTGTAAGTTCATCATCACAGTTGTTGAAGATCGTAGCTATAAAAATGAGAAAACAAAATATTCTCGATCATTGTTATACAATGTTATAGTATTATTACACATCATCAAAGTTCAATTGTATCACAACTTTGGAAATAACACGATATGCATCACTCCCCCTTAGTCAATAAATATCTCAACATGAAAACCACTCCCCCTTACATAATGATCTGTAAACCATATGTATTTGTAGTGTGAACTACACATTAATTCTCCCCCTCTTTGTAAACAAAATTCGAAAAGGTACGAAAATTAATGGGATCCTAATGAAATTTCCACGGAGATACATCATGACCAAAAGGTGTATTAACATACCAACAAATTTATATGCAATCATAAAGCCGAAGCTAAATGCATTCATAAAGGAGTTAATGAAGATACAAGATAACCCCTAAAAGTTCCACAGCCGCACTCCCCATTAAGATTTGAAAATTAAGTACAAGTTCAAAATGAACTCTCCCCCATAAAATGTCATCCCCGAAGGAACAACAAAGGCGACCTTACTTTCACAAGAAAGAAGGATTTCTTTTGGACAAACAAATCACATGAAAACATGAATTTGTATCCACAAAATTCAATTGGAATAACCACAAGAGAACCCATAGTTAGTTCAATCGAAAAATAACAACCAAATTAACCACAAGAAATGATCAATTTAATTTGTCATGCTCGACATAAGCAAACTTACGGAGCAACAACTACATAACCAAAAGAAAATGATTAATTTAGTTGATCATGTTCGACATAGGGAACCTCACGGAGCAACAACTAAGTTAATCGTAAGAAAATAATCAACTCAGTCGATTGTGCTCGACATAAGAAACCTTATGGAACAACACAGTATATGCACAAAAATTGTGAATCGAAGATCGACCAAATACTGCGGAATAGACAAAGATTCATTCTATCTTTCATCACTATTTGCACAATGACATATAATAGACTTAATCCTTGTAAACAAAAGTTTTATCCTTTCTTTTTAACAAAAACATGACATAAAAGGCTTTAACTTTTGTAATGTCAAAAGTTCATTCTATCTTCCATCAATACATCCATATCGACATAATAGAGATAACTTTTGAACAAGTATGTGACAGTCACAGGTTCACGGACGTAAAAAACATATCCCATAACAATTTGCAATATATAAAATTATAAAGATTAAAAATTACAAAAATCATCTTCCAAAAATACTTTAGAATTTAAATAAATAAATCTAAAAACAATGAAGATGAAAATCGTTGGACATAGCTATGTCTACTCACAATAATGGCTATTCCAAACTCTAGTTATTATTCTAAAAACATAATAAGAAGATTTACTAGACATTGAGACCTCTGAAGAATTCTTTATCGTCCCCGAACTCCTTGTCGTCAACAACCATAGGTACATATAGGGTTCATGGAGAAAGGAGTCAATTCCAACAAACCTTCTAGGCTAATGATGTCGAACCAGGGCCTTCTGAACTTTAAGAGTTCTCATAACAAAAGTTTTTGTTTGCTTAATCTCCTTCCTTGCTTCTTTCAACTCTTCAAGAACATCAGAAAACTTCTGAGAATTTGAAGGAAAAGATCTTGGCTTCCTCACATTCCTTCTTTTTCTTTTCAAAGTCGGAGGAAACAAAGTTTTATTTTTTTCCTTTATGATTGATGGCTTAACAATCATATTAACATCTATTCCGTCAGAACTCATGATGCTTGGAGTCTCCATACGTGTATGGGTTTGTGAGAGTAAATAAAAATATAAACTCAACATGAAGTCTTAAGATGAAAAGAGTTTCACAGAAGGAAAAAGGAATGTAAGGTTATGGAACCTTTTAACACAGGTTCACACACGCACGATGCACGACCCTAAAGAGAGTGGAATATTCGTAAATAACCCTCTTTTGATAAACATGGAGGTTCATCCAATATCAATTAGATATGAAAAAATTCCAAACCATACAGTAAATCTAAGAAAAGAAAAACAGAAAGATTTTTTTTCTTTTCTTTTTAAGCCTAAGGTGTGCAAGTTCTTGTCTCTTTTAATCAGGCACATGAGACAAGATGCACAAAAATAACAAAATTAAGTTGTGCTGTGGTGAACAACAATTTGTCCACCATGACCCTTTTGAAAGGAATTCATAGATCCATGTCTATCAAAGTGTTTAGACCATACTTTTTTCTCTGGTGGTCTTGTCCTATCTTTGGAAACCAACTTCTTTGAAGAGGATAAAATCTTACATACCTCAGCGGTTTTTTGCACAAGTTTGAGCTTGTCTGCTAGGAGATTTGCTCTTCGTTGAAGTCTCTTGACATGTCTCATCTTGTGTTTATACTTGAAACACTTTGAAAGTTCATTTTCTTTCGCACTCTATGTTTGTTCAATTTTCATGGATGATTTTGGCAGAAATTCTGTATGTGAGCTGATTTCTAAGAATGAGTACGGGCTAGATTCATGGTTAAGAGATCAAAGTGTTGGTATGTTGGCTAATGGTAGTATTTCGAGTATCACATGGCAGCTATTTTTTTAAATGCTTCTACTGGATAATGTATGTTGGGAGCACAAAATTTATAAACATATAGTCCAACTTGTTGATCCTCGCTTGTTATTCGATCGTGGTAAGGGCGCTGTTGTTTCATCAATTTCTTATGGTAAATTCATTGTTCATCTAATTCTTAGTATGGGGTATAATTCAGATTTGCGGTTTATCAATTCGATTGCTCTTGTATGTGTTGAATCTGTCGATACTCATGGTGAGAAGAGGGTGCTTGAGACTGTTTTGTGGAGATGGAATGTTGGTGCTGTTTGTTTATATATTTATTTTGTTTATACCTGTTCCTTATTCGACCGTGGGAAGGGTCTTGATAGATCAATTCTAATGCTTACTTATAATGGGGAATTGATTTCTCTATTGATTACAAGCTTAGCGTACCAATCTGAATTTTCGTCTATACATTCAGTGATTCATGTATGTGTTAACGGTACTGAAATTGGAGATGCTTTTCTCTAGCCACTTCAGCTGAGGAGACAATATCTCTTCCTTATCTTTGTTTCTGCTCGTACAATTTTTGATCGAGGTAAGATTTTACGATTGATTCTTATCTTTGGGTATGAATCATATATTATGGGTAATCATTTGATTTCTCCTGTTAGCTCTAATAATTTTGAATATACTGATGAGATGAAGCTCATTGCTAATACACCAGATAGAAATAGATTTGTACTAGGTTTGCTGACTGGAATGGATGCTATTTGGAAAATACATGCATTATTTGATAAAATGTTGTTGCAGGACCACGTCTCCTGGTTTAATTGGATAATGCAGTTTGTTCTCCGGAGGTGTTTTACCTTGTGTTTTGTTTATACTCGATTAGTACATGACCGTGGAGAAGAATTTGAACAATCGTGGGTTTGCTTTTGGGTTGCTGTAAATGCTTCTGATTACCAGAAATATACTTATTCTCTCATTCTTCTGAATAGAGTGCTTGTTCAACGGTCAACTCTTATGTATATGTATCAATCTGAACTGTTGTTTATGAACTCATATCTGCTGATATTTTTTATAACTGGTAACTGTGGTGGTAATGGTTATCTGTCTGTGAAAAAGGCACAGAGAAAAAATATATACGATAGTACTGTAACCTCTCTGTTTGGTAGAAAACTTAGAAGTGTAGTGTGGAGTTGGATGGGTTAATAATCTGATACTCTTCTGCACCTTCATCATGGTTTGATTTACGCTACAGGAGACACATTTGGTGGATTGTCGAAGAGAGGAGCAGGGCAAGACCAATTTATCTGTTACAGTTGGTAAGCATTTTTCATCCTCAACAATAAATATGAACAACCACATCCGATAAATACTTCCGCCAGTCTTTCTCATAGTTCCTGCCATTTGCGCCTTCTAACTTCTCTTACAGAACACTTTGTAAGCTCCAAGTTATTATTCAACAACAAGTTTCTTGGTATTGGATGTTTTTATCTTTCTTTTGCTTATACTCGTACATTATTTGATCGTGGGAAGACATTCAAACTCAGTATGTGGGATTCTTGTTTTCTGAAATGAAAGTTTAGATTTGGGTTTGTCTTCGATGTGGGTTTGAATTTAGTAGATAAATGCCATAGAAGTTTTGTTCCTGAGATGGTTTATAAAATTGGGTACTGGTCAGATTGGTTGTTTAGTGCTTCACTTGTTTATATGTTAGCAAAGGATGGATCAAAATTCTTTTTCTTACTGCGGAAGTATGGTTCACTTGAGGTTTCGAAATGTGTTCTCAAGGAAATTTTTGCTCATACTTTTCTTATAGTACCCACAGGTGCAGTAAAGACTTATATGGTTGTCTATGAGCAATTAAAAGTGGGTTTGGCGTTATATAGTTCACTGATTCTTGGAAGCGAGGGAAACTTTGACTGTCATCTGTGGCCAGAATTCATTTTGATGTGGTATAAGGATGATGGATGGGCATAATTCATTCTGGTGGCAATGGTGCTAGTTTCTCTTACAACTCTTAAAGATAAGTTTCCTGGTTAGGGTGGACGATTACATAGGACTGCACCAAGACCATTTCCCACTACTATTTCTGATGTACCTTTTTTCATAGTACTCCCATTTGTGGTGCAGAACTTTATGACAGTGTTTGTGCAGTGAAGGGATGAAACCTATGCTTTTACAGTGGACGGAATGGTGAACCAACTTCGTCATTTCATTGGGTATTATGGACATGTTCACTGTTGGCAGACGAGTGCAAGAAAGTTCAATTTAATGGTCGATTTTACTAGTGGAATTGCTTTCTTGTGTGGTTATTCTACTTTGCAGATAAGGGGTCAGTGGATGGCTAGACATGGAGTGGAAGAGTTTCAAGGCTTCACTTGGTCATTAATTAGCATGACAGTCTATTGTCTTCTACCGCCTGCTATGTGTTAGAGCATTGCTCGGTCGAACTCGCATGCGTTGTTATCTCAAGCATGTTTGTCAATGTTAGTGATAAAAAATATAAGTCTTGATTTCTAGTCTACTATAGATAAGTCTCGTACTAGGATAGAAAATGTAGTTGATCTCAAGAACTCCATGGCAATTATCATACAAGACGAAGAAATACTCAAGGAACTGGTGGAACTTCATCGACTAAAAGGTATGTGGAGACTTGAACTTATCTATCACTCAAAAGTCTATCTACTTTATCTCCTATTTTGAGACAAAAGTCGTTTTTCTATATAAACTTTGATTATACACATTGCTATTTCGAGCCGAGTTTATCTCGCCTATCTATTTCTCGAAATATGTGTTGGTAAGCTTTTGCTTTGACCAAGTTCATCTTTACCTAGTGAAGAAAGTCATTTTATGCTTCAATCACTTTGAAAATTGCTTACTTTGACGAAAAATAGTTTGTGAATTACAACTATATAATAACATCCTCTAAGAATATTTCAATGATTGAAATGAGAGTTTAGATTATATAACCATTGTTGGTTATAAACATTGTGTGGCAACACGTATATGTATAAGTCCTTTTTCCTTGAACCTAAGTATGCGTACTTTGTTGATCAGGAAAACCGGAATAAGTGCTGCGAGCCAAGTCCGCGAACTCAGTCCGCGAACTGGCGGAAGTTCTCTTTCAGAGAAATTCTGCTGGAGTTTGAGAACTCCTTCCGGGAACTTAAGTCCGCGAACTAAGTTTGCGAACTTGAGTTGGTTATATCTAAAGACGATTTCTTTGTGAACTTATATTTATAAAAACTAAGGAACACAAATTGCAAACCGTGGCTATAAAGTTGATGAACCGATTCAAGTGAGTCAAATCGTTTTTGCTTTGATTGTGTCTTGTGTAGTTACATAAGATTTATACAATTGAACAACTCTCTAACTAGTTCATTTGAGTCATTTGAACTAGTTATGGTGAAGAAGAATATGGTTGATATGAAAGTGCTCATATGGCTAACCATTTGGTTAACTATTGTTGAACCAACAAATGTACATGTTTGGGTACGGTTACACAAACCTAAAATCGTGCATATTATTTATGTGTAACAAGCTAAGTTTTCGATCCATCGGTTGACATATATTAGCTTGAATCTAATCAGGTTTTCATCTAACGGTGAATATCGAATGCTTTGTTACCAAGCTTGCAAACCATGATTTGAAAGACTATATAAGGGAGAACTTTAGCAACTGGGAAACCTAATCCCCACACCTCGTGTGTGATACTAGTTGTATTAGCTAGAGTCGATTCTCCTTTAACCTTAGGTTTCTTCTTGAAAACTAGGTTAACTACTTAAAGACTTCATTGGGATTGTGAATCCATACTGATACTACTTTCTCGTAGTTGTGTGATCTGATTTTGTTGATTCTATCGTGTTGAGTACAATCGTAACGATTGGCTTGAGATTAATATCTCCGATAGGCAAGATATAAAAGTAGTCACAAACATCTTCGTCTCATCGTTTGTGATTCCACAATATCTTCTTTCGCCGCGTCGATTAAGATTATTCTGAGGTGATTGATAATACTAGGTTGTTTTTCGAGAATATAAGTCCGGGTTATCAATTGGTTCTTGTCCACCTTGATTTATAAAAAGACGGAACAAAACTTGTAGGTATTTCTGTGGGAAAAAGATTTATCTATTACTGTAGACTTTTCTGTGTGATACAGATTTGTTTATTAAAGTCTTCGACTTTGGGTCGTAGCAACTCTTAGTTGTGGGTGAGATCAGCTAAGGGAATCAAGCGCGTAGTATCCTACTGGGATCAGAGACGTAAGGAGCGCAACTGTACCTTGAATCAGTGTGAGATTGATTGGGGTTCAACTACAGTCCAGGCCGAAGTTAGTTTGTATTAGGCTAATGTCTGTAGCGGATTAATACAATGTTTTTTCAATCTGGACTAGGTCCCCAGGTTTTTATGCATTTGTGGTTTCCTCTTTAACAAAATTTTGGTGTCTGTGTTATTTCTATTCCGCATTATATTTTGTTATATAATTGAAATATCACAGGTTGTGCGTTTGAATCAATCAATTGGAAATCCGACCTTTGGTTGTTGATTGGAAATTGATTGATCCTTGAACATTGGTCTTTGGTACCGTTCAAGTGTTTTCTCTTGTATTCAATTAGACTCACAGATTTCTATTTGCTTGAGAAAGAATTGAATCAAGAAAGAGAGATATAACTCTTTGATATACATTATTAAGATTGAGTCTAGTTGATTCTCTTGAAAGTGTATTGGAGTTTTTCCATATAGATTGCTAATCGGAATATTAGCAAGGACAATGACTTCAACAATGTGGCAAGGTTTGTTCTTTGGGCCATAATCCTGACATTTTCATCTTTCACTACTTTGAAGATGTAACCACATGTGGCTACCAAGATGTACCTTCTATGGTTAGAAGAGGGTGAGAAACTCAATTCTCATCCTTGAGGACAAGGATGTTTCCAAGGAGTGCGGAATGTCATGTACTTGTTATGGTTAGAAGAGGGTGTCCCACATCATAACCTTGTTAGTAGTTATTAACTATCATTAGTATTAATAATTAGTTAATTAATGTTTAATTGAGTTGTAATGAGTGGTTTAGATGTTACTATCTGGGTGAATACTAGCCGTCGATTCTAGGTCCTGAGTAAAGATTTATATGCTGGTGAGTCTGTAATGGAACGCTGATGAAAATTATCAATAAAATGAATAGTTTATTCGATTAAGGTTGTGTTCTTCGGAACCAATAGGCTTGATTCGTGAGAATTAAAAGAGGTTTATCCTCAATTTATCTATCCAATCCTGTTATGTACATCTAGGTACATGACATATGTCAAGTTTGTTATCATATTTTAGTGTGTCAAAACTCATCTAAAGTCGCTTGATTATATACTAGAGTCAACTTCGTTTAGGTTAGACTAGAAAGTCTAGGAATGTTGAGACATACAGGTATATTACTCTGAAGACCTGAAGAATATGAAGAAGTAGCGAACTACAACGGCGACATCATCCTTCCTCTTAAGGTTAGTAAGAACTGTTTCATTCCTAACGTATGTTTCAAGTCGTGCTATATTGAAAATATAACTGCGAAGCTGTATATATTGTACATAGTGTATAATACTCTAGTAATGTGGCATGGTCATAATTGCATGATCATAGAGTTAGGGAATTATACTACGAAGTATAACGCTTATCTTTTGAACTTCGTAGATATGACATCAACATAATCTTGTATATACTTTTATGATTATGTGAATGGGTTATGGTGAAGATTTCATCCTAGGAAATAATGTTTTACATTTTTTTAAAGGAAGTACATTCATGAACTTGTTTCGTGAACCAAAAGGGAAATCATTAGGCTTATTGGTTCTGCTATTCATTGCAAATATTTGGATGACCAATATGTGTGAGATGGTAGAACCGATCTTAACCTTGGTTATGTATCTTAGTATAACTAATCACAATTCCGGACTTATGATTTGGTATGACTGTTTTTTATTAATTGGTGTAACCGATCCTAAGTAATCACCATGTGATGGTATGATCGATCTTTGTAATTGGTGTGATCGATCCTAGTAATTGGTGTGACCGATCACAAGTGTTGTGTAATCGATCCTTGTAATTGTTAACCGGCCCTGGTAACTGGTGTAACCTGTCAGAGCACTGCTCAGTCGAATTCCGAAGATTTGTTATCTCAAGATTATTGTCAAGTTTAGTTTCCAAAACTATAAGTCTTGATTTCTAGTCTACTTATAGATAAGTCTCAGATTAGGATAGAAACTATAGTTGAGCTTTATACTTCACGGCGTTCATCGATCAAAGACGAAGAACTACTAAGGGGATCTTGTGGAACTTCATCAACAAAAGGTATGCGGATACTTGAACTCATCTATAACTCAAAAGTCTATCTAATCTATCTCCTATTTGAGACAAAAGTTGTATAGCTACATAGACTTCGATTATACACATTTGATATTTCGAGCTGAGTTTAACTCGCTTACATATTTCTTGAAATATGTGTTGGTAAGATTTTGCTTTAACCAAGTTCATATTATATTCTTGACGAAAGTCAAAAGATGATCATGTGAAAATCACCTGGTAACATCTTACATGATTTGTGTGAGACAGTCATTTGATGTAGACTCGGAATGTTTCGTATTGATCATTCGATCACTTGAAAATTTCTTTGAAGCTAATAGTTTGTGTGAGAAAGCTATTGTCGTCTTCCGAGAATGTTTCAATGATTGAAATGAGAGTTTAGAACAAATAACCATGATTGGATATAACACAGTACGCGTACTTATATGCTAACTGTTGCAAGTTATTCCAAGTTTGGGAACCATGATATGCATACCCGTATGCGTACTGATTGGTTTAGTAGAGGTCCGAGAACTAAGTACGCATACCGGTACGCGTACTGGCGTGAGGTTCAAGTTCCGGGACTTTACTGAGTTTGGTGGTATGTGTACCCGTTCACGTACCCGTGAATCCAAACTTAGTCCGACCACTTAGGTATGCGTACCCGTTTGCATACTTGAGTGGGTTATGTTCTAAAATCGGTTTATTCATGAACTAATACTTTTATATAATAAGGAATGCAATCTTTTGAAAACCGTGGCTATAATATTCATGAATTGATTCTAGTGAATCAAAATCGATTTTGCTTCAATTGTGTCTTATATACTTCTATGAGAATATAAACAATTGAACAACTCTAGAACTAGTTTCATTTGAGTCATTTGAACTAGTTATGGTTAAGATGAATAAGGTTGATATGAAAGTGTTCATATTGCTAACTTCGGTTAACTATTTTTGAGCCAACAAAGGTGCACACGTGTAGGTATAGTTACTCATATCTAAATGAAGTCAATTTTCATTTGTGCGTAACAAGATAAGTTCGATCTAACGGTTGAAAAATATTAGCTTGAATCTAATCAGGTTTTCATCTAACGGTCAATATTGAATGCTTTGTTACCAAGGTAACATTGATTGCAAACCCTGATTTGAAGACTATATAAGGGAGAACTCTAGCAACTGGGAAACCTAATCCCCACACCTCATGTGTGATACTAGTTGTGACTAGAGTCGATTCTCCTTTACCTTAGGTTTCCCCAAAACCCTGTAGGTTAACGACTTAAAGACTTCATTGGGATTGTGAAGTCAGACCCAACTATTTTCTCTGTAGTTGCGTGTTCCGATCTTTCTGTTTTCTATCGTGATTGATTACTATCTTCTCTAAGATTTTCTTGAGATTTAATCTCCGATAGGAAAGATAAAAAGTAGTCACAAACATCTTCGTATCTTCGTTTGTGATTCCACAATATCTTGTTTCGCTACCATACGATTAAGATTATTGTGAGGTGATTGATATTTATAGGATGTTCTTCGGGAATATAAGTCAGGTATATCAATTGGTTCCTGTTCACCTTGACTTATCAAACGACGGAACAAAACTCATAGGTATATCTGTGGGAGACAGATTTATCTATTTAGTAGACTTTTCTGTGTGAGACAGATTGGTTTATCAAGTCTTCAACTTTGGTTCGTAGAAACTCTTAGTTGTGGGTAAGATCAGCTAAGGGAATCAAGTGCGTAGAGTCCTGCTGGGATTCAGAGACGTAAGGAGCGCAGCTGTACCTTGATCAGTGTGAGATTGGTTAGGGCTCAACTACATTCCAGTCCGAAGTTAACTTGGAGTAGGCCAGTGTCTGTGGCGGCTTAATGCAGTGTGGTGTTCAAATATGGACTAGGTCCCGAGTTTTCTTTGCATTTGCAGTTTCCTTGTTAACAAAACTTCTGGTGTTTGTGTTATTTCTTTTCCTCATTATATTTGTTTATATAATTGAAATATCACAGGTTGTGTGTAAGTTCAATAATTGTGAATCCAACCTTTTGTTGTTGATTAAATTGATTGACACTTGGATATTGGTTTTTGATACCCTCCAAGTTATTTTTTATATTCAATCGGGCTCGTGAATTCCTATTTGTTTGATTGCGGATTGAATTGAGAAATAGAGATATAACACTTTGATATATTTTTCTTAAGATTGAGTCTGACTGTCTAGTTGATTGTCTTGAAAGTATATTGGAGTTAGTCCATATACATTACTAAGCGTAATATTGAGTGTGGTTGGTAGACCCCCCACTTTTTCATAACCGATCACAAGCAATACCATGGGAATATGAAACCGATCCTAGTGACTGGTGTGACTGATCACAAGTATTTCCATAATAAGGTATAACCAATAGTGATTGGTAGAACCGATTTAACCCATGTATGTGATTTGGTATTTGATCAATCACATAGTTATCTTGGAATACAGGTCAACCAATTCTAAACTTGTTTGGAAGTGTGGTTTAAACGATTCCAAGAATGTAAATCCATATGAATATGAATAAGGACTTACAGTGAAGAAATATCAACATACTTAGAACACGTACAATAACTCTTATCATTTATTGCTCAAAGATATTCCTTAGTACTCAAGGAGATCCTGTGCCGAGATAAAAATCTTTTAATTAAGGTTTTTGGTTTTATATGCTTTAGTTACCAGCAATTAAATGCTTATCTCTAGAGAATAAAAATTAGTAATGTGCATTTACTAATTGAAGATTTTATATTAGGAGATTTCGAAAATATTGGACAAGCATTTATTGGAATCAAGAAAACCGAATTTTGCCATTCATTGCATTTCTTGAGAATATTTCCGGTTTTGGAAATTCCTTGATGTCCAAACATCCTTGGTCTATAAATACCTAAGTTTGCATTTTTAGCAAACTATTCTAAGAGCCAGGGAAACTTCATTTCTTGTTGTTTCTTGTGGAGCCGTCTATTCTTAGAGGAAAGTATCCTAATTAGGTGAAATCTCTTACAACCATTAGTTTAAAGACTTCTGTGGGATCAAGAAGCTCTACGAGTACCGTTGGTGGGAAACTAGATAATTTTAGTGTTATTAGTTTTAAATTGATTTGATTGACTAATGGTTAAACTAGATAATTTTAGTGTTACTAGTTTTAAATTGATTTGATTGACTAATGGTTGTTGAAACTTTGATTGCACCTAGTTTTTTATTCTTGAGAATCTTCTCCTCTGATATAAGATTCATTCAAACTAGATCGAAATATCGACGGGATATTTAGAACTGCTGTTAGACCTAAAGACATCTTGTGATAATCCATTGTTAACAGACTCCATTCTGTGTGTGATTAAAGTGGTGTTGTGAACAAATCTTGATCGGCTGGGATCCAACTAGAATCAGATTTATTCGATTGATTAGTTGCGTGAGATCGACATCGCTTTATAGCTTCTTTTTGAGATCTATAATGATTCATTGGGTAGCTATTGGATAGATTGATCTAACCACGCAAATGAGTGTATTAGATTAAACGGAAGAGCCTTTGCGTATGACTTAAGATATCTTCATCTTAAAGAATCAATAGAGTTGTTACCAAACAGATTCGTGTTCCTTTGCTGTTTGGAATACGATCAAAAGGAATTGTACCAGTGCGTGACTCATCGAAGTCGGAAGCGCATGGATACTTAGGAAATTAAGTGAACTAGGGGTAGTTTCTTGGTGTCAACTATACGAAGTTGGTGTAAATTTGTATATCGGTTTAATTCTGAGAGTATTCAATTCTGGACTAGGTCCCGGGGGTTTTTCTGCATTTGCAGTTTCCTCGTTAACAAAATCTTGCTTTGTGATTTACTTTGTTTTCCGCAATTATATTTGTTTATATAATAAAACCTAAACATGAGTCGCTGTCGCCACCAACCGATTGTATTGAATGGCATCAGATACACATATTGATGAAACAGATGGATTAATGATCAAAGAAAAAGAAATCCCATTGCAACATTTCAAGCTGCTATGAGATTCAGATCTCTAAATCGACTATGGTTTAAAAATAGAATTACGATGGAAAGTCACTAAAGTAATAGCTCGAGATCAAATCCGAATACTAGGTCTTATGGAGATGCCCAAGCTCTTCCCAAAGAAAAAAACCGTGGCTAAAACCCCTCTTCCCGCTAGCCTTCCCTGGTGTTTGGAAATCCCAGCGGGAAGACTCCGAAGACGGACAATGATTAGCCGTTCTCAAAAAGTGAAAAACGGATAGCCATCAATGGTTTCAGTCTTAAAACCATCGCAACTTGGTGGGACTAAGAGAAATTTTAGCTTAGAAACCGAGTAACTTATATAAACCGGATAATCATCATCTGTTGTGGGAGAAATTTTGTAGGACCAACAGAGAAATAAGTGGGGTTTTAAGATTTGGTGGACCAACTAATTAGAAAACGGATAATCATACTCCATTTTTCTCTTAAAACTGGGAATAACCATAAAGGCTAGGCTCTTCCCAAGCTTACGTGGAAAGGCAATTGGGAAAAGGTTGGATATCACCACAAGATACGGTCTAAGCAGGAAAAATAGCTAGGAATTTTTTTCCTTTTCTTTTGTAGGAGAGATAAAGAAAGAGTGCAATAATTTTTTCACCAACATGATGAATGCACATTAATTTAATATGAGCGTCAGACGGCTCAAATTTTATTACCTATCAATGTGATTTCTACTCATCAAAATCATAAGGGTTTTGTTATCTTGTGCATCCATGCACAAGATAACACCCAATCATTGCACCGGGAAGGTGCAAAAACAAATAAAAAATAAAGAGAGATGTGTTATCTTGCATTGGTGATTGCAAAACTTCACTCTTAATAAATGCACATTTAATAAATCTATGTTAACTTGCATTCTCCAATGTAAGTTTACAACATCTTTCTTATTTTTTCATTTGTTTTTGCACCTTCCCGATGTAATGATTGGGTGTTATTTTGTGCATGGATGCACAAGATAACAAAATCCAAATCGTAAAAAGTACTTAAGAAATGGTCATAAAAAATATAAGAAATGGATTTCTTAATCCTGAAAATATCCAGCATAATTTTTGTAGGGTGCATCTGTTCCTCGGTACCTACATGTTAACGGGAACTGCCAACCCAGAGATCTCATTTGTATGCCCTCCGTTCACGGGCATTGCCACCCCAGAGATCTCATTTGTATGCCCTACACGCATGTAACATGCGGCATGTTAGACTTAACTTGAGATAACATTTTGAATTAGAAAACAATTAGACTAATAATATATAGATTAAAGTTGTGAGCGTCAAACCTGATGCTGCTGCTGCCTTTCTATTTTTATGATCGTGAGTTAGAACAATAGCCCAGAATATTACAAAAATTGAAATTCCAATTGCCAGTTCAATTGTTAGAATTTTCTTAAAATTTTCTGTTGAGCTTGGAGTTTGAGTAAAACCAGTTAATCCTTGGGAAGTTCTTATTCCTGTTCCCGGTGCAGCTCTTATTACTACTCCCAGTGTTCGTCGTATTCCTGGGGAAGTTTTTGTCACTGCTCCTAGCGTAGGAAAAGTTGTTTGTAGCAAACCTAATGACAATTAAAAGCTTGAAAAGAACTTAAAAGAGATGCCATCCACAATGAAATAGGAACCAGATTAAAAAAAAAAACAAACCGTAACTCGAAGGCGATACAAGAAGCTAGTAACTAATATGAGATTCAAAAGTCATACCATCATTTGCATTCGTTAGTGCCCAAACTGTTGGGATATATGTTTTAAAATAATTCTTTTGTACATTTGTATCAATAATTCGAGCTTGGCCCAGTGGTTAAGCATTTTGGGTCCGGAGGGTTAGGTCTTAGGATCAAATCCTTCCCCTTACTGATTGTGCATATATATTATACTCCCTCCGTCTCTTATTAGATGACCTATACCATAAATAAGTGGAGTGATAGATTAGTATTATTATAAGAAATATATAAAATTTGATAGTCATATTTATATTCATTAGATAGGTGTTTTAAAATGCTTTCCGATGATACAAAGTTTACGAAAATCCGTTGTATACTTTGAGAGATAAATCATTTCTAAATTTACTAGTAAATTTTAACTAGGTCATCTAATTAGGGACGGAGGTAGTATATATATAACATTAGTCCGGGAGCGGGGCCTTGGGGGTCTTGAGAGGTCTCTTGAATTTGGAAAATATTTTTTTTGCTGTTTTTTGAAGAAAAAAAATTCGAAACGTTTTCTGTCCTTAATTACGTTTTAAATTGTGATAATTATGACATAATTTATTTGTCCGTTTTTGAATGGAATTTTTATGGCAGCAATAAATTTAATTTATTCTCTATTAATTTCGTGTTATATATTTGGGCTCTATAAGGCAGTTTTTGAGAACATAAAAATATAAGTTTTTACCATTGTTTTTCTGAGAATCAAGAGACCAGTTTTCTGAGCAAGATTAGAAAGAGTGAAACTGATCAATCTCTTATTCTGTGCGTGAGGGATTGAAGAGAGTTTTTATCTCGGCTGTTTTATCCTGGGGGCGTTGTGACGAAGAAAGAACTGCTTGCACAAAACTCAAGGCAGAGCCACGAAACGTCTTAAAGAGAGCGACCTGGTCGTGACTCAGCCGGTAACTTATTTTTTTGTTTAACCCTTGTTTTGCAGGTGTGAAATCGGTAACACAAAATTGGTTAAAAAGACCAAAATCAACAATTCCTGGGTGAAAAGGACATTTAGATTTTGATACTGTTTAAATGGACAAAAATGTAAAAATAGTCAGGATGTAAACAGTTTCATCTTACCCATTTTCAAATAATTTTTCTTATTTTTAATTTACATCAGGATGCATCCAGTTTCATTTTCATCTTTGCTATTTTCTAAGTTTAAGTCAGGATGAATCCAGTTTCATCCTTGGTATTTTTCTGGTGTCCATTCCACCCGTAATAATTTTTAGTCGTCCATTTAAACCATGTTTTAAAAATATTTGGACAAATGACCCATTTTCCGGATCGGTAACTGTTCCAACAGAAACTGATAAGAGTAGAGATGAGAATGACAATGCTGATAAGAAATGACTGACATTGACCTTAGTAGTCTTCATCTTATTATTATCAAGCTAAGTTTTATATATATACTAGGTATCACCCCGGCCTATGGCCGGGGTTCAACCTTTTTCGAGTTTTGTTTACTGTTCGGCCGTCCGGTCAATATCCTCACATAAAATTTTAGTCAGCATGTAATGATCGTTTCGTGTTTGATCAGTCGGGTCATAGCAGCCGGGGCCTACGATCCCGGCCGTGGATTAGAAAATCTAGAGTCAAATATAATCCCCACATTAAAATTTAGTCAACATATAATGATCGGGTCGTGTTTAGTCAGTCGGGCCATAACAGCCGGGGCCGTGGATTGAAAATTAAGATTTGATTTACTGATTTCCTATATTCCTAACTTCCTAAAATTTATATTTTTTTTCCTTTTCTTTTTCTTTTCGTGTTTCCTATATTCTAAACGTAGTTAATTTAGAAACCATTATGTAAATAGAATTCTAATACATATCTTATACGAAAAATATAACTGAGGTAAATCAGCTAATTAAATCTAGCACAGGATACTGCCGTAATGGGGTAGTAATACTCTAAGTTTGTCGTGAACCTTAGCTTATTGAATCTCCTTTACTAATATTAAATATGATTAACGTGTCGTCCTCCGCATGCACCAATACCGACATGAGGAATGAAGTTATTGACTTGATAAGCAGATGTTCTTTTAGCAAGCAGGTCTAGCAACTCTGTATGCATGCTGGGGTGAGCATGGGCCGGTATGGACTGATTTTCACCTCATCCGCATCCAATCCATTGCACTACGGATTTCAAATTTTGCATCTGCATCCAATCTATATCCAATGGATGCACGGATGGACGGATTGGATGCGGATAATCCAATAGATTTGTTTTAGTTAAAATTTATAGTAAAGAAAATAAAACTAACACAAATGACTCCTTATAAAACCTATATATCTTATATATGTATGCAAATATAAAAATGCGATGTACGTCACCCCAAGCAAACATCTTAAAAATTCCTAAATGATCCATAACATTTTCTAGAACTATATAAATGTCCTTAATTTAACGGATATGGATGTCCAACGGATTTTCAAGGTTGCATCCGGGCCCGATCCTTTATCCGTTGGATTTCAAAAATTCCATCCGCATCCAACCCATTAACGAACGGTCCGGACACCCATCCGCAAATGAACGGTTGGTCCCGGTTAAATCCACGGATTATGGGTCAAATGCTCACCCCTATACATGCGTCCATACAAAATTTGGGAGAGTTGTGGAGCCCATGTACATAGATATTAGTAATAGCTGTCTAGCCCATTACAACATTTAGTAATGGGTTCTCAAATGTGTATGCATGCATCCTGGCTAATCAAATCGAGTAGACCACGAATTTAATTGGTCACGGTAAGGTTAGGGTGCGGTTCATGAAACCTAAAAGTTGGTCAAAGTAAAATTAGGGAATTTTGGTTGGGCCGGGCATGATCCGCGCCGTTCAAAATTATATGTTAAAGACGAGATTGGACGAACTTCTATATAGAACATATAACGAATCGATCTGAGCCGTTGGATGACGAAATCGATGGTCGGATTTGTAAGACTACACACACCACTTCTTTTTATAATATAGATATATGAGTAAAGCAGA
Organism: Papaver somniferum; assembly: GCF_003573695.1. NCBI lineage: Eukaryota > Viridiplantae > Streptophyta > Magnoliopsida > Ranunculales > Papaveraceae > Papaver > Papaver somniferum. The sequence goes on from NC_039359.1 coordinate 127,998,744, forward strand.
ATTGAAAGAGATAATATATAGCTGGAAATGCTCAAAGCTTCGTTATTTTGAAGTTCTGTTTGAAATTCTATGGATAGGAAGTTAAGTTGGCCAAGTCTATTCGGCCTAATATAGATGTCCAAGTTGCTTTAGTTTAGTATGTATCATCTTACTAATATAAAGAAAAGATTCTTTTTTGGGTGGGTTTGGTGTCATACCGTGGAAATATCTAAATTGTCCCTCAAATAGTTATACTAGCATGTAAAGGTTATGAAGGCTATATCTGGAAAATAGGCAACTAAAGGATCCAGCATCGAACCCCACTGAACGCAATTCTGCGATTTCAATTTTCTTTTTTTCTTCTCTCTCCTTCGACTTTAGTTCCCAACTTCTCATCCTCTTCGTTCACTGTTTCTTTTCGTAGAAAGCAATGGAAACCTAAGCTTGAATTCTGAAAAAAAATCCTATACTAGAAAAAATTGTGATTTGTGATCAAAGAATCTCCAACAATTTTTCTCCTCACCCTCTTTATTCTTTGCAACTTGAAAAGGCCATATACAAATGTTCTCCTGCAACTTGAAAAAAACCTAGGTTTTAAATTTTGGGTTTCTCGAAGAACAACATGAAGCGAGACGCATGAATATTGATTTGGAAATTGAATTAGAGTTTCAGCAGCAGCGGTTGGTGAATTAACAATTCAGAGAAGCTTAATGTTTGGGTAAGCCCCTATGTTGTTTAATTTTCAGTATTTGAAGTTGAAATTCTTGAACTGTTGAGTTTATATGTTTGTGAATTAACAATTCAGAGAAGCTTAATGTTTGGGTAAGTCCCTATGTTGTTTAATTTTCAGTATTTGAAGTTAAAATTCTTGAACTGTTGAGTTTATATGATTGTGAATGAAAATTCAGAGAAGGTTAATGTTTGGGTAAGTCCCTATGTTGTTTAATTTTCAGTATTTATAGTTGAAATTCTTGAATTGTTGAGTTTGTTTGTTTGTGAATGAAACTGTGATTAATTGGGTATAGAAGGAAGCTGTGATTGTAGTTTAGGTTTGTGTTTAATCACATGGAGGGGGAAAAGATGGAAATTATTGTTGAATCTTAAAGTGGATTCAGTTTAGATGAATGTTAGGCTATTACAGGGAAGAATCTCTAAAGAAGTAAAATAGATTGTGCATTGTGGTGTTTACAGATACTATAATGATGGGTGTGCTCCGTTGAGCTTAACTCAGCTAATGTTGAAGTGTAGTTATAGTGTAATTCATGTTGAAGCTGATGTGTAGAGAATGGATAAATGGTGGTTGATGCAGATTGTGTTAGTGAACTTATAATTTAGGTATAGTGGTGGAGGTTGTTGCATAGTGGATGAAGTTGAGATCAACATATGGCAAGAAAGTTTCAAAAGTATGGTAGTAGTCTATTGATGCAGAAATAGAACTGTAATTAGGTTGTGGCACTGTTATGGTATTACATTGAGATTTTAGGTTGAGCCTTGCGCTGGAATGGTGCAAGCCTGAACTGTGTCCCACCAGAATGACTAAGTATGAATAGTGTGAATGTGCCCTAACTTTGGTTCTTAAGTGCATGTAGGCTTGAGAATCGTAACTTTATATTATAGTATAAAATTAAACTATGCTGGTGTACTTTGCTTCTCAGACTATAGTATGTCCTGGCTGAACTTCCTTCGGTATCCGTGAGAAGCCTAAACTGAAGAAATATGTAAAAAGACACTAGACAATAAATAAAATTCGCACAAAAAAATTGAGATCCAACCCAAGCCACATACAAGATCTGAAGGTGCATTTCAATGTAAATTCTTTGTTGTCTGCTATCCAAGTATTTGAGAACTAATTTTGTCGATTCTTAGATGCTAACAAGTCACGTCTTTTGGAAATTCTTATTTGGCTTTATGATAACCCTATAAATATTTAAAGTGATTAGCAGCTGATTAAGTAGGCTGAATGCAAGATACCATCCAGACTTTCATGACACTCGAACTCCAAATTAGTTAAGCTGTCATTCTCAACTTTTTATTCTGGATTTCGTTTTAACTGGTCCTTTAAATGTTCAGTTTCTTACTCCTTCAAATGGAGAAATTTGGGCTTAGTTACCAATTGGAAGATAGTTGTAACAATCTTATACTTGATTACATTTTATTTGTATTCAGTAAAGAGAATTCTGGGTTTCCATCTTGGTACGCAAACTTTATTAAAGGGTTAACAAGTATGCTTTAGATGGTTAATTAGTTTTCTAGATTACTTGAATGTAGTTGACACTGATCAAAAAGGTTAGAATGCTCGCCATTTGGTGCATATTGATATTGTGTCTTATGTACCGAAGATGCCAATTGCCACAGTCTGCCCTTTGTTTACGTGCTCATGGTCAATTTTCATATGATTTATCTGATGATGCTCTATTGAAGATAGAAAGAATGCCAGACTATTTTTTTTTTTTTTGGGTGGGGGAGTGGTGGGGGTATAGAGATTTCAATCCTTTAGTGTAGATGATCCCCAGACAACTAGCACGTTCAGATAAGCAACTTGCAGGTTGTAGTATCCGAGTTTCTTTTCCCCTGGAAGCAGAATTTTAAGCTTTCCATTTTGCAGGTGCAGAAAACTCAATGCTGATGGTTTGCGTTGAAGATTGCAAACAAAATCAGAGCATGTCAGAAATTTGCTGCATACATAGTCGTTCCAATGTGGTCCGAAGGTATTCCAGTAGGTACTGCTACACAAAGAGTTCTTTTTGACAGGTAAATTCTAACAACTACTACGTACTAGCACTCATTTTTATAACATTATACTTAGATGTACTCTTATTTATCGAATGATGTGCATTTTGCAGCATAAAACAAAATGATGTATGAGACTGTTTATAAAGCTCTGAAAGACGTTGGCCATGATGGTGTTAAGCATCCAACAAAGAGGTTTAATGTCTGAAATTGAAAGTGAACGAATCCGTGAAAGAGATTGTATTGAATGGAATGGCAGGCACATCGCGCGTGCGTGTTATACTAGTGATGGGATAATGTTTTTTTCTATTGCTGCTTTAGTGAACTGTCGACGACGTTCTATCCAGTCATTTCAGTACGTATCAATGGTACCTTGATGTACATTGACAGCTAGCCCCGGCTACCTAACGAGCTAGAAGTGGTTGAAATTCCAGTAGGCTGTTTGATTTTGATTTATTTTTTTTTTAAGTAAAAGGGTATAGGTATATAAAGAAAAATATCTACAGATGGCCACGGATCCCTAATTGGTCGGATTACATCATTACAAAAGAATTAAAAGCCTATTACAAGGGCTTCAAATATTTGGTTTTGAGGACTCTTATGGATTCAAATGTCCTAAAATAAGGGGACCTATTTTACAACAAAAATACAAAAAAGAAAAAGAAAAATCTTTGCGACTAAGAGCAATTCCTATGGAATGAAGTTTGTTCATTTTGCTCCCACTATGGACTCAACAAACATGAAAAATGGATGTTTAGACCAACTAATTTGTTGGTTTGTTCATTGAGTTGGAACATGTATCGCGCGCTTGATGAAAGGCCGGGAGAGCTTCGCTCCAGCGCTGGCGGTTGAGCCAAAAATGCTGGCGCTTGTCTTTCAAGCGTGCGCTCTTGATTAAAGCGCCAGCGTCTTTTCTGAGAGCGCCACGTTTTTCATAGAAGCGCCGACGGCTGAAAACTCTTGTGATCTGACAGCTATAATTTTTGAGTTCTATAAATACTCCTCATTTCAACTCCAAATTCACATTCACACATCTAGTCTTCTTTACTCTTCTCTGAGCTTGAAAAAATTATTCAACTTCAACAATTTTTTCAATTCTTGAACATGTCTCGGCCCTTGTTAGTTTGGCGTGCTCCGTATACTAAAGAAGAAGATGAATCTATTTGCAGTAACTATGTTTTTTTATTTACTCAGCTTGCTTCAACAAACTATCCATGGGTGAATTTCTGGCCGGTTATTCACGACGGGTTCTGCAGTGACACCCGTAATCCTAGTCGTCGTGTTATATGCGACATAGAAAATCGTTTTCGTACAATTAAGAAAGAAGTAAGTGAGTTTGTAGATTTAACCATACAAGCCAATCGATATAGACTGAGAGGTGAAAAATGATGCTGAGATGGTAACAAGATCTTTGGCTGAATGGCGAAGATGGAAAAATGTGGCTTTTCCTTTCGAAAAATGTTCGAAATCCTTAAGGTGTTGAACAGTTTCAACCCCTTCTTTGAAGCTAATGTAGTCCGCCGTAATTCAGTGAAGCTAATGTAAAACACTTAACTTTAAAGCTAATGTAGTCCGTTGTAATTCATTGAAGCTAATGTAAAACGCTTAATTTTAATCATATGTAATTTCATTTAATTCAGACCGTCGTACTTTTAAAACTAGAATTACATATGTAGCAGAATTAAAAATTACAAACAATCTCTCTAATGTCGCTCATCGCTAGCTCTCCCATTGTTATCTTCTGGAGTCAAGAATTCTCCAAGAACTGGGACATCCCCAACTGCCAACATATGAAGTAAATTTCCATAAGGAGAAAAAAGATGGTTGAACAACATTAGGCGATTGGAAAGCACTAGGCGATAATTGGAAAGCACTCGGTGCACTCGGTCCTCCAGGCATATTAGATGTTTGTGGTTGTGGTGGTGGTGGTGTATAACAATCATTTGGGTTGTAGGGAGAGAATGATGATGAAATGCTCCTAGGATCCATCTGAAGTACTTGAGGTTGAGATACAGGCACAGTTTGTGGTGAAAAAGTATTGTGCCGTATGTGTGGTGAAGAATAACTCTGTCGTACTTGTGTTTATCCCACCATTGTTTCATCACTATCGTGCCATGATCTGGTGGAATCAGAATCCTGTGACCGCTTCCCATCATCATATACAGTTCGACTCAATCCAAACATTGTGTTCTCGTGCCATTTCCAACACACATCCAAGTGTGTAGCCCCATTTGCCGAGTCAGCCAATACAAATCGTTCAGTTGGATCCTCAACTCTCCCTTACTGGCAGTCACATTGTAGTATGGATAATCACGTTCCATACCTTGGGAAACAATGGGGATCGTGGTTGGCCCACCTTTTGAAGTAATACTTGGCATCTCCTAACGAATTTCGGGCAAATTTTACCCGTGGTGGGGTAAGTCATAAAGCATGGATCTTTTGGAGGTAGCTGGATAGGAACGATATTTGCATCATGGGACAAGTGTGATAACGCTGGGATATCAAACCCATATATGTGGGTGTTGTGCTTCCCAATTGCAGGATTCACAATCGACTCGTACCATTTGACATACTTCGCTTCACTAATATCCCTCTTTGTATTTAGTTCATACCTCTCCCAATTGGTTTTTCTCAGCCGTTCAAAATCTGATCCAGAGGTTTATATCTATTGTGGAAGGTTAGTTGCAATTGCATATATATACCTTGCATTTGGTACTACAGTCTTTCTCCCAGGTACCAAACCCCTCTATCCAATGGTGGAGTGTAAAAAACAACTCTACGCAGAGAATAATCAAGAATACGTTGTCCAACATCAGTATTATACTGAGGAAATCAATGTAAGGGTGAACAATAATGTTGTTGTAGCTCCGAGTTATCTAATCAAACCTCTGAACAAAACGGGAATCTGAGATGTCGATGTCAGTGCCCTTCGCTAAGTTGGTCGAGATGTACATATTCAATATTGGAAATCTTTGGGTATCGTCTTTAAGGATAGATTTACTAACACGGAAGTAGGTATACCACCAATACTGCAAATTACTCCATAATTTTAGTATTTTGACTTAGTTTACATTTGCTCATAAAAATTATTTAAAAAAGGGTTGGAGCTCAGCTTGTAGCGAGACTTCCAACCAATTTCTTAAAAGGTTCGGACCCTGATGAGTTTTGATTATTGTGTGCAGAAGAAAAAAATGAAAGAAAATAATATTTTTGATATTTACCTCTATGATACTCCAGAAACCAATGAAGTTGTCTCCGCCCATGGACGCATCATCCATCACACAATACAATTCAAAAAAAATTGCAGACTCCCAGTATAATCTGGTGTTTTGTCAAGATGTTCTAACGCTTGAAGCCAACCAACACGAGCAACAGAAGTTGAGTTTGGAAATAATTTTTGACCTAGTACCCATAAGATAAACATCCATTCGAGTTCTGGATAGTCATCTACATGCTCTGGGTTTCTGGGTTGGTTAAGGAAATGCTTCAATGTTGAACATTTAATCCCACCTCATTTCAATTGTTTATAATCTACAGGTATTTCTGAATCTATAAACGGGGGAAAAAGCGTCTCCCATTTACTCTTTGATATCCATTCGTCTTGGTTGAACGGTGGCGGCTCTCCTATTCCACTTGGGATCCCACAAACGAAATACAAATCAAGGGGCGTAATTCCTATTACAAGTATAATATCAACTATGATTAATTCTTTTGATTATTTAATAATTATTTAAAAAATATAATTTAGGTTAAGTTAAACAATCTTACCAATTTCAAAATCAATGAAATGGAATGTGTGCGTCGTCGCCCGCCACCTTTCTACCACTGTTGTCAGAATTTTGTTGTTGTGTATTCTAGGCTTTACACTATAAAGCGCACGTCAGAGATATCTGTCAACCCTTTCCGGACTTGAGGGGGTAAAACTTCATAAATAGGATTTAAGTCTGAAAATCCACCTCTCATTCTAAAATAATCATCAAACCGATCTTGATGCCCCGACACATGACCTTGGACTAATGATGAACCAACAACGACACTCGGCGCAACAAACTCTGCTTCCCGATTTTGAGAAAAGTCTACACCTGTGGCAGGCCGCGGTGCCGGTTCATTTCTTCAATCTCTTTTCTTCTTTACACTATTGACCGCTTTTCTTAAAAGGCCGCCCATATTGTATCAAACTTTTTTGATTTAGAAGAGTTTTAGAAGAAGGAAATAGTAGTTGTGTGACATAAATGAATTTAGTTTTATCCAATTTATAGGTTTTGAAATATAGACGTTTGAGTTATGGCTGTTGGAGATATGAAAGTTGGAGATTTTGTATATCACGCCCGCGTTGATAGGACCAATGCCCGAATTTGTTTTACCAACGCCAGAGTTTGTATTCTCAGCACCCGCGCTTTTTCTTTAAACTCCAGCGTTTGTCTCAAGCAAGCGCGCTTGGTTATCTAATGCCCGGTACTTTACCATAATGGAAAAGTCAGTTTAACCATCCACCTGGCTCAACAAAAAAATGGATTTGACTGGCCTAACAGTGTTAAAGTAGAGGTTCTAGCTAATATTGTCCACTTGTTGTCCCCTTTTATATTCACATGGAAATCTAGGATAACTGCATATGGAGGATCTAATTCTACTCTATACATATATATCTTTAAGCAAAATTAGAGCTTCTGTGTTTTTCGGACCCGTGGTCTTTGTTGAGATATTCAGATTTATTGCGCAATCTCTTGTACAATACAATTATGTAAAATCCATGCCTGCTACATTAGCACTTTGGGGAAGTACGAAACATCCACACTAAATTCGAGCCCGTTATGTGGAGGTGGAACCTACATACATGAAAGAGAGAGCTACTACCATTACATCACCGGAAGAAAAGAAAAAACCAGCAGAAAAAATTTTTATATAACGTTTTTATAAAAAAAAGAGGAGGATTTTGTTAAGTAGTTTAAATGTAAATTTGTTGAACCGTGTTCTTTTGCATTTCTTAAAATTTTTCTTAATAATATGATTACTGTTGTAATGTTTAGAAACTATAGCTTTCTATAGAAATGGAAAGGGAAACCAGTGAGTCGAGAAGAAATCACTTTTTTACTCGCATGTTGTTCGAGCATTTTTCAATCTAGCAGGATCACAACTAATCATTGGAAAATATAAACGGCATTAGTTGAGGTGTCTATTTCTTCTTGTAATTTTGTAATGGTGCCACATGGACAGTATTGGCGGTTTCATGAAGTTTCCACTGTACCGACTTCAACTTTGAAGTCTATAAATAGCTTGCCTATTTTGTACCTTGTAAGAGAGAACTTGAGCAACAGAAACAAGAGGAATGAATTCTTCTCTTTACATTCTTAGTTAATTAGTTTCTCGTATAGCCACCCGTGCATATGCTATCCTAGACTTACAGTATACCATACAATGAACTAATTAAGGAATAATTAGTAGCTTTATTATATCATCACATAACAAAACACATGAAAATGTGGTGAAGCATGGGGCGTAGACATTTCTCAGCGCCGGAGTGAGTGGCGTAACTAAAAGTTGCGCCCGTTGATTGGACGTAATGTAAAATCACGCCCGGTGGGACGACATTCTAAACTGCGCCTGAACAAGGCGCAAATTAAATGTTCGTCTGTAACCAGACGCAATTTCAAATAACGCCCCGTCAAGCGTACGTTAAAATCACGTTTCATCCTACACAACTTGTATCTGCGCCTCACTCCCAAACGACAATTATAACTACGCCGCACGTGATGTGGTTTATAGATACTGGTAAAAGTGGTTCGATTCTCAGACTTGCGAAGGATAAAATATAGACTTAAATTCTAAAACTAAAATAGAAAACTCACTAATAATTATAGCAAACACTGACAAAGTTGATATCAATATTAAAAGACAACTGAGGCTAAGATTCCACTATTTTTTCAAGTTCAAAGTGATTTAATCCAATCTTTATATTTATGCAATTTTCTCATTCAATTTGATTCTAAAACATTGCAACAAGTAGATTTTCAAAAGCAATAATTGTAAGTATCAAGTATGAAGCATCAAAAATATATAAACTAAGCATACTTCATCAAAATAGATCACAATCACTCAAGTAAAAATCATATTCAATTATAGCTCAAGGCAAATAATCATAATCATAATTGCAATAAATAGATGAAATAGAATATACCACTTCTTGTTGGAAAAATAGCTTCCTCTATCGCCTCAACAATGGGGTTTAGCTCCTCATGTTAATCACTTGCTCAAGATACATGTTTATTGCTCAAAAGTTGGTTAAATAGAAGAGAAGGTAACAGTTGTAATTGTTACAAAACGCACTGTTACAGAAAGCAGTGTTACAAATAAATACTAACAGTAATAGTTGTTGGCAAATTATTACAGTTTGAAAGAAAAGGTGACGGTTCTCTGTTCTTCTTCTTCCTCTAGACTGCAACTCGGCTATTCTTCTCTGTTAATTTTTCTTAGCTCTGTTCTGTTTCTGAACTTCCCCAAAGTATGCGTAACCCTCTCTGACTTGCAACCAACCTATATATAGCCTACAACCCCCAAGTAAACCCTAAACAACTCGAGTTTATCTTCATTCTTCTTTCACGGCAAGTCACAGATTTTTCTATTTCTTCTCTTCTGTACGCGTCAACTGGGTCAATCCCACCTCTACAATATTCCAGCAGGACCATGTTAACTTAATCCTGGGCGTTAAATTCTTTCATAAATCTTCATGGACTCTAAAATCCCGATAATATTTCTCCATGACTCTGTTTTGGTCTAACACGATGGAAACTCCTTCTTTCTCGAATCTGGCCGCCATACATTCCCTGTTTAGACGAAACAGGGTTATACTAATCCATAACGCGAGAAAAATCCGACCAAATCTCTTCCAACTACCGAATCAGGATACTCGTGAAACTCCACACCTATGTTTCCTTTTTCCGACTTATCTAGCCAAATTCGATCGATCAAAACGAACATTCCAAGCCTGATACACTCTAGGAAGTCCAGCCCCAAGAAAATCAGCGCTTGAATCTCAAACCCTAAATCTGTTCACTTCTGCCAAATATTCCCGCCAAAATGAATTTGAATTTTGGGGAAGAAGCTGGTTGCCCCCTATCCAGAGTAGGGTCTGAATAGCAAGTGCCTTTGGGGTGTCCTGAGGGTGCCCCTTAGTAATTCGGGTACCCCTTATCCATAGTGAGAGTCCGAATAGCAAGTGTCCTCCGGGTGCGCTTTTCGACAACTTTTCGAGCCGATTTTTCCAAAAATATTTATTGGACAAAAATACCTACACACACATAAAACACCATAATAAGTACAAAAATGAGCACTATCAATATATAAAATCGAGACAAATTGGACACAAAAATGTGTCCATCAAATACCCCCAAACTTATTATTTGCTAGTCCTCGAGTAAAGATAAAATAGAAAAATAAAATCTAACTCACTGAAGCATGCATCGTCGATTGCATTTAGCGTATGCAATAAGCCTTTAAACCCCTAGGTGGCCCTAGTGGCCGAGTTATAGTCTCGGGAGGGCTTACCAGAGGTATACCCACAAAACCTTTATACTCCAGACCCTAGCTATCTACGCAGAACCTTGGAAATCACTAAAGAATCTCCTTGGTTGGCATACTTATTGACTACAGGAAGAAATACCCTGATGCGAAATTCCAATTGATGTACACGAGTTTGCACTCAAGCATACTAAAATTCAAATAAAGTGACAGAGCTCTACTCAGATAGTTGCACTATGGACATCAATATTCGGAGTCAAACCAATCACATGGATAGATTAAGAGATGGATATAGAAAAATGTAGATGGTTTTGATGTTTACTAAGTGAACGGTGTTCCTCATATCTGTCTGAAGGCCTCCGCCAAAAATGAACCTGTCCTAATGGACTGAGATACTAGTCTGACTAATATCAACACAACTGGCATATACAAGGGAACCAGTGATTGATAATCCTAACTCTAGGTCAACACAGCTGGCATATACAAGGGTACCAGTGGTCGACTTTATTGAATTTATTCCTTTTGGTCAAATGGTCTGGTCTCAATTTTTTTTCTTCATGGTATCTCAATCACTCTAATTCACCCTAGCATTGGTAACAACTTGAATCGTGCGCCCCACCTAATCACTTAGAGTAACATAGTTTAAAAACAAAATAAAATAAAAATAGAAGTGAAAAGGACTCAACGAGATATGGTGAAACTATCATGTTATTTCTAACACCTGAGCTCTGTGCTTTTATGAGTAGACTCTTCTAGATGTTTCCATCTAATCAGATTGGTTCCTCAACTCCTACAACCAAAATGCTTCCATCCACTTAGGTTGGTTAGTGCTATCCTTAATATGCATAAATTTCTAGGCTCTGGAGTTTATTTATTAAAACAAAAAGTTTCTACCCCACCCCCAAACTTAAATCTAACATTGTCCTCAATGTTTCGAATGAAAGAACAATACCAAAAATATAAGTAACATGAGGAAATAGTAAACAGAGAGTTCGGAAAGATAGTACCTGGGTGAAGTGAAACCAAAAACTGACAAAAATAGTATACAACATACAAATCGCCTCGATGGTCAATCAAGGGTAAACAGGGTCCTCCATAGGGACCTCCTCAACATCACCTGTAGGAAAAGGATCTAAAAAGGGATTCAATCTCTGATCGTTAACCTTTGAAGAACTAGTACCATCTGATGTCTCAATCTCAACAGCGCCATGAGGAAAAACAGTACGGACCACAACAGGACCGGTCCACCGAGAGCGCAGTTTCCCGGGGAATAGATGCAAATGAGTGTCATACAGAAGAACTTTTTGACCTGGAGAAAATGACTTCCGTAAAATATTCTTATCATGCACAAGTTTCATTTTGTTCTTATACTCCTTAGCACTATCGTATGCATCTCTACGAATCTCGTCCAACTCATTGAGCTGGAGTTTTCTGTGAGCTCCTGCCTTGTCAAGTGAAAAGTTTAACTGCTTAATAGCCCAATAGGCTCTATGCTCTAACTCAACAGGCAAGTGACATGCCTTTCCAAATACTAAACGGTAGGGTGACATTCCAATGGGTGTCTTAAACGCGGTACGGTAAGCCCATAAGGCATCAGTAAGCCTCGACGACCAGTCTTTACTATTAGGATTAACTGTTTTCTCTAAAATACGCTTAATTTCCCTATTGGAAACCTCTATCTGACCACTAGTATGTGGGTGATACGGGGTAGCTACTTTGTGGGTAATACCATATTGTTTCATTAATAGAGCAAACAGTCTATTACAAAAGTGTCAACCCCCATCACTAATTATAGCTCGCGGTGTACCAAAACGTGTAAGTATATTCTCTTTCAAAAACTTAATTACGACCCTATGGTCATTTGTTTTACACAGAACCGCCTCAACCCACTTAGACACATAGTCTACAGCGACAAGTATATAAAGATAACCCAAAGAATTAGGAAATGGACCCATAAAATCAATGCCCCACACATCAAAGACCTCAATCACTAAAATAGGGTTCAAAGGCATCATATTTCTACGAGAAATGGTCCCTAACCTCTGGCAACGATCACAAGACACATAGTGACTATGAGAGTCCTTAAACAACGAAGGCCAGTAAAATCCACACTGTAATATCTTAGCAGAAGTCTTCTTAGCACTAAAATGACCCCCACAAGCATGTTCATGACAAAAGGAAATAATACTGAACTGGTCACTCTCAGGTACACATATCCTAATAATCTGGTCTGGACAATACTTAAACAAATAAGGATCGTCCCAAAAGAAATGCTTAACCTCGGATAAAAACCTAGAACGATCTTGTTTACCCCAATGTTGAGGGGTTCGACCAGTAACAAGATAATTCACTATATTTGCATACCAAGGTGATTGGGAAACAAAGAACAATTGTTCACCAGGAAAGCTATCCCTTATAGGAAGGGAATCACTAGGGGAACTAACAACTATCCTAGATAAGTGGTCTGCTACTACATTTTCATCACCCTTTTTGTCTCTAATGTCTGGAGAAAATTCTTGTAACAATAGGATCCACCTAATCAATCTAGGTTTGTTATCCTTCTTAGACAAAAGGTATTTCAAAGCAGCATGATCAATATAGATTACGATATTAGAACCTAATAGGTAGGATCTAAACTTATCCAAGGAAAACACGATGGCTAACCGTTCCTTCTCGGTAGTTGTATAGTTCAACTGCGCATCATTCAGAGTTTTGCTGGCATAGTAAATCACATGAAGTAATTTGTCAACACGTTGACCTAACACAACGCCTATAGCATAATCTGAAGCATCACACATAATCTCAAAGGGTAGGTTCCAGTTGGGTGCCTGGACTATGGGAGCGGTAGTGATTAAATTTTTAAGCTTCTCAAAAGCCTCTAAACAAGCATCATCAAAGACAAACTTAACATCTTTTGCAAGCAAATTGCAAAGAGGTCTAGAAATCAAGCTAAAATCCTTAATGAATCGACGGTAAAAACCTGCATGCCCTAGGAATGACCTAATGTCTTTTACGGTTTTTGAGACCTGTAAAGTCTTAATAAGGTCAACTTTGGCTTTGTCTACCTCTATAACCTTTGAAGATATGATGTGCCCTAAAACAATTCCTGATTTAACCATGAAATGGCATTTTTCCCAATTAAGCACTAAATTCTTTTTCTTACACCTAGTCAACACTAATGTCAAATGATGCAAGCACTCATCAAAAGATGAACCAAACACTGAAAAATATTCATAAAGACCTCTAAAAACCGTTCTACCATATCAGAAAATATGTTCATCATACAACGCTGAAAAGTCGCAGGGGCATTACATAGCCCGAAAGGAATGCGTCTATACGCGAAGGTACCAAAGGGACAGGTAAAAGTGGTTTTCTCTTGGTCTTCTGGGGCAATAACGATCTGAATATATCCGGAAAACCCATCTAAAAAGCAATAGAAACTATATCCAGCTAATCTTTCTAGCATTTAGTCGATAAAAGTAAGGGGAAAGTGATCCTTCCTTGTTACCTTGTTCAATTTCCTATAGTCGATACAGACACGCCATCCCGTGGTCACTCGGGTTGAGATTAGCTCATTATCCTCATTCTGGACTACAGTGATACCTGATTTCTTGGGAACAACCTGAACGGGGCTGACCCACTTACTTTCTGAAATTGGGTAGATAATACCCGCATCTAACAACTTAAACACCTCTTTTCGAACTACTTCTTTCATGTTAGGGTTCAGTCGACGTTGCATCTCCCTAGAAGGTTTGAAGTCTTCCTCTAAATGAATCTGATGCATACAAACGGTAGGACTAATACCCTTAATGTCTGCTATAGACCACCCTAAAGCTTCCTTATTATCTTGAAGTACTTTTACTAGAAGTTGAATCGAGGCGAGGGAAGCTCAGTGGAGCTTTGATACCCAAGGCCTCACCGGTTACAAGGCGGCGCAGTCACGCATTCAACTCACAGAAACTATCATGAACTTCGAAGTATGCTCAAAAGAGTAACCAATATTTTTCGAACGACTTTCCTATTAGTCTCGTTACCCTATGGGTCTCGTTCTAGTCAAAATTTTAGGCTTAGGTTCGCGTTTGATTTCGTTTTCCTAAGGCGGGCAAGAAGAGAACGGTGATGAAATCCGAACACTTATCTTGTATGGCCAGTCCTTTCCCTTTACTAGGAAATTAAAACAACCATTTTCAAGTCCTCGACATATATGCAAACTAAGGAATACAGTAAACCCGCTGACAGGGGATTCGCGGGTGTTTCGAAAAACTTACCTCCCGTACCAGACGGGCGAAGAACCGCTGAAGTCGACTCGGGCCACGACTCCTATGTCATGTATGAACCCGAGGGGCCGAGTGGTGGGCCCGGAGATGTGTAAAATTAAGCGAAATGAAAACGGGGCCTACATGTAATACCGCAAGTGCACGGTCATCAGTTGTAGCTCGTGCAAGTACGGGTCGATCCACAGAGACTGGGTGTGTTTTGGAGTTTTCTAGCTATTTTGGGCTCTAAAATGCTATTGTTGGGCTTTGGGTACCAATGGATTTTGGTAACCAATGGGTTATGATTGTGCTTTGGGCCTTTGAGTTCTTTGGGAATGAACTGGGCTTTAGCTTTAGCCTATCAGTACACTAGGCTTTTGGAGAGAACTGTGGACTGGGCTTAACAGTTCACTTGTGAACTGGGCTTGGTAGTGAACTAGGCTTTGGTTTTGAATTTGGGCTTGGGTTCTTTTGATGTGTACTGGGCTTGGTAACAGTGAACTGGGCCTTAGCCTTTGGCTATAACCTTGAGAATTTACAGTGGGCTTTTGTGACAGAAAATAGAATTGAATTTGGACAGTGAACAGAATCAAAAGTAAACAGTAACTATGAACAAAATGAACTAAACAGAACAAAAGTAAACAGATCAATGAAACTAAACAGAATGGAAGTGAAACTAAACAATGAGACTAAACAGAAAACAAAAGAAAAACAGAGTGGAACAAAGTAAAAGTTAAGGTGACAATGAAAGTGACAAAATGTGAGACAATGAACAAGTAAACTAAAACATCAAAGAAACTACTAGGTGATGACAGTGACTGGAAACAGTTACATACCAAGGCCTAAGCCAAGGGCAGTGATGTGGAGATAGCTAAGGAAAATGAATAAGAAAAAGAAACAAAGCCAAGTCAATGGCTCTAGGCATTCTTCCAGAGTGGGAAGAGAACTAGCTTGCTCATTGTCACTAGTGAGCACTAGTTTCTCCCCACTACTCAATCAACTCAGTGCATCCTAAGCATACAAATGGAATGGAAAGAGAATTAGCTTGCTATGAGCACTAATTTCTCCCATTGCACAATCAAATCAATGCTTCAAAGCTCTAACCTAGCATTCCACTTCTTGACAGTGAATTAAAACAACAGTGAACTAAACATGGCACTAACAGTGAACTAACATTAAGCACAAAACTAAACATTAAACACAAAACTGACATAACAGTGAACTAACATTAAACACAAAACCAAATTGAAATTAGAAACAAACAGAAATTATAAGAACATAAATTAAATGAACATGGAATTAAACATGAAATAAAACAGAAATTGAAAATTAACTAAAATTGAAATTGAAATTTAAAATTAAACATTAACAGAACTTCACAGTCCTGGACACTGGCTAGTCCAGCATACTCTCTCACACACACCCACAGTCCCAATTTATACCCACAGACCCCATTTCCCCAAAATACAAAATTAGGGTTCTTCACCCAAATCCCAAAATCAAACAACACAGAAATTAGGTATTTGATTCTACCTAATTTGATAGTACAATTTGAACCCATGTTTCTCTCTATTCGTCTCCAGGCTTTCCTTAACAGAAATTAGGGTTTTCTATAAAAATCCCCAAAAACCTAATTTGGACAGTTGAAATTAGGGTTGTTGAACCTCACCTAAATTGATGCAATTTCTTCCAATTGATGTCGACCCATACCTTGTAATCTCTTCCTGCTCCATTCCCACGCGCCAATTGCTTCATCTATCAACCTAATTCACCAAATCCAACCCTAACAGTGATGAGGATGGTGGAGTTGTTGAAATAGATTAATAGGTGATGGGGGTATTGAGGGATATGATGGATTGTGGTTGTTGTGGGGAGTTGTTGATGGAGAAGGAGGTGGCGATGGAACTGGTACGGCAGAGTAGGTGGTGGTGGTTCTGCAAACAGGGTATGGTGGTGAAGGAGAGCTCGATGGAAGAGAGAAGAAGGGGTAGTTTGTTTGGGTTATATGTTTCTGGTACTATGGTGTTAAGCGGGCGTATCGAGTTTGATGATCTGCGACGCTGAGCCGTGGGATGTGGAGTTGATAGAACAATCTGACGGCGAGATGGAGTGAAGCTTGTAGAGACCGCTGGATTATATAATACAACAAAATCAACGACGCCAGATGGAGTTAGGTGTTGTAGTGTTAAGCGGAAATATCGAGTTTGATGATCTGGCAAAGAAGCGACCGTAGGATCTAAATATGATCTAATCTGAAGGCTTGGAATTTAGGCACTATGGTGTTTTGCAGGAGCTTCAGATTTTGATGCGCGATGAAGGAGCGACCATCGGATGATGAGATCGATCCAATCTGACGGCTGAGAATGGAGGCGGTTTTGGTTATAGAAAATGGGTTTGGGTAAGGGTTTTGGGCCTTGGGTATGCCAAGCCCATATCTTCTTTAAGAACAATTCTTCCTCTTCAAGCCCACTTCTAGCCTTTTGGTCTTGCGCTCCATTCTTTGCGGCTTCCTTGCGTAATTTCTTCCGGCTTTTCACCACTCTTCAACTCTTTTCCGCTCCGCAAGTTATCCAGACTTTATTTATTACCTAAAAATGCAAAATTAAGTAAGAAAAATATTTATTCTTGAAAACAATGAAAATACAGAATATGGGATAAAATGTAGAATTAATGCACAAAAGATGAGTTAAATGCCAACAAAAAGGGATAGATATATACAATATTTGGCACTCATCACCGAGGCGATATCGTAATCACCGTCCTTCTCTGCATACAGTTTATATTTAAACTAACCCTTCCTTAGGGTTTAAAAATAATAATGTCCTAAGTTTAATGTCCAAGTGTCCAAAAAGAAAAGAAAAAATTACAAAAATAACAAACCCTAATACAGTTCTCTCTCTTTTTTTTCTTTTTTTTTTTAATAATAAAAAAAAATAAACAAAACCCTAAAAAAAATAACTAAAAAGAAATTGTCTTCTTTTCCGTTCTTTTCGCTTTAATCTTTCGCTCCAAGTCTTTATGCTTTAAGATCCAATCTTTACGAAATCACCAAACTCCTTGGCTCAATTCTCTTTATGATCCAAAACCTGTAGACAAAAGATAAATACCCAAAACGTAAAAAAGAACAAAAATAATAAAAACCTAAAAAATAAAATAAAAATAAGTCTAAAACCATAAAAGCAAATCCGCGTCGGCGGCGCTAAAAATTGATGTGGTTTATAGATAGTGGTAAAAGTGGTTCGATTCTCAGACTTGCGAAGGACAAAATATAGACTTAAATTCTAAAACTAAAATAGAAAACTCACTAATAATTATAGCAAACACTGACAAAGTTGATATCAATATTAAAAGACAACTGAGGCTAAGATTCCACTATTTTTTCAAGTTCAAAGTGATTTAATCCAATCTTTATATTTATGCAATTTTCTCATTCAATTTGATTCTAAAACATTGCAACAAGTAGATTTTCAAAAGCAATAATTTTAAATATCAAGTATGAAGCATCAAAAATCTATAAACTAAGCATACTTCATCAAAATAGATCACAATCACTCAAGTAAAAATCATATTCAATTATAGCTCAAGGCAAATAATCATAATCATAATTGCAATAAATAGATGAAATAGAATATACCACTTCTTGTTGGAAAAATAGCTTCCTCTATCGCCTCAGCAATGGGGTTTAGCTCCTCATGTTAATCACTTGCTCAAGATACATGTTTGTTGCTCAAAAGTTGGTTAAATAGAAGAGAAGGTATGAAGCAGCGTGTTTGTAACAGTTGTAATTGTTATAAAACGCACTGTTACAGAAAGAAGTGTTACAAAGAAATACTAACGGTAATAGTTGTTGTCAAATTGTTACAGTTTGAAAGAAAAGGTGACGGTTCTCTGTTCTTCTTCTTCCTCTCGACTGCAACTTGGCTATTCTTCTCTGTGAATTTTTCTTAGCTCTGTTCTGTTTCTGAACTTCCCCAAAGTATGCGTAACCCTCTCTGACTTTCAACCAACCTATATATAGCCAACAGCCCCCAAGTAAACCCTAAACAACTCGAGTTTATCTTCATTCTTCTTTCACGGCAAGTCACAGATTTTTCTATTTCTTCTCTTCTGTACGCGTCAACTGGGTCAATCCCACCTCTACAATATTCCAGCAGGACCATGCTAACTCAATCCTGGGCGTTAAATTCTTTCCTAAATCTTCATGGACTCTAAAATCCCGATAATATTTCTCCATCACTCTGTTTTGGTCTAACACGATGGAAACTCCTTCTTTATCGAATCTGGCCGCCATACATTCCCTGTTTAGACGAAACAGGATTATACTAATCCATAACGCGAGAAAAATCCGACCAAATCTCTTCCAACTACCGAAACAGGATACCCGTGAAACTCCACACCTATGTTTCCTTTTTCCGACTTATCTAGCCAAATTCGATCGATCAAAACGAACATTCCAAGCCTGTTACGCTCTAGGAAGTCCATCCCCAAGAAAATCAACGCTTGAATCTCTCTAAAAATCGCTTGAATCTCAAACCCTAAATCTGTTCACTTCTGCCAAATATTCCCGCCAAAATGAATTTGAATTTTGGGGAAGAAGCTGGTTGCCCCCTATACAGAGTAGGGTCCGAATAGCAAGTGCCTTTGGGGTGTCCTGAGGGTGCCCCTTAGTAATTCGGGTACCCCTTATCCATAGTGAGAGTCTGAATAGCAAGTGTCCTCCGGGTGCGCTTTTCGACAACTTCTCGAGCCGATTTTTCCAAAAATGTTTATTGGACGAAAATACCTACACACACATAAAACACCATAATAAGTACAAAAATGAGCACTATCAATATATAGAATCGTGACAAATTGGACACAAAAATGTGTCTATCACCACGAAAAACGCGAGTAATATTTGCGTCTCACGAAGGGCGTAATTTTAAATTACGCTCGACCAAAACCAAACTAAAGACCAAATATGGTTTGGTTTTTGGTTTTAGTTTAGTTTTTGATCTTTACTCCGCTCCACTGTGGTTTATTTCTGGACCAAATATTTGGTTTTGGTCGTCGATTGTGGTTGCTCTAATAAGACTGTTAAAGTAACAAACATAACTGCTGCATAGCACACAAGAAAATTATATAAGAGAAAAATGGAGAACAAGATTTCGTCACGCTAAGCTGTAGAAACAAAAGGATATTAAAAACTTCTGATAGGGTCCGTCGTATATTCATCAACATCAGCAGGCACTACCGGGCGGCGCTTTTTTCTTTCATAAGCAACCGGGCTTGCATTGATCAATCCCTGAACCATTTCTGAAGTGAAATGTGAAACTCAAAGGGTCTACTGCTGTCTACGTACCTGTAAAACAACTATTTAACCTAAGCATGGCATATAATTGAAAAGCATAAGTAATCAAGAAAATCACACACACGATTAGAGTCCAAAACTATATATATGAAGATATATTACTAGTCGTTTGAGCTAAAAGTTCTAGCAACACTGGGTTGGTAGAACATATAAATAAATTACAAAAGAAAGGATCACGTTTTCGCCGGCTATAATCACCTCCACGGCGGCACCTTGTCTCCAAAAGAAAACCGACAGAAAAACCTCCCCACTCAAATGAAGAACTCACCATGCTAGTGAAAGTCTAGGCAATAAAACCCTAGTCTCCGTCGTAGGCCTTTTGGTAATGGGCACGTTGCTAATTATCCATCACGGTCCAACAAGAGAGTATAACACCTAGGGGTGAGCATGGGCCGGCATGGACTGATTTTCACCTCATCCGCATCTAATCCAATACATTACAGATTTCAAATTTGGCATCAACATCCAATCTAACATCTAATGAATGCACAGATGAACGGATTGGGTGCGGATAATCCAATGGATTTGTGTTGGTAAAAATTTATAATGAAAAAATAAAGCATATATAGCTGACTTCTTATACAGCTTACACATTATATATCTATATTATAAAAAGAAGTGTTGTATGTGTAGCCTGATAAATCCGACCATCGATTTCGTCATCCCACGGCGTGGATCGATTCGTTATATATTCTATATAGACATCCGTCAGATTGTTGGGTTTCCTGATTTGACTATGCTTCCATAATAAGATGTCTTGACCATTATATATCAGGAAAAAAATACCACGTTAACTACGTTTCCTAATAAAAATATGGGAGAGGGATATATTCAAATTTCCTTATCTGACTACGTTTTGAGAAATACTTACGTTTCATTTACAAGGGAAAACAAAAAACAAAAAAAGAAACCAATGCAAAAAAATTCGCAAATTTTTTTTTCAAGAAAAATGTAGACAGCCGTAGGACATTAGCACAATATCACAATATCTATATATGTACTAGGTATCAAGTTAAATTAACTAAGTTATGGTAAGGTAAAGTAAGGAATTGGAGAAAGTTGTTGGGCAGGAATCTTCACCCGGGTGCAACCTGGTGCTTCATTCTCTTCCTTTCGCAGCAAATTAAGACAAAGCAAAAAGAAAATGTTACCAAATAGACACGAACTCAAAAACACGAATAGCACCCCATGAAATCATCTCTTGCAAATTAAATACCCAATGACATAATTTAATTTGCAATTTAAAGAAAGCACGAGGAGCAAGCATAAAACCTTGCCTAAAAACATAAAAAAATGAACAACCTAAAAGTTTGACTCGGTCAATCAGACCTTTGAGGATGCAAATGTACAAATTGCTGAATGGAGACAAAGTTGTACAACAAAATGGACAAAAAAACTCGGTGTAGTTTACTAATATTCTATGTACAATTTTAGAACCATGTATAGAGATATTAGATTCACGCATATTACAAATTAGCTTTGGGACAGATCCAAACATTGACTTTGGCCATTCTTCCGCTTGGACCATTAGTTCGCGAAATGTACATCCGTCCGTTGTATATATGACGGGGATTTTATTATTTTGGACGTTCGGGATTGATGCCATGATATAAGAATATATGACTTTGAAGTAATAATAAGGTTGTTATAAAAAGAAGTGATGTCTGTCTTGGGTAATATACGGACCTTGATTTCGGCAATCCGACGGCTGAGAAAGATAGTTGGCGAGATTTCTATCCATCCGTCCGTTTTAGACATATAATTTTGAGAGATATTTACGTCCCTCGGTTCATGAGATGATCTTATTTTAATATTTTGTTTTAGACGGCAGGGATTATGCCCCGTCCCGGTGCAAAACGAGACTCAACATTTCCTTATGTGACTCGAATCAACATTTCCTAATGCGTGTCGGTTTCCTTGAAAGTTTTCATGCACTAACTATAAATATCCTTTCTGATTTTACCAAAAAAGAAACAAATATTAATTTGAAGAATCTATAGATTTTACCTAATCACGGCTAATTTTAATGCGGATATCATATTTGCCTTTAAATTTTCTAATCCACGGCCGGGGCCGTAGGCCCCGGCCCCATCCGGCTACTATGACCCGCCTAATTGAACACGCTATTGTGACCCGACTAACTAACACGCTATAATATGACACGACCAACTAAATATCAGGACCATTGTGGTATTGACCGAACTAACTAAATATACTCCCGACTATTATAGATGGACTAAAATATGGGAAGACACTGGCCGACCGACCAAACAATAAACAGAACTCTAAAAGGTTGACGGCCGGGGTGATACCTAGTATATATATATATATATAAGTGCCATGGAGAACACTCCAAGCAAACACCTAAAAATTGTAAAAATATCCATATATTTTCTAGAAACTATATAAATGTCCTTGATCTAACGGGTATGGATGTCCAACGGATTTTCAAGGTTGCATCCGGGTCCAATCCGTAATCCGTTGGATTTCAAAAATCTAATCCGCGTCGAACCCATTAGAAAACGGTCCGGGCATTTATCCCCACAAATGCGGTTGGTCCCGGTTAAATCAACGGATTACGGATAAAATGCTCACCCCTAATAACACCACACGCTGTCTCAAATTTTATTTTTAGAGCAACTCCGATGGAACAAAAAATCATTCATATCTTTGTGATGATCCACATTTTATAGATCAAAAAATTCTATTATGGATGATTTTAACATCCATATGTTTGTGAAGCCCGGATGGGTCCCCTCAAATATGTGGAGGTAGCTATGGAGAGTCCATCCGGTCATTATAGGATGACTGGATATCTCATTCGAACACTTAATATCCTGATGTATTTTTTTTTGTTTTTTCTCTCATACTGCGTTTTTTTTTCCTTCTTTTTTCCTCATCCGATCATTATTAGTAAACCGGATATCATTTTTTATTAATATTTTAATAAAATAAAAACAAGAAAAGGAATAAGTGGGTCCCAATCAGTGGAATTTATCTAGATCTCCATAGTGAAACAAATCTCCATAAAATTCTGATTATCCCTATTAATATGGATTCTCTTTGAGATGTGGATGTTTCGTATGAGTTTTATTCTCTCCCTAGTTTGAGACCTATAACTTTTGTTTGAGGCCTATCACTAGAAGTAAAAAAAAAAGATATTTTGAAGTAAAATGGAAAACCCCTTAGCCAAATATTTTGCTTAATGCCTAATTTATCCTGATTAGTTAGTGTTAATTCGGGTGATTAATTGATGTTTAATCTTGTTAACCTAGAAATCAACTAATCTTAATTCATCATTTGATTTATTTATTTTTGGAAAAACATCAATCTAGGATCGGTGGATGTTCATGCCCTCATATACCGATTTTGGGTTGATGTTTTTAATTCACGATGAAAAGCTAGAATCAGATGATACCAATTATTACGTAGAACGATTGTAGCTTCAAAAACAAACAAAAAATTTCCTTTACCCAGAATCGGTCGATATGAACCTTCACATCGACCGATTATCTGATGATGTTAAAAAACATTAAACATAATTCAAATCCATATATACTCGAGTTAAGAATGAGTATGATTTCACGCTTAGTTGAAGATCGGGCTTGAAATCATATTCTGAGAAGTCATACTCATTTTCAGTTCGAGTAAAAAATCATACACGTTTTAAGATTGGGTATAAAATCATACTCATTTTCAATTCTGAGTATAAAATTGTTTTCGTTTCAAAGTTCGAGTGCTTTAGAATGAGTATGATTTTAAACTCTTTCTATGATCGAGTATTAACTGGAAAAAAAATGGGTTACTCAGAATCGGTTCTTATTACTTACCACATAAATCCATTGTTAGAAACGGAAGCCACAATACATACGTCGACCGATTCCCAACACTGCACTAGGTTCATACAAGTGCTCATAAAAAAACGATTCTAAGTTAAAAATTATTCACTCCTTCAAAGGCTATATAATCAGTTTACGTGAACATTCACATAATCTGATTCTAATAAAAAAACATACAAAAAACTGGGTATCTCTTCCATACCAGAATCGGTTTATGTGGGCATTAACTTTAACCGACTCTGGTTAAATTTTCTTCGACCAAGAAACACATTCAGGACAATCGTTGACGTGTTCATGAATATCGACCGATTATCATAAGAATCGGTCGATATGGACATGAACGTTGACCGATTATGGTTCTACACAGAATCCCAAGATTGTTTGTAGTTTTCAATTTTGAATGGATAAACCAATCACAAGTATAATTAAGAGTAATGGGTTGCAATCGACGTTGTATATTTTGATTTTTTTTTTAAAGGATGATGAAGTTTCCTTTTAATCGATCGATGTGCTTATGATTGATTGATGAAGTTAGGTTTTAATTTTAGTTTGTGAGGGAAATGATTTGAATAGGTTTTAGTTTTGAAAGGATTTGAATAGGTTTCAAATTCAGAAGGATAAGTCTTATAATTGAGTTTTAATAGTGAGGGTAACTTAGTACTTTTACCTAGTTTAGACACCCTTTATCCCCTTCGTCTAGGTGGGTGAAGAACTCTACAGGCCTGAAATAAAACCCATAGACCTAAAACTAGAGAGGTTTGATTCGGTTCCTAAACTACATATGTCAACTCGAAATAAACCCAATAGGAAGTTTGATGAATCTCAGGGGAACATTAGTAAGTAAATAAACACAAAAATAGAGTCAATGGAAGAAAGGATACTCGAC
This sequence comes from Papaver somniferum, assembly GCF_003573695.1. Taxonomy (NCBI): domain Eukaryota; kingdom Viridiplantae; phylum Streptophyta; class Magnoliopsida; order Ranunculales; family Papaveraceae; genus Papaver; species Papaver somniferum. The sequence continues at coordinate 128,023,299 of NC_039359.1, forward strand.
AAACTGAAAGATGGTGATTAGTTGTTACATACGCCTCATGTTTCTTATTTTCCAAATAGATCCGCCGGAGGAAGCAATGGTGGAGGTAATCATCAAATCTTTAATCAATTCTCTAATTCTTATAAACCTAAGGTTGAGTTTCCCAATTTTGATGGTAACCACCTTAGATCTTGGAATAGAAAGTGCAAAAAAAAAGTTAGTAATGGATGAGGAACAAAAAGTGATGTTAGCATCTTTATATCTGGAAGGGAAAGAAGATGTGTGGTTTCGGGATTATCAAGAGGGTAGAGACATAATTGTTTGGGAAGACTTTACTACTATGTCAACTTTAAATTCCAAGAGTTAGGGCAACTCTTATGGTATGGATGTATAAACATCCACATCTCAAGGATAATACATAAAAATAGGGATGATCATAATCTTATAGATATTTTTCCATTATGGAAAATCTGGATAGATATCTACAAATCTAGACCCATTATATATATATATATATATATATATATCATCCGGTTAAAAACCAACCGGATTAGTTTTGAAATTAAGTAAAAAAAGTTAAAAAGAAAATTGTTGTATGACAAAGAAAAAATACATAAAAAAAATTATCCATACGGACACTTAGTGTGCGGATGGACTACTCCAGAGAGAACCCCTCAAATCTGTGGAGTACCATCTAGACTTCAGAGAGATGTGAACCTAATTATTAACCATAGTGGCATTTTTTATCCATAAAATATGGATTATCAGAAAGATATGGATGAATTGTTACTCCATATGAGTTGCCCTTAGGACATGATGATATGGTAAGAGAGTTTAACAAGTTGAGTCAGGAAGGAACTGTAATTGAGTATCAAGAGTTGTTTGAAGAATTATAAGATCTCATGTTGGCTAAAAAACATCTTACAGAAGAGTATTTTACATCTAGTTTTGTGAGTGGACTGAAGGAAGAATTAAGACTCGCAATACAAATATTTTCTCCTGTTAGAGCACTGCTCGGTCGAACTCGCATGCGTTGCTATCTCAAGCATGTTTTTCAATGTTAGTGATCAAAACACAGATGAAGATCTTTGATCATGAGCATACATCCAAAATCGGAAAGGATGTTGCTTTCAAAGCACAGAAAAACACTAAAATACTTGATAAAAGTAAAAGTATTTGCATCTCTGAAGATGATCTTTCTGAGACTGATTCATCAGATGAAGATCTTGACAAGTCAGTCTCGTTGATGAAAGTTATTTCAGTACTACAACCAACTTGGATGAAAATTACAAGAGAGTTATGTGCAAGACCCTCTAGCATGAGAACTCACTCCAAAGTTTCCATATTTGAGGTGTATGAAAAGATTTAAGCCAAGCAAATGGATAACTTGGTTTCATTAACTGAATGGTGGTTTAATACAAGTTTCCATAATAGTATTAAGCTAACTCCCTTTGAGGTCTTGTATGGAAATTCTCCCCCACAGTTTGGAGTGACTACTTCGGGTGTTGGTGTTAACTCAGCTGTTGAGGATTATGTGCAATAGAGGCAAGCTATGGATAAAGTCTTGAAGGGTGTGTTTGAGGAAGCTCAGCACATAGTCAAACAACAGGCTGACAAGAAAAGAACTGATAGGGATTGGGTGTATTTGAGATTACAACCTTATAGGAAATCAACAGTTCAACTAATGAGGAGTCTTAAACTTTCTGTTATTTTTTAGACCTTACAAGGTGATTGAAAAGGTTGGGAAGATAGCTAATAAGTTGTAGTTGCCACCAGGATTCAAGATACGCTCTATGTTTCATGTTTTTCAGCTGAAAGCAAAGTTAGGTAAGGGAATGCTTCCTCAAAATGCATTACCAACACTTAACAAAAACAGAGAAATGAAGGTCACCCCCTTGAAGGTCCTAGCCACCAGAATGATCAAGAAGAATAATCAGAATATTTCGCAAGTACTAGTTCAATGAGAGTACCTCATTCCTCAAGCTTCCAGATGGGAGGACAAGGATTTCATGGGAAGTCAATTTCCAAAGTTAATCTTTGAGGACAAGGATATGGAGGAGTAGTGGATATTGTAATGACCCGTCCCTCCACCGATACTGTCACCACTTAGCCACTACGGATATCCGACAGTTTGGTATTTTCAACGTGCATCGCTGCGGTAATCCAGCAGAAACTTCCCAGATGGTCACCGATTCCTGGATTACTCCCGCCCGAGCACGCTTAACTGCAAAGTTTTCTGCCAACTCTGGAGTTAATTATGCTGGAAAGGCCTCGGTGTTAGGAAATGACAAACCATTTCTTATATTCCATTCGGCGAACCCTACCTGCAAAATAGGGTATTATAGGTATTTTCAGGACCCTAGTCGTATTACTTTAGTTAGTGAGTTATTTGTAAGGGTAGATCATGTTACTATGGGCACCCGATAGTCAGTATTAATATCTGTAGGATTTGTCGTCGCTAATCATTTTGTTAGTTGCATGTGTGTCACACGAATTACTTTTAGGGTTAACTTATGTTCTATTTTCAATTGAGTGTTTGTACAGAGAAATTATTAATCTAAATCTCCCTTATCTTTTTCTTTCTTTCCCATACCTTCGACCAAGAGTTGTTCCTGAGCCGTTTGTAAGGTAGATCCATACACATGAAATCACATTCAGTATCCATGGATCTTCAAATGAACACAAATCTCCGTAAAAACGATGCTAATTTTCCTCGAAAATATACTTGAAACGATTAAACCAATCGACAAAAAAATCTTGGAGGTTATATGAAATTGAATAATCACCAAAATATGGATTATGATTTATTCTAGATAATAATTATTAATATATTTACAAATCCTAAATTCTATCCAGATCTTTAAATAAATATAAATATGATCTGAAAAGCAAATTTTAATTATAAAAAAGATTAATCTCAAACTCAAAGAAAAGGATTATTTTCTGGTTTAGAAGAAGAATGGTGAAGGATGAGAAAAACCGTTAGTATAAACAATGTTTAAAGATTGGCGTGACTTTTTCTTTTTCTTTTTTTTGAAAAAGAGGGGAACTCTCGATTATATTGATAATAATCATCCGATTCAAAATCGACTGTAGGACAGACCAAAAGACTTCCAAAAATTACAGGAATTTCAACCAAGCAATAAATACACTCACAGACAAACCATATAACAAAACAGTCGGAAAACGAAATCCGATGCAGAATCCTAACTATTCCATACAAGTTTTTGAGAAGCAGAACAAATTTAAATGGCATGATTTGGATTAAAAGTAACTCATCCAAATCATATAGCAAACCAACAATTAGTTGATATCCTAGGATCCAAAGATCCAACCATTTCTCAAGGGTTTTTCTAAATATATGGTAAAATAAGTGACATAGGTATAAAAAGATCCAAAGATCAACCCATTTATCAAGGATTTTTTCAAAGTAACAGTGAGTAACATAGATAACTTGAATTGGCTATCGGAGGACGAAATCGGTCAGAAGCAGTCTCAGAATCGGTCTGAAACTATTGATTGCTGGTGTCTTTTTTGTCTTCAGTATTGTTGTTGGAGTATTAAAACATGTTTCTTCTGCCGGTAACTCTTGAGAACAAGTTACTAGCCAAACCTAGACTATAATATCTAAGAAAAAACAAATCAGTTAAACATCCTAAAACATTAAAATCAAATAAACCTAAACCTAAGATTGGCCTGACTAGTTGGTTGGTAGTATATGTCCTGCACTATTCTTTTTTTTTTTGTTGAAAGACGAAATTATATTAAGACTAAGAAATACAGTACAATAACTTTACAATCTCATTTTTTTCAATAATATTGGAGATGATATTCTCCTTTTTGATCTTCTGGTGGATGTGTCTATTCCTGTGTTGGAATCTTGATTTCCTTGTTTCTTTAGATATTGAGTCTTCCGCTGCATTGTGATCTCTAATTATGTGTCTAATTGTTGCTTGGGGAAGTCTTTTTAGACTTTACATAATGTCTTCAACAGTGTTCTCAGTTACCCAAGAGGTGATCTCACCAGCATTGTTGATATAATTGACTAAAATTTTGCAATCTGTGGCTATTGTGACACTTGAGAGAAGATTGTCTTCTAACAATTCAAGGCTCTTAGGAGCGCTTTAGCTTCTGCATGAACAACTGTGAACGCCAACTCCGACCCCACTGAAATATGTATGAACGCTTCTTGGTCCGTCGAGTAAAGGACGAAAGCGTATCCCATTGAAGAGTCTTTCTTTTTAAAAGCTGCATCAACAAATATTATCCAATCCGAATTAAAGTCCGACCAAGAGGGCTTAATATATTTAGTTCCTTTTTTAGTCAAAATATTGTCCTTTGTGTTTGCCTCTTTCATGAAACTGTTGATTTGTTCAATCAGTCTTATGGGATCTGGGTTTGTTTGTTGAAAAACTACCTCACACCTGTATTTCCAAATAAACCACGAAATTGTAGCAATTTTTTCCTTGAAATTTGCGAAATTTGGATCTTCAATCCAAGTTTTTACCCACTCCTCTATTGAATCTGTGAAAATTTGTTTGTTTGCTGCATCTAGGGAGCACCCAAACCATATGGCTCTCGCGAAATGACAATTTTTTAACAGATGTATTTCCATTTCCGCCTCTTGAGAATGGCACATGGGGCAGTTTGGCGATATTTCCGAGTTGTGTGCTGTCAGTCTATTGTTTGTGGGTAAGGCCTTTTGAATTAGCTTCCATATGAATAGTCTAATTCTTGGGATAATCTGAATTTTCCATAAAGATTTCCAGGGAAATTCATTATTGTTCTCATTGTCCTGGTTTTGATTGATCAAAAAGTTGTATATATTTTTCGCTGAGAAGACTCCCCAATTATGGTGTTTCCATCTAATTTTATCCGAATCTTCCACTCTAGGCTGAATTGTCAGAATCTTTTCCTTTATTTCAGGAGTGAATAAGCTAGTAACTAGACCATAATTCCACTCTATGTTTGTATTTAATAACTCATTTACTTTCTGTGGTAAGGGTTCTTCTGTATCTGTTGGTTGTTTCACAATGTCTTCATTAGGTATCCAATGGTCTTCCCAAATCTTCACCTGATTACCATTTTTCACCTGTCAAGTGTAATTTCCTTTTATGATGTTCAGACCCTTTTGAATGCTTGTCCAAATCCAAGATAGCTCATAGTTTCTAGTTGGTTCCATTGGGTTTCCTTTATCAAAATATTTGGCTTCTAGAAGTTTTACCCATAGTTGTTCCTTTTCAATTATTACTCTACTGGCTAGCTTTGCTAGCAGAGCTATATTGAATTTATGTGGGTTTTTGATGCCTAATCCTCCCTGCGATTTAGGTCTACACATATTATTCCACGCCCTTATATATCCTCCTTTTTTCTTGGAATCATCTTTTTTTCACCAAAAATCTCTCTGAACTCTGTCTAGTTTATCCAAAGTTTCTTTTGGAAGAGCTAACATTTGCATTTGATAAGTGGGGTAAGATTGAAGCGTAGCTTGTATTAAAACTGTTCTTCCCGCTTGAGATAACAATTTTGCTTTCCAACCCTGAAGGGTGTTGTAATATCTTTGTAATAAAGGTTCAAAGTTTTCTTTTCTATTTTTGTCGAAAAAAAGGGGTGTTCCAAGATACCTATCTTTCTTCGTCATCAGGGGAACTTTTAAAAATTTTGCTATTATTTTCCCATGTTTAGGATGAATTTTTGGGCTGAAATAAATTCCGGATTTTTGGAGGTTTACCATTTTCCCAGTGATCTCCCCGAAAGAGGATAAGATATCTAGAAGATTTTTTGCTTCTCCCAGGTCGGCCTTTGTGAATAAAAAACAATCATCGGCAAAGAAAAGGTGGGAAATGGTTGGAGCGTTTTTGTTTATCTTTATACCCGAAATTTTCTTCTCTAAGGTAGCTTTTTCTAGGAGTCTGGAAAGGATCTCCATGCAGATGAGGAAAAGATAGGGGGATAGAGGGTCCCCTTGTCTAAGACCTCTGGAAGTATTGAAAGTTGGACCTGGGGAGCCATTTAGGAGGATTGAGAAAGAGGTAGTTGAGATGCATTGGGAGATTAAATGGACCCAATTATCACTAAACCCGAAGGAGGATAAGGCCTTTTTGATAAACGGCCACTCAACCCTATCAAAATCTTTCGAAAGACCTATTTTTAAGGCTAAGAAACCTTTCTTTTTCTTTGAAGTTTTCATTGAATGGATTAGTTCATGAGCAATGATGATGTTATCAGTTATTTGCCTCCCTGGTAGAAACGCGGATTGGTTTGGAGAAATGATTTTATTTAGAAAGGGTTTTAGCCTATTTGCGAGAATCTTAGAGATTATTTTGTAAACAGAATTACTTAGACTGATGGGTCTAAAATCTCCCGGGGTTCGAGGAGTATTGTTTTTTGGGATTAGAGTAAGGAAAGAGTGGTTTAATGTCCTCCACTATTCAAATGGCCTATCAGCCGTAGGTGACTTTGTTACCCCAGAGGACCACAACCGTAATGAATATTCATTAACCACTGGGTCTTTGCAGTATAGAAATGTAGTTGTTGATTTTCCACAAATATTTTGACCAGTTGATTTATATTCTGCATTTTTAAACTTATTCCAAACGGAATTAGGACTCCCTAAATATGTTTCATGCTCTGATGTTCTTTGTTCATCAATATACAAATACTATTTGTTCAAAAAAGATAAAAGAAAGAAGAAGAATGAATGGGCATGTATTTGTAGCTTAGAAATGTTCGAGTCAATGATAAAGGAATCGATCAAAGGTCAAACTGGACCTTTTCTTCTTTCCTAATTTTTAAAAATTTAATTAGTTGGCCAATTATTCATTAAAAACTTTCTAGTGTGTACCCATGATCCAAGCAAGTGGTCCTCTGCGAATGGCCCTTAGCAGTTAGCTCCTTGCATCACTTCACGTTTGCGTCTGTGTTGGAGGCTGGGGTACGATTCCTTTCCCTTGCACTGGGAGGGCCATCCATGGCTTATCTTTCGATATTTTTTCAGAATCACCGGAGTGGAAAATCAAACGTTTAAATATGTCAGTATATTCTACATTAGTGTTCCACTCGGCACTTTTGGCTTCAAAATCCGCATTACGTTCCAAGAAAATATCATTTTGCCAGATTTTCAAAACTCGCAACTCCAATTATTTTGGAAACAAATCCACATTTTATTTTATACTGCTGTAGTTGTTATTCAACGAGGTACACCACATAACTTCATTAATTTACCTGGTTTTAGTGTCAAATTAATTTTCATTAATAAAATATGTAAGTGTGTGCTAATTCATTTCAACTAGCCAAGTATATATAGATGGCCGGCCGCAGAGACAAACAAAATCATTCATTTGTGACGATGTGTGTCCGAAAACTCTCATACTTGTTCTTCTTTCTCCTTTTCCCAACGATGATTACAGGTCAAGAAAACCGTTATCCTATTAAATGCAGTAACTCTGGAAACGAACCGCAAATTTCCTATCCATTCAGAGTAAAAGATCGTCAAGGCGAGGGTGGTTACCCAGGTTTTGATCTAACATGCAATACTTTGGGTGAAACAGTTCTTAGACTACCGCAATCAGGAGAATTTCTTGTTCGAAAAATCGACTACGTTAACAAAGAGATAAGACTCTATGACCAGGACGGTTGCCTCGCACGACGCTTTCAGCAACAAAACCTAAATATTAATCTGTCGCCTTTCGAGGGTTTTGGTTTTCGTACTTTCAACTTCGCTAATTGTCCACCATCAGCAACCAGTCACCCACCCGACGAACTTGCTGGAAAGTTTTTAGATGTTCGTTGCTTTAATGAAGATACAAAGACTATAGTTTTTCCGGTTTCTCCGACCAGTACTTCTGATAGCAAGATTAGCCAAGTATTGACGAGGTTAGGTTGTGTGATAAAAGCACCTATTACGATTCCTGTACCCTTGAATGCTGTTAGAGATGTTTACAAGTATGGATTTGACGATCTTTATCTCACATGGATCGACCCGAAAAAGCCACCAGACTCAGGTAACTGTTTCTTAGTAATAATGCTTCTAGTAGTTCATATAGATATTTAACAATATGAACAGAAAATAAACAGAAACTAGATTAATGCCCAGCTATATTTAAATTTTAGGAATCCTGAGACATGTCTGTAGAGGTTGCCTTTTCTTTTTTTAAAGTTTTTTTTGACATTTACGGTTGTGGAAGCTCTGATGGTGAGGAGAAAGTTTTCTGTTGTTTCAGATCGGAAAGGACTAGTGATGCTAATTATTGCTGTCATCACTGTAATAATAGCACTAATCGGGTTTTATATTAAGATGGGGAAGCGTTGTGAGACTCACCAGTACTGATTAATAAGGTGAGGAAGCTAAGAAGGTTACTCGATTGAGTTTGTTATTTTCTGTTTCTGTGTGCGTTTTTCTCCGGGGCCTATATGGGCGTGCATATAATGGTATTTTTAATGTTACGGATTTCTTTGAAATGAATGCAGTAACTTTTTTTACTGCAATGTCTCCAAAAGGCTAACCTTTTCAATTGAATGGGTCTTTAAGTTTCCCCTAAATAATTACCTTGTCAGAAATTTCATCACCAGAAAATAACTAATTTCTCGACCTGAAACACAAAACTATTACCAACACCTTAAACAACTGGAGTTAACAAAGGCTTGTTCAGGAAATGATTTTCCAAATTCCTAATAACAAGATTCCCGACATAGGAACGAGTTTCAAATGTGCCACTTTGCAGCACGACATCTTTGAGTGCAAAAGTTTCTGGCACCTGAGGATCACTATTGAAGACGTCAAGACCTGCTCCACCTGACCAGCCTTCGACCACTGCAGAAAGAAGCTAAGGGTCAAAGAGAGGGCCACGACCAATGTAATCCCATTATCACTATGTCAGAGTTACTGATCTCCTTTAGAACTGGATGATACCCTCTTAAGGTGATAGGGTCCGTCGTATAGTCATCAACATCGGCAGGCACTACCGGTGCGGCGCTTTTTTCTTTCATAAGCAACAGGGTTTGCATTAGTCAATCACTGAACCATTTCTAAAGTGAAATGTGGAACTCAAAGGGTCTACTCCTCTCTGTCTATGTACCTGTAAAACAACTATTTAACCTAAGCACGGCATATCAATTGAAAAGCATATGGAGTCAAAGTAGATCGAGCGGACTGTTTTACTTTAAGTATAGCAAACTGTTTACTCTAATGAATATATCTGGAGCAAAATACAGCAAATGTAGTGGTAGAGTATTCTCTTCTTTTACGGTATGCCAGTATAAAGCAGGAAACTAGACTAGAGACATTAAAATTACTTTTTAGAAAAGCAAGCAGCAGTTTGACTTGCTAGCCTTTTGAAACACAACATTCCTTAAGATTTTAACTCCTTTTGACAGTGCCAAAGTAGAGGTGCTGGAGGATCTACTCTTCGGCTTTACGCAAACTTAGAGCTTCCGCCTGCTCTAGATCCCTGCTCCATGTTAAGATTTTCAGATTTCCTGAGAATTCTCCTGTTAAACGCCCATGCCTGCATCATTAGTACTTTGGAGAAGTATGAAAACACCCTCATTATCATTAAGTATGAGCCCATTATTTGGAGGCATAATACACGTACATGAAAGAGAGTTTCTACTACTACATCGCAGAAAGCAAGCTAACAGAAAAATTATTATGATAAAAAAGGAGAAGATTTTGTGAAGCAGTTTAAAATGCGAATTGTTTTAACCACATCCTTGTGCCCTTTCTGAGAATATATAACTACTCCTGCTATGTTGAGAAACTAAAGCTTTGCATAGAGAAAAAAAGGATATCATGCAGAATACAGAAATAGAAATGGGAACTATTGAGCCAAGCATATTTGACCTGACATAGTTCCATGAATTTATGGAGGAACTAGTATAATCAAATATGCAGGCACTTTTCTAAGAACCAGATGCAACAGACTCAACGCCAACCATCACAGGTTAGATATTGTTTGCAGATCAATGTCTGAGGTACTGATACCCTCTTAAGGTGAAAACAAAGAAACATATATATCTGTTGTCATTGGTGTCAGACTCGGTAACATCCCATTGACTATTGAATTAAAAAGATAATGCAACTTGGGATCTAACTGAATCTCAGGGTTAAGTAATATGAAAAAACTGATACAAGTACAACTGCAGGAGTAGGCATGAAATATGCGGATGACTACAATTATAAGAAAACTCGACCATTTATAAGAAGATGGCAAAATCTTGCTGTCAACAGTTCCTGCATCCTGGTACTGGTGTGATAGGTAACTAGCCAGAATTGAGCTTTGCAATGGAGATGAAAACGCTGCACTATTCGTAGACAAACAATTAACTTGGTAGTAGTTAGCAATAGAGGTGATGCATAAATCCTGATAGCTATCTCACAGAACTCTGCCTACTTGACTCTATTGTTCTTACGAAATTTACTGATGAATAATGGCAAACTTCAGAGTTGTTTCCTATTCAGACTTCCATTGTCCATCTTAGTTGTGACAGGGTATTCAATACTTAAATCATTGGGCTGTATATTTTTCGAATACAAATGGGAACCTCCAGGTTGAAAAACAAAAATTAAATCTAATTTTTAAAGTTCTCAAAAAGCACAAATTGGAATTGGACACCAATTAATGACAAATTTGAAATTAAACTTAGGACGGAGCAGAATAGAAGGAGCAAGCACAATTAGCAAGTAAAGAGATACGACTTAAATTCAAGAAAGGATAACTGCTACAAGATGGTAAAAACTCTAGAAAGAACAGATGCGATGATATGGTAAACAAAAACATCATTTCGCAATGATGTGAATTGGTATCTAACTGAACAACAGTTATTTAAACAGGATATTGATTACAGCTGTGGATGTACCATGAAATGTGTGGATAAACATAGATCCTGATATCTATCTCACAGAACTCTGCCTGCTTGTACTATTGTTCTTACGTACTATTTACCGATGAATGATAACAAACTTTAGTGTTGTTTCCTATTCAGACTTGAAAGTGATTGTACCTAAACATAACATGCATAAGTGCAAATTTGGATTCCAAATATTATCAATCAATTATGTTAACAAGTAAGAACAAAATAGACTCCCTCATACTGCTGGGAAAGCTCTCACCATTTTGCTTCCACATACTTAGTAGACTTCATATATTCTCCAAATTTAATACGATCAAGTGGGCAACAAATTGCACATCGACAAAGCAGTACAGCTTAACTAAAAAACCCATAAAGTTGGATTGATGACATAAGAACAGACTAACAATAAGCTTTACATAATCCTCATTAAGATAATGTAACTTTTATGCAATCTCATATTAAAACTCACATAAATACATATAATATCACTTCATAAGTTCAGGGAAAATTACCCGTTAATAAGTTTATCCAGGGATCTCATCATGCTAGCTCCTTTGTCGGCAGATCATGGCTTTCTGTCTCCTCAATCTCAATGGACTCCATTATTTTTATATCTTCTTCCCCTAATTCTTTCAGCGAGACTAAGGTGTTCTTGTGAGGGGATATTTGACTAACTGCACTAATATCCACAAGCCTTTCCCAGGTTGAAGCCATTACATCGTAAATGCCAAGAGAGCTATCACCGAAACATAAAACACTGCCACTCTTGGTAAAGGCTAATGGTTGTCTTTCGGGAAGACTACACTTTTTTCTCCAACCTTGTGGCTCACGAAAAAAGGACTTTTTACTCCAACCTAGTGGATCACGTTCCCTTGGTAGCCATATGTCAAAACATCTGCTCCTGGTTATATGACAGTAATATCTGTAATATGAAATACCAACACCAGTAACACCAATGGACAGAGTACGATCACGCCACTAAACTTGCGGTAAAGGAGGTGGTGCAAGAGATTCAAACATCTCTTCATTCAAATCGAAGGTCAAGACTATTCCTCCTAGTTCCACCCAATGCAATATTCCATTCACAAAGACACCATCTCCAACATAAATTCGAAAAGACAATCTCTTAACATTTTACCAACCGTTTCCACTGCCAAGAGTGTATACCGCAACGTCGGTAAAAGAAGATCCTCCCTTCAACGGACACAGTTCAACAACTTTATATTCATTAGTTGAAGGAAGGTAACCGAATCCGCTCGCACATTCATTATAATGATCATCACAATCTGTCTTACTTTTTGGAAGAAGAACATATTCTCTAGTCATAGGGTTACAAATACAATAAGTATGATCTTTGTCTCCATACAGACAGACTAAACCACTACAAGATCCAATAATTTTATAACGAGATGTAAATGGAGGGGTAAATTTGATCCTTCTAAGACTATACTGGTGTCTGATCATCATTATTCTCAATGTATTCGAAGTAGTAAAGTTGTTGCTTAGCTGAGATAAGAAAACTTAACTTACAGAATCATCAGTGGAGTGATCACTAAGATGAGCTAAATGCATTTAGGAGAATGATGGATGATGTGAAACAAGGTTCCTCCATGGCTTGCAAACAAGTTTGCAGTCTAGAATGGATTCGGTTGGTAAACGAGTTATAATATCTAGTAAAATGTCTCTTGGAAGAAGATTGAAGTTCCCCATTAACGAATGAGAGAGATTTACAGCGAGAAGAAATTTAGGGTTCGTCTAATGAAATGGGAATTTTTGTAGTGGAGAGAGAAACGTTTTCGGTCTATAAAGTTTTTATTGAAATAAGGGATAGGGTGTGTTTGTTCGAGAGGACAATTGGATTCTAGATTCCCGTGATTGCTAACGCTGATACCGTTTTTGTTAGGGCCGGTACCAATTCATAGGACGTATACAAGACAAAGTACTGCTTCTACTAGGGGCGGGTATAGGACAAAGTACCGCTTTTGTTAGGGGACAAAGTAATCTCAGCCGTTGGATTCTGGATTGATACTCGCCCCTAGCAGAAGTGGTAACAGTCTTTAGCAATCGTGTAGATTCCTAGGGTTATGAGTTGAGCATTTTAGTTGATAAAAAAAGAGACATTTTGGAGTAAGAAAAAGAAAGAGAGAGAAAAAGATTTCATTAACCAAAGAGGGGAACCACATTACATAGGCTTAGTGTTCTATTTATATAAGGGAGAACGGAAAAACCCTAGTATTCTAATGGACCGTACATCCATGAGCCATAGGCCCTATAACATTCCCCCTTATACGGTTCAAAACCGGAACTTCAAATGTGTTGCCTCATTAAAACCTTGACAAAGAAAACCCAGTGGGACAAAACTTTGACGAAGGGAAAAGAGTGCAACGTGTTGATAAAGCTGGCCACCTCTCTTTAAAAAAAACTAAAATATAAAAACCCTGTGGGAAAAAGATAATCTCAATCGGGGAGTCATAACCATGGTGTTGTTGTTGTCTCATTAAAAACCTTGCCGAGTAACAAAACCCATTGGGACAAAATAAACTCGGTAAAGGGGAAAAGAGTTCAACAAACACCCCCCCTGATGTCGACATCATATCATTAGATACTCCCCCTGATGCCGCCATCTCCCCCTGATTGCAATCAAGGGAGTTCGGACAATTTCCTTAGTCCAATACTCTTTACGTGTTTTTCAAATAAGGACTTAGGAAGTGACTTGGTAAATAAGTCTGCCACATTCTCATCAGACGGTACTTTGTTGACTTGAATGTTTAAGAGACACTATTGTTGCTGATTATAAACGAACTTTGGTGAAATATGTTTCGTATTATCATCCTTGATATATCCTTGCTTCATCTGTTCGATACAAGCTGCATTATCTTCATAAATACATGTTGGCTCTTTAGTGGTAGAATTCAAACCACTAGTCCCTCGAATATGTGTAATGATAGGCCTTAACCATATACACTCACGAACCGCTTCATGTATGGAAATGATCTCTGAAAGGTTTGTGGAGGTAGCTACAAGAGTTTGCTTGGTCGATATCCAAGATATCGCTGTGTTCCCTATGGTGAATACATAACCAGTTTGGGATCGAGCTTTATGTGGGTCAGAGAGGTACCCAACATCAGCAAAACCAACCAAAACATTATTTGGGGTTTCAGTGCAGGGGGTTGCTTTAACAATCCTCCTTTCGTCCTCATAGGGATAAGATAGACCCATGTCAATGGTTCCTTTAAGGTATTTGAATACATTCTTTATATCATTCCAATGACGCTGCGTTGGCGCTGAGCTATATCTAGCTAACAAGTTCACTGAGAATGATATATCAGGTCGAGTACATTGCGCTAAGTGCAATAATGCGCCTATTGCACTTAGGTAGGAAATTTCAGCTCCCAATACCTCTTCGCCATCTTCCTTTGGACGAAATGGATCCTTTTGTACATCTAAACTTCGACCAATCATGGGAGTGCTAGCATGATGCACCTTGTCCATATTGAATTGTCTGAGTATCTTATGGACATATGCAGACTGGTGGATTAGTATTCCACAGGCTCGGTGTTCTAGCTCAAGTCCTAGACAAAACCGAGTTTTCCCAAAATCTTTCATCTCAAATTCAGATTTCAGGTAGCTTGCGGTTTCTCTTATTTCATCAAGAGTACCTATTATGTTCATATCATCAACATAAACAACTATAATTGCAAATACGGAACTCGTTTTCTTTATAAGTACGCAGGGGCATAACTCATTATTTGTATATCCCTTCCCAAGCAAATAATCACTTAGGCGGGTATACTACATCCGCCCGGATTGCTTTAATCCGTAAAGTGAGCGTTTCAACTTAATCGAAAACGCACTCCGTGGTTTAGAGTTACTTGATTCGGGCAATGGAAGGCCATCAGGCACTTTCATGTATATCTCTGAATCTAGATCCCCATAGAGATATGTCGTAACCACATCCATAAGCTGCATTTCAAGTCCTTCTGAAACTACCAAGCTAACTAAGTAGAGGAACGTTATGACGTCCATTACGGGAGAGTATGTTTCCTCATAATCAATTCTAGGGCGTTGTGAGAAGCCTTGCGCCACAAGGCGAGCCTTATACCTCAAGACTTCATTCTTCTCATTACGCTTTCTAACAAATACCCATTTATGTCCTACGGGATTTACACCTAGTGGGGTTAGCACTACCGCACCAAATACCCGTCTCTTTGCCAGTGAATTTAATCCTTCCTGGATTGCAACTTCCCATTTAGGCCAGTCTGCTCTTTTTTGATATTCTGCAATAGAGCGTGGTTCGATGTCATCGTGCTCAATGATCTCTTGAGCAACAGTGTATGCAAATGCATCATCAATCTGCATGGAGGATCTTTCCATCAACACGTATGCACTCTCATAATCCATAGATATTTCTTTGTTCTCTGGAATCATTTCAAACATCGGAGAGTCCTCCAGTATCATGGACATAGCTGTAATCATAGACAATCTCATGAGAGGGATTATCTGAATTGATGATAAATGGATCGGGTTGTGCCTTACTCACTCTTTTCTTCCTTGGGTGAGTATCCATCGAACCAGGTGGTCTTCCCCTCTTCCTTTGAGGGGCCACGACCTCAACTACACTTCCACCAAGTGTAGGTTTGACACCTCTATATAAGGTGCCTTTTCCCGTATTCGGGATTTCTAACCTTGCAGGCACGTTTGCAGCTGGTATGTATGATCTCGTCACTTTAGCAATATCAGTGAATGCATCAGGCATTGAGTTTGCCACATTCTGAAGATCAATAATTCTTTGCACTTCATTTTCACATTGTGAGGTGCGGGGATCAAGATGAGACAAAGTGGGGATACACCATGACAATTCCTGTTGTTCCCTTAGGAAATCCTTTTCCATACCTCCCCCTAACGACGGGAAGGTTGTCTCATCAAAGTGACAGTCCGCAAATCTAGCGGTAAAGAGATCGCCTGTCAAAGGTTCCAAATAGCGGATAATTGTTGGGGATTCATATCCAACATAAATACTTAATCGTCTTTGCGGACCCATCTTAGTACGTTGTGGGGGCGTAATAGGCACGTATACAACACAACCAAAAATGCGTAAATATGAAATATCAAGCTCATATCCAGTTACCAACTGGTACACAGAAAATGGTGGTTAATAGTGGGTCAAAAGCGAATAAGTAATGTTGCATGCAATATGGCGTACCCCCAGGAAGTAATAGGTAGGTTGGAACGCATAACTAATGCCCTAGCTATCATCTGTAACCTTTTTATGGTAGCTTCTGTGAGACCATTTTGAGTGTGTGTACGTGGGGTACAGGGTGCTCTACGTCAATTCCGATAGACATACAAAAATCATCAAATCCTTTAGATGTAAATTCTCCAGCATTATCAAGTCTGATAGACTTGATTGGATAATCGGGGTGGTGAACCCTCAAACGTATAATTTGTGCTAGGAGCTTTGCAAAGGCAGCATTTCTTGTGGACAGTAATGCAACATGTGACCAACGGGTCAAAGCATCTACCAGAACCATAAAATACCTGAATGGTCCGCATTCTGGATGTATAGGTCCACAAATATCACCTTGTATTCTTTGTAAAAATGGAATGTTTTGTTTTGTATCTTTAGCATAGGATGGTCTCGCTCCTGTCTTTGCTAAAGAACAAGCTTTTCAAAATGAGTGGTGTGGTTTTGACAAAGTCCACGAAGTAGAATGAGAGAGAGGTTGCACATCAGTTGCTTTAGATGGCAGTGGTTGGCAGACGTTGTTACTTTCCATTGTAACTGTCTTTTGTCTCATTTTACTTTTCACTCGAAAGAAAGGATGTCCGTGTGAGTTCTTTAAAACACGGATCATCATATCACGACCTGGGTGCCCCAGGCGGTCGTGCCAAAGCTTGTATAAGTCACTGTTCAACAATTCATCGTTGGTAACAACATGTAATTCGATAATTCGAATAGTAGTAGTGTACAAACCACTAGAGTGACTCATTAATTTCTCTAAAATGCGTTTTCTTCCACATGTATTAGAGATAATATTTATATATTCAATTCCATTTTCGCAGTGAGTTTTCAAGTGATAACCATTTGCACGGATATCTTTGAAGCTTAACAAGGTACGGTTAGCTTTTGGTGCATATAGAGCTTCTGTGACTTTAATCATTGTGCCATTTGGCAACAAAAATTGAGCATTACCTCGCCCAATGATCACTTGTGATGATCCAATCATCGTAGTCACAAAGGATTTATAAGAAATTAAGTCAACAAATAATTGCCTATTTCTTAAAATAGTGTATGTGGTGCCACTATCAGCTAGGCACTCAATCTCTTCTGAGGATGACATTCCTACAAGTAAATGGGACTTCAAAGAATTCGGTCACATAATTCAATCATACAATAGATTATCACAGTAAAAATTAAATCCAAAGCATAATAAGTACCCATAAAAATTAAAAACCACTGATCCATCAACAAAAAGCGATAATTTAAGACTACCTAACATAGTTTAAGTCATCAAAGCAAATATTTAAACCAAAGTCTTCTAAACCACAAAGAAAGAAAATAAACAAGTTTTTAGGATCAAAGAATAACTAAAGAAAAATAACAATCAATCAAAGTCAGGTGTTTCCATAAGGGCATGGTTCTTGTTGCCTTTGAAAGTCTGAAATGGTCAAGTTGACATCTGGGGCATGATCATGTTCTTCCACACAGTGAGCTTCTTGATCAATAGATTCCCGGTACTTTTTGTAGTTGGCTGCTACTTTGGCACTAGCTTTGCATTGCTGGTACCAATGTCCGGAGATTCCACACCTGTAACAAGGTGCATTGTCATTCTCGACCTTCTTAGACATGGAGTTCTTATGTGCTTTTTCAACAATGTTGCCCCTACTACTAGGTCCAGAAGTAACATCTCTAGACCAGGTATTTGAATGGCCTCCACGCCCATGGCCCCTTCCACGATGACCCCTTTGTCCTCTTCCACGTGGGTTATTATCCCCACGTGAGTATGGAACATGAGAATATGAATCATAATTTTTAACCTCTAATTGCTTGTTTGGATCAAGTAGTAAATGTAGCTTCTTGTGAAGTAAAATGTTTCTACTCCTGATTTCTACTTCTCACAAACACTCATCCTCACGCTATTATTTCTTTTGCTGTTCTAAGGAAAATAATTTAAGAAGCCAGATAGATTTTGAAATAAACTCTCCCGAGAAGTGATGAAGATGTTCTTCTTTTTGCATCAAAACAAAAGTGATGAAGATGTTCAAAAGGATTGGGCTAGAAACCAAGTAGTCAAAAGAAACCAAGTTCGATGTGGAGTTAGAAAATTTAAGGCATACCTAAAATAATTATCAGCTAAAAAGTTCAAGTCATACCCTAAAAATTAACAAGTAGAACAGGTCTTTTAGTTTCCCATAAATATGATTATTTATCAGGAATTTTCATCCCCGGATGATAATAGTTTCTTGACCTGAAACACAAGACTATCAATACCAACACTGGCAACACATTCTCCACCTCAAACAACTGGAGTTAACAAAGGTTTGTTCAGGAAATGAGCTTCCAAATTCCCAATTACGAGGTTCCCCATATCAGCACGAGTTTCGAATGTGCCACTTCCAACATGTGGTTGCAGCACGACATTATCGAGTGCAAATAGCTTTTCTGGTACCTCGGGTTCATTTTCAAATACGTCAAGACCTGCACCACCTAACCGGCCTTCGACCAATGCAGAAACAAGCTCGGGTTCGTCGACATGAGGACCACGGCCGATGTTGATGAGGACTCCCTTGGGACCTAATGCATTCATCACTTCACGATTGATAATGTGACGAGTTTCTGCTGTGAGTGGACAAGCAACCACGAGGATATCACAGTTTGATGCTAAGTCCATAACGTTTGAATAATACTTGTATGTTGTGTTGGGTTTTTCATTTCGGGAGTAGTAACTTATAGGGCAACTGAAAGCTTCCGCTCTCTTGGCAATTGCTAAACCAATTCTTCCCAAACCCAAGATGCCTACCCTTTTGCCAGAGAACTGCAAACAGAAAGCAAAGTAAACGAAGAACAATGTAAGATTTCTGTAAGAGTTTAAGATATGACTTTCTTCAGCTAAAGCAATCACATTAATAGCAAAAAACTAAGCAAGATGACATTCTTAAGTGTGTGTGCAGTAGCAAAATGCCAAAACCTATCAAGCATAGTAAAAATTATATATTCTCTCTCTTACACACCCGTTTAAGTGTACAAGATATTCCGTTTACCTAAAACAAATTAAGACAACTGCTTCAGGTGCATCAAGTTGTCAACAAACAAGGTGGAAATATTTAATTCACATGTAGAATCAGAACAGACCAAGAACTAAAAAGCAACGATCACAGAAATTGCATTAAGATGCCTACTTTGACACTCCATCCACACAGAAATGCTTAGGAATCCCCTGCTAATAAAAAACTAATTAACACGAAAAAGCTACTACATTTGCACTAAGACGTGTCATTGCAGATTGAATCTTAGCAGCCAAAACCCCCCATCAACAGATGAAGGAGGCATAACCGTAACCAAACTTTGGATGTAAACTCGATTGGATTTGTTTCTCTTGCTCTTCGGTTGACAACGTCGCTTCACTCATCTCAATCATAGGTCTCTTATTGCCAAAATAAGTACAGATGAAAAATCCTTATTGCATTAGATAAGAGACCTATAATTGAGATGGGTGAAGCGACAGTCTACCAATAAGCGAGCGGAACAAGTTCAATTGAGTTTAATCCCAAGTTTGATAATAGTTATGCTACCTTCACATCTTGGTAGGGGATTTTGACTAGTAAGTTTCAATATGTAAGTGATATGTCTTAAAGCAAATATAATAGCTTTTTCACGTTAACGGGTTCATTTCTTAAAAGGTGATCCCCAAGCAATTCTGTGTACATGCAATGTCAAAAGAATACATTCTTATGACTGCGAATAACCACATATGAGAAAATTGGGGAAAGACAAACAACCTCGTCCAATACAGCAGTGAATCAAAGAATAAATAAGATACATGTAGGCAATGAACATCATCAAAAGAGGAAGTTGACTCATAATCAAATCTATTAACCTGAGAAATTCTGCAAAGTATCTAGTAATCCACAATGGTTGGCAAATAGTTTACCCCTATAAACTACCAAAAGTATCTGAAAAACCCCCAAATGTTTCACAAAATGCATCAGAGACATTTCCAAGAGGCGTCAAAATTCTAATATCCTTAAATAGGATTCCTTTAGTTTCTGTTTTAAAATCACTTGAAAATTTCAACAAAATTCTACAATAAATAAATCTGAGCTCAAAATTGATATCACCTATTGAAGAAGAAATAAGTGTTCATATATGCATCAGAGAGATTCCAAAGATGAATCAACATTTAATTCTCCTTAAAAAGGATTTCCATGTCCCCGTCTCTTTTATCATCACTTGAAAGGAGAAAAGAAGAAAAGAAGAAAAAGCAATCTCCGAAGAGAGAGAAGACAAAGTAGATGAAAGAACACCATAAGGTTTTTGTAAGATTCAGTTAAATTAATTGTTGGAGGAATGATGAACACGCACACACACACACTAGAATATGACCTCTCAAGGTATGGCATTCCTAACAGCAAAGTGTCAAAACCTATCGAGCATAATATAGTCTATCTTCCCTTTCTTATCTTTACCTTTCTTACAGTATACAGTATATAACACCAACTGATAAAAGTGCATCAAGTACTTAGCAAACAAGGCCTTGACAAGGACTAGTAAGTAATGGTATCTAGTATCACAATTAAGATGCAAAATGCTGAGAAAACTCAAAGCAATAAATACTATATGAGAAACGACCATAGGAATACTTCAATAAACAAAACATGGAGGAACAAAAACGAATATTTCCAACATAGTGGCAGTGCATCAAAAACTTGTCAAACTAGTACTTTCAATGGGGCATTTGTGATATCAAGACCTGACCAGTTCACATCTAGGACATACATTCATTCAGTTATATTCAAAACAGAAAACAAGTGGAATCCTACTGAATAAGAATGAGAATTAGACTGCAAAAAGATGATTGTCGCTACGGGACAGTTGTTATTTATTTTACCAACTACCTGATCAGTTCACATATGGGACTATCAATAAGCTATGATTAATGGGTGGGTCAAAGATTTTCATTGAGTAATTAACAAAATACAGACAAAAGAACTACATGATTTTACCAAAGATATTTTCATTTTTGACTAAAGACTAAAAGAAACAAATCATAAAGATCAAAGAATTTGAAGATAAAAGAAAACAAACCTTTGTAGTCATTTTGAAATCCCCCAATTTCCACAATCCCTTCCTGACATACTGATCACTCTCACAAATCCTCCTCAAAGTAGCCAAAATCAAACCAATAGCAATATCAGCAACATCTTCAGTCAATACATCAGGTGTATTAGTAACCCTAATACCTTTCTGCTTACAATAACCCAAATCAATCTTATCTAAACCAACACTAAAACTTGATATGATTTCCAATTTAGGTAATGAATCAATCAATGATGCATCAGCACCAGCAGTAGCATTTCCTACTACAGCTCTAATTGAATTAGAATTCTGTTTCAAGAAATCAATCTTGTCAGGGAAATTCCAGAACCTGAAAAGCTTGAATTTCTTATCAAGTTCTTCTTCTAGTGGTGTTGACATTGGACAGGTCATTAGAACTCCAATGGCTTCCATTTCTAGCAGATGATGATGATGATGATGAGGTAGGATTAGGTATTATTTTTTAGGGTTCAGAAGTTTTTCTAGTGTTTGTGTTTGATGATATGGTTGGCAAGGATTCTTGTGTGACCTCACTTAAATGCCCCCACTGATTCGGAGATTTTGATTTATCTCACTCAGTTAGTGAGTGTGACACGGTGGTGCTTGCAGATTGGAATTTGTGATCGATAACTGTAAGAGTGAATGGGCTTGGGACCGGGTATATGCAACTTTGGTAGCTTCTCATGAACGATTTTTTTTTGAGGGACGATGGTTTTTTTTGAGGGATCGTGGTTTTATTAGGCCACCTTCCCTATAGTTATAAGGGGTGTCCTAAAACATTGAAATGACTAACCTACTCTTAATCTAATTTAATTTAAAACCAATCCAATAACCACCTATCCACCTCTCCCACCACCACCTCCCACCATCGCCGATTACCACCACCACCTCCTCCGATTATCACCACCACCAACCACCGATTACCACCACCACCCACCACCGCCGATTACCACCACCACCACCTCAGATTATCACCACCACCAACCACCGATTACCACCACCACCTCCGATTACCACCACCACCACTATATATATATATATATATATATATATATATATATAGCTTAATTTAAAACATTAACAAAGATATTCTCACAAACCCATTACTTGTCATTCGTTTTTGGTTGAATAAATGAGAAGTAATCATTAAAATGAGTTGAAAATGGAAGTTGCAGAGAGGTTTAATGGAGGTTTTTTTTCAGAGAAAAGTTCGGTTATCACGAATTAAATTTTTCTTAACCGAACTCAGAGTTCGGTTGATTCGCAAAAAAATACGTTTAACCGAACTCCTTGTGTTAGAACAACACAAGTCCATAAGTTCGGTCCCTTCACAAAATAAGGATATCACCGAACTTTAGTTTACGAAAATAATGAGAAGTCCACAAGTTCGGTTCGCTCGCAAAAATGTTAAGTTTTCTTTGTAACCGAACTCTACCTTTGAAACTTCATAACCGAACTCTACCTAATTCGCCAAGAAATAAATTTCGTAGTAACCGAAAGTTTGCCTAATTGCATATATTCATATATAAGCCCAGTTCGGTTGATTCGCAAAATATGTTGAAGTTTGCGAGCCAACCGAACTTCTAACACTAGGTTACTTTTAACCTGCAGTTCGGTTGGGAACTTGGTTGCGTTGAAGTTTGCGAACTAACCGAACACACAAAATGTACCCAAATAAATTGTTAACTTCAAAGTTCGGTTACCTACCATTTTATCCTAGGTAACCGAACATTACACTGTACGACCAAAACCTCCATTAACGAGCGAGTTCGGTAACCTACGTGTTTGGAAAACATAACCGAACTACACTTTCAGGTGTGTTCGGTTACATGTTCTTGACATATGGTAACCGAACTGGCCCAAATCTACATAAAAAATTTCATTTTTTTTGAAAGTTTGGAGCAATTCAACCAACATTATCTAAGTTTGAAGCATACTTGGTTACCCAAATACCCTTCCTCCGGTTGTGGTTGGTAAAATCCATCGTTTTTCATGTTTTCCTTCTTCATCTTCTCTAACTTTACTCTCTCAATAATTCAACTTCTTTAAAAAAAAACCATCTGATTTTTTAATCTCACTAATTATCTTTAACTTAATCATTACACTAACTATTATTAACACTAACTAATCATCACCCAAAATTAATCAGGAGGGTAATTTAGGTATTAATATAAATATCTAGATAAGGGGTGACCTAGATTTACTTCTAATATCTTTACCCAAAATAAAACCATGGTCCCCCAAAAAAAACCATGGTCCCCAAAAAATCGTTCCTTCTCATTTGGGTGGAATATGTGCTCGGCTCATCATGGTCCGGGTCCGGATTGGTTAGATTTTAGCCTCGTCCGCATCCAATTTAATACAGTAAAATTTCAATAAATTAATAATGTTGGGACTGACAAATTCTATCAATTTAGCGAAGTATTAATTTATCGATAAATTAATAAGTTATTAAATTATCGAAACACTCTAAATTTAAGTTTCAAAAATAAAATAAAAGAAAATATTTAAGTTAAACTTAATGGTTTCCCATAATAACAAATATCTTGAGATAGTATTTTCAATTCAAATTGATGAAGTAATAAATTTTTGGCATAATATAATATAATATGGTATAGTATAGTATATTATATTGCATATTGAAATAATAAAGGGGTGTTGGTGCCCAGCTTGTTGCTACGTTGCCAACCAAAAGTTTTGTGTAATAAACTTACGAGTTGTTTAAATAAGAGGAGGGATCCCTTGACAGGGTCTTATTTTACAATTTTTGACAGTCTCATCTTGACCATTGGATGATGAAATACCAATGGTCCTGATATTTGCATTAACTCCGGGTTACCCGATGCCCGTATTGAAACGAGATACTCATTCTTTTTTTTGAAGCATGAATTTATTAAGAAAGTTTAGATTACAACTTGTCGTGGATATGTGGTACCCACAGAGTCTTGAAATAAAATGTGACTGATAAAAGATGGGATTGTCTGGTCCCAGATTTTGGTTGAATAGTTTCCTGTTTGGCTTCCATCTGCTACATGATTTGCCAATCCGTCCGCTGCTTGATTTCCTTCCCTGTAATTGTGTTGTATATCGGCTTGCGGGATTTGCCTCAGTCTATTTTTTATTTCTTCAATCATTTCTGCTATGTGCCAAGGTGGTGTGGTAGTTGATGTAATGAAACGTAGGAGGTTCTCCGAGTCTGTTTCAAAGAGAATTCTAGGCCATTATCTCTCTGTTGCTGTTCTTGAAGCCAATAGTAAAACACATGTTTCTACAGTTCGTGCAGTCGTAATTCCTAGTTGACGAGATACTCATTCGGTCAATTTTCATCACCTCTCTCCAAGAATTTTCTCTCGGTCTTCTTCTTTTTCCATAAAAAAACTTTTGCATTGATTATGATTCAATCAAAACTAAAAACACAAGAGAAGGATAATCAATTGTATTGTATTAAATTTTAGGCTTTTTGTCATTTCACAATTTCTGATTCATGGAATCCGTCTACAACATGATGTAGAATGTAGGGTTTACAGGTGATGTTCATATATAACTAGATCATTTGATTCATCAAAGAAACATAGAATATTTTCCCACTGTTGACAATATGTGATAACAAAACCCCATTGTTGACAATATAGTATGTTATCACAAAACCTCAAAATGATTAGTACTTTTCCATTCCCAATCAACTAAAATATAATTGTAAATCACTATTTTAATTTTTTTTGTTCTTTGATCATATCATATGAGAAGAAGAGATTCAAACAAACCGTTTATTCGATGTTGATAATTTTTTAAGGATTTGGATGAATGATCAATCACTTCTGGAACTGCTAATAAAAATTTTTAACGATTTTGATGATTATTATTCGATATTGTGTTAACCGAACATGTTTCAAAATATCGATCTAAATCCAAACCCCTCTTGGTTTATGTGCTAGAAGAGAGACGAAGGAAAGTTGGGAAACAAAACAGCATCAAGTTTCAATACAGGCATCAGGTAACCCGGATTTAAGGAAATATTAGGACGGTTAGTATTTCATCATCCAATGGTCAAGATGAGACTGTTAAAAATTGTCAAATAAGACCCTGCCTCCTCTTTACATAAATATAATATTATTTGTATATTGCATATTATGTGCATAAATTTATATATTTTTTGATGTTAAAAGAAACAAAAAACAACAACACAAAAAAAGAATGTAACAATAGCTCATACTTCTCGTCTCAAAGGTGTCAAAAAATATCCACGATGACAAACGAGATTCGAAAAGCATTGTGTGAGTATAGTCATTCCAATCCAAATGTGACTCAAAAAGAAACACAAAAATGGCTTCTTGAAAAATTTAACATACGATTGTGTCAAGGAACGATATCAAATACAATTAAGCGTGCATCGGAATACATCTCAAGTGAATCCAGTTTCTCGTAAATAAGCAATCTTATCAATAGTAAAGTTAAAAGATTTCTCCCTACAATTTGAGAAAGGCACTCCTTAACTTCTCAAGGAACTATAAAAAAATCAGAGATGAAGTCCAGTGTTGCATAAATGTGAACAAGAAACAAACAACTTTGGAATCTTATTTTAGTAACTCACCGGTAATGTAATGCTATTATAATGATTATTAATTTTGCGTTTCCTCGCCTTCCCAAGATCGCTAATTAGCGTTTCCCCCCTAAAAAGATTCAAATTAGTGTTTCCTCCTATCGTCAGGTATTCCATCCATTACTCCGGTAGCTGAATCAGCCTTTATGCACGCATGGCATAAACTGCGAACATGTAAATTGAAGTACCGGAAATGCCCTCTCATACTAACTTAATCTAACGGTGGTAGATAAAGTGTAATAATGAATGGTGAAGATTCACAACACAAAAAACCATTTATGCTTCTCCGCACGTATCTCTCGTCCAAGCTGTAGAACATATCCTAAACCAGTAAACTGATTCTTACACCATTAATGGTGGTTTGATATTATAGTCCAATACTTGCAGCAACTAAATTTCATCAATCAAATTACAGTAAACCCTATCTTCAAACCAAGAAAACAATCTCAAAACAAATAAGAAATTCAAACACTGTTAGGATTTATCAATTAATGCAGGATTTGTCACCCAACCCCATTCAGCAAATGGTAAGGATCTTATTAATATTAAATTAAGCTTATTAGGAGCAATTCTTTTAAACAGTTCAATTTATCGCTTAAACCTTAACTTGTATTATATCTGAAGCATCAAAGGAATTTCTAATTAACCCTTGTTAGAAAATGTTTCTGTTGTCGTAGAAACTATTGATGATCAAACAAGTAATTAATTAACATCAGCTTGTAAAGTTGTTGTTTCGAGTATGAATTGATCAAGTTACAACAAACCATTTTATAAAAAAAACTTACCGAAATTCGATTAGATCTCTCTGTAGTTGCTGCAATTAAATTTGAATCTATAAAAACCCTAACCATTCTGTATATTTTTAATCGAAATTCAATTAGATCTTTCTATAGTTGCTGCCATTAGATCTGATTCAATGAATTGCTGCTACAGAGTTTCCAAGGGTTTCGATTTGATTTGGGTTGTGTAAGGAGGAGGAGTACTGGTGATGATTTGATTTGATCTGAATTTGATTAGAGTTAAATCTTAACTGTGCGTCGTTGTGTCCAAGAGTGTTTCCGTCGATGAAAGTGAATGGGAAGAAAGAAAGAGTGATTGAGCGAAGAAGATAAGGGTATTTTAGTGAATTTAGCAAAATAACTTTTATATATGCTACGTGTACAATTGTAATGACTCGACTAACTGGAAATCAGATGGAAAAAGTAACGATGGGAGGAAACACTAACTTGAATCTTTTTGGGGAGGAAACACTAATTAGCGATTTTGGGAGGGGAGGAAACGCAAAATAGCCGTAAAATTTTTATTATCTTATAAATTTAGCGAGGTTATTAATTTAATACACTGGCCCAAGTCGGGACCGAAAAAAATTATTATTTTAGCGAAGTTATTAATTTATCGCGGATTCATTATCGAAGTTTTACTGTACATGGTGTTTAACGTCCGTAATCCAGCGTCCAATGGATGCGACAGATCGGATACAAATGAACTTAATGAATATTTTTTATAATTAATTAATATTTAAATATTATTGGATCACGAATTACATGAAACTAGTTGGAAGCCTAACAAGCTAAGCTTCAATGGCGTACTACTATTACATTAATTGAACAGGTTGCCGTGGTAGCCTACCAGCGACCCTCATGAGGAACCATCCAAGGGAGCTGAATAAATTCTTTTGTAGGAAACACATTTTTATTTATATTACGCCTCAAATAAATTGAGGTGTTCCAAGATATAACTTGGTGGTTCATTATGAACCCATCATTTGTTTATATAATTAGAGATTGCACTTTTGGGCCAAATCATGTGCAATAGAATTATCATCTCTAGGTACGATCATGATATTTACTTCACATAAATCCTTGATACGATCTTGAATACCCCGTGGTATCTCATGAGTTTTGCCTGTGATAGCTTTAGGAATATCAATCGCATCACCTTCTACTATGATCTTGGTCACCTGCAATTTGCTTGCTAATAAAAGACCAACTCCATAAGCTTTTGCCTCAGCTAAGAGTTGACATCAAAACAGGGTGTTCCACTACCCAAATGATTGACAAAGGAGTCTCTATCCATTGATGCCATTGCTCCTTTCCCATTATTAAATGCTGCATCGACATTAATCTTGATAACCAAAGGAGGAGGGCACTGAGTAACACTCGTGTCCGAACAGAAATTTAAGGCTTGATGTAGATCAAATAACTTGAAGTCATGTAGAGCTTTATGCATGCATTGCTTAATAGAAGTAACTATGTTAGAGCATATCTCGGTTGAACCCACCAAACGTTGGTATGTCAAGGTTGGTTGTCATATTTTAGTATCAAAACTCATCTAGATTCGTTTGATTAAATACTAGAGTCAACTTCGTTTAGGTTAGACTAGAAATTATAGGAATGTTGAGACGTACCAGTATTACTCCGAAGACCTGAGGAAATTGAAGAAGTAATGACTGCAACGATGACATCATCTTTCCTCTTGAGGTTAGTAATATTGACTTGATCTTGTTTCCATTTCTAACATATCTTTCAAGTCGTTTTAAATTGAAAACATAATATGTCAAGATATATACATATGAAACTCTAGTGTTAGACTTGGTCATAATAGTATGATCAAAGTATTAAGGAATTATATTACGAAGTATAACGCTTATCTTTTGAACTTTGTAAATACGACATCAACATAATCTATTGTATTTAGTTACTTGATTATGTGTGAATTATATAGGTGTAATTTCATCCTAGATAATTATGTGTTATTACATTAGTTTAAGGAGGTAGATGTATGAAATTGTTTCATGATCGAAAGGGAAATCATGATGTGTTGATCCGGTTCTTCATTGAATATTTTGATTGATCAATACAAGATGACTAAGTAGAACCAATCTTAACGTTGGTTGAGAGTTGTGGTATAACAGGTCATAGTCTATGATATATATTTAGTTGTAATCGTTCACAAGTTACTTTGGAAATCAAGGTGTAACCGATCACAAGCTATATTGGAATGCAAGTTGTAACCGGTCACAAGTTACTTTGGAATCCAAGGTATAACCGGTCACAAGATGAATTGGGAAGTTAGTTGTAATCGGTCACAAGCTACCTCTGGGAAGCAAGGTGTAACCAGTCACAAGCTACTTTGTGGAGAGGTGTAACCGATTACAACCTATCTTGGGAATCATGTTATATCCGGTCACAACATATTTTAGAGTGATGGTATAATCGGTTCCATGAGAAAAACCAAGTTTTCATGGTTCACATATTTCTTTTTGATGTGTGTGAAATATGGTTTGGGGTTTGCTAAGATGAGAAGCTTCTAGATGTCGACATTATTTGAACATGTGCATAACTCTTATCATTAATTTTTCAAAGATATTCCTTGATACTCAAGGTGATCCCATACCAAAAAAGTGAAAAGCATTTAATTATGATTTTCATCATATATGTTTTAATTACCAACAATTAAAGCATATCCTCTGGAAATACTATTAGTTAATGTGCTAGACTAATAATAGAAGTTTTCTGTGAGAGTTTTCGGAAATAGGGGGTTTGGCATTTAATTGGAAATTGGAAAACCGAAATTAGGTACTTTAATGTGAATATCTTGAGAATATTTTCGGTTTTGGAATTTCCTTGTTGTCCAAACAACCTTGGTCTGTAAATACCTGATTTTGCATTTCTTACAAACTATCATAAGAGCCAGGAAAACTTCATTCGTGTAGTTTCTGGTAGAGCCATTTATTTGGAGAGGAAAGTACCCTAATTAGGCGAAATCTCTTACGACCGCTTGTTTAAAGACTTATGTGAGATCAAGAACCTCTACGAGTACCGTTGGTGAGAAAATAGAAAATTGCATTGTTATTTTAGTTTTCGATTATTAATTTGATTGACTAACGGTTGTTGTAACTTTGATTGCACCTAGTTTGATTATTCTTGAGAGCCTTCTCTTCTGACATAAGGGTCACTCAAACTAGGTCAAAGTATCGATGGGATCTTTAGAACCATTTTCATATCTAAAGACGTCTTGTGATAATTCATTGTTAACAGACTCCGTTCTGTGCGTGATTGATCACAAGAGGATTCAAGTTGTGTTGTGAAGGTATTGAAGGAAATAAAAGATTTGAAGACGAAGAATAATTCTTATTAGTTTTCGTATCTTGTGGATTTAGTACACAAACCTTGATCGGCTGGGATACAACTAGAATTGTGTTTATCTTTGGTAGACTTAATTAACTAGTTATGTGAGATCGACATCACCTTGTAGTTTCTCTTTGAGATCTATATTGATCGATTGCAAATCTAGAGTTTGATTATTTCGGTAATCACTTCTTAATTACACGAAGAGTTCCGCCAAAACTCTTAATTGAAGGAAGTGAATAGAAATTAGAGGTTTTTTTTTTGAAGATTAGAGGAATAATGGCAATAGGATTTACAGGTTTTTGATAGGTTGAATCTTATTCTATGAAGAAGGTTTTAGAACAGTTGATGGAGAGAGTTTGCAAAGAGACTACCATGTTACCATGAGGATAATCAGAACTGATTTGCCAATAGATGAAAATCACACTAAAAAAATGGTTTAATTTTTTTTTATACCTAGCACACATTACCGATAATAATTAGTATCTTTTTAATATCTTTTTGTCCCAAGTATGATTACACCTTAAAGACACCCCATTTATACTATATCGCATGGGTTATAATACTATCATGTTTTTGCTGATAAAACTAAAAGTGTTACTTGAATCGATCAATAACCAGGTAGTACACTATGCTAATGACATCCAAGATACTGTTCTAAAAACATAGACTTGTGGAAGGAAAAAAATCAACAATTGTGGGCGTCCAACGGATTTTTAAGATAACACATGCATCTAATCCAAAATTCGTTACATTATAAATATTGAACTCGCATACAGTACTTCATTGCACAAGATGTGCACCCACTCATAAAAAGACGGGTAAGCCGTAATCGACTAGCGAATTAGGTACCAAATGCTAAGACATATGCTTAATAAGTTTATGCAGATCGTAAACGATCCAACTCACACACCAATATATTTATGTTAACTCTTTGGCGAAAGGGATAAAGTCAACCAAAACAAATAAAAATGGAGAGAAAAAAACCACTCCATATAAAGGGATTATAAAGATTTTGATAATCCTTTATAAAATGTTGAACCTAGGCTAAAGATGCAACTGATCAAAGACAGATAAATAGATTAAAAAGATTTTGATAATCCTTTGTAAAAGGCTGAACCTAAGGCTAAAGATGCAACTGATCTTAGGTCATATGCCATTTCGGGAAACTTACATATAGTTGAAGTTTTAAAGTCTTATGTCGCATAAATGTAAGTGACATAAAACATTAGTGCTACTTATAATTGTTGCAGATACCACACATATGGCTTTGTTGCTGATTGTGTGGTTCTATATCACGTCGAAATCAAACTCCTCGATGATATACTTGAATATATCGCTGGAAGTGAACATACCACCACGAGACTATAAATTTTATCATAGAAGCATGTGATAAATTACCATAATGGCAATAACAAATCGATAAACTATTAAAAAATAGTCGATCAAAAATACAAGTGAAAAAAACGAAGTTATGGCTAATAAAGTTGTTATAAAATATAACTTTTTTTTGTAGTGACTAAATACAACCTATAACAAAACTAAACGCAACCTAAACAAAAAGTTGGTAACCTAATTGACGTGGGTAGCTAAAACCCACCTCATTTCCTTCTTCTCCGTAACCTAATCCCCTTCCTAAGCTTTTTCCGTGGTACCGTAACTTATTAACTAACTTCATTTTCTCTGATATTATGATTAATCATTTAAAAAGTGTACAAATTGTAAAACTCAACCGTAAATAATTCTCTATAAATTATGATAGCTTTGAGAAATTGAAGAATCATAAATCTTTTAGATAATCTAATATATAAGGACGATCCATTCGATCAAACTAATTCACATTAACTTTTGATTGAATACTAATTCACGTTAACCCTATATTACATCGAACCCTATATACTAAAACAATCGAACCTTATATACTACGACAAACAAGATTAGCGGACATTATTTTTCTTTCCCCTTTTTGAAAAACAGGGTTTGAGGTTTAAATTGATCTCTTTTTTTCTCTTATTGAACAGGGACGTCGGGTTTGAGGTTTACAATTTTTTCCCTACTTAAATGTGGATGAGGGGTTTATTTCAATTAGCTCGACTAACAACATCAAAGATTTTTTGAAACAAGGACGATGTTGATCCTATTGAACAGGGACGACCATTCAAATCAAATTAATAGTAAGTTCTCATTACCCATTATTATTTGTGTATCAATATTACATGTAGGTTGTATTTATTTAAAAATAGGGTTGTATTTAGTCATTGTCTTTTCTTTTTTGAATTAACGAATCTTTTAATTTTAGTTACACAGAATCATTCATGAATCCAACGAATGATGACAGAGTTAGAAGATATGTGGTTGATTCGAAGAAAATGATTTTGCGAAAAGATGAAGATGGTTACCAAAGAATTAAATGGAATAAATTGTATGCGGAAAGAATTTCATTCATTGATCTTTCTATTAAATACATATAATTCAAAGAGGAACTAGAGGTTTTTAGGAGTGGTTTCTGGAGATCCTGCCAACCATTTTGATATGTTCTTGAAATTTTAATTCTCATATTAAAAAGGGTTTCAAATATATTATTACTATAACCACGATGAAAACCAGTAGTCATGGATTTCGTTTTAAAATGTTAAGATTTATATCATCCCGGGATAAATCTTCCAAAGACAATGTACAAGAAAATATCATAAAAAAACAGTGAAAATTGTCGTATTCTTCGTAATGTCGATAGCCAGTCATTAGAATGTCAAAACAAATTACAAAAAAAGTTGAACCTAAAATACATGTTAAGCAAGAAAATAAAAGAGTTATCAAAACAATTAATTAGAACAAGTTTTCTCAACACATGTTAATCTAATAAACAATTCGTATTTAACAGAGGATGTATTTATTTATGGAAGAAATCATGAAAAACGACGATGTAAACATTTTGAACTTTTTATTGGAAAGTTTAATTAGTTATACACGGTATTTTGCTTCCTTCTACGTCAAAATTTTATTTCAAATATGTAAATGAATCTTCTTGGTGTTGTAGATACCTGGAAAATGCCAAGGGAGAAATGACCATGGATTTACACCTAAATGTGATAATAATAGGGGTTAATGAAAGGCTTAAGAGATAAATTAGGCCCAAAGGAGAGAAGTCCTAATGACCCATTAAGGGAAGTGAAGATAATTAGTCCAAGAGGAAAGACTAAAGATTCAAACTTAGAAAGGAAGAAAGGGTATGATTGTAAATACTTCTATAAGGATGGCTATTAGATAAGGCCAAGGAGAGAGATGGCTATAAAAAGGGGGTTGATCTCCACTAACAAATCGGAGCTAACTTCTTGTGGTTAACCATGTACTACTTTCTAGAGTAGGCTTCTGACTCTACTATGATATTTGTACCTATTACATGTGTCACATATTGGTGCTTAAAATGACTTACTTTCCATATTGATACAACACAAAAAAAGCGTAAAATGTTTATTTAACTATCTTTTCAATTCCATAATAACAATAACACGTTGATAAAAATGAGTCAAATAAAAAAAATGATATAAAGAAAAAGGTTGAAATAAAAAACTAAATAAAACAAATTAAAAGGTAAGCCGGACAAACTAGTAACAGTGTACATACACTACTAGTTATTGAAGAAGAAATAGTGAATAAGCCTAGTTGTTTCTTGATATTATGTTGTTCATAGTAATGGAGATAAATCTAGATTAACATGTGTTGAGAAAACTTGTTCTAATTAATTTGGGGATCTAAGAAATCTTGATGAATGTTCATAGCAGAAGATACATATAGCATTTGGTGGACCCTACCAACATCATATAAGACACCATCGTCATTGTTTGTTTAAGGTTGCTACTACTATTTTTGTAGGGACATTTCTTTTATGATGAAACAAATGAACTTTTTGGTGATGATGTTGATGAATTTTATGTGGTTGTGATAATATGTTGTTCAAGCATTTGTGGAGATAAATCTAGCTTGGAGTAGGCTAGTGTCTGTAGCGGCTTAATACAATGTGTATTCAATATGGACTAGGTCCCGAGGTTTTTCTGCATTTGCGGTTTCCTCGTTAACAAAACTTTTGGTGTCTGTGTTATTTCTTTTCTGCATTATATTTTATATAATTGAAATAATACAAGTTGCGCGTTAAGATCATCAATTGGAAATCCAACCTTTGGTTGTTGATTGATATTGATTGATCCTTGGATATTGGTCTTTGGTACCGTCCAAGTTATTCCTTGTGTTTGATTAAAGACTCGCTATTGTTTTAGCTTGAGTAAATCAAAACAAGTGAGAGATATTAACTCCTTGAGATACTTTAATCTAGATTGAGTCTGACTGTCTAGTTGATTCTCTAGCAAAGTATTTCGGAGTTTGTCCATACAGATTGCTAATCGAATTATTGGGTGGTGTTGTTAGACCCTCGCTTTTTCAGATATCATCATGAATTACATTGTGCTTTGTAAGAACCATAAGCTGAGTTTAAAACTCATACTAAATCATTCCATATTATAAGTAAAACTTTCAAAATCTTTTATCAACTAGTCTCATACGGATGAATGTCAATAAAATCAATAGCTCAACAATTTTGTAAGAAATAAATAATCGGATAATCACCCACCAAATAATCGGATAATCGTGATGTAGCTATAAAGAAGAAAATGAATGGACATGGTCGTTGGAATGAACGAGGCATGATTAAAAAAACGATCATCACGAAGAATGAGTGGTTTTGCTCTTGATTATTTCAGGCAATTTCATGTCTGGGGTAACTGGAGCCTGCAAATAAACTCGATCACCCGATACAAATTTAAAAATTAACCACGTAGCTATAAAAAACCTATGCACATAATATTAAAAAGTCAAAAGCACGATAACTTTGGGATTATAGAATCTTAGAGCAGTTACCAGCATCTTATCATTCTTACACAAAATAAGATATCCACATATGTATCGAGTTAATAAAAAACACAATATTTCAGTTTCTTATGCACCCAATGCAGGAGGAACATCAGGATGATTTACAAAGCGGCACAACACCATTTCCAGGATTTTGTCACAGGCTATACCTGTTACTAATTGAATTTTTAACGGTTATAACCGTACTAAATAACCCGTTATTAATAATTGTGATTGCGTTTGTAACGGTTTTATCTGTAACAAAATCCAGATACAGTCACATAAAAGAAACGTAACAATAATGAACTGTCACAATTGACCTAATTTTATGATAGCGACACGTGTTTTAATTATCACATATAAACCAACGATTTTAAATGTTACACCATAACTACAACAATTCACCAAGAGACACGTGTCATTTTCTTGTTACGACTAAAGTAACGGATATAAGTGTTACTGTTATTTTGCAACTATTACTTAGAAGACACGTGTTTATTTTACTAACAATTTGTGTTACGGTTTTTCCCGTGACAATTCTTTAATTACAATTAAAAAAAAAAGTACAGCTCAGGTCATGATTATAGACCCGGGCTTCCAGTTTACAGGCCTATAATACTGGTCCTCATCTTGGACTCGTACTTCCAGTGTACAAGCCTACAATACAATTAAACTTGAAACCCAATTGCAGGCCATTCTTTTTGGAATTGCCATTCTTTTTGGAATTGCAATTCATACATTCACAAACTGCACAAAGGAAGTCAATACATTCAATGTAGAAGCTCAAAGAAAGTAATTTATCCAAAAACAATTCAATCTTATTCATTAGTCTCAGACAAGAGTTATAATTGCAAAATAAGTCAAACATTTTTCAGCACTAAATTAAGTGCTCAATCTGAAATTCTTTTGCAAACCTAACTAAGAAAGTTCAAAATTATTCATACAATATAGAATTTTACCCGCCAAACTTCACCATTTATGTCTTTGATCGCTAAATAACTTAACTTCAATCGGATCTAGACAAAACAAAAATGTAGAACCAAGAAAAAAAAATGCGTAGTCAGTTCAAGTCCCAACAATACCGAAAAATACCTGCAAGGACAACATATGCTGCCTCTACAAATCAACACAAACCATGATCAGACCTAAACTTCCCTAACAAAGGTTGTATTTTAGGATGACAACTAAAAAATAGTGAATAAACACTTTACCTGTATATCACAATTGAACAAAAACTCAAAAGCGTTAGGACTTCAAAATGCAGATCATAGTTAAAAGTATGTCAATAGATTTCTGAAGCAGTGAAAAAATAGATAAAGGGACCATGTAACACAAAATTCAGACTAGTGAAGAGATTTTAGGGTAAATGAGTATCAATGCTTACCACAGAGGGTCGGATTCCTCCTACTGCAGTATAGAGGAAGTTTTCCAAAAGGTATTCATTCATTTTATACATTAGGTTTAAAATTACACAAAAAAAGGATGAAATTCTGATTTCGATGATGATGAACTTGGCCAATACTTCATAAATGATATCAAGTAAAGCATCCATGTGTTGTGTCTCTGGTTCACATACTACAAAGAACGTCGTTCCTGCAAAGCAAATCAACATCAGTACAATGACTTTGTTCCGTTCTTAATACACAGTAGAACAAAATAAGTTACTAAAGTATACTTCATATTCCCTCCTTAACATAAGGTCAAGTCAATAATTAACAAAGCAATATGAAGATAAGGTCAAGTCAGTACATTAGCGCAAAGTTGAAGCACATGTTTCAGGTAATTTGACAGATTAAACCTAGATCTAGGTCATGTAAACAACAATTGGCTCACCAGTACCGGGTATACAATCATGCAACAAGCGTGAAAACATAAATGAAGAAAACAGGGAAAGAAGAGGACTATAAGGGAATTACTTTTGTGGAATGCTGTTGGTATGCAAATACTAATATCACAAGGGGGATATGAACTGTTCTCCTTACAGTAAGAATAAGATACCTGATAGCCAGTTCCCCTTGATGTGCAACAATTGTCGCCAGCTGTGTAATATGTCACTTAGTTCGGCAATAGTGGATTCCACATTCTGAAGAGCAACTGTATGGCTTTAAGAGTAGTTGTCTTGCCTCAGAACAACCTGCTGCAACATAGAAACTTCCATCTGCAGGGTTGTTGTACCAAGCATGGCTTCCATAAAAGTAAACCACAAGGTTGGAGAATGCCTGAAAAGCAAGGGGCGTGGACAAAACAAATTATGAGACATGATCAACAACAAAGAAAATTTTGAGAATATTAAAGTACTCACTCTTAACGCAGCTTTATGTAGAGATGATGAGCGCATATAGGCTTTCATGAGCCTGAATATCATTGTAGTTACTAATCCAAGGATGACCTGCCAAGAGAAATATAATTAGGATCACAAAGAAAGAAATTCAGTAGTCTTTTTTAACAAGATGAGAATATTAACTTAATGCCTCAGCATCCATCACTCATTTACGTGGGTGTTTATTCAATAGACGCTTGAAAAAAATGCTTGGCTTCAGAAGATAAAAAAGGCCAAGGAGGTTCATCGAAACTTGAGTCCGCCCTAAAGGCCCGAAAAATCCCAGACTCCGGGCGAGCCCAGAACGGAAAACTTCCAAAAGTATATATGATATCACACCAATATAAGATCTATGTAGAACCTCAGGTGCAACATAGTATGCACTTCCAACGATTTCATTGAGCCTTTCATCTGCATCGTGTCAGATAAATTAAAAGTTAGAAATGATAGATCTCCAGGGTGCTTAACACAAGTTGTTCTTACAGAACGAAATCATGTAGAATCCATTCATAGACAACAACAACAACAACAAAAGTTGGGAACCTAGATTCAGTAAGATGGGAACCAATTTCAGGTATCAAAACAAACATGGTTGACACCTGAAGTTGTTTATGTGAAAGAACTGCTAAACCAGCAAGTAATATGTGGCACTTAGGTGTGATGAAATTACAAACTGGAGAACTAAGAAAGAGAAATAAAGGTACAGAGGCAACTAGCATATTGATATTCAAGCAATTAAATCTACCACCCATTGCAGAGCTAATGATATTAGAGTCAGAAAAGCATAATCGCCATTATAGTGCAAATGTGTGTTTTTCCTAATAGAGTATAAATTGAAATGTCAAAATGCATGTAAAAGGAATTAAACTAATTATTCATGTTGATCGTACAAAGTTAGGTAATCAGGGGCAGGACACCTGGAGTTAGAAAAGTATAACAGGCATTTATAGTGCCAACGTGTGATTCTTCCTAAACAAAGTATGAATTGAAATTAACAAAATGCATGTAAACTAAGAATTATGGCTGACCTTACATAGTCAAGTAAACACAATATGGGAGTGAATTGTGTCACATTAGAACATAAGACAAAAAATCCTGTCTGAAAATATTTTCTAGCCAACATTATATTCACAGTTCAACATGTCAGAGATATCACTTTACTCTAAGAAATTAACAGTCAGAGCGTGCTGCCTCTATATCAAGCACATATATGATAAACCTCCAGGTGTTCTGTAAGAACAAAATCAAGCAGAATCCAACAGTAAAAAATATAAAGGTACCCATCCATTCATCTCTATTCACAGAAAACAACAACAAGACAAAAGCTAGGAACCGCCAATAGGGTACTAAAGTGTGGTGAAATTACACATTGGGGAACTAACAAATAAAAATAAGGATACCGTGATGACTAGCATATGGAGTTTTAAGGCACTTAAATCTGCTAACCATTTGCAAAGCCAGATGATATTAGAGTTAGGAAGTATAATAGTCATTTATAGTGCAAATTCTTGTTTCTTGCTGGACAGTATAAATTGAAATGTATAAACCGCGTGTAAAAGAAAAATTAAAGATTCTTGTTGATCTTACAAAATCAAGTAAACACAATATGGAAGTGAATTGTGTTACACATGAACATAAGACAACAAAACCAGGCGAAGCATCATAATGATACATAAACTAAATAAAATAGTGAGGACACACTACAAATAAAAAAACAACTTGAAAGGAAAAAAGAAAAAAAATAACCTCTAAACGGAGCCTCCCGTAGATGTTTGAGACACAGTAATGGATGATTCCGGATCATCCGGAAATAGAACAAATAAGACAATGAATATAAGGTAAGACAGTATATGAAGAATGCATCCTAAGTCATGGACCTAGTCGTGCTTAAAATAAATATTAAGCAGAAGGAATCAAAGCATAATTGCGTCTCCGTAGCAAACCATTACGAATATACTTAACAATCGAAATATGCTCGAGAAGGACGCATTCAAGACGCTCACCATCGGAAGAAAAACCATATAACCAATGAATATTCTCAATACCATCCCTAGTGATAGTGTTAAGGCATCTTTAAAAAGGCAATGGAAGACGTAAGGAACTCAATCGAAGCAACACACCAATGTAAGAAGGGACTGCCTGGATGTCCGCAATCATCTCAACGGAATAAATAAGGTAGCCATCTCGGCGTCTCCTAGAATACTCACGAAGAACGCTCCAAAAATTGTGACGATATTCAAAATACACTTGCTTAATCGTACGACGACAGATAGCATAGACAATAAAAGGATCTGCATGATCGTACAAAGGAAGAGGCATACCAGATTCCACATGAGAGCACCCCAAAATTTAGTTGTGAAGTGAAAGAAAAATACAAAATAGATGATCAAGAACGCTACAGCAGAGATAGTCAAAGTGAATTATTTTTTTTCAATAACACTTGTCCAATGCCGAATATCATCTATAGACCTTTGTCAGTGCCCGAAAAAGACTCGCACCAACAACATGATAGGTATGATGAGTGATGGTAATCTCAGCAAGAAAAGAACCGTCGCAATCTACGAACCGAACCACCAATAGAACTTCCTCCTTCACAATCAGACCAATAGCGGAAGAAGCAACGTACGCCGCAACATCATCATCAGTCTCAGCGGAACCACATATATTAGATAAAGTCCTCTTATTAGAACGTGGAGATTCAACATCGTCACCAAAAGAAAAGACCTGATAACATAAATATGATTCACAACGGCAATATAATTAAAACTAACAGTTGGAGAAGAAAAAGAAGAAAAGAGGAGCTCATAAACCATGGAAGCGAACTTAGAAGAGTTTCTAACAACATAATGTTGGGGAATTACCGATCTGGGACGCTATGCACAATATGGAACCTACACAAGCATTAATACGAAACAACCAAATACGACGAAAATAATATCAATCACACAATACCAACGATTAACATGGAAAAACCTCTTCAATGCGAAGAATAAAAAATCACGAGCAAACTTCCACTATAGTAAAAAATGGGTTACAAGGATTTCTCCCAAACTGGGTGAAAAAGCGGGGGTCTAACAACACCACCCAATATTTCGCTTAGCAATCTGTATGGACTAACTCCGAAACACTTACTAGAGAATCAACTAGACAGTCAGACTCAATCTAGATAAAAGTATCTCAAGGAGTTAATATCTCTCTCTTGTTTTGATTCACTAAAGCTAATAGAAATCAGCGAGTTTATAATCAAACACAAGGAATAACTTGGACGGTACCAAAGACCAATGTCCAAGGATCAATCAATATCAATCAACAACCAAAGATCAGATTTCCAATTGATTGATTCAAACGCACAACCTGTATTATTTCAATTATATAAACAAATATAATGCGGAAATAGAAATAACACAGACACCAGAATTTTGTTAACGAGGAAACCGCAAATGCAGAAAAACCACGGGACCTAGTCCAGATTGAATACACACTGTATTAAGTCGCTACAAAAACTAGCCTACTCCAAGCTAACTTCGGACTGGACTATAGTTGAACCCCAATCAGTCTCCCACTGATCCAAGGTACAATTGTACTCCCTACGCCTCTGATCCCAGCAGGATACTGCGCACTTGACTCCCTTAGCTGATCTCACCCAGAACTAAGAGTTGTTACGATCCAAAATCGCAGGCTTTACCAATAAACAAATCTGTCTCACACAGACAAGTCTATCAAAGGATCAATCTGTCTCCACAGAAAAACCCTAAAAGTTTTTGTTCCGTCTTTTGATAATAATCAAGGTGAACAGGAACCAATTGATAATCTAGTATTATATTCCCGAAAAACAGCCTAGATTAATCAATCACCTCACAACAATCTTACACGTATGTTAGCGAAACAAGATGTTGTGGAATCACAAACAATATATGAGACAAAGGTGTTTGTGATTACTTTTTATATCTTGCCTATCGGAGAACTCTCACGATCTCTAGCCAATCAATATGATTGTACTATTACGATAGAAGATGTGAGATCAGATCACACAACTACGATAAAAGTAGTATCGGTCTGGCTTCACAATTCCAATGAAGTCTTTAAGTCGTTAACCTGGTTTTGGAAGAAGAAAATCTAAGGTTAAAGGAGAAACGACTCTAACACACAAACTAGCATCACACGTAAGGTGTGGGGATTAGTTTTGCACAATACTAGATGTCTCATTTATATAGCCTTTCAAATCAGGGTTTTTCCATAGTTACAAAGCAATCAATATTCACCGTTAGATGAAAACCTAATTTAGATTCAAGCTAATATTTCTCAACCGTTAGATCGAAAACTTAGTTTTTCATACACAAATGACTGTAGGCTTTTAGGTTTGTTAACCGCACCCAAACGTGTACATGGTTGGTTCAACAATAGTCTACCCAAAG
Organism: Papaver somniferum; assembly: GCF_003573695.1. NCBI lineage: Eukaryota > Viridiplantae > Streptophyta > Magnoliopsida > Ranunculales > Papaveraceae > Papaver > Papaver somniferum. Next base: position 128,064,811 of record NC_039359.1, read on the forward strand.
AGGTTAACCATATGAGCGTTTCATACCAATCATGTTCTTTTTCACCATAACTAGTTCAATTGACTCAAATGAACTAGTTAAGAGAGATGTTCAATTGCAAGGAAATCTTATGTAACTACACAAGACACAATTGAAGCAAAGATGATTTGATTCACTCGAATTGGTTCATGAACTTTAATAGCCATGGTTTGCAAATGCATTCCTTAGTCTTTTAAGATTAAGTTCAGAAATCATCTTTAGATATATAACCTTCTCAAGTTCGCAGACTAGGTTCGCGGACTTAAGACACCGGATAGAGTTTACAAACTCCAGCAGAAATTCTCGGGTTCGAGAACTACACTGGTTTGCGGACTGGGTTCGCGGACTTGGCTCACGCAAGTAGTTTGTCAACTCCAGCAGAAATTCTCGGGTTTGAGAACTTCGACAGTTCGCGGACTGAGTTCGCGGACTTGGCACTTGCCATACTTCCGGTTCTCTTGATCAACAAAGTTCGAAAACTTCGATTCAAGGAATCCATTGGTTATGTAATCTAAACTCTCATTCCAATCATTGGAACATTCTTAAAGGACGTTATATAGTTGTTACACTATTTCTCGTCAAAGCAATTTTCAAAGTGATTGAAACATTCATGACTTTCGTCACTAGGTAAAGATAAACTTGGTCGAAGCGAAAATCTTACAAACACATATTTCAAGATATAGATAGGCGAGGTATACTCGGCTCGAAATACCAAATGTGTATGATCTAGTCTATATATATAGCGTACGACTTTTGTCTCAAAGAGTAGGAGATAGAATAGATAGACCTTTGAGTGATAGATAAGTTCAAGTCTCCACATACCTTTTTATCGAGAAGTTCCACCGGTTCCTTGAGTAGATCTTCTACTTGTATGATGAATCTCCACGAAGTCCTTGAGCTCAACTACACTTACTATCCTAGTCCGAGACTTAGCTATAAGAGACTAGAAATCAAGACTTATAGTTTTGATCACTAACATTGACAAACATGCTTGAGATACAAACGCATGCGAGTTTGATCGAGCAGTGCTCTAACAATCTCCCCCTTTGTCAACTTTAGTGACAAAACTATTAATATATATGGAATACAAAAAAGATAATGAAACTTTAGTAGATCCTATTATACATGTCTAATCTTCAACATTCCTCGAAATCTTCGTCACTTCCAAGTACTCCAATGATCCCAAAGGTTGTAAGTTTAGCATCACCGTTGTTGAAGATCCGTAGCTATAACAATGAGAAAGCATCGGTCTCGATCATTGTTATACATTGTCATAGTATTATTACACAGTGTCAAAATCCAATTGTATCACAACTTCAACAATAATACTATGGTGATATGTATCACTCACCCTTAGTCAATACTCCATCTCACATGAAAACCACTCCCCCTTACACAATGATCCGAAAACCATATGTATTTGTAGTGTGAACTACATATTAATTCTCCCCCTTTTTGTCAATAAAATTGGCAAAGGTACAAGAACGGGATCATAATGAAATTTCCGTAAGAGACATTTCATGACTGAGATAAAGAAACACACATCATCTTATTTAGATGCAATCATATATCCGAAGCTAACAACATTCATCAAGGAGTTTAAAGATACAAGATAACCCCTCTAAAATTCCACAACCGCACACCCCTAAAGATATGACCATTAAGCACAAGTTCAAAAGAACTCTCCCCCATTTGATGTCATTCCCGAAAGAATAACAACGAGCGACCTTAATTTCAAGAGAAACGTTTGACACACACAAAAGATGACACTAACAAGACAGAAAACAACCCTACAGGAACTGAACTGAAGTAATCTACTGGAGTTTCAAACTCAATTGACCAAAAGATAGAGATAAGCACAAGGGAATGAGTTATAGAAACACTTAATGAACCAAAACAACACTAATAGACTGCCGCAAGTGTTGGAATGTAGCAGTGTATAATGGTTTGGTAAGAATGTCAGCCAATTGTTGTTCGGAAGGAACAAATTCCATACTTATGATACCGTTTTCATAAACATCACGAATAAAATGGTACCTTATGTCAATGTGCTTTGTTCTTGAGTGCTCAACGGGAATCTCAGTGATTCGAATTGCACTAGAGTTATCATAGAAGATCTTCATTATTCCAGTATCAACTCCATAATCAGCTAGCATTTGTTTCATCCATAGGAGTTGAGTACAACATGAACCAGCAGCAATATATTCTGCTTCACATGTAGACAAGGATTGAGAATTTTGTTTTTTTCTATGCCATGCAACAAGATTTAGTCCTACGTAGTATAAACCACCTGATGTACTTTTTCTGTCCTCGACACATCCTGCCCAATCAGCATCTGAATATGCAGATAAATCAGTGTTAGTATCAAAAGTGTAAGATAAACCATACCCGACAGTGTGATTAATATATCGAATGATCCTTTTTGCAGCTGCAAGATGCGATTCCTTTGGATTTGTTTGAAACCTGGCGCAACAACCAACACTAAAAGAAATATCAGGTCTAGTAGCTGTAAGATACAAAAGGCTACCAATAATAGATCGATACAACTTTTGATCCACTTTTGCTCCTTTCTCATCTCTATGTAGTTTACCACTGGTGGGCATGGGTGTTAATTTTGGAGAACACTTATCCAGGACGAATGTTGTCACAAGATCACGAGCATACTTCTCTTGGGATAAGTAAATTCCATCCTTATGTTGTTGAATTTGTAATCCTAAGAAGAATTTTAATTCACTAACATTGTTCATTTCAAATTCCTTAGCAAGAGAGACTTGGAAGCCCTTTGCAAAAATTTCAGAAGTTGATCCATAGATGATATCATCTACATAGATTTGAGCAATAACAACATCTTTCCCACTCCATTTGGTAAACAACATTTTGTCAGCTCCGCCTCTTGAAAAACCTTTTCTAATGAGAGAAGTAGTAAGTTTTTCAAACTAGGCTCTAGGTGCTTGTTTCAACCCATACAGTGCCTTTTTGAGCTTTAGCACATGATCTGGAAAATCAGGGTTTTCAAACCCCTTTGGTTGAGCAACATAGACTTCTTCCTTTAAGATTCCGTTAAGGAACGCGGATTTTATATCCATTTGAAACAGCTTAACCTTAAGAAAACAAGCATGAGATAACAAGAGACGAATGGACTCAAGGCGTGCCACATGAGCAAAGGTCTCGTCAAAGTCAATCCCTTCAGTCTGTGAATATCCTTGAGAGACAAGTCTAGCTTTGTTTCTGACAATCGTGCCAAATTCGTCCGACTTATCCTTGAATATCCATTTGGTACCAACAATATTGATATTGGAGGGATAAGGTAAAAGTTCCCACACATCTTGCCTCTGAAATTGATTTAAATCTTCATGCATAGCATTCACCCAAAAGGGATCGTTCAGAGCTTCATCAATATTTCTTGGTCCTACTTGCGAAAGATAACAACCAAAATTGCAAATATTTTGAAGTTGTCCTCTAGTTTTAGTTGTAGAATCTCTTCCTCCAATAATACTATTTGGATCATGATTCCTTTGAACCCAGAGATGTCGTGGAGGGACACATTCTTGTTCATCAGGGCTGTCTTGATCAGTGCTCTTCTCCTCGTCACTAGAAATGTCAGGATCAGTAACAGTTGGGATAACTTCAACTGATTCTGGAATTTCTTTGATTTTCTAAATTGTCTCGGTTGGAGGCAATTCAGCAGGAGGATTTTCCTGACGAAAGTTGCTAATGTCGTCGATGATAACATTAGCAGATTCCATCATGACTTGAGTTTTGAGATTAAATAATTGAAAACCATGACTATCAGAAGCACAGCCAAGAAAGATACCTTCATCACTTTTGATGTCGAATTTCCCTTTATGTTCTCGATCTTTCAGAATATAACACTTACTTCCAAACACCCTGAGATAGTGTAGGTTGGGTTTCCTTCCATACCACAACTCATAAGGAGTGTTAAGGGTTTTAGACCGTAAATATACACGGTTGATCAAATAGCATGCTGTGAAAACAACTTCTCCCCAAAATCTTAAAGGTAAGTTTTTGTTATGGAGCATTGCCCTGGCCATCTCCTGAATATTTATATTCTTTCTTTCAGCAACTCTATTAGCTTGAGAAGTAGGTGGTGAGTATTTTTGAATGATCCCCGATTCGTCACAGAATTCAAATACCTTTGTGTCTTTGAATTCCGTACCACTATCACTTCTAATTTTCTTTAGTTTGCGACCTTGTTCGTTCTGGATCCTTTTAACAATAATCTTGAGTTCACCAAGAGTTTCATTCTTATGAGATAAGAATGCAACCCAAGTGAATCTGGTGTAATCATCTACCATAACTAAAGCATACTTCTTACCAACAACAGTGGGTTGTTGAATTGGTCCGAAGAGATCCATATGAATTAAATCAAGTGGAGCTTTAGTGAGAATATCCCGAGATGATTTGTGGTGAACTTTCATTTGCTTACCCTTTTGACAGGCACTACATACACCTTCAATCTTTGCATTGATTTTGGGAATGCCTCTAACAAATTCTTTGTTAATGATCTTAGTTAGAAGGCGATAATTTATGTGACCAAAACGCTCGTGCCAAAGATATGTAGATTCCACCTTAGTCAAATTGCAACGATTGCTAAACTGAGTATCATGTAGATAAAAATTGTTTTTACCACGAGTTCCTTGAAAAATTACTTTCCCAGTTTTGTCAACAATGTCACATCCATTTGCATTGAAGACAACTCGATGGCCTTTGTCACAAATTTGACTAATAGAAAGAAGATTAGCAGTCATACCTTTTACGTACACTACATCATGGATTTCTGGAACACCGGGTAGTTTGAGCGTTCCCTTCTTGCTGATGTAGCAGCAACTCCCATCTCCAAACGTTACAGGACCTCCTTCATAGTCAATAGACGAGACGAACCATGTGAGATCACCTGTCATGTGTATACTACATCCACTATCAAGAAACCATTGAAAAGGAGACGTAGATCTTAAAGCAAAGGCACCCATACTATTAGTACTTCTCTGTTTAGAGTTTCCTGATAGTCTTGATGTCCTTTCAGAGTATCAAAATGTTGTTTAGTTTTCTTACAAAGATTACATGCAACATTCAGGCTCTTTCGAAATCACATACAAACTTGTTGTAAGAGATTGGAAGGATCACAACAACAATACGGGTCACGACTTTGAATTTTGTCTGAGTGGTTCCTAGTCACATCAGTTTTTACATCAACAGGTTGTTGATTACTATCTGATTTACGACTATTCTTTAAAGAGGAACAACTGGAGTTACTCAGATTCACCAAGGGACAATTACTGGATATCAAATCCTTAAGAATTGCAATTTCTGCAACAAGACCAGAGTTGATCCGGATTTGTTCATCCAACCCCTTTTGAAGAGTACCAGTTTATCAGACCTTTTTCTACGGTTGTTTTTAAAACTTGGTGAAGCGTCAATTGAGACTTTATGGTCGATATAGTCAGATCGCTACAAACACAGACTTTTGAGGTCTTAAACGTGTTTGCCTGCTCTGATACCAATTGAAAAAGCGGGGGTCAAACAACACTACCCAATATTTCGATTAGCAATCTGTATGGACTAACTCAAAAACACTTACTAGAGAATCAACTAGACAGTCAGACTCAATCTAGATAAAAGTATCTCAAGGATTTAATATGTCTCTCTTGTTTTGATTCACTCGAGCTAATAGAAATCAGCGAGTCTATAATCAAACACAAGGAATAACTTGGACAGTACCAAAAACCAATGTCCAAGGATCAATCAATATCAATCAACAACCAAAGGTCGTATTTCCAATTGATTGATTCAAACGCACAACCAGTATTATTTCAATTATATAAACAAATATAATACGGAAATATAAATAATACAGACACCAGAATTTTGTTAACGAGGAAACCGCAAATGCAGAAAAATCCCGGGATCTAGTCCAGATTGAATACACACTGTATTAAGTCGCTACATACACTAGCCTACTCCAAGGTAACTTCGTACTGGACTATAGTTGAACCCCAATTAGTCTCCCACTGATCAAAGGTACAGTTGTACTCCCTACGCCTCTGATCCCAGCAGGATATTGCGCACTTGATTCCCTTAGCTGATCTCACCCACAAATAAGAGTTGCTACGACCCAAAATCGCAGGCTTTAACAATAAACAAATCTGTCTCACACAGACAAGTCTATCAAAGGATCAATCTGTCTCCCACAGAAAAACTCTAAAAGTTTTTGTTCCGTCTTCTGATAATAATCAAGGTGAACAGGAACCAATTGATAATCCGGTCTTATATTCCCGAAGAACAGCCTAGATTAACCAATCACCTCACAATAATCTTAATCGTATGGTAGCGAAACAAGATGTCGTGGAATCACAAACAATGAGACGAAGGTGTTTGTGATTACTTTTTATATCTTGCCTATCGGAGAACTCTCACGATCTCTAGCCAATCAATATGATTGTACTATTACGATAGAAGATGTGAGATCAGATCACACAACTACGATAAAAGTAGTATCGGTCTGGCTTCACAATCCCAATGAAGTCTTTAAGTCATTAACCTGGTTTTAGAAGAAGAAAACCTAAGGTTAAAGGAGAAACGACTCTAGCACGCAAACTAGTATCACACGTAAGGTGTGGGGATTATTTTACACAATACTAGATGTCTCCTTTATATAGCCTTTCAAATCAGGGTTTTGCCTTAGTTACAAAACAATCAATATTCACCGTTAAATGAAAACCTGATTTAGATTCAAGCTAATATTTCTCAACCGTTAGATCGAAAACTTAGCTTGTCATACACAAATGACTGTACGCTTCTAAGTTTGTTAAATGCACCCAAACGTGTACATTGTTGGTTCAATAATAGTCTACCCAAATAGGTTAACCATATGAGCGTTTCATACCAACCATGTTCTTCTTCACCATAACTAGTTCAATTGACTCAAATGAACTAGTTAAGAGAGTTGTTCAATTACAAGGAAATCTTATGTAACTACACAAGACATAATTGAAGCAAAGATGATTTGATTCACTCGAATCGGTTCATGAACTTTAATAGCCACGGTTTGCAAATGCATTCCTTAGTATTTTAAGATTAAGTTCAGAAATTATCTTTAGATATATAACCTTCTCAAGTTCGCAGACTAGGTTCGCGGCACCGGACAGAGTTTACAAACTCCAACAGAAATTCTCGGGTTCGAGAACTACGCTGGTTCGCGGACTGGGTTCGCGGACTTGGCTCATGCAAGTAGTTTGTCAACTCCAGCAGAAATTCTCGGGTTCGAAAACTTCGGTTGAAGGAATCCATTGGTTATGTAATCTAAACTCTCATTCCAATCATTGAAACATTCTTAGAGGACGTTATATAGTTGTTACATTATTTCTCGTCAAAGAAATTTTCAAAGTGAATGAAACATTCATGAATTTCGTCATTAGGTAAAGATAAACTTGGTCGAAGTGAAAAGCTTACCAACACATATTTCGATATATAGATAGGCGAGGTATACTCGGCTCGAAATATCAAATGTGTATGATCTAGTCTATATATATAGCATATGACTTTTGTCTCAAAGAGTAGGAGATAGAATAGATAGACTTTTGAGTGATAGATAAGTTCAAGTCTGCACATACCTTTTTGTCGAGAAGTTCCACCGGTTCCTTGAGTAGATCTTCTACTTGTTTGATGAATCTCCATGAAGTCCTTGAGCTCAACTACACTTACTATCCTAGTCCGAGACTTAGTTATAAGAGACTAGAAATCAAGATTTATAGTTTTGATCACTAACATTGACAAACATGCTTGAGATAGCAACGCATGCGAGTTTGACCGAGCAGTGCTCTAACACTGGGGTTTCACTCAACTTCAAGATGCATATAGCTCTTGGATAACAATGCTCTCTTTCTCTTCTCACCGCTAACGATGGATAACTAATTCTTTACCAAATACTTAGGTAGATTCAACCAATAACAAAACAAGGAAGATGAGAAACTTACTACTACTAGGATTTGAACAAACCCTAGAAACCATTTAAAGAGATGTAGGATGTGGTGGATAAATCTTCACCAACCAAACCGGTTATTCGCTAGAACACCCTTCTTCTTCAAGCTCACAAAATCTTCACCAAACTTCTCTAATGGGGGCTGCACTTTTCTCTCTTTCCTTTTCTCCCTATTTTTCACGGCTGCAAAACTCACATCTCTGTTTTGCTCGTTGTTTCCTTGTTCTCGCGGACCAGAGTTACATACCAAATCTATTTCCTTTTCTCAACCCAACTTATTTTATTTAGCTCTCCCTTATTTGGTAATGGACACATGAATGTTGGCCAAAAGGAGTGAACGGCCCAACAGATAAAACGTTAAATCATGAGATCTAACTTCGTTAAGATTATCAAAAGACTCAGAAGTCGCTGCAAATGCCAAGAAAAAATAATTGAAGAATTAGAGTTTTCGTTTTAGGTTATCGAAAAAAAGTGGATAATGATAGAGGAAAAGAGAAAATACTAGCCCCTAAGCATCCTTCAAATTGTTGTCGCATCGAGTAAAGATCTTCTGAGGGAGCAATATTCTCCACATCAACATCATCATCACCAATATCTACATCATTTAATAAAATTTCATTCAAGATAGGAATATCAGAATGGAACCACGAAAAAGCCATCAGATGAAATTAAAGAAGTAAAACATAAATAAAAAAAAATCATAACGGGAAGCTTATACCTGCAACAGAAGGCACGATCGCTCAGGATCCTAGTAAAGAAACGCTTCTCGATGAAGAAGAGCAAATAATTGAAGAAACCCAAACGCTTAAAATTATAATGGTTATCAACCATGGGAAAAACCTTGCGACCTCTGTCAAAAAATTAATTTTGATGCTTCATTCTTAAATTTGACTAAACAAGCTTTTATGGAATTAATCCTTCGTAATTTTCACACGATAGTTATGGATCTAGATGCAACCCATCACAAACCTTTATATGTTGAGAGAAAGCATACAAAAGATTTCACACTATTGGAAGCTGATCTATGGGATAACAATAAAGGAATCAGAATTATAGAGTTTAAAGGAGACTGTTAGAATGTAATAGCTGCGATTAATAGAAAGAAATATGTTGTCAAATGGACAATATTCAATTTTATCGAAGACATTCTAAATTTGTTACCTAAGTTTGAGAGTTTGAAGTGTAGTAAAGTGCCTAGAAACACTGATCATGTTGCTATATAAGCTTAACTTTAGTTGAAACTGAAAGAATGGGACATGTGTGCCCCCATTGAATTCAGTCCGGTGTCATTTTGCTTCCAATAACATTTAAATTAAAAAAAAAAACTTTTTTCGAATTAAAAAATCAATAAAATCTGTGGTTCTTCGATGAAGAACCACAAAACATCACAGAATACCCGGCCTTACGTACTAACGAACAAATGCAAGTTTTTATCCAAATATTGAAGCAACATTTTGCTTTTCTTCTTTTGATCATCAATACTTTCACTATCATATTTATTTCTATTATGTGTTAGTCTCTCCAAGTTTAGATTCGAGAGACTCCAATAGTCTAGCTATCCTCATCAACTTCTCTTACAGGTTTTTGAACAACATTTCACCATGAAGACTGTCATATTTTAGCTCTACCAACATACTTCTAGTACCAAGCACGCATCCTTAAAATGCTATGGAAAAAGAATTAAGAATGAAAAGAGAGATTCTAATTTTGGTAAAGACTAATGTTGTTACTTATATCCTTAATACGAGCATATCCCTACGATTTTTTTTTCTTTGCTTTTAAAATAAATTAGTCCATTATTTAGAATATTTATATCCACAGTTGCAATTCCTAGAAATTTGGATGTTCCTGAAGCAAACCTGGATATTGATGTTGCTCTTGTGAATAATATGGGTTCTCATTATCCGCACCATATGTTTCCAAAATACTTGGGCAAAGATTACACTGAGAGTTGTTTCAACAACACTTTACCTTACCCTTTTGTTGAGACATATCTAGGATTTAAGGAAGCGGTTATGCTAGGGGTGCAAGCCAAGTTGCACGAAATTTTTGTGCTTTTATAGGTTACTCTGTTTTGCTAGCAAAAGGACGTATGCTTCTAGCATTTATGAGTAGACACGTAATTTTCTGCCGCAACAAAGCGAAAAATCATGCCGCAAATTAGCTCGAGGAGTTATGAAATTGCCATATTAAGGATGCCAATGGATAACCGAAAACTATAAAATCCGACTGAATTCGTATCTAAATATCTATCGGATTCAGAAATAAGATTTACAAATTAACAATCTCCCATTGATGTCACATTTGAGAAGTCGGGTAACCATTAAAAGTATCGCTCAAAGAACACCAAAGAATATTAGTTTGCTTTACAATCAGTAAATCATAAAAAGTTCTTCGAAAGATTTCTTCCTCCCATCATGAGTTCTCAAATTTCTTTCCTTCCAAACCTCCACATCACCACATAACGGATTAGAGTCCGCACTTCATCGTCGACCTTATTCACACCTCTAATATTTCATGCTTCCAGTTGCAAAACTACTGACTTAGTCTCCCATTTATCCTTCATTAGATTTACAACATAACTTGAAAGTATACTTACAATGAATTAAAATGTGAGACGTCGTTTCTACTTCATCTTTGGACAAAGGGAATATCGCACCCCATAATTCAAATGAATTCCTCTCTGGCACAACATTGCACAAGTAGGAATAGATTCTTGGAGACGACCGGTACCCATCTTAATCGTTCTTAATCACTCGATTTGTAGGAGATGACCGTATAGTAAGTTTGGACCACGGATAGGGACATAAGAATAGCTGCTGCCACTAGCGAGATAATAGTTCATGGATTGCTAAAATAATTCTCATATAGGTTTGTAATCCACATTCTCCAAAACATTAAAGTTCCCTGATTGCAGTACTCATTCGTATCCTGCAGAGCTACAATAGGTTCCGAGACGACATTAAACATTCCTATCTCTTTGGTAAACAATTGGTAAGATTTACATTATCTCGGAATAAATCTTCCAAAGACAATGTACATGAATATATCATTAAAAAACAATAAAAAATGTTGTATTCTTCGTAATGTCAATAACCAGTCATTAGAATGTCACAAAAAATTACCAAAAAATTTGAACCTAAAATACATGTTAAGCAAGAAAATAAAAGTTTGATCAAAAACATTAATTAGAATAAGTTTTCTCAACACATGTTAATCTAAACAATTGGTGAAAAAGCGGGGGTCTAACAACCTCACCCAATATTTCGCTTAGCAATCTGTATGCACTAACTCCAATATAATTCTGAGAGCACCAACTAATAAAGCGAGCTGAAACAAGAAATATATCAAAGAGTTATATCTCAATTTCTCAATTCAATCCGCAATCAAACAAATAGGAATTTGCGAGCCTGATTGAATATAAGAGAAATTACTTGAACGGTACCAAAGACCAATGTTCAAGGATCAATCAATTTCAATCAACAACCAAAGTTTGGATTTACCAATTCATCGATTCAACGCACAACTTGTGATATTTTAGTTATATAACAAAATATAATGCGGAAAAGAAATAACACAGACACCAGAAGTTTTATTAACGAGGAAACCGCAAATGCAGAAAAACCCCGGGACCTAGTCCAGATTTGAACACCACACTGTATCAAGCCGCTACAGACACTAGCCTACTCCAAGTTAACTTCGGTCTGGAATGTAGTTGAGCCCTAACCAATCTCACACTGATCAAGGTACAGTTGTGTTCCTTACACCTCTTGAACCACGCCAGATTCTGTGCACTTGATTCCCTTAGCTAATCTCACCCACAACTAAGAGTTGCTACGACCCAAAGTCGAAGACTTGATAAACAAATCTGTATCACACAGAAAAGTCTATTGAATAGATAAATCTGTATCCCACAGATATACCTATGAGTTTTGTTCCGTCTTTTGATAAATCAAGGCGAACGGGAACCAATTGATAAACCGGACTTATATTCCCGAAGAACATCCTAGTATTATCAATCACCTCACAATAATCTTAATCGATTAACGAAACAAGATATTATGGAATCACAAACGATGAGATGAAGATGTTTGTGACTACTTTTCAATATTGCCTATCGGAGAATAAATCTCGATCAAATATTAATGAAGATAGTATTCAATCACAATAGAAAACAACAAGATCAGAACAAGCAACTACAGAGAAATAGTTGAAGTCTTTAAGTCGTTAACCTACATGGTTTTGGAAAAACCTAAGGTTAAAGGAGAATCGACTCTAGTCGCAACTATTATCACATAGGAGGTGTGGGGATTAGGTTTCCCAGTTGGTAGAGTTCTCCTTTATATAGTCTCTAAATCAAGATTTGCAATCAATGTTACCTTGGTAAGAAAGCATTCAATATTCACCGTAAGATGAAAACCTGATTAGATTCAAGCTAATATCTTTCAACCGTTAGATCGAACTTAGCTTGTTATACACAAATGAAATGTACCATCATTTAGATAAAGGTAACCGTACCTAAACGTTTACACTTAGTTGGTTCAACAATAGTTAACCAGGTTAGCCATATGAGCACTTTCATGTCAACCTTATTCATCTTTATCACAACTAGTTCAAATGACTCAAACGAAACTAGTTAGAGAGTTGTTCAATTGCTTAAATCTCATAGAAGTATACAAGACACAATTGAAGCAAAATCATTTTTGATTCACTCGAATCATTTCATGAACATCATAGCCACGGTTTGCAAAAGATTGCATTCCTTAATGTATAAATGTATTAGTTCATGAACAAACCGATTTTAGAACATAACCTACTTAAGTATGCAATCGGGTACGCATACCTAAGTAGCCGGACCGAGTTTGGTTTCGCCAGTACGCGTACGGGTACGCATACTTTAATATTCCAAACTCCTGCAGAAATCATGGACTTGAACTTCCGCCAGTACGCGTACGGTTACGCATACTTAGTTCCCGGACTTCCAACAACCAAACAGTACGCGTACGGGTACGCATACCATGGTTCCCAGTTTTGGACTTTACACAAATGTGAATAAACACTATGTTTATATCCAATCATGGTTACATATTCTAAACTCTCATTTCAATAATTGAAACACTCTTATAGGATGGCAATAGTTGTTTTCACTAACTATTAGCATCAAAGCAATTTTCAAGTTATTGAAATAATCAATACGAAACATTCCAGGTCTACATCAGATGACTGTCTCACACAAATCATGTAAGATGTTACCAGGAAATTTTCACATGATCGTATTTTAACTTTCGTCAAGAATAAAAGATGAACTTGGTTAAAGAGAAATCTTACCAACACATATTTCGAGAAATATATAAGCGAGATAAACTCGGCTGGAAATATCAAATGTGTATAATTGAAGTCTATATAGTAATACGACTTCTGTCTCAAATAGGAGATAGAGTAGATAGACTTTTGAGTGATAGATGAGTTCGAGTCTCCACATACCTTTAGTTGATGAAGTTCCAAAAGTTCCCTTGAGTAGTTCTTCGTTTTCATTCGATGAACGCCGTGGAGTCAAAAGCTCAACTACACTTACTATCCTAATCCTAGACTTAGCTATAAGTAGACTAGAAATCTAGACTTATAGTTTTGGTAACTAAACTTGACAAACAAGCTTGAGATAGCAACGCTTGCGAGTTTGACCGAGCAGTGCTTTAACAATCTCACCCTTTGTCAATTTTAGTGAAAAACTATCAATACATATGGATTACAAAATAAATAACTTTGTAGCTTCTCATCCAAATGCTTGATCTCCTTGGTTCTTCAACATTACTCGAAATCTTAATCACTTCCAAGTACTCCAATGATTCTAAATGTGATCAACTCACCATCATCGTTGTTGAAGATCCGTAGCTATAACAATGAGAAAACAATAACTCTCAATCATTGTTATACAGTGTCATAGTATTATTACACAACATCAAAGTTCAATTGTATCACAACTTTGACAACAATACTATGGTGATATGTATCACTCCCCCTTAGTCGATACTTCATCTCACATGAAAACCACTCCCCATTACATAATAATCTATAAACAATATGTATTTGTAGTGTGAACTACACATTAATTCTCCTCCTTTTTGTCAATATAAATTGGCAAAGGTAAGAAAACTAGTGGGATCCTAATGAAATTTACATAGAGATACTTCATGACCAAAAGAGAAACACATATCAACTTTGTTTAGATGCAATCATATAGCCGAAACTAAATGCATTCATCAAGGAATTTATAAAGATACAAGATAACCCCTATCATATATCATAGCCGCACTCCCCACAAAGATTTGGCAATTAAGCACAAGTTCAATTAAGAACTCTCCCCCATAAAATGTCATTCCCGAAGGAACAACAAGAACGACCTTTCTTTTAAAGAAAACAAAGATTTCTTTGGACATTAACAAATCTCATGAAACATGAATTTTGTATCCAAAATACTCAATTAGATTAACCACAAGAGAACTGTATGGGCTGTCGTAGGCACAACAAATTAATAAATATATTTCCCACTAATTAACTGGTAATATAGCGGTAGTATGAGATCGTTCCCACAGAGAGCTGTGTAATTGATAAGTTATTTGATTAGCAAAATAAAGTAAATAACAAAGGGGGGTTTTGGTTTAAAGATAAATATAAAGACAATAATATGAAAGGGATGATCAAGGAATCCTTCGCCGTTACCAAGCGATAACTGGATTAATATACTTATCTATCTTCTGTTAGAACCATTCATCACCAACCGTAGAATAGCAGGTACGCTTAGCTATCCCCAAAACTCCTTGTATAACCGAATAACAGGTACGCTTAGTCACCGGATTCTATCCAACTGAGCCGTCTTGAGGTACGCTTACAAGGTGTAACTCAATGAACGCTTTAGGGTTTGTGAATTTAGGTTTGATTCCAGCAGTTAGATTCAGTATGCTCGGTTCACTTACTGATGTTGTTTCCACACACGATTGCTTTACAGAATCCCTCTGCAAGGTCTCATGTTTTCTACTTGTGTAGGAGATGCACGACAATTACGGATCGTTCAACTCACTACCAGCAATAGAATGATTAATAGACTAATCTGGTTGTGCACCCAAACCACTCTAAGAATCAATCATAAACCCTAGATATAATGAAAACAAACGATGATGATTAAAACCTCAAATAGACTTGTATTATTAATAAAGCTTCACGCTTAGAACATTGAATTCATCCTTAATCAACAAAGGATTTAGCTACTCATATTACAAAGAAGATGAATAATGGTGGTTTCCCCCTAAAGGGGCAAACCCTAGGTTTTTGATGTAGAACTTGTGATATGAGATTTGATGATATTTTTACATAACCTAATATCTTTTTATAGGTTTACATTGATTGGTCTCCAAGTATTTAGTTAGGTTTAGGAACCCGACCCGAAAATATGACCTAACGACTCCAAACGTGCCCTTAGGCCTTCTAAGGTGTGAATACACGTTTCCCATTTGATAAGTTCGCGTACCCAGTCCGCAAAATTCAAATTCCAGCAGATATTTTCGGAATTAAGTCTGCGAACTCGGTTTGCAAACCCAGTTCGCGGACTTCACTGTCTTCGGTATTCAATGAAAACTATTTTGGCCACAACTTCTTCATCCGAACTCGGAATGACCTCATTCTTTTTGCATTATTTTTATCTTTCAATTATCTTCAAGACGGTGATGAGAAATCATTAATTTGAATGAGTTAAGATCGGTATTTGGCATGTGTCTTATTTTGAGTGTTTTGTTCCTTTTCGTCGCACTTCTTCCACTTCTTTTGGACTTGGGCGCTTGGATACTTGGGATACTTCTCTTACTAGGTCTTTTCATCACTTTGTAGATCCTTTGTGGATGATTCACCTAATAGAGACAAATAAGAGAAAACAAGAGTAATAATACGAATACATGCAAGAATAATAGCTAAAACAAGTATGGAATGGATATTAAATTCATATGAATTATGCACTTATCAAATTCCCCCACACTTAGATTTTGCTAGTCCTCGATAAAACTAAATAAAACTAATCCTAAATACAACAACTCCATGTCGTGAGGATACGGTTACTCTTAGCATGAATAACATGCCTTTAAACCCCTAGGTGTCCCTAGTATACGAGTTATAGTCTCGTGAGGGCTTACAAGAGGTGTACCAACAAAACCTACTCCAATTTATCGCCTTGGAAGAACCACTAAGGATAGACACAAAACAAAAAGCCAAATAATTAGCTTGCATATGTTCTTTAGCTGCAAACATCCCACATACATTCAAATCCGCACACATAAGCAATTACTTACGTATGTCATTCAACCTGATTGCAAGACTTTACTAAGATAGTCATCGTACTTGTTGAAACGTTTGTCACAACACTCGCATACTAAAATCACATGGATAGATAAGAAAATGGAAGTAGAGAAGTGAAGTGTGCAAATGTTGACTTAAGTGAAAGATGTTACCCACAATACTTGTATGAATGTCGTCAAAGGATATATATTTATAGCGCACTAGTTGAGAGAAGCACCTATTTAACTCGACCACATGATTAGATACTCTAAGCGCATGTTCCTTTTCAACAAGTATGTGATAGTTGCCTTGGATCCTGCACTCCACGCTTGCTTAGGCGATGAAGACAGGGACAATGTTTCACACATACTGCTATCCAAGTGTCAAGAACCTCATCAATAGTCTTTTGACTTGCTATATAATGATGATATGGTTTTTTTTTCATCGACTATGATTATCCGCGATTCCGGACCTATCATTTATTAGTGTCGATAAAAGAAGAGGAGCCTTATATAAATTTTTTTTCTATTTTTCTTGCGGCTCACTCTTTATGAGTGTTAGACAATTGTCTATGGGGCTTTCAAATATTCAACCAATGATTACCTTGCTACAACATCCACGGTAGTATTAGGATCCCACCAAATCACTTTAGAGAAACATATAACAGCAAAAAAAAGAAAAAAAAAATGATTCAGTAATGATTAGTTGCGAGGATAACTCTTTCATACGACTACCATAGTTTAGTCTCGCATTCAATTATGAACGTATATATTTAAGGATTGAAATAAATAGAACTTAATCTATAGCCGTAAGAACTGTTTCAACCTTAAAGAGGTGTAGAGTGTCATCCTAAATAGCTCATAATTAACTCCAAAAGATGAAGTCTCAAGGATGCATGAAATCAAAGAGTATTATTATTATGTGTATATGCAAATAGTAGATACTAAATGCTCCCCCACACTTAAACTCAACATTGTCCTCAATGTTCAAAACCGAAAATTTTGAAATCTGACGTAACATCAAATTAAACTCAAAAACTGTACCAATGGGTAGGGAACTAGGAAAAACATCCTAAACGAAAGTTGTTAACCTGCGTCTTTTCTATAACTTGTCAAAATTTCACAGAGTTTCGATAAACGGTGTGACTTTATGGCCTCTGAACTGACTGACATGCAATCTGAAAAAGTTCTGGAAAAATACCGAAACTCAAATGTCCAGGCATATCGCTCCAACTTAACATACTCCAAATTCATATTTTCTTTTTGGAAAAGAAAGGTATGTCTGTCCTATTTAAAAGTTGGGTCAACCACTCAAATCGAACTCCGTATGAAGTCTCGAGAGCTATTTTCGTGACAACTGCGCAGTCAGAATTTTCTGACGAGAATTCGTCAGAACTTTCATTATAGATATAGGAATTTGTAAAATTTAAGATGTGAATGCAAGATATGATATGAAAAATTAAAAAAATTAAAAACAAAAGAAATAGAGATACAAAACCGATGAGTTTCCTCCCATTTAACGTTTGGTTTAACGTCGTCAGCCCGACGTTATTGTTATCGTCCGTACACCAATAATCTGAAAATTTGGTAATCCTTCCAAATAACAATATGTGATTCAAATAATATCTTCACAAAAACATTAGCACAAAATATAAATATTGAAGCTATCACTTTATTGAAGTTTCCCCCACGCTTAGTCCTTTCTACACTCGGGAGTGGATAGAGAACATAGAATTCGGGAACTTCAAAAGGTTCCTCATCTTGGTGAACCTGCACTATACTCGAATCAAACACATAAAGTGGTGGATACTTAGAAGAAAAATAATTCTTAAGAATATTAATAGCACATATACCCAAACCTAAGTGAGGTAGCTCCTTAAAAATCGGGTTAACGACTCTTTCGGAAACTATTTCAATTGGGATAGGAGAATCAAAAGATATAGAATCATGCAAAGGATTAGATAAACCTTTCAAAATATCTTGTATTACGGGATCCTCATCATTCTTAAATAATTTTAATGAATTATTTACCTCGTTTGTGTCGTGGTCCTCTATCAAACTATTTAGCCATTCTTGGTCTGCTTCAACCATAATCTCAGCATCATTATAATCCTTGGCAAGCTCAATTGGGTCTTCCACGACTTTAATCAATTTGGTTTCATTCTAAATCTCAATATCTTCATCAACACTCTCATCATCCGAATTGGAATCATGTCCTAAAATATCTAGTTCATTGATGCAACTCCTAATTTCTTCGTTTGAGTACGTTACACCGTTTATAACAATAGATATGTCATACCCAATCTCCTCCTTTTGAATAGGCGAAGGATCTTTATTATGATCCGGAGTTGGAATAATCGTATCATTTTTGCAAGGACTTTCAAGAGGATGTTCATCTTCATCGGTATCATTGTCAACCTCAAAATCGCCAACATCCCAACGACGTTCGAATTCTATGTCTATGGACTTATTAATTTCATCAAGAGTCTCTTGTGTGCACCAGCTTTTTCCAGTTGGTTGTATCGCGCACATAGTTTTTTGATGTTAACACGCTTTCCACCCTTATTCACAATCTCCTCTTTTGGAAAAAGTGAAGGAAAAACACGACAAAGAGGAATAGGTTTTGATTCAGTATCATAACTTTTTAGTTCCAAATTCCCTTTCATCTGCACATTACTAGAAAACAATTGATCAGAAGCATAACTATCCTTCCATCCTCGTGATTGTTCACTTACACACCCGTCATAAGGTTGTTGATATGTATGTGAATATCCATAAGGTTCCGTGGGATATTGATCATAGCCAAAAGATTGGTTTTGATTATACCCATAGGATGGTTGGTAGTTATCATATGAATGAGATTGAAAAACAAATTGATTACCACTATTATATGATTGATCTTGTGCTCCGTACATGTTATTTCCGTAAGGAAACATGACGACTCACAAGAGTAAAAGAGAAAATCTAAAAACAAAAAAAAGCTAAACAAATAACAAATCGATTAGCAACTGCTCTCGGCAACGGTGCCAAAATTTGTATGGGCTTTCGTAGGCACAACAAATTGATAAATATATTTCCCACTAATTAACTGGTAATATAGCGGTAGTAAGAGATCATTCCTACAGAGTGTTGTGTAATGGATAGGTTATTTGATCAGCAAAATAAAGTAAATAACAAAGGGGGGTTTTGGTTTAAAGATAAATATAAAGAAAATAAGATGAAAGGGATGATCAAGGAATCCTTCGCCGTTACCAAGCGATAACTGGATTAATATACTTATCTATCTTCCGTTAGAACCATTCATCACCAACCGTACGCTTAGCTATCCCCAAAACTCCTTGTATCACCGAATAACAGGTACGCTTAGTCACCGGATTCTATCCAACTGAGCCGCCTTGAGGTACGCTTACAAGGTGTAACTCAATGAACGCTTTAGGGTTTGTGAATTTAGGTTTATTTCTAGAAGTTAAACTCAGTATGCTCGGTTCACTTACTGGTGTTGTTTCCACACACGATTGATTTAGAGAATCCCTCTGCAAGGTCTCATGTTTTCTACTTGTGTAGGAGATGCACGACAACTAAGGATCGTTCAACTCACTACTAGCAATAGAATGATTAATAGACTAATCTGGTTGCGCACCCAAACCACTCTAAGAATCAATCATAAACCCTAGATATAATGAAAACAAACGATGATGATTAAGACCTCAAATAGACTTGTATTATTAATAAAGTTTCACGCTTAGAAAATTGAATTCATCCTTAATAAGTTCGCGTACCCAGTCCGCAAACTTCAAATTCCAGCAGATATTTTCGGAATTAAGTCTGCGAATTCGGTTTGCAAACCCAGTTCGCGGACTTCACTGTCTTCGGTATTCAATGAAAACTGTTTTGGCCACAACTTCTTCATCCGAACTCGGAATGACCTCATTCTTTTTGCATTCTTTTTATCTTTCAATTCTATTCAAGATGGTGATGAGAAATACTTAGTTTAAATGAGTTAAATCGGTCTTTGGACTGTGTCTTGATTTTGAGCGTTTTGCTCCTTTTCGTCGCACTTCTTCCACTTCTCTTGGACTTGGGCGCTTGGATACTTGGGTACTTCTCTTCCTAGATATTTTCAGCACTTTGTAGCTCCTTTGTGGATGATTCACCTAATAGAGACAAATAAGAGAAAACAAGAGTAATAATACGAATACATGCAAGAATAATAGCTAAAACAAGTATGGAATGGACACTAAAATCATATGAATTATGCACTTATCAAGAACCCATGATTAATTTAATCGTAAATTCTCAACACAAGAAATATTATGGAGACACACAGTATTTACATAAATATATGGATCATGGAAAGACCAATACTGCGGAATATTTAAAGATTCATTCTATTTTTCATCAATATTTGCGTAGAGACATATAATAGACTTAATCTTTGTTAAACAAAAGTTCATCATATCTTCCATCAAAATTTGCATAATGACACAATAGACTTAACTTTTGTTTGTCAAAAGCTCATTCAATCTTTTATCAATAATTGCATAATGACATATGAAAAACTTAACCTTTGACCATGTATGTGACAATCATAGTTCACGGACGCAAACACACATATCCGATAACAAGTTGCAATATATAAAACCATAAAGATTAATACTGCAAAATCATCTTCCAAATAAACTTTAGAATTTAAATAAATAAATCTAAAAACATTGCAAGATGAAAATCGTTGGAAATAGCTATGTGTACTCACAATAATGGCTATTCCAAACCCTAGTTATCCTTCTTAAAACACAAGAATAAATTCTCGTAAAACGTTTCCTAGACAATAGGAATTTGACAAGCTAAGACACAAAGAAAGACTCCTAAACCGTCAAATCCGATCATGGACTGAAATCAATTAGCCTTTTAGGAATCCTCACGAGCCTTGCGACCTTTAAGCTTGTGATTGACAACATCCACTGCTTCTTCAGAGAAGATATCCTCATTGAGAAGATCTTTAACATGTGTCTTCATGAGAACAAGGTCAAAATTAACCTTTTTCAACTCAGTTCTTAACACATCAAGACTCTTCATGGTATCAACGAGTTGCAGTTTTGCTTCATCAAAGTATTTAAGAAAATCATGAACCAGTTTAGCAGAAACCATATCCTTATTCTCAACATCCTGATGTGTATATGCATAGTAGTATGAGGCATTAAGATCATCATCTTCTACTAGGTTTCTTTTCTTCCTCCCTTTGGACTCGAAACCAATACCTTTATCAAGAAAACCTCTTGCAAAACCACCAGTGCGAGAAGGTGAAGACATTCTTGACAAACAGAAATAACCTAGAGTATGCGTACGTGACTCAATAGGTTAGGTATTTAAATGGTTTCTTATGGAAAACAAATTTAGGGTTTCTAAAGACAGTTCGTGACAAGTAAGACAAGGATACCCGTATGAACACAATCTTGACCCAGAAAAACAAAACCAAACGTACCTTTTAACAAGTTAAGGCAAAACAATACATTTTTGCTACGTGAACAAATTGGCTCAATAAATTTTATATCTTCATAGAGAAACAATTTAGAGCACAAGAGTAGCAGGTAACAAAGTTGCAACAAAACTTATTTCAAAAGCAAACGACGAGATTCTTGAGACATAACCAATACTTATGAAAAGTTGTCTGTGAATCAATAGTTTAGTTATGGACGATAAAAAAATAGCTCGACTAAGCAGAAAGCAATTTTTCCATAAGTACACCTGATTATTAGCAATTCTTACTCAACAGGATTTTCATGAGTAAGAATTCAACCCTTGTGATTAATTAGCACAAGTATGAGCTCTAAGCTCATTAAATGAATAATGTTCACAGTTGAGTCTCTTTTTCCTTCCAATTCTAGGAAAGAATCCTTTTTGATGTGAAAAATTATCATAAAAATTGATGTCATCTAAATATGAGACAGATTTCGAATCCTAACCAGAAAAAGTTTGTTCGGAGGATTTTGACAGCCTGTTGATAAGATCCTTGTATCCTTCAATTATCTGATTTAGGTTTTCCTTCATATCTCCGTTGTTGATTCCATCTACAGGAACCTTTTTCACATCTTGAACATCATTCCT
This sequence comes from Papaver somniferum, assembly GCF_003573695.1. Lineage (NCBI taxonomy): Eukaryota > Viridiplantae > Streptophyta > Magnoliopsida > Ranunculales > Papaveraceae > Papaver > Papaver somniferum. Next base: position 128,087,254 of record NC_039359.1, read on the forward strand.
CACATTAGGTTGAGAATAACCTTTCTGAAATCTCCTTGTCCAAAGTGTATTGATCAGACACACTACAAGACAGCCTTTTATACCATGACACCAAGAAAGAGTTTCTTTCCAGCAACTCTTACATTTTGAAATGTTGAAAAACACCCAAGGAGCTTTTTTTATAAGTTTATCAAAGAACTTTAGGAGAAACCAAAAATATTTGAGTTTCTGATTTCTTGTTTTCCAACTTATAAAAAACAGTTTCTGCAGATAGTTTTTAGTACTGCAAAGGGAAACTCTTTTGATAAAAAGAGACGTCCTAGCTTCTTTATAAAAGAAGACAATACTACTATCTTGAAAAGAAGTATCAGGAATTGAGCAATGAATCGATTCATGCCTTGAAGTGATATACTCAGGTGACTGAGATTTAAACTCTTCTTGTAATTCGTTTAGTTTGTTACGACTAATTGAATTACGCAGAGGAAGAGCATTAAGCTCTCAAGCCCTGAAAATACTTATAGGGATTTTAAACCTAGTGGAGGTTTAGATATAATTTCTTCTACAGACTTTACTAAACCAGTCATGGAAGAGAATTTTGAAATCCCTGGATCTGGTGGTGCATTTATTGAGATAGCACTACTGTCCATAGAGTCAGATCGCTACAAACACAGACTTATGAGGTCTTAAACGTGTTTTCCTGCTCTGATACCAATTGAAAAAGTGGGGGTCTAACAACCTCACCTAATATTTCGTTTAGAAATCTATATGCACTAACTCCAATATAATTCTGAGAGCACCAACTAATAAAGCGAGCTCAACCAAGAAATATATCAAAGAGTTATATCTCAATTTCTCAATTCAATCCGCAATAAAACAAATAGGAATTTGCGAGCCTGGTTGAATATAAGAGAAATAACTTGAACGGTACCAAAGACCAATGTTCAAGGATCAATCAATTTCAATCAACAACCAAAGGTTGGATTTACTAATTGATCGATTCAACGCACAACATGTGATATTTCAATTATATAACAAAATATAATGCGGAAAAGAAATAACACAGACACCAGAAGTTTTGTTAACGAGGAAACCGTAAATGCAAAAAAAAAACAACCCGGGACCTAGTCCATATTTGAGCACCACACTGTATTAAGCTGCTACAGACACTAGCTGTTAGAGCATGGCTCGGTTGAACCCACCAAGCGTTGGTATGTCAAGTTTAGTTGTCATATTTTAGTGAATCAAAACTCATGTTAAGAGTCGCTTGATTATGTACTAGAGTTAAACTTCGTATAGGTTAGCTTGAAAGTATTAGGATATGAGACATTACAAGTATTGCGAAAACTTGAAGATGTGAAGAAGCAAGGGGCTACAACGACAACATTCATCCTTCCACTTGAGGTTAGTGATATTTGACTTGAACTGTTTCATTCCCTAACGTATCTTTCAAGTCGTGCATATTGAAAACATAAGTGCGAAGCATATTTGAACTCTAGATAGACATAGTATTAAGGAATACAATACGAGGTTTATTGCTTAACCATTAAACTTTGTAGATAAGACATCACCATAATCATTTGAATGCTATTATGATTATGTATGGGTATGAGGTGAGGATTTCATCCTAGGGAACAATGTTTACATGTGTTCTAAGGAAGTAAGTTCATAAACTTGTTTTATGAACCGAAAAGGAAATTTCCAGGTGTTATTTGTTTTGTTATTCATTGCATATCTTATGAACAACCAATATGTGTGATAAAGTAGAACCGCTCACGACTTGTTGTGTTTTTGGTAGAACTATTCACAAAGGCCTGACTTTTGTATTGGTATAACTTTTATCAGTAAAATCAATCTTAAGTAATCACCTTAGTATGATCGGATTATGTCTTCCTTGGGGAAAGGGAACCGATCCTTGTAAGGGAAAGGGAACCGATCCTTGTAAGGGGTGCAGTACATCAAGGGGAACCGATCCTTGTATGGGGTGCAACAAGGTTTACAGCAGAAAGGGGAACCGATCCTGTGAACAGGTGCAACACATATAAGTTAGATACCATATATATGTGGGGAACCGATCCTAGTACCTAGTCAACCGAATCTTTTGGGAAGCTAGTGTGACTATGCGTAGTACTCACATGGAGGTAGAACCGAAACTTGTTTTGGTAGAACCGTAAACCATGATTGTGATTGAATGTTGGTTTGATCAATCACATAGTTCTTGAAAGACATATGAAACAATTCTAAACTTGTTTGGAAGTGTGGAAAATCGGTTTCAAGGTTGTAAGTGACAAAGTTAAGATGTCGACAAACTTTGAACACGTGCTGAGAATGTTTATTTCTATAATTTCTCAAAGATATTCCTTAACGGCTAAGGGAAAAGAATCCCAGGATCGAAACACAAATAAGTTAAGAATCTTTTAATGAAGGTTATTAATTTCATTTGTATGGAAATTACAGAATTGGGATGTGCATTTACTAATTATATTTTCCAAGAGATTTCGATTGTTATTTTTGGACAGAGCATTTCCAGGAATTATGAAAACCGAATCTGTGCATTTATGAATATCTTGAGAATATTTTCGGTTTTGGAAATTCCTTGGTGTCCAAACTTCCTTGTCTATAAATACACGAAGTTTGCCCTTCTAGCAAACTAATCTTTCGTAACAACAGACTTCCTCTTTTGTCTTTGTTACTGGTGTAGCCGCCTATCGGAGAGGAGAGTAATCTAATTAGGTGAAATCTCTTACGACCGTTCGTTTTAAAGTCTTCTTTGGGATTGAGAAGCTCTAGCGCGACCCATTGGTGGGAAACTAGATAATTGCGGTTTATCTTTGATTTCGATTGATTTGATTGACTAACGGTGGTTGAAATCTGATTGCACCTAGTTTGTTTATTCTTGAAAATCTTATCTTCTGATATAAGATTCACTCAAACTAGTTCAGAGTTTCGACAGGGATCTTTAGACTGTTGTTAGTTCTAAAGACGATCTTGTGATAATCCATTGTTAACAGACTCCATTTTGTGCGTGATTGATCACAAGAGATTCAAGTGATTGTGTGCAGGTTTTTATTGAAGATTTAAGAAGATCTGAAGACAAAGAAGATATTGAAGATATGACTTGGGTTTTATAATCTTTGGTGTGCACAATACTTGTTTCGGTAAAATAGGATCCAATTAATAATCGGTTTATCCTTGTGGTAGATTGGATTGACTAATTGAGTAGATCGCATCAACACGGTTCTTCGGATTAAAGGTGTTGTTGGCTTAATCTTAAACGATTACCTTAGGGTGATTGAACATAAGATAGATCTAGACCCGATGAAGGAGTTTATGTTAAGATAAACGGAAGAGCCTTTGTCCGACTCATATCACTTGGTTGAATAAAGTTGATACCAAACAAATTTCTTGTTCCTTTACTGTTTGGAATACGAACCAAATGGATTGTTCCAAGCACGTGACTTATTCATAGGTCGGAGGCGTGGGAATACAGACGGAACTAAGTGAACTATAGGGTTAGTTACTTGGTCTCAACTATATGAAGTTAGGTGTAATTTTGTGTAGCGGCTTAATCCTGAGAGTATTCAATTCTGGACTAGGTCCCGGGGTTTTTCTGCATTTGCGGTTTCCTCGTTAACAAAATCTTGCCGTGTCATGTACTTTTATTTTCCGCATTATAATTGTTTTATTATAATTAAAGTAAATTACACAAACGTTACTTGATAAGCAATCCTATTATGTTTGGTTAAGTCCGAACCTTTGTATCAAGTAAACATACTTCGTTGTTGTATTGTATCGATCTCGTATCCATAGACAATCACACGAAGTGTGAACCGATTAGTTGTATTGTCTCGACTCAGTCCATAGACAATCACTTTCGGAGAAAGGACTTATAGGTAGGAAATTTTTTAGCTTGAGGTATATTTGGGTACCCTCGCCTTTTCGCTAGCCTACTCCAAGTTAACTTCGGACTGGAATGTAGTTGATCCCTAACCAATCCCACACTGATCAAGGTATAGTTGTGTTCCTTACGCCTCTTGAACCATGCCGGATTCTGCGCACTTGATTCCCTTAACTGATCTCACCCACAACTAAGAGTTGCTACGACCCAAAGTCGAAGACTTGATAAACAAATCTGTATCACACAGAAAAGTCTATTGAATAGATAAATCTGTCTCTCACGGATATACCTATGAGTTTCGTTTCGTCTTTTGATAAATCAAGGTGAACATGAACCAATTGATAAACCAGACTTATATTCCCGAAGTACATCTTAGTTTTATAAATCACCTCACAATAATCTTAATCGATTAACGAAACAAGATATTGTGGAATCACAAACGATGATACGAAGATGTTTGTGACTACTTTTCAATCTTTCCTATCGGACAATAAATCTTGAGAAAATCTTAAAGAAGATAGTACTCAATCACAATAGAAAACAGCAAGATCAGAACATGCAACTACAGAGAAATAGTTGGGTCTGGCTTCACAATCCAAATTAAGTCTTTACGTCGTTAACTTACAGGGTTTTGGAAAAACCTAAGGTTAAAGGAGAATCGACTCTAGTCGCAACTAGTATCACACAAGAGGTGTGGGGATTAGGTTTCCCAGTTGATAGAGTTCTCCTTTATATAGTCTCCAAATCAGGATTTGCAATCAATGTTACTGTATCCCCCCCTAAGCTGACTAATCCAAAAGATTAACTACATAATGAGGCACTAAGGATCTAAAACATCTAATTAAACAATAAGAAAGAAATTCTAAACAAAGATTAACCCGAATCTAAACACTCTCTGAAATAAATACAAGATCTCCTCTCAAATGATACATATTCAATAATGATTTGGTTTAATAATGAACATAAACACCAAATAAACATAGCGGAAGCTAACTAACTAACGAAACCAATTTCTTGAAGCTTTCATTGCCACTTGCACATCTTGATCTCTCTCTGAAACTGAAAGTGAGAATTGGGTGAGCACATCATCCCAAAAGGGGTGCTCAGTGGAAAGCATATAACATTACGGTAATAACTAACATGCTACACAGATTATCTAAAGAGGAATAATAAAACATCTTTTACACACAACACAAAGCAGAAGACCACTCCAATATCATTCGTTTAATCAAAAGAACACCGCCGAGATGTTCTACGAAATGACGTTAGAATAATCTAAGCATATGTCATTCTAACCTCGTCTCACTCAATGGAGAAGAAAATGCTAGAATAACTCCAGTCTCAAATGATAACGCCATCCACACGAAATGCGTACATCTCATGATTCAGGAACCACCATCTAAGTCTAGAATATATAATAAAGGTTTGATTACTATGACCACCACATCAGATGCATGAAGAGCCCTATCCCCTCATGCATCTAAAAGAATATGACCATAAAAACCCAGTCATTCTACTAAGACTGAACAATCAAGCATGATATGCAAACGACCAATCTCCCCAGATAAAAATATGTATATAATTTTTGATATTCCCCATAGTAGTTGTATAAAAACATATAAAATATAATACAACCCACAGCTATCACTAGACAACCAACAGGGTCTAATAATCTACAGAAGGCGACCTCGTTGTAGTAATATTGAAAAACTAATACTACCAAATTCCAGTAGTATTCGAGTTCCTATTTAATATTGAAAACCCAATACTACCAAATTCCAGTAGTATTGAATCCCTAGTATTCTGACACCAAATTCCAGTGTCGACAATAATGAGAAGCTGTGGAGAACACAGACACTTCTCACGAGGAGACCAGACAAAGCAAATCAGGCAACATATTCAATTGCACACAAACATGAATTGCATAAGAACATACAATTATATTCAAATTTTCTCAAATAATAAAGACACATCATGCTCGCCATTTAAAGTAACTTAATGATTACAAGAGAGTTACAAGAATTCCCACCTCTTTTGACGACAAGCCTCGCATACCTTGAGATCCATAATCCACAGGTTCATTCTTTAGATCGATTGTTGTTAATAAAGATTACTGTTAATCACACAAGCACTCTAAAGATTAGCCAAAAGGCTCATACAAGGCTCATAACACAATCTCATACAATTCTCTAGTTATAAGCTAAGTGAACTATCTAATGGTTCTAAGCCCATTTATGGTTCTACATCATTTTACTATCTAACTTTAACACATCTAAAGTTTACTAATTCAATTAGATTGGTTCTATAGTCCATTAGTAAAGTCTTATGAATATCTACAACTTTGTAGAAGGAATCAAAGGTCAATTCGGACCATAAGTGGCCCAAAGATACAAAATAAGGTTTCTGTCCCTAAGCCCAAGCCCATGGGTCTAATCCGGCACGGCCCACTAGTCCGGCACATTACATAAGGTCCAGTCCAACAGAATCAACTAACGGTCACTGAAGGTCAAAAGGGTCAACCAACAGTCAACGTCCAAGGTCGGGTCAAGGTCAGGTCAACTGAGTCGACTCATGTCAAGGTAGAAACTAGGTGAGTCAACACCGATTCAACTCAGTCAGACATACTAAGTCAGCTAGACTGACTGGGCTGACTAACAGGCCAAATGCCTAAACCAAACTTCTAATGCATAATCATGATGTAACAATAACACACTAGGCAAACCAAAACCCAAAAACAACTAGAATTTAACCTAAACTATACACAACCATCACTATAATCTGGAAACACAATCTAACTATTCCCATATCTTCATTCACTGAACCATTGCTTCTGCAATTCTAACTTCAAAACAACAATCTCTTCATATCTCTATTATCTAAACTTCATCCATTACTCACTACCAACTGATCCCAGGCTTGCGTTACAAGTCAATCATTCTATCTGCAACATAACATAATCATCACTCGCAGCTCTTCATTGTTCTCACTGGTTCAGCACTAACAACTTCACTTGTATCACCAACTCAATATCCATCCATTCTTCATATCTTCATACCAGAAACAACAACATCACCAATATCTTTCCATATCCAGTCCCTGAATTCACTACCACTTGCCATCCCAGTTGCAACACTCATCCACCAGCATACTTCATACACATTTCAGCTCCATTCTCCCTATAGAGTCATCACCACCAATTCTCAACAGAACCACATGCCTATCATAATTCAACACCAACACCATTTCCTTGCTCTCACCACAATCAAGACAGCACCATTCCATGTCAACTAAGTTCTGAACTTCATAAGTAACACCAGTTCAACAACAATGAACACCATAAACAAACTCCAACTTCTCAACTTCACAGAAACAAATCAATCCTCATCATCTTCTTAAGCTCATCACAAATTTCACTTTCATCAACATCCACTGGTAACTACTTCCATGAATTCATCACCACCTGTAAGACTACTTCATCCACCTGATATACAACTCTCAATTCATCTTCTTTATCAGAACTTTCCAACACAGGAATCCTAATGTTCATCTTCAATTCAATGAAACCGTAACCCGTAACTCAAATTCCTAAAGAATCCAAAATTAAACATTATACAATCATTTATACCCTATTTAACAACAAACTCATGAAATAGACTACCAAACCAAACTCAATTTTATAAAGAGATCAATCAAAACAGAAACCCCAAATATAATCTTCAAATTAAGAAAACCCTAATTTACCTGGTTCTGTGATTCTTCATAAGAACAGCTTCACATCAACAAATTAATACCAACCCATTTCGTTCTTCATCACCAATCACTCGTATTCGTCTTTAATTAATCAATTCTTCCATATCTTGAACTGAAACCGAACCCTAACTTCAATTCACAACTGCAACTAGTTCTTCTTCTCCCGATCCAAATCAATCGTAGAACCAACATCTTCATCTTTGATTCAATGCACTAACGAGTTTCTATGAAATCTCACACGAAACAACTCAATTCTTATGAACTGAGTTCGACAGAAAAGGAAAGAAGAAGAACAAAAGATAAGAAGAAAGAAGAAAGGAAAGAGAAGAAGAAAAGAGAAATGATTTTCTCTCGACACGTTTTGGTGATGATAAGTCCAACCAGAACTATAAAGGCACCCAAAAGATTTATAGGAGCAGCCAATCGGTTTAAGACAAAATTACCAATTTGCCTTTTATACTAATCTGATAATATCTTCTTCGTCTGATATCCGAATGACACGTTCGAGTAGCCCATTTCGCATAACTTTTAGAGATCTATCTAGTAATACTAGTTTCATATCTAAATCGTTGTTATATTAAATTCTATTAATTAACGTTCGTGTTAATCTAATCAAGTCATTATCGGCGAAATCGTCTCTTGACTGGTCTAATTGCATTGACGTGCTTGAGGGTCCTTACATTATCCCCACCTTATTCATTTTCTTCCTCGAAAATCGATCCGCCCTTATGGTCTGCAAAACTCCCCACCTTATTAAGAAATACTAACTCTCGACTAACTGCAAGTATTGCTCATACTTATAAACGCGCGAAAAAATCAACTCATTTTCAATGAGTTCGAAACAATAAGAAATGAATCACAAACCTAAATGGTTTCTACAACCAAAATCTATAATTTGTAGCTCTAAGTTCAAAAGACTAATTTTTATTTCATAAGATGATTGTCTTTAAGCTCTCTAAGCTGAATTAAATTCTAACAGATGACTAGGTCTAAATTCTTCGTACTAAATTTCTTCTTCAATAGATTAATGTTTCCAATAATGAAAGAAAATATTCTATCAGTTTCTAAGTAAAATTTGGGATCTATCAGTTCACTAATAAAAGCAAGTTCTTCTTTTACGAATGGTAATCCATGCATGTAGTTGCCCTGTCTAGGATGATCAGACCTGACAATGCTTTCCTACGGCCAAAATACGACACAAACATATACGAATTACAAACCTCACTATTCTCCAATGCTAGATTATTTATGTGTTAAATAACTGAGACTAACTAATCTCTAGTTCTATAAAAAAAATTCTAAACTATACTATCATTGGTTTCAACCTACAATTTTTACTTCAGATATATACACACACTAAACAAGAAGCAAGCAATCAACATATTGAACAAATCAATCAATCAATTCAAAAATTATTTTAGTTCTTGATTGCTTTTAGTGATTAAGATTTATCTCACAACCCAACCCAATTCTAAACTAATCTAATATTCTATCTGGCACTGGCTATTACCTGTTGTTTCCCATGTAATATCTAATAGTGAGCTCTGATACCAAGTCTGTAGCGCCCCCTAAGCTAACAACTGACTAATACAAGAGATTAACTACATGATGAGGCACTAAGGATCTAAAACATCTAATTAAACAATAAGAAAGAAGTTCTAAAGAAAGATTAACCCGAATCTAAACCCTCTCTGAAATTAATACAAGATCTCCTCTCAAATGATACATATTCAATAGTGATTTGGTTTACATAACGAATATAAACACCAAATAAACATAACGGAAGCTAACAAACTAACGAAACCAATTTCTTGAAGCTTTCATTGCCACTTGCACATCTTGATCTGTCTTTGAAACTGAAAGTGGGAATTGGGTGAGCACACCATCCCAAAAGGGGTGCTCAGTGGAAAGAAAATAACATTCCGGTAATCACTAACATGCTACACAGATTATCTAAAGAGGAATAATAAAACATCTTTTACACACAACACAAAGCAGAAGACCACTCCAATATCATTCCTTTAATCAAAAGAACACCGCCGAGATGTTCTACGAAATGACGTTAGAATAATCTAAACATATGTCATCCTAACCTCGTCTCACTCAATGGAGAAGAAAATGCTAGAATAACTTCAGTCTCAAATGATAACGCCATCCACACGAAATGTGTACATCTCATGATTCAGGAACCACCATCTAAGTCTAGAATATATAATAAAGGTTTGATTACTATGACCACCACATCAGATGAATGAAGAACCCTATCCTCTCATGCATCTAAAAGAATATGACCATAAAAACCCAGTCATTATACTAAGACTAAACCAAACTTCTAATGCATAATCATGATGTAACAATAACACACTAGGAAAACCAAAACCCAAAAACAACTAGAATTTAACCTAAACTATACACAAGCATCACTATAATCGGGAAACACAATCTAACTATTCCCATATCTTCATTCACTGAACCATTGCTTCTGCAATTCTAACTTCAAACAACAATCTCTTCATATCTCTATTATCTAAACTTCATCCATTACTCACTACCAACTGATCCCAGGCTTGCGTTACAAGTCAATCATTCTGAAAAAGTGGGGGTACAACAACTACACCCAATATTTCGCTTAGCAATCTGTATGGACAAACTCCAATATACTTTCTAGAGAATCAACTAGACATTCAGACTCAATCTAGATAAAAAGTATATCAAAGAGTTTATATCTCAATCTCTCGATTAAATATATATACTCAAGCAAATAGAAATCTGCGAGTCTTTATCAAATACTGGAGAGATAACTTGGATGGTACCAAAGATCAATATCCAAGTGTCAATCAATTTAAATCAACAACCAAAAGGTCGGATATTCTAATTGATTGAACAACGCACAACCTGTGATATTTCAATTATATAACAAAATATAATGTGGAAAAGAAATAACACAGAAACCATAATTTTGTTAACGAGGAAACCGCAAATGCAGAAAAACTCCGGGACCTAGTCCAGATTGAACACACACTATATTAAGCCGCTACAGACACTAGCCTACTCCAAATTAACTTCGGAATGGACTGTAGTTGAACCCCAATCAATCTCACACTGATCCAAGGTACAGTTATGCTCCTACGTCTCTGATCTAGCAGGATACTACGTACTTGATTCCCTTAGTTGATCTCACCCACAACTAAGAGTTGCTACGACCCAAAGTCGAAGAGTTTAATAAACAAATATGTATCACACAGAAAAGTCTACGGTAATAGATAAATCCGTCTCCCACGAATATACCTACGAGTTTTGTTCCGTATTTTGATAAATCAAGGTGAACAGGAACCAATTGATAAACCGGACTTATATTCCCTAAGAACAGCCTAGTATTATCAATCACCTCACAATAATCCTAATCGACGCAGCGAAAAAAGATATTGTGGAATCACAAACGATGAGACGAAGTGTTTGTGATTTCTTTTATATCTTTCCTATCGGAGATATCAATCTCAAGCCAATTATTACAATTGTACTTGTACGATAGAAACATCAAGATCAGATCACACAACTACGAGAAAGTAGTATCGGTATGGCTTCACAATCCCAATGAAGTATTTAAGTTGTCAACCTGGTTTAGAAGAAGAAACCAAAGGTTAAAGGAGAGTCGACTCTAGCTTAGCACAACTAGTATCACACAGAAGGGGTGGGGATTAGGTTTCCCAGTTGCTAGAGTTCTCCCTTATATAGTCTTTCAAATCAGGGTTTGCAATCAATGTTAGCTTGGTAACAAATCATTCAATATTCACCGTTAGATGAAAACCTGATTAGATTCAAGATAATATCTTTCAACCGTTAGATCGAAAACTATCTTGTTACACACAAATGCACGTTTCTGGGCTTGCATAACTGTACCCAAACTTGTACATTTGTTGGTTCAACAACAGTCAACCAAATGGTTAGCCATATGATCACTTTCATATCAACCATATTCTTCTTCACCATAACTAGTTCAAGTGACTCAAATGAACTAGTTAGAGAGTTGTTCAATTGCAAGGAAATCTTATGTAACTACACAAGACACAATCGAAGCAAAAACGATTTGATTCACTCGAATCGGTTCATGAACTATATATCCACGGTTTGCATTTGCATTCCTTAGTTTATATAAGAATAAGTTCACAAACATCGTTTTTAGATATAACCTACTCAAGTTCGCGGACTGGGTTCGCGGACTTAAGTTCGCGGACGGAGTTCACAAACTCCAGCAGAAATTCTCGGGACAAGAACTTCCGCTAGTTCGCGGACTGAGTTCGCGAACTTGGCTCACGCCACCATGCCGGTTCTCTTGATCAACAAAGTTCGCAAACTTCGGTTCAAGGAATAAGGACTTATACATATATGTGTTTCCACAACAATGCTTATATCCTCCAATGGTTATATAATTTAAACTCTCATTTCAATCATTGGAACATTCTTAGAGGACATTGATATTCTATAGTTGTTATTCACAAACTATTTTTCGTCAAAGTAAGCAATTTCCAAAGTGATTGAAACTTGTCATGACTTTCGTCACTAGGTAAAGATGAACTTGGTTAAAGCGAAAGCTTACCAACACATATTTCGAGAAATATATAGGCGAGATAAACTTGGATCGAAATAGCAAATGTGTATAATCTAAGTCTATATAGCAAAACGACTTGTATCTCAAGATAGGAGATAAATAGACTTTTGAGTGATAGATAAGTTCAAGTCTCCACATACCTTTTAGTCTATGAAGATCCACCGGTTCCTTGAGTAGTCCTTCGTCTTGTATGATTATTTCCATGGAGTTCTTGAGCTCAACTACTGATTATATATTTTTCGTGTTTGTAGTAATGAGGGTTCGAACTCTAAGACTTGTGAAGGTAAAGGATTTTTTTAGACTTATAAAAATATATATACAAAATATTAACAATTTTGGGCGAGAGGTAACCAAGACACTAGATTCCACTACTACGCAAGATTGAATGATAAATATTTCAAAACTCTATTCAATTCTTAAGTCCTCTTTTATCTTTAATTCACTATCAATCATACAAATTCTCAAATATTATTTGTAAACCTTAAGCATAGATTATCAAGAGATTAAACCAAGCATAACCTATCAAACTGAATAACAAATAATTAAGACAATCATTCAAACAATTTAAAACTCTGCAAAAGCAGCGATTAGGTGAATTATATAATTAAATGAAATAGTTACCCATTTATGTTGCGTGAATAGCTTCCTCCATTGCCTTGGTTACGAGGGAATTAACTCATCATGTTGGAAAACCTCTCAAAATATTTTATTAAGCTCAATTGATGTTTACAATAAAGAGAAAGATAAGTAAATGTTCTAAAACAGAATTCTGCGACCCACAGAAGGCGTCCAAAATGAACGACAAAGCTGAGGTGCTGTTGTCGCTGAAATGCTACGACCCACACCTACGACCCACCGACGTGAGTCATTTCCACTGTTTATAAACGACTGCTGCTGCGAGTCCGTTCTTCGTGTTCTTGGTGTTCTTCATCAGCAACAGCAGCAGCAGCAGCAGCAGCAGAGTTTGATCAACTCTTGATTTCTGCGTCTGTGGCTCTCCTCTCTTCTCCCAACTCTCGACAGCCTCTCTAGTACTCCCAGGGAACATATTTATACACCTACAGCTCGTTGAATCTCCCTCAATTACTCCATATAATCTTCATTACTCGGTGTTTAAAGAAAATATTTTCCGAATATTTTCTTCCCTGAAATGATTCTCCACGCGTAAACAGCCTCTGATACTCCCTTATTTAGCTTCTACACGGTCCAAAAGTGTGCTAGAGTCCTCCATGCATCATCATAACACGTCCGAATCCCTCAAAAAATCCTCTCAAACCCGTGACTGCCATGTTCTCTGATGATGACTTTTTTAGACGATTCTAGCCAAATTCGATCGATTCTGACACCCATACTGTATTCCTTAAGCTATATCACATCTTCCTACCAATTTTTAGCCATTGAATCGCACCACAACACCTTCATTTTGTTGATTGAAAATCTGCCAGAGAGAGAATATATTTTCCCGCCAAAAATGAAATTTGAATTATGAGAAGAAAAGTGTCCTCCCCCTAATCCTGTACGGGTGTCCCTTTAGCAATTGGGGTGGAAATAGTAATTTTGGGGTGGAAATAGTAATTTTTCTGGGTTCCTCCGGTACATTTCTGGGACGCTTCCGGTGCATTTCTGGGGTGCCTTTAGTACTTTTCTCCGGGGTGTAAATCATCACTTTTTTGAGCTCATATCGCCGCAAAGGCTTATTTCTCTAAAAACATCTACAAAAACACAAAATAACACAATAAGTACTTAATCGAGTCTAACAATACAGAATATTGAGAACAAAATAGACACATAAATGCGTCTATCAAATACCCCCAAACTTATTATTTGCTAGTCCTCGAGCAAAATTTATTCTTGAAAAGTGACCGAGTTAATCTCGGGTGGGTTTATCAGAGGTATACCCACAAAAACCAATACTCCAGACCCTAGATATCTACGCAGAACCTTGGAAAGCACTAAAGAACCTCCTTGGTTGGCATACAATTATTGACTCTAAGAGGAAGAACCCTGATGCGAAATTCCAATTGGTGTACACGAGTTTGCACTCAAGCATACTAAAATTCATATAAGTGACAGAGCTCTACTAAGATAGTTTCACGATGGACATCATACTCGGAGTCAGACTAATCACATGAAAAGATTAAGAAGATGGAAAAAGAAAACACTAAAGAACCTTGGAAAGCACTAAAGAACCTCCTTGGTTGGCATACAATTATTGACTCTAAGAGGAAGAACCCTGATGCGAAATTCCAATTGGTGTACACGAGTTTGCACTCAAGCATACTAAAATTCATATAAGTGACAGAGCTCTACTAAGATAGTTTCACGATGGACATCATACTCGGAGTCAGACTAATCACATGAAAAGATTAAGAAGATGGAAAAAGAAAAATGTAGATGGTTGAAAAGTGAACGGTGTTTCCCATATCTGTCTGAAGGCCTCTGCCAAGATGAACCTAACCTAAATGACTGAGATACCGGTCTGACTAATATTAACACACTGGCATATACAAGGGAACCAGTGGTCAATAACTTAAATTTAGATCAACAAACTGGCAAATACAAGGGAACCAGCAGTTGACTACACATAACAATAACCATTTTTTTTTAACTTAACGGCATGAATAGATCTTTTGGATCCAAGCGCATGCTTCTTGTCAGCAGATTACACGATAGTTCCCACGGGTCCTGCATTCCACGCTTGCTTAGGCGACGGAAACAGGGAGAACACACGCATATTGCTATCCAAGTGTTAATACTTATTCCGATTGGTCTAACTGGTCCGGTCTAATAATTTTTTTTTTTTTTTTTTTTTTAAAAGGTAACTCAGTCACTCTATTTCACCCTAGCAAAGGTAACAACTTGAATCGTGTGCCCCACCAAATCACTTGAAACAAAAGAAAACTAAAAATAGAAAGTGAAAAGGACTCGACAAGATATGGCGAAACTATCATGTTATTTCTAACACCTGAGCTCTGTGCTTTTATGAATAGACTCTATAGATGTTTCCATCTAGTCAGATTGGTTCCTCAACTCCTAAAACAAAAATGTTTCCATCCACTTAGATTGGTTAGTGCTATCCTTAATAGGCGTAAATTTCTAGGCTCTGGAGTTTATTTATTATGCAACTAAAAAGTTTCTCCCATACCCCCAAACTTAAATCTAACATTGTCCTCAATGTTCTAAAGATGAAACTAAAAGCATGAACAAGGAGAAATTGTTACCACTTGAAGCAAAAGAGATAAGGAAGGATATTACCGTGTCGCAAGAATATTGGGTTACCTCCCAAGAAGTGCTAAGTTTAAAGTCTTCAGCCAGACTTAGGAAAGGATTAGTCAACTCAAACCATAAAGTAACAGTCGAAATAACTGTGGGTCTTCAAAACGAAAAAGAGCTGACCAAAGGAAACTACAATAACCCAAGAAAGTGAACAAGAATAACATGCCCTTATCTAGTTTTTTGATTAAGAAATTTATATCTAATTGTGGTTCAGGTTCAGGTTCTATGAAAGGGTCTAAATAAAATATTTTCCTCGGATGCATTTCCTCATAGGTTGGATCCAAATTATTAGGTCCTAGAGTCTGGAAAAACTCAAATATGATCTTAGAAGCGCACAATAATAACCTAAATAACTGAGGATCCTCTAAGCCAATAAGATTTGACTTACAAATTTGACCACAATGAGAGTAGTGGTCATTCTTAAGCAAATGTGTCGATTCTAATTTCCTAAAGCATTTAGGTCTAGTCTCACAACTTAATATTCGACACATTTGGAATATAAACGTTCCCACAGTTGGAAGAAAACTATTTGGTGGGAAAACAAAGTCAATCTGGGGATCATAGCCTGGGCAAACCACATCAACCAGAGGATGGGTTTCTAACGACTGAACTCCTTCATGGACATCATTAGGCTCGGGAAAACGAGTATGAAGGTAATCTTGTAAAATGGTCGAGGCACAGATATCAAGTCCTAAGTGTAGGGACTTTCTGAGAGTTAAAGGTAAGGCACTAGGGAAGTGATAATCACCCCCAAACTTAGAGTTTTCAGTGTCTCTACATAGACCTCTAATTATTTCTTGAATTTCCGTATCTTCAGAGTCCTTAAAATATTCAAGAGATTCTTCTAAGTTATTATCAGGTAGTGCATCTTTACTCATCTCTACGGGTCTATCTTTTTCTTCCAAGACTATTGTTTCTAAGTCGCTAGACTCTAAAACAGTATTTTCGAAATGAACCCGTTCCTCTAAACCACTATCGGCTTCGTAAACAGGAAATACTACGTCGTCTAAAACGGTGGTATCCCTAATCAAATCCTCGTCCTTTTGAATAGGTGAATAATCATAAAAATTATTTGGATTTGAACTAGAAATAATATAATCACTATACAACTCAATTGGATTACTAGACTCCTGATCACTATGCCTACAAATTTCAGATTCTTCATCACTGCTATCCTCATCATCATAGTACGAAAATGATTGAACCTTATCTAAATAAGTAGTGTCTTTTATTCTAACCTCGTCCTCTAAATTAGGCAAATATTCACTATTTATATCAAGGGTAGAATTGGAAACACTATTTTGGAAAATTAGATTATTTCGAGCAGCATTAGATAACTGTTCATTTTCTTCCTCTAAACGTGCTTGAATTTCACTGAGCGTAACACTTATACTTTCACAAGTCTCATTGAATATCTTAGACCGTTGTGTACTCTCTTCTCTTGAACTAACTGCACGTTCATACTCCCTTCGAATTTGTTGGTAGGTTTCTTCTAGAGATTGAACATGTTTAGAAATGTCATAATCAGGACTAGTTTTTAAGTAATTTTCCAAAAACGCATCACTAGTACTATAATATTCCTGATTTTCTTGCTCGTAATACCAATTCGTGTGTGGATAGTAATTGGGCTCACTATGGTATGAACCATAACCTTGAAAAGGTTGGCGTTCCCAACTACTATTCCCACCATGGTCATAAAACTGATGATGTCCATATTCAAATTCAGGTCGATACTCATTGTATTGGCTTCTATCATACCAGTTCGACATTCTTAATTGCAAGGGAATTCTACACAATCACAAACAAGGCCGACTCGACTCCACCAAAACAAACCTAAAGATTTCTAGCAAACAAAAAGCATGATGGCTCCACTTAGATTGTTTCTAGACCAGCTTCTATCTTTCGAAAGGGAATTCGTTGCAATTTGAGCAAACCCCTCTGGAATCAATCTGAGTCAAAGTAAGTTGAATTGAGGCGAGGGAAGCTCAGTGGAGCTTTGATACCCAAGGCCTCACCGCTATCACAAGGCGGCGCAGTCACGCATTCAACTCACAGAAACCATCATGAACTTTGGAGTGTGCTTAAAGAGCAACCAATATTTTTCGAACGAGTTTCCTATTAAGCTCGTTACCCTATCAGTCTCGTTCTATTCTCCGGCAGCGGCGCCATTTTGTTGTTGTTTTGAAAGTGGTAGTAAAAGTTCGTTGCTCGGACTTGTAAAGATTAAAGTTTTCTAAAATAATAAATATATACACAATAATTGTCACAATGGGCGAGAGATACTGGGACTAAAGATTCGGCCATTTTTCATTTTCAAGTGGTTCAGAATTTAATTCTAGGCGATTATAGTTCAAAACAAAACAAATATTAACTCTAGTTTATTGCCAAGATAGATTTATAAAATATTACTTGTATTTCTTAAGCATGGCATATCAAAAATCCCTAGGACTAAGCATAAACCATCAAATGAAATCACAAATAATTAATTAAAATCTTAATTCAATTAAAATTGGTGCAAAAAGTTAATATAGAATTAAATAAAATTACCCCAAGTATGAAGTTTGGCCTCCTCCGTCGTCCCAGTGTTGGGTTTTAGCTCATCATAGTAAAAATTCTCTCAAAATAATTATTTATTGCTCAAAAAGTTGTTTACAAATGATAAAAATGAGTAAAACAATTGAACAGAAAAATCGCAACAGAAATAACTGTTGCAAAGGCGCTGTTCAGCTGTTACAAAAAGAACGATAAATGATAACTGCTGTGGTACGAAAAACTACGACCCACGCGTGTGCGTCTTAGACACTGTTGATAAACGACTGCTTCTGCG
The DNA here is from genome assembly GCF_003573695.1 of Papaver somniferum. Lineage (NCBI taxonomy): Eukaryota > Viridiplantae > Streptophyta > Magnoliopsida > Ranunculales > Papaveraceae > Papaver > Papaver somniferum. The sequence goes on from NC_039359.1 coordinate 128,105,590, forward strand.
AGTCCGTTCTTCGTGTTCTTCATCTTCATCAATGGCAGCAGCAGCAGCAGAGAGAAATCATGGTTCTCGATCTGCAGCGTTCCTTCTCTCCTCCCAACTCTCGACAGCCTCTCTAGTACTCCCAGGGAACATATTTATACACCTACAGCTCGTTGAATCTCCCTCAATTACTCCATATAATCTTCATTACTCGGTGTTTAAAGAAAATATTTTCCGAATATTTTCTTCCCTGAAATGATTCTCCACGCGTAAACAGCCTCTGATACTCCCTTATTTAGCTTCTACACGGTCCAAAAGTGTGCTAGAGTCCTCCATGCATCATCATAACACGTCCGAATCCCTCAAAAAATCCTCTCAAACCCGTGACTGCCATGTTCTCTGATGATGACTTGTTTAGCCGATTCTAGCCAAATTCGATCGATTCTGACACACATACTGTATTCCTTAAGCTATATCACATCTTCCTACCAATTTTTAGCCATTGAATCGCACCACAACACCTTCATTTTGTTGATTGAAAATCTGCCAGAGAGAGAATATATTTTCCCGCCAAAAATGAAATTTGAATTATGAGAAGAAAAGTGTCCTCCCCCTAATCCTGTACGGGTGTCCCTTTAGCAATTGGGGTGGAAATAGTAATTTTGGGGTGGAAATAGTAATTTTTCAGGGTTCCTCCGGTACATTTCTGGGACGCTTCCGGTGCATTTCTGGGGTGCCTTTAGTACTTTTCTCCGGGGTGTAAATCATCACTTTTTTGAGCTCATTTCGCCGCAAAGGCTTATTTCTCTAAAAACATCTACAAAAACACAAAATAACACAATAAGTACTTAATCGAGTCTAACAATACAGAATATTGAGAACAAAATAGACACATAAATGCGTCTATCAAATACCCCCAAACTTATTATTTGCTAGTCCTCGAGCAAAATTTATTCTTGAAAAGTGACCGAGTTAATCTCGGGTGGGTTTATCAGAGGTGTACCCACAAAAACCAATACTCCAGACCCTAGCTATCTACGCAGAACCTTGGAAAGCACTAAAGAACCTCCTTGGTTGGCATACAATTATTGACTCTAAGAGGAAGAACCCTGATGCGAAATTCCAATTGGTGTACACGAGTTTGCACTCAAGCATACTAAAATTCATATAAGTGACAGAGCTCTACTAAGATAGTTTCACGATGGACATCATACTCGGAGTCATACTAATCACATGAAAAGATTAAGAAGATGGAAAAAGAAAAATGTAGATGGTTGAAAAGTGAACGGTGTTTCCCATATCTGTCTGAAGGCCTCTGCCAAGATGAACCTAACCTAAATGACTGAGATACCGGTCTGACTAATATTAACACACTGGCATATACAAGGGAACCAGTGGTCAATAACTTAAATTTAGATCAACAAACTGGCAAATACAAGGGAACCAGCAGTTGACTACACATAACAATAACCATTTTTTTTTTAACTTAACGGCATGAATAGATCTTTTGGATCCAAGCGCATGCTTCTTGTCAGCAGATTACACGATAGTTCCCACGGGTCCTGCATTCCACGCTTGCTTAGGCGACGGAAACAGGGAGAACACACGCATATTGCTATCCAAGTGTTAATACTTATTCCGATTGGTCTAACTGGTCCGGTCTTTTTTCTTTTTTTTTTTTGGAAAAGGTAACTCAGTCACTCTATTTCACCCTAGCAAAGGTAACAACTTGAATCGTGTGCCCCACCAAATCACTTGAAACAAAAGAAAACTAAAAATAGAAAGTGAAAAGGACTCGACAAGATATGGCGAAACTATCATGTTATTTCTAACACCTGAGCTCTGTGCTTTTATGAATAGACTCTATAGATGTTTCCATCTAGTCAGATTAGTTCCTCAACTCCTAAAACAAAAATGTTTCCATCCACTTAGATTGGTTAGTGCTATCCTAAATACGCATAAATTCTAGGCTCTGGAGTTTATTTATTGCAACTAAAAAGTTTCTCCCATACCCCCAAACTTAAATCTAACATTGTCCTCAATGTTCTAAAGATGAAATTAAAAGCATGAACAAGGAGAGACAGTTACTATTTGAAGCAAAAGAGTGAAGGAAGGATATTACCGGGTTGCATGAGATTGGGTTACCTCCCAAGAAGTGCTAAGTTTAAAGTCTTCAGCCAGACTTAGGAAAGGTTTAGTCAACTCGAACCATAAAGTAACAGTCGAAATAACTGTGGGTCTTCAAAACCAAATAGAGCTGACCAAAGGAAACTGCAGTGAACCAAGAAAATGGACAAGAATAGCATGCCCTTACCTAGTTTCCTGAAAACTATCGCTAATTGCGGTTCAGGTTCAGGTTCTATGAAAGGGTCTAAATAGAATATTTTCATTGGCTGCGTTTCTTCATAGATGGGATCTGAATCACTAGGTCTTAGAGTCTGTGAAAACTCAAATACGAACTTAGAATCACGAAGTAATAACCTAAATAATTGCGGATCATCTAAGTCAATCAGATATGACTTACATAGTTGACCACAGTGAGAGTAGTGGTCATTCTTAGGAAAATGTGTCGATTCCATTAACCTAAAGTACTTAGGCTTAGTCTCAGAACTTAATATTCGACTCATTTGAAACGTTCCCACAGTTGGAAGAAAACTATTTGGTGGGAAAACAAAGTCAATCTGGGTATCATAGCCTGGGAAAACCACATCAACCAGAGGATGGGTTTCTAACGACTGAACTCCTTCATGGACATCATTAGGCTCGGGAAAACGAGTATGAAGGTAATCTTGTAAAATGGTCGAGGCACAGATATCAAGTCCTAAGTGTAGGGACTTTCTGAGAGTTAAAGGTAAGGCACTAGGGAAGTGATAATCACCCCCAAACTTAGAGTTTTCAGTGTCTCTAGATAGACCTCTAATTATTTCTTGAATTTCCGTATCTTCAGAGTCCTTAAAATATTCAAGAGATTCTTCTAAGTTATTATCAGGTAGTGCATCTTTACTCATCTCTACGGGTCTATCTTTTTCTTCCAAGACTATTGTTTCTAAGTCGCTAGACTCTAAAACAGTATTTTCGAAATGAACCCGTTCCTCTAAACCACTATCGGCTTCGTAAACAGGAAATACTACGTCGTCTAAAACGGTGGTATCCCTAATCAAATCCTCGTCCTTTTGAATAGGTGAATAATCATAAAAATTATTTGGATTTGAACTAGAAATAATATAATCACTATACAACTCAATTGGATTACTAGACTCCTGATCACTATGCCTACAAATTTCAGATTCTTCATCACTGCTATCCTCATCATCATAGTACGAAAATTATTGAACCTTATCTAAATAAGTAGTGTCTTTTATTCTAACCTCGTCCTCTAAATTAGGCAAATATTCACTATTTATATCAAGGGTAGAATTGGAAACACTATTTTGGAAAATTAGATTATTTCGAGCAGCATTAGATAACTGTTCATTTTCTTCCTCTAAACGTGCTTGAATTTCACTGAGCGTAACACTTATACTTTCACAAGTCTCATTGAATATCTTAGACCGTTGTGTACTCTCTTCTCTTGAACTAACTGCACGTTCATACTCCCTTCGAATTTGTTGGTAGGTTTCTTCTAGAGATTGAACATGTTTAGAAATGTCATAATCAGGACTAGTTTTTAAGTAATTTTCCAAAAACGCATGACTAGTACTATAATATTCCTGATTTTCTTGCTCGTAAGACCAATTCGTGTGTGGATAGTAATTAGGCTCACTATGGTATGAACCATAACCTTGAAAAGGTTGGCGTTCCCAACTACTATTCCCACCATGGTCATAAAACTGATGATGTCCATATTCAAATTCAGGTCGATACTCATTGTATTGGCTTCTATCATACCAGTTCGACATTCTTAATTGCAAGGGAATTCTACACAATCACAAACAAGGCCGACTCGACTCCACCAAAACAAACCTAAATATTTCTAGCAAACAAAAAGCATGATGGCTCCACTTAGATTGTTTCTAGACCAGCTTCTATCTTTCGAAAGGGAATTCGTTGCAATTTGAGCAAACCCCTCTGGAATCAATCCGAGTCAAAGTAAGTTGAATTGAGGCGAGGGAAGCTCAGTGGAGCTTTGATACCCAAGGCCTCACCGCTATCGCAAGGCGGCGCAGTCACGCATTCAACCCACAGAAACCATCATGAACTTTGGAGTGTGCTTAAAGAGCAACCAATATTTTTCGAACGAGTTTCCTATTAAGCTCGTTACCCTATCGGTCTCGTTCTATTCCAAATTTTAAGCTTGGGTTCGCGTTAGGTTTCGTTTTCCTAAGGCGGGCAAGAAGGGAACGGTGATGAAATCCGAACCCTTATCTTGTTTAGGCCAGGCCTTGCCCTTTACTAGGAAAATAAAAACAGTCCGGTTCGTCCTCAAACAATTATCACCTTAAGGCAGACAGTAACCCGCTTGCAGGAGATTCGCGGGTGTTTCGATTGGACTTACCTCCCGTACCAGACGGGCGATGAACCGTTGTCGTCGACTCGGGCCACGACTCCTATGCCGTGTGCGAACCCGAGGGGCCGAGACGATATAGTAATCGTCGTCCTTCCCTGCAAACAGTTTGTATTTAATTTTTTTTTTTTTTAATTTATAACCCTTCCGTAGGGTTTTAAAAATATTGTCCAAAGTCCAGAATAAAGTCCAAATAAAAAAAGAAAGTACAAAATAAAAAAAAAATTACAGTTTTCCTCACACACTCTAAAAAAAAAAATTTAAAAATTAAATCCTAAAATTGTCCTTTTTTCTTCTCTTTTCGCTTTTCGCTTTAAGCTTTTTCCTCTCCAAGTCCTTAGTGCTCCACTTAGAACCTGTAAATCAAAGACAAAAAGACAAAGTAAAAAGGAACAAATAATTCTAAAAAAAAATAGTAAACCTAAAAAAAAAAAAATTCTACCTAAGCACAAATCCGCGTCGGCGGCGCCAAAATGATTATATATTTTTCGTTTTTGTAGTAATGAGGGTTCGAACTCTAAGACTTGTGAAGGTAAAGGATTTTTTTAGACTTATAAAAATATATATACAAAATATTAACAATTTTGGGCGAGAGGTAACCAAGACACTAGATTCCACTACTACGCAAGATTGAATGATAAATATTTCAAAACTCTATTCAATTCTTAAGTCCTCTTTTATCTTTAATTCACTATCAATCATACAAATTCTCAAATATTATTTGTAAACCTTAAGCATAGATTATCAAGAGATTAAACCAAGCATAACCTATCAAACTGAATAACAAATAATTAAGACAATCATTCAAACAATTTAAAACTCTGCAAAAGCAGCGATTAGGTGAATTATATAATTAAATGAAATAGTTACCCATTTATGTTGCGTGAATAGCTTCCTCCATTGCCTTGGTTACGAGGGAATTAACTCATCATGTTGGAAAACCTCTCAAAATATTTTATTAAGCTCAATTGATGTTTACAATAAAGAGAAAGATAAGTAAATGTTCTAAAACAGAATTCTGCGACCCACAGAAGGCGTCCAAAATGAACGACAAAGCTGAGGTGCTGTTGTCTCTGAAATTCTACGACCCACACCTACGACCCACAGACATGAGTCATTTCCACTGTTTATAAACGACTGCTGCTGCGAGTCCGTTCTTCGTGTTCTTGGTGTTCTTCATCAGCAACAGCAGCAGCAGCAGCAGCAGCAGAGTTTGATCAACTCTTGATTTCTGCGTCTGTGGCTCTCCTCTCTTCTCCCAACTCTCGACAGCCTCTCTAGTACTCCCAGGGAACATATTTATACACCTACAGCTCGTTGAATCTCCCTCAATTACTCCATATAATCTTCATTACTCGGTGTTTAAAGAAAATATTTTCCGAATATTTTCTTCCCTGAAATGATTCTCCACGCGTAAACAGCCTCTGATACTCCCTTATTTAGCTTCTACACGGTCCAAAAGTGTGCTAGAGTCCTCCATGCATCATCATAACACGTCCGAATCCCTCAAAAAATCCTCTCAAACCCGTGACTGCCATGTTCTCTGATGATGACTTGTTTAGCCGATTCTAGCCAAATTCGATCGATTCTGACACACATACTGTATTCCTTAAGCTATATCACATCTTCCTACCAATTTTTAGCCATTGAATCGCACCACAACACCTTCATTTTGTTGATTGAAAATCTGCCAGAGAGAGAATATATTTTCCCGCCAAAAATGAAATTTGAATTATGAGAAGAAAAGTGTCCTCCCCCTAATCCTGTACGGGTGTCCCTTTAGCAATTGGGGTGGAAATAGTAATTTTGGGGTGGAAATAGTAATTTTTCAGGGTTCCTCCGGTACATTTCTGGGACGCTTCCGGTGCATTTCTGGGGTGCCTTTAGTACTTTTCTCCGGGGTGTAAATCATCACTTTTTTGAGCTCATTTCGCCGCAAAGGCTTATTTCTCTAAAAACATCTACAAAAACACAAAATAACACAATAAGTACTTAATCGAGTCTAACAATACAGAATATTGAGAACAAAATAGACACATAAATGCGTCTATCAAATACCCCCAAACTTATTATTTGCTAGTCCTCGAGCAAAATTTATTCTTGAAAAGTGACCGAGTTAATCTCGGGTGGGTTTATCAGAGGTGTACCCACAAAAACCAATACTCCAGACCCTAGCTATCTACGCAGAACCTTGGAAAGCACTAAAAAACCTCCTTGGTTGGCATACAATTATTGACTCTAAGAGGAAGAACCCTGATGCGAAATTCCAATTGGTGTACACGAGTTTGCACTCAAGCATACTAAAATTCATATAAGTGACAGAGCTCTACTAAGATAGTTTCACGATGGACATCATACTCGGAGTCAGACTAATCACATGAAAAGATTAAGAAGATGGAAAAAGAAAAATGTAGATGGTTGAAAAGTGAACGGTGTTTCCCATATCTGTCTGAAGGCCTCTGCCAAGATGAACCTAACCTAAATGACTGAGATACCTGTCTGACTAATATTAACACACTGGCATATACAAGGGAACCAGTGGTCAATAACTTAAATTTAGATCAACAAACTGGCAAATACAAGGGAACCAGCAGTTGACTACACATAACAATAACCATTTTTTTTTTTTTTTTTTAACTTAACAGCATGAATAGATCTTTTGGATCCAAGCGCATGCTTCTTGTCAGCAGATTACACGATAGTTCCCACGGGTCCTGCATTCCACGCTTGCTTAGGCGACGGAAACAGGGAGAACACACGCATATTGCTATCCAAGTGTTAATACTTATTCCGATTGGTCTAACTGGTCCGGTCTAATAATAATTTTTTTTTTTTTTTTTTTTTTTGAAAAGGTAACTCAGTCACTCTATTTCACCCTAGCAAAGGTAACAACTTGAATCGTGTGCCCCACCAAATCACTTGAAATAAAAGAAAACTAAAAATAGAAAGTGAAAAGGACTCGACAAGATATGGCGAAACTATCATGTTATTTCTAACACCTGAGCTCTGTGCTTTTATGAATAGACTCTATAGATGTTTCCATCTAGTCAGATTGGTTCCTCAACTCCTAAAACAAAAATGTTTCCATCCACTTAGATTGGTTAGTGCTATCCTTAATAGGCGTAAATTTCTAGGCTCTGGAGTTTATTTATTATGCAACTAAAAAGTTTCTCCCATACCCCCAAACTTAAATCTAACATTGTCCTCAATGTTCTAAAGATGAAACTAAAAGCATGAACAAGGAGAAACTGTTACCACTTGAATCAAAAGAGATAAGGAAGGATATTACCGTGTCGCAAGAATATTGGGTTACCTCCCAAGAAGTGCTAAGTTTAAAGTCTTCAGCCAGACTTAGGAAAGGATTAGTCAACTCAAACCATAAAGTAACAGTCGAAATAACTGTGGGTCTTCAAAACGAAAAAGAGCTGACCAAAGGAAACTACAATAACCCAAGAAAGTGAACAAGAATAACATGCCCTTATCTAGTTTTCTGATTAAGAAATTTATATCTAATTGTGGTTCAGGTTCAGGTTCTATGAAAGGGTCTAAATAAAATATTTTCCTCGGATGCATTTCCTCATAGGTTGGATCCAAATTATTAGGTCCTAGAGTCTGGAAAAACTCAAATATGATCTTAGAAGCGCACAATAATAACCTAAATAACTGAGGATCCTCTAAGCCAATAAGATTTGACTTACAAATTTGACCACAATGAGAGTAGTGGTCATTCTTAAGCAAATGTGTCGATTCTAATTTCCTAAAGCATTTAGGTCTAGTCTCACAACTTAATATTCGACACATTTGGAATATAAACGTTCCCACAGTTGGAAGAAAACTATTTGGTGGGAAAACAAAGTCAATCTGGGGATCATAGCCTGGGCAAACCACATCAACCAGAGGATGGGTTTCTAACGACTGAACTCCTTCATGGACATCATTAGGCTCGGGAAAACGAGTATGAAGGTAATCTTGTAAAATGGTCAAGGCACAGATATCAAGTCCTAAGTGTAGGGACTTTCTGAGAGTTAAAGGTAAGGCACTAGGGAAGTGATAATCACCCCCAAACTTAGAGTTTTCAGTGTCTCTAGATAGACCTCTAATTATTTCTTGAATTTCCGTATCTTCAGAGTCCTTAAAATATTCAAGAGATTCTTCTAAGTTATTATCAGGTAGTGCATCTTTACTCATCTCTACGGGTCTATCTTCTTCTTCCAAGACTATTGTTTCTAAGTCGCTAGACTCTAAAACAGTATTTTCGAAATGAACCCGTTCCTCTAAACCACTATCGGCTTCGTAAACAGGAAATACTACGTCGTCTAAAACGGTGGTATCCCTAATCAAATCCTCGTCCATTTGAATAGGTGAATAATCATAAAAATTATTTGGATTTGAACTAGAAATAATATAATCATTATACAACTCAATTGGATTACTAGACTCCTGATCACTATGCCTACATATTTCAGATTCTTCATCACTGCTATCCTCATCATCATAGTACGAAAATGATTGAACCTTATCTAAATAAGTAGTGTCTTTTATTCTAACCTCGTCCTCTAAATTAGGCAAATATTCACTATTTATATCAAGGGTAGAATTGGAAACACTATTTTGGAAAATTAGATTATTTCGAGCAGCATTAGATAACTGTTCATTTTCTTCCTCTAAACGTGCTTGAATTTCACTGAGCGTAACACTTATACTTTCACAAGTCTCATTGAATATCTTAGACCGTTGTGTACTCTCTTCTCTTGAACTAACTGCACGTTCATACTCCCTTCGAATTTGTTGGTAGGTTTCTTCTAGAGATTGAACATGTTTAGAAATGTCATAATCAGGACTAGTTTTTAAGTAATTTTCCAAAAACGCATCACTAGTACTATAATATTCCTGATTTTCTTGCTCGTAATACCAATTCGTGTGTGGATAGTAATTGGGCTCACTATGGTATGAACCATAACCTTGAAAAGGTTGGCGTTCCCAACTACTATTCCCACCATGGTCATAAAACTGATGATGTCCATATTCAAATTCAGGTCGATACTCATTGTATTGGCTTCTATCATACCAGTTCGACATTCTTAATTGCAAGGGAATTCTACACAATCACAAACAAGGCCGACTCGACTCCACCAAAACAAACCTAAAGATTTCTAGCAAACAAAAAGCATGATGGCTCCACTTAGATTGTTTCTAGACCAGCTTCTATCTTTCGAAAGGGAATTCGTTGCAATTTGAGCAAACCCCTCTGGAATCAATCTGAGTCAAAGTAAGTTGAATTGAGGCGAGGGAAGCTCAGTGGAGCTTTGATACCCAAGGCCTCACCGCTATCACAAGGCGGCGCAGTCACGCATTCAACTCACAGAAACCATCATGAACTTTGAAGTGTGCTTAAAGAGCAACCAATATTTTTCGAACGAGTTTCCTATTAAGCTCGTTACCCTATCGGTCTCGTTCTATTCCAAATTTTAAAGCTTGGGTTCGCGTTAGGTTTCGTTTTCCTAAGGCGGGCAAGAAGGGAACGGTGATGAAATCCGAACCCTTATCTTGTTTAGGCCAGGCCTTGCCCTTTACTAGGAAAATAAAGACAGTCCGGTTCGTCCTCAAACAATTATCACCTTAAGGCAGACAGTAACCCGCTTGCAGGAGATTCGCGGGTGTTTCGATTGGACTTACCTCCCGTACCAGACGGGCGATGAACCGTTGTCGTCGACTCGGGCCACGACTCCTATGTCGTGTGCGAACCCGAGGGGCCGAGACGATATAGTAATCGTCGTCCTTCCCTGCACACAGTTTATATAATAATTTTTTTTTTTTTTATAATAATACCCTTCCGTAGGGTTAAAAAAAAAATAAAGTCCAATTTTTCAAAGTCCAAAGTCCAAAATAAATAAAAAAAAAATTACAGTTTTCCTCACACACTCTAAAAAAAATTAAAAATTAAATCCTAAAATTGTCCTTTTTTTTCTTCTCTTTTCGCTTTTCGCTTTAAGGTTTTTCCTCTCCAAGTCCTTAGTTTTCACTTTGAACCTGCAAAATAAAGACAAAAAGAAACGTAAAAAGGAACAAACAATTCTAAAAAAAAAATAATAATAATAATAAACCTAAAGAAAATTCTACCTAAGCACAAATCCGCGTCGGCGGCGCCATTTGATTAAAAGATTTTTCGGTGGTTGTAGTAATGAGGTTCAAACTCTAAGATTTGTGAAGGTGAAGGATTTTTAGATTTATAAAAATTATATACAAATATAGACAAATTGGTAGAGAGTTACTGGGACTAAAGATTCGGCCATTTTTCATTTTCAAGTGGTTCAGAATTTAATTCTAGGCGATTATAGTTCAAAACAAAACAAATATTAACTCTAGTTTATTGCCAAGATAGATTTTATAAAATATTACTTGTATTTCTTAAGCATGGCATATCAAAAATCCCTAGGACTAAGCATAAACCATCAAATGAAATCACAAATAAGTAATTAAAATCTTAATTCAATTAAAATTAGTGCAAAAAGTAAATATAGAATTAAATAAAATTACCCCAAGTATGAAGTTTGGCCTCCTCCGTCGTCCCAGTGTTGGGTTTTAGCTCATCATAGTAAAAATGCTCTCAAAATAATTAGTTATTGCTCAAAAAGTTGTTTACAAATGATAAAAATGAGTAAAACAATTGAACAGAAAAATCGCAACAGAAATAACTGTTGCAATGGCGCTGTTCAGCTGTTACAAAAAGAACGATAAATGATAACTGCTGTTGTACGAAGAACTACGACCCACGGGTGTGCGTCTTAGACACTGTTGATAAACGACTGCTTCTGCGAGTCCGTTCTTCGTGTTCTTCATCTTCATCAATGGCAGCAGCAGCAGCAGAGAGAAATCATGGTTCTCGATCTGCAGCGTTCCTTCTCTCCTCCCAACTCTCGACAGCCTTCTAGTCGACCCAAAGATCTTATTTATACCCAACAGGAGCATTTAATCTCTCGCAATAACTCATAGTGATTTCTTTTTATTCGGCTTTGAAGAAAATATTATTTTCCAGATTTTCTTCCTATTTTTTGCTCCTGCACGCATATGCTTGTGTATATATTCCTCTGTTAATCTCCTCCACACTTCGTACAGGTCCATACACGTTCCAACATGTTCATCGAGTCATCAAAACACGTTCAAACTCTGAAAAACCCGTGAAATATTCTTCCCGAGAAAGTGTTGCTCTGTTCACTTCTTGCGAGTTGTTTATCCAAATTTGATCAACCTAAAGACCCATTTCATTCCTGTCTAGCCCATTAGAAGATACCCAATGAGTTTCAGCCATTGAATCTCTTTGTAGATCGTTCAAAAATCGAAACAAAAATCTGCCAGAACCTGTTCTTGGTTTCCCGCCATTTCTCAAAATTTGAATTTTTGAGAACAAAATGTCCTCCCCCTAATCCTGTACGGGTGTCCCTTTAGCAATTTGGCTGAAATAGTAATTCTTGGGTGGAAATAGTAATTTTTCTGGGTTCCTCTGGGACATTTCTGGTGCATTTCTGGGGTGCCTTTAGTACTTTTCTCCGGGGTGTAAATCATCACTTTTTTGAGCAACTCTTTCCACAGAAGGGTATTTTCTCCAAAAACACCTAAACAAACATAAAAACACCGTAATAAGAACAAATGGGTACTAACAAAATACACAAAAGAGATGAAAATAGTCACATAAATGTGTCTATCAAATACCCCCAAACTTATTATTTGCTAGTCCTCGAGCAAAATTTATTCTTGAAAAGTGACCGAGTTAATCTCGGGTGGGTTTATCAGAGGTGTACCCACAAAAACCAATACACCAGACCCTAGCTATCTACGCAGAACCTTGGAAAGCACTAAAGAACCTCCTTGGTTGGCATACAATTATTGACTCTAAGAGGAAGAACCCTGATGCGAAATTCCAATTGCTGTACACGAGTTTGCACTCAAGCATACTAAAATTCATATAAGTGACAGAGCTCTACTAAGATAGTTTCACGATGGACATCATACTCGGAGTCAGACTAATCACATGAAAAGATTAAGAAGATGGAAAAAGAAAAATGTAGATGGTTGAAAAGTGAACGGTGTTTCCCATATCTGTCTGAAGGCCTCTGCCAAGATGAACCTAACCTAAATGACTGAGATACCGGTCTGACTAATATTAACACACTGGCATATACAAGGGAACCAGTGGTCAATAACTTAAATTTAGATCAACAAACTGGCAAATACAAGGGAACCAGCAGTTGACTACACATAACAATAACCATTTTTTTTTTTTTTAACTTAACGGCATGAATAGATCTTTTGGATCCAAGCGCATGCTTCTTGTCAGCAGATTACACGATAGTTCCCACGGGTCCTGCATTCCACGCTTGCTTAGGCGACGGAAACAGGGAGAACACACGCATATTGCTATCCAAGTGTTAATACTTATTCCGATTGGTCTAACTGGTCCGGTCTAATAATTTTTTTATTTTTTTTTTTTATTTTTTATTTTTTTTTTTGAAAAGGTAACTCAGTAACTCTATTTCACCCTAGCAAAGGTAACAACTTGAATCGTGTGCCCCACCAAATCACTTGAAACAAAAGAAAACTAAAAATAGAAAGTGAAAAGGACTCGACAAGATATGGCGAAACTATCATGTTATTTCTAACACCTGAGCTCTGTGCTTTTATGAATAGACTCTATAGATGTTTCCATCTAGTCAGATTGGTTCCTCAACTCCTAAAACAAAAATGTTTTCCATCCACTTAGATTGGTTAGTGCTATCCTAAATACGCATAAATTTCTAGGCTCTGGAGTTTATTTATTGCAACTAAAAAGTTTCTCCCATACCCCCAAACTTAAATCTAACATTGTCCTCAATGTTCTTAAGATGAAACTAAAAGCATGAACAAGGAGAAACTGTTACCACTTGAAGCAAAAGAGATAAGGAAGGATATTACCGTGTCGCAAGAATATTGGGTTACCTCCCAAGAAGTGCTAAGTTTAAAGTCTTCAGCCAGACTTAGGAAAGGATTAGTCAACTCGAACCATAAAGTAACAGTCGAAATAACTGTGGGTCTTCAAAACGAAAAAGAGCTGACCAAAGGAAACTACAATAACCCAAGAAAGTGAACAAGAATAACATGCCCTTATCTAGTTTCCTGATTAAGATATTTATATCTAATTGTGGTTCAGGTTCAGGTTCTATGAAAGGGTCTAAATAAAATATTTTCCTCGGATGCATTTCCTCATAGGTTGGATCCAAATTATTAGGTCCTAGAGTTTGGAAAAACTCAAATAAGAACTTAGAATCACAAAATAATAATAACCTAAATAACTGAGGATCCTCTAAGTCAATCAGGTTTGACTTACATAATTGACCACAGTGAGAGTAGTGGTCATTCTTAAGCAAATATGTCGATTCTAATTTCCTAAGGCATTTAGGTTTAGTCTCACAACTTAATATTCGACACATTTGGAATATAAACGTTCCCACATTTGGAAGAAAACTATTTGGTGGGAAAACAAAATCAATCTTGGTATTATTGCCTGGGTTAACCACATCAACCAGAGGATGGGTTTCTAACATTTGAGACTCTTGTTGGATATCATTAGGTTCTGGAAAACGATTATGAAGATAATCTTGTAAGATGGTTGAGGCATTGATGTCAAGTCCCAAGTGAGGGACCTTACTAAGAGTTAAAGCACATGGAGAATGATACTCACCCCCAAACTTAGAGTTTTCGGCGTCTCTAGATAGACTGGTCATAACCTCCCTAATTTCTAGGTCGGCAATTGATTTTTCTAAGTCAGGTTCATCCTCGCTAATCTCTACGAGTTCATCTAAGACTATTGTTTCTAAATCGTTTGACTCGATCTCAAGATAAACTGGTTCCTCTAAACCATCATCGGTTTCGTAAACAGGACATACTACATCGTCTGAAACGGGGGTATCTCTAGTAAAATCCTCGTCCTTTTGAATAGGTGAATAATTTTTAAAATTATTAGGATCTGAACCAGAAATAATATAATCATTATAAGGCTCAACTGGGGTAACAAATTCCTGATCACTATTCCCACATATTTCAGATTCTTCATCATCACTATCCTCATCATCATGATACAATTTTTGAAATTCAAGAATTCTCAATCTTTGTTCCAAACTACATGGTCTATGTTTAAAATATTTCTCATAGATCGTTAGAGGTGATTCCTCAATAAAAGTTGGAGTATCCATATATCGCTGCCCACGCATATATTCACCAAGAGTCATTTCCGAAGACGTCTCTTGATAACGAGAATTTCTAGACATATATTCTCGCAACGTCATCGCAGGTGGCGTCTCCTCAAAAGGATTCATCACCGAAGAAATATAAACTACAGAGGGATTCTATACAATCACAAACAAGGCCGACTCGACTCCACCAAGCAAACCTAAAGATTTCTAGCAAACAAAAAGCATGATGGCTCCACTTAGATTGTTTCTAGACCAGCTTCTATCTTTCGAAAGGGAATTCGTTGCAATTTGAGCAAACCCCTCTGGAATCAATCCGAGTCAAAGTAAGTTGAATTGAGGCGAGGGAATCTCAGTGGAGCTTTGATACCCAAGGCCTCACCGCTATCACAAGGCGGCGCAGTCACGCATTCAACTCACAGAAACCATCATGAACTTTGGAGTGTGCTTAAAGAGCAACCAATATTTTTCGAACGAGTTTCCTATTAAGCTCGTTACCCTATCGGTCTCGTTCTATTCCAAATTTTAAGCTTGGGTTCGCGTTAGGTTTCGTTTTCCTAAGGCGGGCAAGAAGGGAACGGTGATGAAATCCGAACCCTTATCTTGTTTAGGCCAGGCCTTGCCCTTTACTAGGAAAATAAAGACAATCCGGTTCGTCCTCAAACAATTATCACCTTAAGGCAGACAGTAACCCGCTTGCAGGAGATTCGCGGGTGTTTCGATTGGACTTACCTCCCGTACCAGACGGGCGATGAACCGTTGTCGTCGACTCGGGCCACGACTCCTATGCCGTGTGCGAACCCGAGGGGCCGAGACGATATAGTAATCGTCGTCCTTCCCTGCACACAGTTTATATAATAATTTATTTTTATTTTTATAATAATACCCTTCCGTAGGGTTAAAAAAAAGAATAAAGTCCAATTGTCCAGAATAAATAAAAAAATTTACAGTTTTCCTCACACACTCTAAAAAAAAAAAAATTTAAAAATTAAATCCTAAAATTGTCCTTTTTTCTTCTCTTTTCGCTTTTTGCTTTAGGCTTTTTCCTCTCCAAGTCCTTAGTGTTCCACTTCGAACCTGTAAATCAAAGACAAAAAGACAAAGTAAAAAGGAACAAATAAAAAAAATAAAAATAAAATAAAAAAAAATAAACCTAAAAATTCTACCTAAGCACAAATCCGCGTCGGCGGCGCCAAAATGATTAAAGATTTAATGGGGGTTGTAGTAATAAAGGTTCGAACTCTAAGACTTGTGAAGGTAAAGGATTTTTTTAGACTTATAAAAATATATATACAAAATATTAACAATTTTGGGCGAGAGGTAACCAAGACACTAGATTCCACTACTACGCAAGATTGAATGATAAATATTTCAAAACTCTATTCAATTCTTAAGTCCTCTTTTATCTTTAATTCACTATCAATCATACAAATTCTCAAACATTATTTGTAAACCTTAAGCATAAATTATCAAGATATTAAACCAAGAATAACCTATCAAACTGAATAACAAATAATTAAGACAATCATTCAAACAATTTAAAACTCTGCAAAAGCAGCGATTAGGTGAATTATATAATTAAATGAAATAGTTACCCATTTATGTTGCGTGAATAGCTTCCTCCATTGCCTTGGTTACGAGGGAATTAACTCATCATGTTGGAAAACCTCTCAAAATATTTTATTAAGCTCAATTGATGTTTACAATAAAGAGAAAGATAAGTAAATGTTCTAAAAAAGGATTCTGCGACCCACAGAAGGGTCCAAAAATTAACGACAAAGATGAGGTGCTGTTGTCGCTGAAATGCTAAGACCCACACCTACGACCCACGGATGTGAGTCATTTTCACTGTTGATAAACGACTGCTGCTGCGAGTCCGTTCTTCGTGTTCTTGGTGTTCTTCATCAGCAGCAGCAGAGTTTGATCAACTCTTGATTTCTGCGTCTGTGGCTCTCCTCTCTTCTCCCAACTCTCGACAGCCTATCTAGTACTCCCAGGGAACATATTTATACACCTACAGCTCGTTGAATCTCCCTCAATTACTCCATATAATCTTCATTACTCGGTGTTTAAAGAAAATATTTTCCGAATATTTTCTTCCCTGAAATGATTCTCCACGCGTAAACAGCCTCTGATACTCCCTTATTTAGATTCTACACGGTCCAAAAGTGTGCTAGAGTCCTCCATGCATCATCATAACACGTCCGAATCCCTCAAAAAATCCTCTCAAACCCGTGACTGCCATGTTCTCTGATGATGACTTGTTTAGCCGATTCTAGCCAAATTCGATCGATTCTGACACACATACTGTATTCCTTAAGCTATATCACATCTTCCTACCAATTTTTAGCCATTGAATCGCACCACAACACCTTCATTTTGTTGATTGAAAATCTGCCAGAGAGAGAATATATTTTCCCGCCAAAAATGAAATTTGAATTATGAGAAGAAAAGTGTCCTCCCCCTAATCCTGTACGGGTGTCCCTTTAGCAATTGGGGTGGAAATAGTAATTTTGGGGTGGAAATAGTAATTTTTCTGGGTTCCTCCGGTACATTTCTGGGACGCTTCCGGTGCATTTCTGGGGTGCCTTTAGTACTTTTCTCCGGGGTGTAAATCATCACTTTTTTGAGCTCATTTCGCCGCAAAGGCTTATTTCTCTAAAAACATCTACAAAAACACAAAATAACACAATAAGTACTTAATCGAGTCTAACAATACAGAATATTGAGAACAAAATAGACACATAAATGCGTCTATCAATACTAGAGGCATATCAGTGAGCAAGCTGATTTTCCTCCCATTCTAGATGTATGCATAGGATTTTCAACTCAACCTAGGATCACATTGTTTGGCTAGGACACAAGGGTGGATTCAAAGCCTTAGCTTAACCCACATTCTGTTTTCACAGTCACTTGCAACTTAACTGTTTTGTTACTTCTTCACACCCCTGCCCTTGGCTTAGGCCTTGGTTCCATTGTTCTTTGTTTAGTTTCATTGTTCTGTCACCTTCTCATAATACTTTGTGCTGTTTGCTTTTGCCATTGTAAATTTGCATCCTTTTGCCACTGATGTTTGCTTCTTTCCCATGATCATTGTTAGTTTGTTGCACTGCCATTGTTAATCTCTTAGTTATTGTTCCCTATTCTTCCCTGTTCCTCATCTCTGTCTGTGTTCTCTTTTATTCTCTTTCTTTTGCTATCTTTTGCTCTTCTAGTTTCTCTGTTTTGCTCCCCATTTGTCCATTGAAGCTCACTGTGGCCTAAGTGCATTGATCATTAAGAGCCCAGTCCAGTTCACTGTGGACTCATTCAAAAACCAAACTGATAGCTCTATCAAGCCCAGCTCACAGTTCACTTTCCAAGCTAAGGCCTGTCACTGTCAAGCCCAGATCCTCATACAAGCAATTTAGAGCCCAAAGCTCACTTCAACACTGAGCCCAAGTTCAGTTCATTGAAACCAAAGGCTAAAAGCCCAGGTTTGATCCCAAGGCCCAGTGCAATTCAAAAGACCAAAAGCCCATAAATTCACAGTCAATCCAAAAGCCCACTGAGCCCAAAACCATTTCATTGTTACAAAAACCCACTAAGCCCAAAGCACAATTAGAAGCCCAATAGCAATTTAGAGCCCAAATAGCTAGAAACTCCAAACACCCCCAGTCTCTGTGGATCGACCCGTACTTGCACGAGCTACAACCGACGACCGTGCACTTGCGGTATTACTGTAGGCCCGTTTTTATCGCTTAATTTTCACACACCTTCGGGCCCACCACAAAGCACATCAACCAGAGGATGGGTTTCTAACGACTGAACTCCTTCATGGACATCATTAGGCTCGGGAAAACGAGTATGAAGGTAATCTTGTAAAATGGTCGAGGCACAGATATCAAGTCCTAAGTGTAGGGACTTTCTGAGAGTTAAAGGTAAGGCACTAGGGAAGTGATAATCACCCCCAAACTTAGAGTTTTCAGTGTCTCTAGATAGACCTCTAATTATTTCTTGAATTTCCGTATCTTCAGAGTCCTTAAAATATTCAAGAGATTCTTCTAAGTTATTATCAGGTAGTGCATCTTTACTCATCTCTAAGGGTCTATCTTCTTCTTCCAAGACTATTGTTTCTAAGTCGGTAGACTCTAAAACAGTATTTTCAAAATGAACCCGTTCCTCTAAACCACTATCGGTTTCGTAATCAAAAGGAAAAACTACATCGTCTAAAACGGTGGTATCCCTAATCAAATCCTCGTCCTTTTGAATAGGTGAATAATCATAAAAATTATTTGGATTTGAACTAGAAATATTATAAAGCTCAATTGGATTAATAGATTCTTGATCACTATGCCTACATATTTCAGATTCTTCATTACTACTATCCTCATCATCATAATAGTACAAAGATGATTGAACCTTATCTAAATAAGTAGTGTCTTTTATTCTAACCTCGTCCTCTAGATTTGGAAAATATTCACTATTGATATCAAGGGTATAATTGGAAACACTATTTTGTAAATTTAGATTATTTCGAGCAGCATTAGCTAACTGTTCATTTTCTGCCTCTAAACGTGCTTGAATTTCACTGAGCGTAACACTTGTACGTTCACAAGTCTCATTGAATATCTTAGACCGTTGTGTACTCTCTTCTCTTGAACTAACTGCACGTTCATACTCCCTTCGAATTTGTTGGTAGGTTTCTTCTAGAGATTGAACAGGTTTAGAAATGTCATAATCAGGACTAGTTTTTAAGTAATTTTCCAAAAACGCATGACTAGTACTATAATATTGCTGATTTTCTTGCTCGTAAGACCAATTCGTGTGTGGATAGTAATTGGGCTCACTATGGTATGAACCATAACCTTGAAAAGGTTGGCGTTCCCAACTACTATTCCCACCATGGTCATAAAACTGATGATGTCCATATTTAAATTCAGGTCGATACTCATTGTATTGGCTTCTATCATACCAGTTCGACATTCTTAAATGCAAGGGAATTCTACACAACCACAAACAAGGCCGACTCGACTCCACCAAAACAAACCTAAAGATTTCTAGCAAACAAAAAGCATGATGGCTCCACTTAGATTGTTTCTAGACCAGCTTCTATCTTTCGAAAGGGAATTCGTTGCAATTTGAGCAAACCCCTCTGGAATCAATCCGAGTCAAAGTAAGTTGAATTGAGGAGAGGGAAGCTCAGTGGAGCTTTGATACCCAAGGCCTCACCGCTATCACAAGGCGGCGTAGTCACGCATTCAAATCACATAAACCATCATGAACTTTGGAGTGTGCTTAAAGAGCAACCAATATTTTTCGAACGAGTTTCCTATTAAGCTCGTTACCCTATCGGTCTCGTTCTATTCCAAATTTTAAGCTTGGGTTCGCGTTAGGTTTCGTTTTCCTAAGGCGGGCAAGAAGGGAACGGTGATGAAATCCGAACCCTTATCTTTTTTAGGCCAGGCCTTGCCCTTTACTAGGAAAATAAAGACAGTCCGGTTCGTCCTCAAACAATTATCACCTTAAGGCAGACAGTAACCCGCTTGCAGGAGATTCGCGGGTGTTTCGATTGGACTTACCTCCCGTACCAGACGGGCGATGAACCGTTGTCGTCGACTCGGGCCACGACTCCTATGCCGTGTACGAACCCGAGGGGCCGAGACGATATAGTAATCGTCGTCCTTCCCTGCACACAGTTTATATAATATTTTTTTTTTTTTTAATAATAATACCCTTCCGTAGGGTTAAAAAAATAAAGTCCAATTGTCCAGAATAAAGTCCAAAATAAATTAAAAAATAATAATTACAGTTTTCCTCACACACTCTAAAAAAAAATAAAAATTAAAAATTAAATCCTAAAATTGTCCTTTTTTCTTCTCTTTTCGCTTTTCGCTTTAAGATTTTTCCTCTCCAAGTCCTTAGTGCTCCACTTCGAACCTGCAAAATAAAGAAAAAAAAGAAACGTAAAAAGGAACAAACAATTCTAAAAAAAATAATAAACCTAAAAAAAAATAAATCAATCTATATACAAGTCCGCGTCGGCGGCGCCATTTTGTTATAGTATTTTTCAAGAGGTAAGTAAAAGTTCGTTGCTCGGACTTGAATAGATTTTAAAACGAAAATATATGTACAAATTTGTCACAAGATGTTCGAGAGGTATTGGGACTAAGGACTTGGCCAATTCTTCATGCATGTGGTATATTTTGTTTGTTCTTAACAATTACTGCTCAAAACATAAATATATGGACTCTTATTTTGCCAAAATAGATTCTCAGAATATTAGTTATAAATCGTAAGCATGGGACATCAAACATTTAAGCAAGCATGCCGCATCAAATAAAATGATAACTAATTAATTAAAATCATTTTTCAATTTTTAATCAGTGCAAAAGTCATAAAAAGAATAAATTAAATTTACCACAATGACGAAAATAGACTCCCTCCGTCGTCCCAATGTTGAATTTAGCTCCTCATATTAATCATAATCTCAAAATGTTTTATTATTGCTCCAAAGTTGATTACAATTGAGTAAACAATGCAACAGAGAAATCGCAACAGCAGTTCCTGTTGCGAAGACGATGTTGGACTGTTACAGAGAAACAAGTGGTGACGGAAAATTAAATGCTGTGGTTTACTTCTCTGTTGCAAAATATGATGAAGAAACTGTTGCGATGAAGATAAACGTTGCACAGCAGTTGAAGAAACTGTTGCGATGAAGATAAACGTTGCAGAGCAGTTGAAGAAACAGTTGCAAATGGATGAAGGAACCGTGGCCGATTCCTTGTTCTTCACGGGCAGCAGCAGCAGCAGCAACAGAGTTCTGAAAACTCTGATTTCTGCTCCTCTGGCCCTCCTTTCGACTACCAACTCTCGACAGCCCTTCCCTGTGATAGTAGCAACCTATTTATACACCTAAGCCTCATTGAATCTCGCCATAACTCCTCAAAAATCTTCACAATGAAGAAAAATATTTTTGAGAATAATTTCTTATTTCTTCCTCTGTGTACGTTAATTGTCTTGGAAATCTTCATAAACTGATTTATACGCATCCTAGGAGAATATCTGGGCTTAACTACACAAACATGCAACATCTTTTACGTGATTTTCTTTCCAAAAATGAGACGATATTCTTTTCTCTGTTTTGATTGGGAATTGATTTTCTGGACAAATTTGATCGATCCCAACCACCATAATATCTTCATATACTCATATCACATATACCCATTAAGTCTAAGCTCTTTAATCTCGTTAAAACACCTTCAAATGGCGAATTGAAAATCTGCCAGTAAAGGAAAGAATTTTCCCGCCAAAACAAATTTTGAATTTTGAAAGAAGGTCGCCCCTTATCCAGTGGTCTCCCCTTATCCAAAAGCGAGAGTCCGAATAACACTTGTCCTCCGGGTGCCAAAATCAACTTTTCGAGCTGAATTTTCTTAAAATATTTATTTCCAAAAAATACCTACAAATACATAAAATAACAAAATTAGTACAAAATCGAGTGCCAACAATACGGACATTGAGGACAAATTAGACACAAAAATGTGTCTATCAAATACCACCAAACTTATTATTTGCTAGTCCTCGAGCAAAATTTATTCTTGAAAAGTGACCGAGTTAATCTCGGGTGGGTTTATCAGAGGTGTACCCACAAAAACCAATACTCCAGACCCTAGCTATCTACGCAGAACCTTGGAAAGCACTAAAGAACCTCCTTGGTTGGCATACAATTATTGACTCTAAGAGGAAGAACCCTGATGCGAAATTCCAATTGGTGTACACGAGTTTGCACTCAAGCATACTAAAATTCATATAAGTGACAGAGCTCTACTAAGATAGTTTCACGATGGACATCATACTCGGAGTCAGACTAATCACATGAAAAGATTAAGAAGATGGAAAAAGAAAAATGTAGATGGTTGAAAAGTGAACGGTGTTTCCCATATCTGTCTAAAGGCCTCTGCCAAGATGAAACTAACCTAAATGACTGAGATACCGGTCTGACTAATATTAACACACTGGCATATACAAGGGAACCAGCGGTCAATAACTTAAATCTAGATCAACAAACTGGCAAATACAAGGGTACCAGCAGTTGACTACACATAACAATAACCATTTTTTTTTTATTTTTTTTTTTAACTTAACGGCATGAATAAATCTTTTTGATCCAAGCGCATGCTTCTTGTCAGCAGATTACACGATAGTTCCCACGGGTCCTGCATTCCACGCTTGCTTAGGCGACGGAAACAGGGAGAACACACACATATTGCTATCCAAGTGTTAATACTTATTCCGATTGGTCTAACTGGTCCGGTCTTTTTTTTTTTTTTTAGTAACTCAGTCACTCTAATTCACCCTAGCAGTGGTAACAACTTGAATCGTGTGCCCCACCTAATCACTTAGAGAAACATAGTTTAAAATGAAAAAATAAAACAGAAATGAAAAGGACTCAACGAGATATGGTGCAACTATCATGTTATTTCTAACACCTGAGCTCTGTGCTTTTATGAATAGACTCTTTCGATGTTTCCATCTAATCAGATTGGTTCCTCAACTCCTATAACCAAGATGTTCCCATCCACTTAGATTGGTTAGTGCAAACCTTAATAGGCATAAATTTCTAGGCTCTGGAGTTTAATAATTGCAACTAAAAAGTTTCTCCCATACCCCCAAACTTAAATCTAACATTGTCCTCAATGTTCTAAATATGAAACTAAAAGCATGAACAAGGAGAAACTGTTACCATTTGAAGCGAAAGAGTTAAGGAAAGATATTACCGTGTTGCATGAGATTGGGTTACCTCCCAAGAAGTGCTAAGTTTAAAGTCTTCAGCCAGACTTAGGAAAGGATTAGTCAACTCAAACCATAAAGTAACAGTCGAAATAACTGTGGGTCTTCAAAACGAAAAAGAGCTGACCAAAGGAAACTACAATAACCCAAGAAAGTGAACAAGAATAACATGCCCTTATCTAGTTTTCTGATTAAGAAATTTATATCTAATTGTGGTTCAGGTTCAGGTTCTATGAAAGGGTCTAAATAAAATATTTTCCTCGGATGCATTTCCTCATAGGTTGGATCCAAATTATTAGGTCCTAGAGTCTGGAAAAACTCAAATATGATCTTAGAAGCGCACAATAATAACCTAAATAACTGAGGATCCTCTAAGTCAATAAGATTTGACTTACAAATTTGACCACAATGAGAGTAGTGGTCATTCTTAAGCAAATGTGTCGATTCTAATTTCCTAAAGCATTTAGGTTTAGTCTCACGACTTAATATTCGACACATTTGAAATCTATATGTTCCCACATTTGGAAGAAAACTATTTGGTGGGAAAACAAAATCAATCTTGGTATTATTGCCTGGGTTAACCACATCAACCAGAGGATGGGTTTCTAACAGTTGAGACTCTTGTTGGATATCATTAGGTTCTGGAAAACGATTATGAAGATAATCTTGTAAGATGGTTGAGGCATTGATGTCAAGTCCCAAGTGAGGGACCTTACTAAGAGTTAAAGCACATGGAGAATGATACTCACCCCCAAACTTAGAGTTTTCGGTGTCTCTAGATAGACTGGTCATAACCTCCCTAATTTCTAGGTCGGTAATTGATTTTTCTAAGTCAGGTTCATCCTCGCTAATCTCTACAAGTTCATCTAAGACTATTGTTTCTAAATCGTTTGACTCGAAAATAGTACTCTCAAGATAAACTGGTTCCTCTAAACCATCATCGGTTTTGTAAACAGGACATACTATATCGTCTGAAACGGGGGTATCTCTAGTCAAATCCTCGTCCTTTTGAATAGGTGAATAATTTTTAAAATTATTAGGATCTGAACCAGAAATAATATAATCATTATAAGGCTCAACTGGAGAAACAAATTCCTGATTACTCTGCCTACATATTTCAGATTCTTCATCATCACTATCCTCATCATCATGATACAATTTTTGAAATTCAAGAATTCTCAATCTTTGTTCCAAACTACATGGTCTATGTTTATAATATTTCTCATAGATCGTTAGAGGTGATTCCTCAATAAAAGTTGGAGTATCCATATATCGCTGCCCACGCATATATTCACCAAGAGTCATTTCCGAAGACGTCTCTTGATAACGAGAATTTCTAGACATATATTCTCGCAACGTCATCGCAGGTGGCGTCTCCTCAAAAGGATTCATCACCGAAGAAATATAAACTACAGAGGGATTCTATACAATCACAAACAAGGCCGACTCGACTCCACCAAAGCAAACCTAAAGATTTCTAGCAAACAAAAAGCATGATGGCTCCACTTAGATTGCTTCTAGACCAGCTTCTATCTTTCGAAAGGGAATTCATTGCAATTTGAGCAAACCCCTCTGGAATCAATCCGAGTCAAAGTAAGTTGAATTGAGGCGAGGGAAGCTCAGTGGAGCTTTGATACCCAAGGCCTCACCGCTATCACAAGGCGGCGCAGTCACGCATTCAACCCACAGAAACCATCATGAACTTTGGAGTGTGCTTAAAGAGCAACCAATATTTTTCGAACGAGTTTCCTATTAAGCTCGTTACCCTATCGGTCTCGTTCTATTCCAAATTTTAAGCTTGGGTTCGCGTTAGGTTTCGTTTTCCTAAGGCGGGCAAGAAGGGAACGGTGATGAAATCCGAACCCTTATCTTGTTTAGGCCAGGCCTTGCCCTTTACTAGGAAAATAAAGACAGTCCGGTTCGTCCTCAAACAATTATCACCTTAAGGCATACAGTAACCCGCTTGCAGAAGATTCGCGGGTGTTTCGATTGGACTTACCTCCCGTACCAGACGGGCGATGAACCGTTGTCGTCGACTCGGGCCACGACTCCTATGCCGTGTACGAACCCGAGGGGCCGAGACGATATAGTAATCGTCGTCCTTCCCTGCACACAGTTTATATAATATTTTTTTTTTTTTAATAATAATACCCTTCCGTA
The DNA here is from genome assembly GCF_003573695.1 of Papaver somniferum. Taxonomy (NCBI): domain Eukaryota; kingdom Viridiplantae; phylum Streptophyta; class Magnoliopsida; order Ranunculales; family Papaveraceae; genus Papaver; species Papaver somniferum. The sequence goes on from NC_039359.1 coordinate 128,131,228, forward strand.
GGGTTAAAAAAAATAAAGTCCAATTGTCCAGAATAAAGTCCAAAATAAATTAAAAAATAATAATTACAGTTTTCCTCACACACTCTAAAAAAAATAAAAATTAAAAATTAAATCCTAAAATTGTCCTTTTTTCTTCTCTTTTCGCTTTTCGCTTTAAGCTTTTTCCTCTCCAAGTCCTTAGTTTTCACTTTGAACCTGCAAAATAAAGACAAAAAGAAACGTAAAAAGGAACAAACAATTCTAAAAAAAATAATAATAAACCTAAAAAAAATAAATCAATCTATATACAAGTCCGCGTCGGCGGCGCCATTTTGTTATAGTATTTTTCAAGAGGTAAGTAAAAGTTCGTTGCTCGGACTTGTAAAGATTTAAAAATGAAAATATATACACAATATTTGTCACAATGGGCGAGAGGTACTGGGACTAGGATTCCGCCAATTTCATTTCTTAAGGTTCAAATAATAATTCTTTTATCAATAATAGCTCAAAAAATATATTAAATATATCGACTCTAATTTATTGCCAAGATTGATTCTCAAAACATTGATTGTAAGTCCTAAGCATGATGTATCAAAACACTTAAGCCAAGCATACATCATCAAATTAAATAACAACCAATTAATTCAAATCATATTTCAATTTTAAATTAATGCAAAAGTCATAAAAAAGAATTAAATGAAATTACCCCAAGTATGAAGTTTGGCCTCCTCCGTCGTCCCAGTGTTGGGTTTTAGCTCATCATAGTAAAAATGCTCTCAAAATAATTATTTATTGCTCAAAAAGTTGTTTACAAATGATAAAAATGAGTAAAACAATTGAACAGAAAAATCGCAACAGAAATAACTGTTGCAAAGGCGCTGTTCAACTGTTACAAAAAGAACGATAAATGGTAACTGCTGTTGTACGAAGAACTACGACCCACGCGTGTGCGTCTTATACACTGTTGATAAACGACTGCTTATGCGAGTCCGTTCTTCGTGTTCTTCATCTTCATCAATGGCAGCAGCAGCAGCAGAGAGAAATCATGGTTCTCGATCTGCAGCGTTCCTTCTCTCCTCCAAACTCTCGACCGCCTCTCTAGTACTCCCAGGGAACATATTTATACACCTAAAGCTCGTTGAATCTCCCTCAATTACTCCATATAATCTTCATTACTCGGTGTTTAAAGAAAATATTTTCCGAATATTTTCTTCCCTGAAATGATTCTCCACGCGTAAACAGCCTCTGATACTCCCTTATTTAGCTTCTACACGGTCCAAAAGTGTGCTAGAGTCCTCCATGCATCATCATAACACGTCCGAATCCCTCAAAAAATCCTCTCAAACCCGTGACTGCCATGTTCTCTGATGATGACTTGTTTAGCCGATTCTAGCCAAATTCGATCGATTCTGACACACATACTGTATTCCTTAAGCTATATCACATATTCCTACCAATTTTTAGCCATTGAATCGCACCACAACACCTTCATTTTGTTGATTGAAAATCTGCCAGAGAGAGAATATATTTTCCCGCCAAAAATGAAATTTGAATTATGAGAAGAAAAGTGTCCTCCCCCTAATCCTGTACGGGTGTCCCTTTAGCAATTGGGGTGGAAATAGTAATTTTGGGGTGGAAATAGTAATTTTTCTGGGTTCCTCCGGTACATTTCTGGGACGCTTCCGGTGCATTTCTGGGGTGCCTTTAGTACTTTTCTCCGGGGTGTAAATCATCACTTTTTTGAGCTCATTTCGCCGCAAAGGCTTATTTCTCTAAAAACATCTACAAAAACACAAAATAACACAATAAGTACTTAATCGAGTCTAACAATACAGAATATTGAGAACAAAATAGACACATAAATACGTCTATCAAATACCCCCAAACTTATTATTTGCTAGTCCTCGAGCAAAATTTATTCTTGAAAAGTGACCGAGTTAATCTCGGGTGGGTTTATCAGAGGTGTACCCACAAAAACCAATACTCCAGACCCTAGCTATCTACGCAGAACCTTGGAAAGCACTAAAGAACCTCCTTGGTTGGCATACTTATTAATTACAGGAGGAAGTACCCTGACGCGAAATTCCAATTGTTGTATACGAGTTTGCACTCAAGCATACTAAAATTCATATAAGTGACAGAGCTCTACTAAGATAGTTTCACGATGGACATCATACTCGGAGTCAGACTAATCACATGAAAAGATTAAGAAGATGGAAAAAGAAAAATGTAGATGGTTGAAAAGTGAACGGTGTTTCCCATATCTGTCTGAAGGCCTCTGCCAAGGTGAACCTAACCTAAATGACTGAGATACCGGTCTGACTAATATTAACACACTGGCATATACAAGGGAACCAGTGGTCAATAATCCTAACTCTAGGTCAACAAACTGGCAAATACAAGGGAACCAGCAGTTGACTACACATAACAATAACCATTTTTTTTTTTAACTTAACGGCATGAATAGATCTTTTTGATCCAAGCGCATGCTTCTTGTCAGCAGATTACACGATAGTTCCCACGGGTCCTGCATTCCACGCTTGCTTAGGCGACGGAAACAGGGAGAACACACGCATATTGCTATCCAAGTGTTAGTATTTATTCCGATTGGTCTACTGGTCTGGTCTAATTTTTTTTTTTTTTTTTTTTTTTTTTTTTTTTTTTTTTTTTTTTTTTTTGGAAAAGGTAACTCAGTCACTCGATTTCACCCTAGCAAAGGTAACAACTTGAATCGTGTGCCCCACCAAATCACTTGAAACAAAAGAAAACTAAAAATAGAAAGTGAAAAGGACTCGACAAGATATGGCGAAACTATCATGTTAATTCTAACACCTGAGCTCTGTGCTTTTATGAATAGACTCTATAGATGTTTCCATCTAGTCAGATTGGTTCCTCAACTCCTAAAACAAAAATGTTTCCATCCACTTAGATTGGTTAGTGCTATCCTTAATAGGCGTAAATTTCTAGGCTCTGGAGTTTATTTATTGCAACTAAAAAGTTTCTCCCATACCCCCAAACTTAAATCTAACATTGTCCTCAATGTTCTAAAGATAAAATTAAAAACATGAACAAGGAGAAACGGTTACTATTTGAAGTAAAAGAGTTAAGGAAGGATATTACCGTGTTGCGTGAGATTGGGTTACCTCCCAAGAAGTGCTAAGTTTAAAGTCTTCAGCCAGACTTAGGAAAGGATTAGTCAACTCGAACCATAAAGTAACAGTCGAAATAACTGTGGGTCTTCAAAACTAAATAGAGCTGACCAAAGGAAACTACAATAACCCAAGAAAGTGAACATGTACTGCATACCCTTATCTAGTTTCCTGATGAAGATACCTATGTCCCATTGTGGTTCAGGTTCAGGTTCTATGAAAGGATCTTGATAGAATATTTTCATTGGCTGCGTTTCTTCATAGATGGGATCCGAATCACTAGGTCTTAGAGTCTGTAAAAACTCAAATACGAACTTAGAATCACGAAGTAATAACCTAAATAATTGCGGATCCTCTAAGTCAATCAGATATGACTTATATAGTTGACCACAGTGAGAGTAGTGGTCATTCTTAGGAAAATGTGTCGATTCCATTAACCTAAAGTACTTAGGCTTAGTCTCAGAACTTAATAAGTGACACATTTGAAATCTATACGTTCCCACAATTGGAAGAAAACTATTTGGTGGGAAAACAAAATCAATCTTGGTATTATTGCATGGGTTAACCACATCAATCAGAGGATGGGTTTCTAACATTTGAGACTCTTGTTGGATATCATTAGGTTCTGGAAAACGATTATGAAGATAATCTTGTAAGATGGTTGAGGCATTGATGTCAAGTCCCAAGTGAGGGACCTTACTAAGAGTTAAAGCACATGGAGAATGATACTCACCCCCAAACTTAGAGTTTTCGGCGTCTCTAGATAGACTAGTCATAACCTCCCTAATTTCTAGGTCGGCAATTGATTTTTCTAAGTCAGGTTCATCCTCGCTAATCTCTACGAGTTCATCTAAGACTATTGTTTCTAAATCGTTTGACTCGATCTCAAGATAAACTGGTTCCTCTAAACCATCATCGGTTTCGTAAACAGGACATACTACATCGTCTGAAACGGGGGTATCTCTAGTCAAATCCTCGTCCTTTTGAATAGGTGAATAATTTCTAAAATTATTAGGATCTGAATCAGAAATAATATAATCATTATAAGGCTCAACTGGGGTAACAAATTCCTGATCACTATTCCCACATATTTCAGATTCTTCATCATCACTATCCTCATCATCATGATACAATTTTTGAAATTCAAGAATTCTCAATCTTTGTTCCAAACTACATGGTCTATGTTTATAATATTTCTCATAGATCGTTAGAGGTGATTCCTCAATAAAAGTTGGAGTATCCATATATCGCTGCCCACGCATATATTCACCAAGAGTCATTTCCGAAGACGTCTCTTGATAACGAGAATTTCTAGACATATATTCTCGCAACGTCATCGCAGGTGGCGTCTCCTCAAAAGGATTCATCACCGAAGAAATATAAACTACAGAGGGATTCTATACAATCACAAACAAGGCCGACTCGACTCCACCAAAGCAAACCTAAATATTTCTAGCAAACAAAAAGCATGATGGCTCCACTTAGATTGTTTCTAGACCAGCTTCTATCTTTCAAAAGGGAATTCGTTGCAATTTGAGCAAACCCCTCTGGAATCACTCCGAGTCAAAGTAAGTTGAATTGAGGCGAGGGAAGCTCAGTGGAGCTTTGATACCCAAGGCCTCACCGCTATCACAAGGCGGCGCAGTCACGCATTCAACTCACAGAAACCATCATGAACTTTGGAGTGTGCTTAAAGAGCAACCAATATTTTTCGAACGAGTTTCCTATTAAGCTCGTTACCCTATCGGTCTCGTTCTATTCCAAATTTTAAGCTTGGGTTCGCGTTAGGTTTCGTTTTCCTAAGGCGGGCAAGAAGGGAACGGTGATGAAATCCGAACCCTTATCTTGTTTAGGCCAGGCCTTGCCCTTTACTAGGAAAATAAAGACAGTCCGGTTCGTCCTCAAACAATTATCACCTTAAGGCAGACAGTAACCCGCTTGCAGGAGATTCGCGGGTGTTTCGATTGGACTTACCTCCCGTACCAGACGGGCGATGAACCGTTGTCGTCGACTCGGGCCACGACTCCTATGCCGTGTGCGAACCCGAGGGGCCGAGACGATATAGTAATCGTCGTCCTTCCCTGCACACAGTTTATATAATAAATTTTTTTTTTTTAATAATAATACCCTTCCGTAGGCTTAAAAAAATAAAGTCCAATTGTTTAAAGTCCAAAGTCCAAAATAAATAATAAAAAAAAATATTGTTTTCCTCACACACTCTAAAAAAATTAAAAATTAAAAATTAAATCCTAAAATTGTCCTTTTTTTCTTGTCTTTTCTCTTTTCGCTTTAAGCTTTTTCCTCTCCAAGTCCTTAGTGCTCCACTTCGAACCTGTAAATCAAAGACAAAAAGACAAAGTAAAAAGGAACAAATAATAAAAAAAAAAGAAAATAAACCTAAAAATTCTACCTAAGCACAAATCCGCGTCGGCGGCGCCAAAATGATTTAATATTTTTTTTGGGTTGTATTTGTAGTGGTAAGGGGTATCGTTCAACCTCGAACTTGTGAAGGTAACTTTTTTTTTAGATTTAAATAAATAAAATTATATGCACAATATTAACAAAATATGGGAGAGAATTTTTTACTGGGGATCAGGATTCCACCATCCACCAAAATTTATGTGATTCAATAACAATTATTATCATGCAATTCTAGACAATATAACTCCAATCAAAGGAAATTGTGATTCTAATCATTGCCTAAATTAGATTTTGAAAACATCCATTGTTAATCGCGAGCATGAAGTATCAAAAGCAATTTACTAAGCATACTCCATCAAGAGAAAACACAATTGATTAATAAAAATCATTTACTACATATTTATTCGGTGCAATTAATCATAAAAGAGTTGCATAAATAAATTTAAATAAATTTTACCACATAACTTTTGGAAGAACGGCTTCCTCCGTCACCCCTGGGATTCGATTTAGCTACTCATGATGAAAAACCTCTCAAAATGATTCATTGATGCTCAAAAGTTTTTTACAATCAAGAGAAAATGTAAATATAATCGGGTTTGCAACGCATGAAAACGTTACAAACAGGTGTTAGAACAGCGACAGAAATGAAAAGTGTCGTTCCCTGGTTGAATGCGACCCACAGATGAGCGTCGCAGACGCTTGCGGAGAACGACTGCTTCTGCAAGTATGTTCTTCGCGTTCTTCAGTTTACACCAGCAGAAAACTCTTCACTGCGTGTTCTTCTTTTTGATTTTTTTCGACTCCTAAACTATCCCAAAGACTCTCCAACCCTTCTAAACTATTTAGCCTTGTATTTATAGTGTTTTAGAACAAAAAAATCCGACCATAACACCGTATAATCTCCCATTAATCCCGTCATTGCTCGCTGCCCATATTTAACAATAATTTCCATTTTTGGCTTCTACACACGTAAAATTTGATCCTGCACGCTCTATTTAGCCTTATACATGCCTCATAAGTCATCCAACTCCTCCAAAACACTTCCATGCACAACCAAAACACACACAACACCGTGTACAGGTCGTGTTCACTCCGTGTAGCTCTGTTTTGAGCTCGAGAATCAAATCGATATTTCCAGCCAATTCCGATCAAATTAGACACCCAAACTATCTTCCTTAGGCTAAATCACATCTTTCTGCCAAAATGCAGCCATTGAATCGACCTACAACTACTTCATTTCTTCGATCGAAAATTCTCCTGTGCTATGAATATTTTTCCCGCCAAAATCGAAATTCAAATGAAGAAGAGGTGTCCTGGGGGTGCCCCTTAGTAATTAGGTTACCCCTTATCCAAAAGCGAGAGTCCGAATAACACGTGTCCTCCGGGTGCCAAAATCAACTTTTCGAGCCGAATTTTCCAAAAATATTTATTTCCAAAAAATACCTACAAATACATAAAATAACAAAATTAGTACAAAATCGAGTGCCAACAATATATAGTATTGAGATCAAATTAGACACAAAAATGTGTCTATCAAATACCCCCAAACTTATTATTTGCTAGTCCTCGAGCAAAATTTATTCTTGAAAAGTGACCGAGTTAATCTCGGGTGGGTTTATCAGAAGTGTACCCACAAAAACCAATACTCCAGACCCTAGCTATCTACGCAGAACCTTGGAAAGCACTAAAGAACCTCCTTGGTTGGCATACAATTATTGATTCTAAGAGGAAGAACCCTGATGCGAAATTCCAATTGCTGTACACGAGTTTGCACTCAAGCATACTAAAATTCATATAAGTGACAGAGCTCTACTAAGATAGTTTCACGATGGACATCATACTCGGAGTCAGACTAATCACATGAAAAGATTAAGAAGATGGAAAAAGAAAAATGTAGATGGTTGAAAAGTGAACGGTGTTTCCCATATCTGTCTGAAGGCCTCTGCCAAGGTGAACCTAACCTAAATGACTGAGATACCGGTCTGACTAATATTAACACACTGGCATATACAAGGGAACCAGTGGTCAATAACTTAAATCTAGATCAACAAACTGGCAAATACAAGGGAACCAGCAGTTGACTACACATAACAATAACCATTTTTTTTTTTAACTTAACGGCATGAATAGATCTTTTGGATCCAAGTGCATGCTTCTTGTCAGCAGATTACACGATAGTTCCCACGGGTCCTGCATTCCACGCTTGCTTAGGCGACGGAAACAGGGAGAACACACGCATATTGCTATCCAAGTGTTAATACTTATTCCGATTGGTCTAACTGGTCCGGTCTTTTTTTTTTTTTTTTTTTTTTTTGAAAAAGGTAACTCAGTCACTCTATTTCACCCTAGCAAAGGTAACAACTTGAATCGTGTGCCCCACCAAATCACTTGAAATAAAAGAAAAATAAAAATAGAAAGTGAAAAGGACTCGACAAGATATGGCGAAACTATCATGTTATTTCTAACACCTGAGCTCTGTGCTTTTATGAATAGACTCTATAGATGTTTCCATCTAGTCAGATTGGTTCCTCAACTCCTAAAACAAAAATGTTTCCATCCACTTAGATTGGTTAGTGCTATCCTAAATACGCATAAATTTCTAGGCTCTGGAGTTTATTTATTACGCAACTAAAAAGTTTCTCCCAATACCCCCAAACTTAAATCTAACATTGTCCTCAATGTTCTAAAGATAAAATTAAAAACATGAACAAGGAGAAACGGTTATTATTTGAAGTAAAAGAGTTAAGGAAGGATATTACCGTGTTGCGTGAGATTGGGTTACCTCCCAAGAAGTGCTAAGTTTAAAGTCTTCAGCCAGACTTAGGAAAGGATTAGTCAACTCGAACCATAAAGTAACAGTCGAAATAACTGCGGGTCTTCAAAACGAAAAAGAGCTGACCAAAGGAAACTACAATAGCCCAAGAAAGTGAACAAGAATAACATGCCCTTATCTAGTTTCCTGATTAAGATATTTATATCTAATTGTGGTTCAGGTTCAGGTTCTATGAAAGGGTCTAAATAAAATATTTTTCTTGGATGCATTTCCTCATAGATTGGTTCTAAATTACTAGGTCCTAGAGTCTGGAAAAACTCAAATACGAACTTAGAATCACGAAGTAGTAACCTAAATAATTGTGGATCCTCTAAGTCAATCAGATATGACTTACATAATTGACCACAATGAGAGTAGTGGTCATCCTTAAGCAAATGTGTCGACTCTAATTTCCTAAAGCATTTAGGTCTAGTCTCACAACTTAATATTCGGCACATTTGGAATATAAACGTTCCCACAGTTGGAAGAAAACTATTTGGTGGGAAAACAAAGTCAATCTTGGTATTATTGCCTGGGCTAACCACATCAACCAGAGGATGGGTTTCTAACAGCTGAACTTCTTCCTGGACATCATTAGGTTCGGGAAAACGTGTATGAAGATAATCTTGTAAGATGGTTGAGGCATTGATGTCAAGTCCCAAGTGAGGGACCTTACTAAGAGTTAAAGCACATGGAGAATGATACTCACCCCCAAACTTAGAGTTTTCGGCGTCTCTAGATAGACTGGTCATAACCTCCCTAATTTCTAGGTCGGCAATTGATTTTTCTAAGTCAGGTTCATCCTCGCTAATCTCTACGAGTTCATCTAAGACTATTGTTTCTAAATCGTTTGACTCGATCTCAAGATAAACTGGTTCCTCTAAACCATCATCGGTTTCGTAAACATGATATACTACATCGTCTGAAACGGGGGTATCTCTAGTCAAATCCTCGTCCTTTTGAATAGGTGAATAATTTTTAAAATTATTAGGATCTGAACCAGAAATAATATAATCATTATAAGGCTCAACTGGGGTAACAAATTCCTGATCACTATTCCCGCATATTTCAGATTCTTCATCATCACTATCCTCATCATCATGATACAATTTTTGAAATTCAAGAATTCTCAATCTTTGTTCCAAACTACATGGTCTATGTTTATAATATTTCTCATAGATCGTTAGAGGTGATTCCTCAATAAAAGTTGGAGTATCCATATATCGCTGCCCACGCATATATTCACCAAGAGTCATTTCCGAAGACGTCTCTTGATAACGAGAATTTCTAGACATATATTCTCGCAACGTCATCGCAGGTGGCGTCTCCTCAAAAGGATTCATCACCGAAGAAATATAAACTACAGAGGGATTCTATACAATCACAAACAAGGCCGACTCGACTCCACCAAAGCAAACCTAAAGATTTCTAGCAAACAAAAAGCATGATGGCTCCACTTAGATTGTTTCTAGACCAGCTTCTATCTTTCGAAAGGGAATTCGTTGCAATTTGAGAAAACCCCTCTGGAATCAATCCGAGTCAAAGTAAGTTGAATTGAGGCGAGGGAAGCTCAGTGGAGCTTTAATACCCAAGGCCTCACCGCTATCACAAGGCGGCGCAGTCACGCATTCAACTCACAGAAACCATCATGAACTTTGGAGTGTGCTTAAAGAGCAACCAATATTTTTCGAACGAGTTTCCTATTAAGCTCGTTACCCTATCGGTCTCGTTCTATTCCAAATTTTAAAGCTTAGGTTCGCGTTCGGTTTTGTTTTCCTAAGGCGGGCAAGAAGGAAACGGTGATGAAATCCGAGTCCTTATCTTGATTTGGCCAGGCCTTGCCCTTTACTAGGAATTTAAAGACAGTCCGGTTCGTCCTCAAACAATTATCACCTTAAGGCAGACAGTAACCCGCTTGCAGGAGATTCGCGGGTGTTTCGATTGGACTTACCTCCCGTACCAGACGGGCGATGAACCGTTGTCGTCGACTCGGGCCACGACTCCTATGCCGTGTGCGAACCCGAGGGGCCGAGACGATATAGTAATCGTCGTCCTTCCCTGCACACAGTTTATATAATAATTTTTTTTTTTAATAATAATACCCTTCCGTAGGGTTAAAAAAAAAATAAAGTCCAAAGTCCAAAATAAATAAATAAAAAAAAATTACAGTTTTCCTCACACACTCTAAAAAAAAAATTAAAAATTAAATCCTAAAATTGTCCTTTTTTTCTTCTCTTTTCGCTTTTCGCTTTAAGATTTTTCCTCTCCAAGTCCTTAGTTTTCACTTTGAACCTGCAAAATAAAGACAAAAAGAAACGTAAAAAGGAACAAACAATTCTAAAAAATAATAATAATAAACCTAAAAAAAATAAATCAATCTATATACAAGTCCGCGTCGGCGGCGCCATTTTGTTGTAGTATTTTTCAAGAGGTAAGTAAAAGTTCGTTGCTCGGACTTGAATAGATTTTAAAATGAAAATATATGTACAAATTTGTCACAAGATGTTCGAGAGGTATTGGGACTAAGGACTTGGCCAATTCTTCATGCATGTGGTATATTTTATTTATTCTTAACAATTACTTCTCAAAACATAAATATATGGACTCTTATTTTGCCAAAATAGATTCTCAGAATATTAGTTATAAATCGTAAGCATGGGACATCAAACATTTAAGCAAGCATGCCGCATCAAATAAAATGATAACTAATTAATTAAAATCATTTTTCAATTTTTAATCAGTGCAAAAGTCATAAAAAGAATAAATTAAATTTACCACAATGACGAAAATAGACTCCCTCCGTCGTCCCAATGTTGGGTTTAGCTCCTCATATTAATCATAATCTCAAAATGTTTTATTATTGCTCCAAAGTTGATTACAATTGAGTAAACAATGCAACAGAGAAATCGCAACAGCAGTTCCTGTTGCGAAGACGATGTTGGACTGTTACAGAGAAACAAAAGGTGACGGAAAATTAAATGCTGTGGTTTACTTCTCTGTTGCAAAATATGATGAAGAAACTGTTGCGATGAAGATAAACGTTGCAGAGCAGTTGAAGAAACAGTTGCAAATGGATGAAGGAACCGTGGCCGATTCCTTGTTCTTCACGGGCAGCAGCAGCAGCAACAGAGTTCTGAAAACTCTGATTTCTGCTCCTCTGGCCCTCCTTTCGACTCCCAACTCTCGACCGCCTCTCTAGTACTCCCAGGGAACATATTTATACACCTACAGCTCGCTGAATCTCCCTCAATTACTCCATATAATCTTCATTACTCGGTGTTTAAAGAAAATATTTTCCGAATATTTTCTTCCCTGAAATGATCCTCCACGCGTAAACAGCCTCTGATACTCCCTTATTTAGCTTCTACACGGTCCAAAAGTGTGCTAGAGTCCTCCATGCATCATCATAACACGTCCGAATCCCTCAAAAAATCCTCTCAAACCCGTGACTGCCATGTTCTCTGATGATGACTTGTTTAGCCGATTCTAGCCAAATTCGATCGATTCTGACACACATACTGTATTCCTTAAGCTATATCACATCTTCCTACCAATTTTTAGCCATTGAATCGCACCACAACACCTTCATTTTGTTGATTGAAAATCTGCCAGAGAGAGAATATATTTTCCCGCCAAAAATGAAATTTGAATTATGAGAAGAAAAGTGTCCTCCCCCTAATCCTGTACGGGTGTCCCTTTAGCAATTGGGGTGGAAATAGTAATTTTTCTGGGTTCCTCCGGTACATTTCTGGGACGCTTCCGGTGCATTTCTGGGGTGCCTTTAGTACTTTTCTCCGGGGTGTAAATCATCACTTTTTTGAGCTCATTTCGCCGCAAAGACTTATTTCTCTAAAAACATCTACAAAAACACAAAATAACACAATAAGTACTTAATCAAGTCTAACAATACAGAATATTGAGAACAAAATAGACACATAAATGCGTCTATCAAATACCCCCAAACTTATTATTTGCTAGTCCTCGAGCAAAATTTATTCTTGAAAAGTGACCGAGTTAATCTCGGGTGGGTTTATCAGAGGTGTACCCACAAAAACCAATACTCCAGACCCTAACTATCTACGCAGAACCTTGGAAAGCACTAAAGAACCTCCTTGGTTGGCATACAATTATTGACTCTAAGAGGAAGAACCCTGATGCGAAATTCCAATTGGTGTACACGAGTTTGCACTCAAGCATACTAAAATTCATATAAGTGACAGAGCTCTACTAAGATAGTTTCACGATGGACATCATACTCGGAGTCAGACTAATCACATGAAAAGATTAAGAAGATGGAAAAAGAAAAATGTAGATGGTTGAAAAGTGAACGGTCTTTCCCATATCTGTCTGAAGGCCTCTGCCAAGATGAACCTAACCTAAATGACTGAGATACCGGTCTGACTAATATTAACACACTGGCATATACAAGGGAACCAGTGGTCAATAACTTAAATTTATATCAACAAACTGGCAAATACAAGGGAACCAGCAGTTGACTACACATAACAATAACCATTTATTTTTTTTAACTTAACGGCATGAATAGATCTTTTGGATCCAAGCGCATGCTTCTTGTCAGCAGATTACACGATAGTTCCCACGGGTCCTGCATTCCACGCTTGCTTAGGCGACGGAAACAGGGAGAACACACGCATATTGCTATCCAAGTGTTAATACTTATTCCGATTGGTCTAACTGGTCCGGTCTAATAATTTTTTTTTTTTTTTTTTTTTTAAAAGGTAACTCAGTCACTCTATTTCACCCTAGCAAAGGTAACAACTTGAATCGTGTGCCCCACCAAATCACTTGAAACAAAAGAAAACTAAAAATAGAAAGTGAAAAGGACTCGACAAGATATGGCGAAACTATCATGTTATTTCTAACACCTGAGCTCTGTGCTTTTATGAATAGACTCTATAGATGTTTCCATCTAGTCAGATTGGTTCCTCAACTCCTAAAACAAAAATGTTTCCATCCACTTAGATTGGTTAGTGCTATCCTTAATAGGCGTAAATTTCTAGGCTCTGGAGTTTATTTATTATGCAACTAAAAAGTTTCTCCCATACCCCCAAACTTAAATCTAACATTGTCCTCAATGTTCTAAAGATGAAACTAAAAGCATGAACAAGGAGAAACTGTTACCACTTGAAGCAAAAGAGATAAGGAAGGATATTACCGTGTCGCAAGAATATTGGGTTACCTCCCAAGAAGTGCTAAGTTTAAAGTCTTCAGCCAGACTTAGGAAAGGATTAGTCAACTCGAACCATAAAGTAACAGTCGAAATAACTGTGGGTCTTTAAAACGAAAAAGATCTGACCAAAGGAAACTACAATAACCCAAGAAAGTGAACAAGAATAACATGCCCTTATCTAGTTTCCTGATTAAGATATTTATATCTAATTGTGGTTCAGGTTCAGGTTCTATGAAAGGGTCTAAATAAAATATTTTCCTCGGATGCATTTCCTCATAGGTTGGATCCAAATTATTAGGTCCTAGAGTCTGGAAAAACTCAAATATGATCTTAGAAGCGCACGATAATAACCTAAATAACTGAGGATCCTCTAAGCCAATAAGATTTGACTTACAAATTTGACCACAATGAGAGTAGTGGTCATTCTTAAGCAAATGTGTCGATTCTAATTTCCTAAAGCATTTAGGTCTAGTCTCACAACTTAATATTCGACACATTTGGAATATAAACGTTCCCACAGTTGGAAGAAAACTATTTGGTGGGAAAACAAAGTCAATCTGGGGATCATAGCCTGGGCAAACCACATCAACCAGAGGATGGGTTTCTAACGACTGAACTCCTTCATGGACATCATTAGGCTCGGGAAAACGAGTATGAAGGTAATCTTGTAAAATGGTCGAGGCACAGATATCAAGTCCTAAGTGTAGTAACTTTCTGAGAGTTAAAGGTAAGGCACTAGGGAAGTGATAATCACCCCCAAACTTAGAGTTTTCAGTGTCTCTAGATAGACCTCTAATTATTTCTTGAATTTCCGTATCTTCAGAGTCCTTAAAATATTCAAGAGATTCTTCTAAGTTATTATCAGGTAGTGCATCTTTACTCATCTCTGCGGGTCTATCTTTTTCTTCCAAGACTATTGTTTCTAAGTCGCTAGACCCTAAAACAGTATTTTCGAAATGAACCCGTTCCTCTAAACCACTATCGGCTTCGTAAACAGGAAATACTACGTCGTCTAAAACGGTGGTATCCCTAATCAAATCCTCGTCCTTTTGAATAGGTGAATAATCATAAAAATTATTTGGATTTGAACTAGAAATAATATAATCACTATACAACTCAATTGGATTACTAGACTCCTGATCACTATGCCTACAAATTTCAGATTCTTCATCACTGCTATCCTCATCATCATAGTACGAAAATGATTGAACCTTATCTAAATAAGTAGTGTCTTTTATTCTAACCTCGTCATCTAAATTAGGCATATATTCACTATTGACATCAAGGGTAAAATTGGAAACACTATTTTGGAAATTTAGATCTTTTAGAGAAGTTCTATTCTGGGTCTCTAACAAAAGCTTTTGGGCCGACTCACATGAATTCCTGACGTAATCTAGGAAACCAGGTAAAGAAAGTTCACTCATTGCATTATTTTCGTCCATAACTAAGTTATTCATTTCAGCGAACTTACGTGTTGTCTCAGCTAACTTACGTGTCGACTCAAGTAAAGAGGAATTATCAGAATTTTTCTCGTATGACTGATGGTTGTGGGGATAGTGATTGGGCTCACCATGGTATGAACCATAACCTTGAAGAGTTTGGCGTTCCCAACCACTATTCCCACCATGGTAATAAAACTGATGATGTCCATATTCAAATTCGGGTCGATATTCATTGTATTGGCTTCTATCATACCAGCTCGACATTCTTAATTGCAGGGGAATTCTACACAATCACAAACAAGGCCGACTCGACTCCACCAAAACAAACCTAAAGATTTCTAGCAAACAAAAAGCATGATGGCTCCACTTAGATTGTTTCTAGACCAGCTTCTATCTTTCGAAAGGGAATTCGTTGCAATTTGAGCAAACCCCTCTGGAATCAATCCGAGTCAAAGTAAGTTGAATTGAGGCGAGGGAAGCTCAGTGGAGCTTTGATACCCAAGGCCTCACCGCTATCACAAGGCGGCGCAGTCACGCATTCAACTCACAGAAACCATCATGAAATTTGGAGTGTGCTTAAAGAGCAACCAATATTTTTCGAACGAGTTTCCTATTAAGCTCGTTACCCTATCGGTCTCGTTCTATTCCAAATTTTAAGCTTGGGTTCGCGTTAGGTTTCGTTTTCCTAAGGCGGGCAAGAAGGGAACGGTGATGAAATCCGAACCCTTATCTTGTTTAGGCCAGGCCTTTCCCTTTACTAGGAAAATAAAGACAGTCCGGTTCGTCCTCAAACAATTATCACCTTAAGGCAGACAGTAACCCGCTTGCAGGAGATTCGCGGGTATTTCGATTGGACTTACCTCCCGTACCAGACGGGCGATGAACCGTTGTTGTCGACTCGGGCCACGACTCCTATGTCGTGTGCGAACCCGAGGGGCCGAGACGATATAGTAATCGTCGTCCTTCCCTGCACACAGTTTATATAATATTTATTTTTTTTAATAATAATAATACCCTTCCGTAGGGTTAAAAAAATAAAGTCCAATTGTTTAAAGTCCAAAGTCCAAAATAAAAAAAAAAATTACAGTTTTCCTCACACACTCTAAAAAAAAATTAAAAATTAAAAATTAAATCCTAAAATTGTCCTTTTTTCTTCTCTTTTCGCTTTAAGATTTTTCCTCTCCAAGTCCTTAGTTTTCACTTTGAACCTGCAAAATAAAGACAAAAAGAAACGTAAAAAGGAACAAACAATTCTAAAAAAAATAATAAACCTAAAAAAAATAAATCAATCTATATACAAGTCCGCGTCGGCGGCGCCAAAATGATTAAAGATTTTTCGTGGGTTGTAGTAATGAGGTTCAAACTCTCGGACTTGTGAAGGATAATTTTTTTAGAAAATAAATATATATACAAATATTGACAAATTGGTAGAGAGTTACTGGGACTAAGGACTTGGCCAATTCTCATGCATATGGTACATTTTATTTATCCTTAACAATTATCGCTCAAAACATAAAATGTAAGGACTCTTATTTTGCCAATATAGATTCTCAGAATATTAGTTATAAATCGTAAGCATGGGACATCAAACATTTAAGCAAGCATGCCGCATCAAATAAAATGATAACTAATTAATCAAAATCATTTTTCAATTTTAAATCAATGCAAAAGTCATAAAAAGAATAAATTAAATTTACCAGAATGACGAAAATCGCCTCCTCCATTGTCCCAATGTTGGGTTTAGCTCATCATGGTGTAATTCATCTCAAAATATATTATTATTGCTCCAAAGTTGATTACAAATGAGTAAACAATGCAACAGAGAAATCGCAACAGCAGTTCCTGTTGCGAAGACGATGTTGGACTGATACAGAGAAACAAATGGTGACGGAAAATAAAGTTCTGTGGCTGAATAAGCTGTTGCAAATCGGTTGAAGAAACTGTTGCGAAGATGAAGAAACTGTTGCGCTTCGGATGAAGAAACCGTGGCCGATTCCTTGTTCTTCAGACAGCAGCAGCAGCAGTTTCTCTGTCAATTTTTCTCTCAATTCCTGTGGAGTCTACACTCCTCCTATAGACCCCAAACTCTCGACAGCCTCTCTAGTACTCCCAGGGAACATATTTATACACCTACAGCTCGTTGAATCTCCCTCAATTACTCCATATAATCTTCATTACTCGGTGTTTAAAGAAAATATTTTCCGAATATTTTCTTCCCTGAAATGATTCTCCACGCGTAAACAGCCTCTGATACTCCCTTATTTAGCTTCTACACGGTCCAAAAGTGTGCTAGAGTCCTCCATGCATCATCATAACACGTCCGAATCCCTCAAAAAATCCTCTCAAACCCGTGACTGCCATGTTCTCTGATGATGACTTGTTTAGCAGATTCTAGCCAAATTCGATCGATTCTGACACACATACTGTATTCCTTAAGCTATATCACATCTTCCTACCAATTTTTAGCCATTGAATCGCACCACAACACCTTCATTTTGTTGATTGAAAATCTGCCAGAGAGAGAATATATTTTCCCGCCAAAAATGAAATTTGAATTATGAGAAGAAAAGTGTCCTCCCCCTAATCCTGTACGGGTGTCCCTTTAGCAATTGGGGTGGAAATAGTAATTTTGGGGTGGAAATAGTAATTTTTCTGGGTTCCTCCGGTACATTTCTGGGACGCTTCCGGTGCATTTCTGGGGTGCCTTTAGTACTTTTCTCCGGGGTGTAAATCATCACTTTTTTGAGCTCATTTCGCCGCAAAAGCTTATTTCTCTAAAAACATCTACAAAAACACAAAATAACACAATAAGTACTTAATCGAGTCTAACAATACAGAATATTGAGAACAAAATAGACACATAAATGCGTCTATCAAATACCCCCAAACTTATTATTTGCTAGTCCTCGAGCAAAATTTATTCTTGAAAAGTGACCGAGTTAATCTCGGGTGGGTTTATCAGAGGTGTACCCACAAAAACCAATACTCCAGACCCTAGCTATCTACGCAGAACCTTGGAAAGCACTAAAGAACCTCCTTGGTTGGCATACAATTATTGACTCTAAGAGGAAGAACCCTGATGCGAAATTCCAATTGCTGTACACGAGTTTGCACTCAAGCATACTAAAATTCATATAAGTGACAGAGCTCTACTAAGATAGTTTCACGATGGACATCATACTCGGAGTCAGACTAATCACATGAAAAGATTAAGAAGATGGAAAAAGAAAAATGTAGATGGTTGAAAAGTGAACGGTGTTTCCCATATCTGTCTGAAGGCCTCTGCCAAGATGAACCTAACCTAAATGACTGAGATACCGGTCTGACTAATATTAACACACTGGCATATACAAGGGAACCAGCAGTTGACTACACATAACAATAATCATTTTTTTTTAACTTAACGGCATGAATAGATCTTTTGGATCCAAGCGCATGCTTCTTGTCAGCAGATTACACGATAGTTCCCACGGGTCCTGCATTCCACGCTTGCTTAGGCGACGGAAACAGGGAGAACACACGCATATTGCTATCCAAGTGTTAATACTTATTCCGATTGGTCTAACTGGTCCGGTCTTTTTTCTTTTTTTTTTTTGGAAAAGGTAACTCAGTCACTCTATTTCACCCTAGCAAAGGTAACAACTTGAATCGTGTGCCCCACCAAATCACTTGAAACAAAAGAAAACTAAAAATAGAAAGTGAAAAGGACTCGACAAGATATGGCGAAACTATCATGTTATTTCTAACACCTGAGCTCTGTGCTTTTATGAATAGTCTCTATAGATGTTTCCATCTAGTCAGATTGGTTCCTCAACTCCTAAAACAAAAATGTTTCCATCCACTTAGATTGGTTAGTGCTATCCTTAATAGGCGTAAATTTCTAGGCTCTGGAGTTTATTTATTATGCAACTAAAAAGTTTCTCCCATACCCCCAAACTTAAATCTAACATTGTCCTCAATGTTCTAAAGATGAAACTAAAAGCATGAACAAGGAGAAACTGTTACCACTTGAAGCAAAAGAGATAAGGAAGGATATTACCGTGTTGCGTGAGATTGGGTTACCTCCCAAGAAGTGCTAAGTTTAAAGTCTTCAGCCAGACTAAGAAAGGTTTAATCTCCTCGAATCATATAGCAATAGCCGAAATAATTGTGGGTTATCGAAACCAAATAGAGCTATCACAAGTAAAAGGAATCTGCAACAACCCAAGAAAATGAACATGTACTGCATACCCTTATCTAGTTTCCTGATTAAGATACCTATGTCCCATTGTGGTTCAGGTTCAGGTTCTATGAAAGGATCTTGATAGAAAATTTTCATTGGATGCACTTCCTCATAGCTAAGATCCAACAGTTCAGGTTTAAAAGTCTGGAAAAACTCAATTAAAAATAATAACAACCTGAATAAATGGGGATCCTTAAAGTCAATCAGATTTGACTTACACAGTTGACCACAAAGAGAGTGGTGGTCTTCCTTAAACAGATGTGTCGACCCTAATCTCCTAAAGTAATTAGGTTTAGTCTCAAAACTTAATAATTGACACATCTGAAATTTATATGTTCCCACAATTGGTAGAAAAGTATTTGGTGGGAAAACAAAGTCAATCTGGGTATCATATCCTGGGCAAACCACATCAACCAGAGGATGGGTTTCTAACGACTGAAATTCTTCCTGGACATCATGAGGTTCGGGAAAACGAGTATGAAGATAATCTTGTAAGATGGTTGAGGCATTGATGTCAAGTCCCAAGTAAGGGATCTTTCTAAGAGTTAAAGTACACGGAGAATGATGATTACCCCCAAACTTAGAGTCTTCAGTGTCTCTAGATAGACTGGTCACAACTTCCCTAATTTCTATGTCATCAGATTCTTGAAAATGGGCAATTGATTTTTCTAAGTTGTAATCTTGTGGGTGATTCTCAGGATAAACTGGTTCCTCTAAACCACCATCATATAAAGGATTATGATAAAAAGTTTCTAGTAAAGGCTCATTAACTAAGGTGTTAATCATAGTTACTTCCTCCGATCCACTAATAAGTTCATCAAATAATGGATTGTCCAATACTATGTAGGCTAAAGGATCATGAACTACATCGTCTAAAAAGGTGGTATCCCTAATCAAATCCTCGTCCTTTTGAATAGGTGAATAATCATAAAAATTATTTGGATTTGAACTAGAAATAATATAATCACTATAAAGCTCAATTGGATTAATAGATTCCTGATCACTATGCCTACATATTTCAGATTCTTCATTACTACTATTCTCATCATCATCATCATTATAATAGCATGAAAATGATCGAACCTTATCAAAACAAGTAGTGTTACCAATTCTAACCTCGTCCTCTAAATTAGGCAAATATTCACTATTGATATCAAGGGTAGAATTAGAAACCCTATTTTGGAAATTTAGATTATTTCGAGCAGCATTAGCTAACTGTTCATTTTCTGCCTCTAAACGTGCTTGAATTTCACTGAGCATAACACTTATATGTTCACAAGTCTCATTGAATATCTTAGACCGTTGTGTACTCTCTTCTCTTGAACTATCTGCACGTTCATACTCCCTACGAATTTGTTGGTAGGTTTCTTCTAGAGATTGAACAGGTTTATAAATGTCATAATCAGGACTAGTTTTTAAGTAATTTTCCAAAAACGCATGACTAGTACTATAATATTCCTGATTTTCTTGCTCGTAAGACCAATTCGTGTGTGGATAGTAATTGGGCTCACTATGGTATGAACCATAACCTTGAAAAGGTTGGCGTTCCCAACTACT
Organism: Papaver somniferum; assembly: GCF_003573695.1. NCBI lineage: Eukaryota > Viridiplantae > Streptophyta > Magnoliopsida > Ranunculales > Papaveraceae > Papaver > Papaver somniferum. The sequence continues at coordinate 128,152,001 of NC_039359.1, forward strand.
ATTCCCACCATGGTCATAAAACTGATGATGTCCATATTCAAATTCAGGTCGATACTCATTGTATTGGCTTCTATCATACCAGTTCGACATTCTTAATTGCAAGGGAATTCTACACAACCACAAACAAAGCCGACTCGACTCCACCAAAACAAACCTAAAGATTTCTAGCAAACAAAAAGCATGATGGCTCCACTTAGATTGTTTCTAGACCAGCTTCTATCTTTCGAAAGGGAATTCGTTGCAATTTGAGCAAACCCTTCTGGAATCAATCCGAGTCAAAGTAAGTTGAATTGAGGCGAGGGAAGCTCAGTGGAGCTTTGATACCCAAGGCCTCACCGCTATCACAAGGCGGCGCAGTCATGCATTCAACTCACAGAAACCATCATGAACTTTGGAGTGTGCTTAAAGAGCAACCAATATTTTTCGAACGAGTTTCCTATTAAGCTCGTTACCCTATCGGTCTCGTTCTATTCCAAATTTTAAAGCTTAGGTTCGCGTTCGGTTTCGTTTTCCTAAGGCGGGCAAGAAGAGAACGGTGATGAAATCCGAACCCTTATCTTGTTTAGGCCAGGCCTTGCCCTTTACTAGGAAAATAAAGACAGTCTGGTTCGTCCTCAAACAATTATCACCTTAAGGCAGACAGTAACCCGCTTGCAGGAGATTCGCGGGTGTTTCGATTGGACTTACCTCCCGTACCAGACGGGCGATGAACCGTTGTCGTCGACTCGGGCCACGACTCCTATGTCGTGTGCGAACCCGAGGGGCCGAGACGATATAGTAATCGTCGTCCTTCCCTGCACACAGTTTATATAATAATTTTTTTTCTTATTTTTTTTATAATAATACCCTTCCGTAGGGTTAAAAAAAAATAAAGTCCAATTTTTCAAAGTCCAAAGTCCAAAATAAATAAAAAAAAAAATTACAGTTTTCCTCACACACTCTAAAAAAATTAAAAATTAAATCCTAAAATTGTCCTTTTTTTTCTTCTCTTTTCGCTTTTCGCTTTAAGGTTTTTCCTCTCCAAGTCCTTAGTTTTCACTTTGAACCTGCAAAATAAAGACAAAAAGAAACGTAAAAAGGAACAAACAATTCTAAAAAAAAAATAATAATAATAATAAACCTAAAGAAAATTCTACCTAAGCACAAATCCGCGTCGGCGGCGCCAAAATGATTAAAGATTTAATGGGGGTTGTAGTAATAAAGGTTCGAACTCTAAGACTTGTGAAGGTAAAGGATTTTTTTAGACTTATAAAAATATATATACAAAATATTAACAATTTTGGGCGAGAGGTAACCAAGACACTAGATTCCACTACTACGCAAGATTGAATGATAAATATTTCAAAACTCTATTCAATTCTTAAGTCCTCTTTTATCTTTAATTCACTATCAATCATACAAATTCTCAAACATTATTTGTAAACCTTAAGCATAGATTATCAAGAGATTAAACCAAGAATAACCTATCAAACTGAATAACAAATAATTAAGACAATCATTCAAACAATTTAAAACTCTGCAAAAGCAGCGATTAGGTGAATTATATAATTAAATGAAATAGTTACCCATTTATGTTGCGTGAATAGCTTCCTCCATTGCCTTGGTTACGAGGGAATTAACTCATCATGTTGGAAAACCTCTCAAAATATTTTATTAAGCTCAATTGATGTTTACAATAAAGAGAAAGATAAGTAAATGTTCTAAAACAGGATTCTGCGACCCACATAAGGCGTCCAAAATTAACGACAAAGCTGAGGTGCTGTTGTCGCTGAAATGCTAAGACCCACACCTACGACCCACGGATGTGAGTCATTTTCACTGTTGATAAACGACTGCTGCTGCGAGTCCGTTCTTCGTGTTCTTGGTGTTCTTCATCAGCAGCAGCAGAGTTTGATCAACTCTTGATTTCTGCGTCTGTGGCTCTCCTCTCTTCTCCCAACTCTCGACAGCCTCTCTAGTACTCCCAGGGAACATATTTATACACCTACAGCTCGTTGAATCTCCCTCAATTACTCCATATAATCTTCATTACTCGGTGTTTAAAGAAAATATTTTCCGAATATTTTCTTCCCTGAAATGATTCTCCACGCGTAAACAGCCTCTGATACTCCCTTATTTAGCTTCTACACGGTCCAAAAGTGTGCTAGAGTCCTCCATGCATCATCATAACACGTCCGAATCCCTCAAAAAATCCTCTCAAACCCGTGACTGCCATGTTCTCTGATGATGACTTGTTTAGACGATTCTAGCCAAATTCGATCGATTCTGACACACATACTGTATTCCTTAAGATATATCACATCTTCCTACCAATTTTTAGCCATTGAATCGCACCACAACACCTTCATTTTGTTGATTGAAAATCTGCCAGAGAGAGAATATATTTTCCCGCCAAAAATGAAATTTGAATTATGAGAAGAAAAGTGTCCTCCCCCTAATCCTGTACGGGTGTCCCTTTAGCAATTGGGGTGGAAATAGTAATTTTGGGGTGGAAATAGTAATTTTTCTGGGTTCCTCCGGTACATTTCTGGGACGCTTCCGGTGCATTTCTGGGGTGCCTTTAGTACTTTTCTCCGGGGGTGTAAATCATCACTTTTTTGAGCTCATTTCGCCGCAAAGGCTTATTTCTCTAAAAACATCTACAAAAACACAAAATAACACAATAAGTACTTAATCGAGTCTAACAATACAGAATATTGAGAACAAAATAGACACATAAATGCGTCTATCAAATACCCCCAAACTTATTATTTGCTAGTCCTCGAGCAAAATTTATTCTTGAAAAGTGACCGAGTTAATCTCGGGTGGGTTTATCAGAGGTGTACCCACAAAAACCAATACTCCAGACCCTAGCTATCTACGCAGAACCTTGGAAAGCACTAAAGAACCTCCTTGGTTGGCATACAATTATTGACTCTAAGAGGAAGAACCCTGATGCGAAATTCCAATTGGTGTACACGAGTTTGCACTCAAGCATACTAAAATTCATATAAGTGACAGAGCTCTACTAAGATAGTTTCACGATGGACATCATACTCGGAGTCAGACTAATCACATGAAAAGATTAAGAAGATGGAAAAAGAAAACACTAAAGAACCTTGGAAAGCACTAAAGAACCTCCTTGGTTGGCATACAATTATTGACTCTAAGAGGAAGAACCCTGATGCGAAATTCCAATTGGTGTACACGAGTTTGCACTCAAGCATACTAAAATTCATATAAGTGACAGAGCTCTACTAAGATAGTTTCACGATGGACATCATACTCGGAGTCAGACTAATCACATGAAAAGATTAAGAAGATGGAAAAAGAAAAATGTAGATGGTTGAAAAGTGAACGGTGTTTCCCATATCTGTCTGAAGGCCTCTGCCAAGATGAACCTAACCTAAATGACTGAGATACCGGTCTGACTAATATTAACACACTGGCATATACAAGGGAACCAGTGGTCAATAACTTAAATTTAGATCAACAAACTGGCAAATACAAGGGAACCAGCAGTTGACTACACATAACAATAACCATTTTTTTTTAACTTAACGGCATGAATAGATCTTTTGGATCCAAGCGCATGCTTCTTGTCAGCAGATTACACGATAGTTCCCACGGGTCCTGCATTCCACGCTTGCTTAGGCGACGGAAACAGGGAGAACACACGCATATTGCTATCCAAGTGTTAATACTTATTCCGATTGGTCTAACTGGTCCGGTCTCTTTTTTTTTTTCTTTTTTTTTTTTGAAAAGGTAACTCAGTCACTCTATTTCACCCTAGCAAAGGTAACAACTTGAATCGTGTGCCCCACCAAATCACTTGAAATAAAAGAAAACTAAAAATAGAAAGTGAAAAGGACTCGACAAGATATGGCGAAACTATCATGTTATTTCTAACACCTGAGCTCTGTGCTTTTATGAATAGACTCTATAGATGTTTCCATCTAGTCAGATTGGTTCCTCAACTCCTAAAACAAAAATGTTTCCATCCACTTAGATTGGTTAGTGCTATCCTTAATAGGCGTAAATTTCTAGGCTCTGGAGTTTATTTATTATGCAACTAAAAAGTTTCTCCCATACCCCCAAACTTAAATCTAACATTGTCCTCAATGTTCTAAAGATGAAACTAAAAGCATGAACAAGGAGAAACTGTTACCACTTGAAGCAAAAGAGATAAGGAAGGATATTACCGTGTCGCAAGAATATTGGGTTACCTCCCAAGAAGTGCTAAGTTTAAAGTCTTCAGCCAGACTTAGGAAAGGATTAGTCAACTCAAACCATAAAGTAACAGTCGAAATAACTGTGGGTCTTCAAAACGAAAAAGAGCCGACCAAAGGAAACTACAATAACCCAAGAAAGTGAACAAGAATAACATGCCCTTATCTAGTTTTCTGATTAAGAAATTTATATCTAATTGTGGTTCAGGTTCAGGTTCTATGAAAGGGTCTAAATAAAATATTTTCCTCGGATGCATTTCCTCATAGGTTGGATCCAAATTATTAGGTCCTAGAGTCTGGAAAAACTCAAATATGATCTTAGAAGCGCACAATAATAACCTAAATAACTGAGGATCCTCTAAGCCAATAAGATTTGACTTACAAATTTGACCACAATGAGAGTAGTGGTCATTCTTAAGCAAATGTGTCGATTCTAATTTCCTAAAGCATTTAGGTCTAGTCTCACAACTTAATATTCGACACATTTGGAATATAAACGTTCCCACAGTTGGAAGAAAACTATTTGGTGGGAAAACAAAGTCAATCTGGGGATCATAGCCTGGGCAAACCACATCAACCATAGGATGGGTTTCTAACGACTGAACTCCTTCATGGACATCATTAGGCTCGGGAAAACGAGTATGAAGGTAATCTTGTAAAATGGTCGAGGCACAGATATCAAGTCCTAAGTGTGGGGACTTTCTGAGAGTTAAAGGTAAGGCACTAGGAAAGTGATAATCACCCCCAAACTTAGAGTTTTCAGTGTCTCTAGATAGACCTCTAATTATTTCTTGAATTTCCGTATCTTCAGAGTCCTTAAAATATTCAAGAGATTCTTCTAAGTTATTATCAGGTAGTGCATCTTTACTCATCTCTACGGGTCTATCTTCTTCTTCCAAGACTATTGTTTCTAAGTCGCTAGACTCTAAAACAGTATTTTCGAAATGAACCCGTTCCTCTAAACCACTATCGGCTTCGTAAACAGGAAATACTACGTCGTCTAAAACGGTGGTATCCCTAATCAAATCCTCGTCCTTTTGAATAGGTGAATAATCATAAAAATTATTTGGATTTGAACTAGAAATAATATAATCATTATACAACTCAATTGGATTACTAGACTCCTGATCACTATGCCTACATATTTCAGATTCTTCATTACTGCTATCCTCATCATCATAGTACGAGAATGATTGAACCTTATCTAAATAAGTAGTGTCTTTTATTCTAACCTCGTCCTCTAAATTAGGCAAATATTCACTATTTACATCAAGGGTAAAATTGGAAGCACTATTTTGGAAATTTAGATTATTTCGAGCAGCATTAGCTAACTGTTCATTTTCTGCCTCTAAACGTGCTTGAATTTCACCGAGTGTAACACTTATACTTTCACAAGTCTCATTGAATATCTTAGACCGCTGTGTACTCTCTTCTCTTGAACTAACTGCACGTTCATACTCCCTTCGAATTTGTTGGTAGGTTTCTTCTAAAGATTGAACAGGTTTAGAAATGTCATAATCAGGACTAGTTTTTAAGTAATTTTCCAAAAACGCATGACTAGTACTATAATATTCCTGATTTTCTTGCTCGTAAGACCAATTCGTGTGTGGATAATAATTGGGCTCACTATGGTATGAACCATAACCTTGAAAAGGTTGGCGTTCCCAACTACTATTCCCACCATGGTCATAAAACTGATGATGTCCATATTCAAATTCAGGTCGATACTCATTGTATTGGCTTCTATCATACCAGTTCGACATTCTTAATTGCAAGGGAATTCTACACAATCACAAACAAGGCCGACTCGACTCCACCAAAACAAACCTAAATATTTCTAGCAAACAAAAAGCATGATGGCTCCACTTAGATTGTTTCTAGACCAGCTTCTATCTTTCGAAAGGGAATTCGTTGCAATTTGAGCAAACCCCTCTGGAATCAATCCGAGTCAAAGTAAGTTGAATTGAGGCGAGGGAAGCTCAGTGGAGCTTTGATACCCAAGGCCTCACCGCTATCGCAAGGCGGCGCAGTCACGCATTCAACCCACAGAAACCATCATGAACTTTGGAGTGTGCTTAAAGAGCAACCAATATTTTTCGAACGAGTTTCCTATTAAGCTCGTTACCCTATCGGTCTCGTTCTATTCCAAATTTTAAGCTTGGGTTCGCGTTAGGTTTCGTTTTCCTAAGGCGGGCAAGAAGGGAACGGTGATGAAATCCGAACCCTTATCTTGTTTAGGCCAGGCTTTGCCCTTTACTAGGAAAATAAAAACAGTCTGGTTCGTCCTCAAACAATTATCACCTTAAGGCAGACAGTAACCCGCTTGCAGGAGATTCGCGGGTGTTTCGATTGGACTTACCTCCCGTACCAGACGGGCGATGAACCGTTGTCGTCGACTCGGGCCACGACTCCTATGCCGTGTGCGAACCCGAGGGGCCGAGACGATATAGTAATCGTCGTCCTTCCCTGCAAACAGTTTGTATTTAATTTTTTTTTTTTTTAATTTATAACCCTTCCGTAGGGTTTTAAAAATAATGTCCAAAGTCCAGAATAAAGTCCAAATAAAAAAAGAAAGTCCAAAATAAAAAAAAAATTACAGTTTTCCTCACACACTCTAAAAAAAAAAATTTAAAAATTAAATCCTAAAATTGTCCTTTTTTCTTCTCTTTTCGCTTTTCGCTTTAAGCTTTTTCCTCTCCAAGTCCTTAGTGCTCCACTTAGAACCTGTAAATCAAAGACAAAAAGACAAAGTAAAAAGGAACAAATAATTCTAAAAAAAAATAGTAAACCTAAAAAAAAAAAAATTCTACCTAAGCACAAATCCGCGTCGGCGGCGCCAAAATGATTATATATTTTTCGTGTTTGTAGTAATGAGGGTTCGAACTCTAAGACTTGTGAAGGTAAAGGATTTTTTTAGACTTATAAAAATATATATACAAAATATTAACAATTTTGGGCGAGAGGTAACCAAGACACTAGATTCCACTACTACGCAAGATTGAATGATAAATATTTCAAAACTCTATTCAATTCTTAAGTCCTCTTTTATCTTTAATTCACTATCAATCATACAAATTCTCAAATATTATTTGTAAACCTTAAGCATAGATTATCAAGAGATTAAACCAAGCATAACCTATCAAACTGAATAACAAATAATTAAGACAATCATTCAAACAATTTAAAACTCTGCAAAAGCAGCGATTAGGTGAATTATATAATTAAATGAAATAGTTACCCATTTATGTTGCGTGAATAGCTTCCTCCATTGCCTTGGTTACGAGGGAATTAACTCATCATGTTGGAAAACCTCTCAAAATATTTTATTAAGCTCAATTGATGTTTACAATAAAGAGAAAGATAAGTAAATGTTCTAAAACAGAATTCTGCGACCCACAGAAGGCGTCCAAAATGAACGACAAAGCTGAGGTGCTGTTGTCGCTGAAAAGCTACGACCCACACCTACGACCCACCTACGTGAGTCATTTCCACTGTTTATAAACGACTGCTGCTGCGAGTCCGTTCTTCGTGTTCTTGGTGTTCTTCATCAGCAACAGCAGCAGCAGCAGCAGCAGCAGAGTTTGATCAACTCTTGATTTCTGCGTCTGTGGCTCTCCTCTCTTCTCCCAACTCTCGACAGCCTCTCTAGTACTCCCAGGGAACATATTTATACACCTACAGCTCGTTGAATCTCCCTCAATTACTCCATATAATCTTCATTACTCGGTGTTTAAAGAAAATATTTTCCGAATATTTTCTTCCCTGAAATGATTCTCCACGCGTAAACAGCCTCTGATACTCCCTTATTTAGATTCTACACGGTCCAAAAGTGTGCTAGAGTCCTCCATGCATCATCATAACACGTCCGAATCCCTCAAAAAATCCTCTCAAACCCGTGACTGCCATGTTCTCTGATGATGACTTGTTTAGCCGATTCTAGCCAAATTCGATCGATTCTGACACACATACTGTATTCCTTAAGCTATATCACATCTTCCTACCAATTTTTAGCCATTGAATCGCACCACAACACCTTCATTTTGTTGATTGAAAATCTGCCAGAGAGAGAATATATTTTCCCGCCAAAAATGAAATTTGAATTATGAGAAGAAAAGTGTCCTCCCCCTAATCCTGTACGGGTGTCCCTTTAGCAATTGGGGTGGAAATAGTAATTTTGGGGTGGAAATAGTAATTTTTCTGGGTTCCTCCGGTACATTTCTGGGACGCTTCCGGTGCATTTCTGGGGTGCCTTTAGTACTTTTCTCCGGGGTGTAAATCATCACTTTTTTGAGCTCATTTCGCCGCAAAGGCTTATTTCTCTAAAAACATCTACAAAAACACAAAATAACACAATAAGTACTTAATCGAGTCTAACAATACAGAATATTGAGAACAAAATAGACACATAAATGCGTCTATCAATACTAGAGGCATATCAGTGAGCAAGCTGATTTTCCTCCCATTCTAGATGTATGCATAGGATTTTCAACTCAACCTAGGATCACATTGTTTGGCTAGGACACAAGGGTGGATTCAAAGCCTTAGCTTAACCCACATTCTGTTTTCACAGTCACTTGCAACTTAACTGTTTTGTTACTTCTTCACACCCCTGCCCTTGGCTTAGGCCTTGGTTCCATTGTTCTTTGTTTAGTTTCATTGTTCTGTCACCTTCTCATAATACTTTGTGCTGTTTGCTTTTGCCATTGTAAATTTGCATCCTTTTGCCACTGATGTTTGCTTCTTTCCCATGATCATTGTTAGTTTGTTGCACTGCCATTGTTAATCTCTTAGTTATTGTTCCCTATTCTTCCCTGTTCCTCATCTCTGTCTGTGTTCTCTTTTATTCTCTTTCTTTTGCTATCTTTTGCTCTTCTAGTTTCTCTGTTTTGCTCCCCATTTGTCCATTGAAGCTCACTGTGGCCTAAGTGCATTGATCATTAAGAGCCCAGTCCAGTTCACTGTGGACTCATTCAAAAACCAAACTGATAGCTCTATCAAGCCCAGCTCACAGTTCACTTTCCAAGCTAAGGCCTGTCACTGTCAAGCCCAGATCCTCATACAAGCAATTTAGAGCCCAAAGCTCACTTCAACACTGAGCCCAAGTTCAGTTCATTGAAACCAAAGGCTAAAAGCCCAGGTTTGATCCCAAGGCCCAGTGCAATTCAAAAGACCAAAAGCCCATAAATTCACAGTCAATCCAAAAGCCCACTGAGCCCAAAACCATTTCATTGTTACAAAAACCCACTAAGCCCAAAGCACAATTAGAAGCCCAATAGCAATTTAGAGCCCAAATAGCTAGAAACTCCAAACACCCCCAGTCTCTGTGGATCGACCCGTACTTGCACGAGCTACAACCGACGACCGTGCACTTGCGGTATTACTGTAGGCCCGTTTTTATCGCTTAATTTTCACACACCTTCGGGCCCACCACAAAGCACATCAACCAGAGGATGGGTTTCTAACGACTGAACTCCTTCATGGACATCATTAGGCTCGGGAAAACGAGTATGAAGGTAATCTTGTAAAATGGTCGAGGCACAGATATCAAGTCCTAAGTGTAGGGACTTTCTGAGAGTTAAAGGTAAGGCACTAGGGAAGTGATAATCACCCCCAAACTTAGAGTTTTCAGTGTCTCTAGATTGATCTCTAATTATTTCTTGAATTTCCGTATCTTCAGAGTCCTTAAAATATTCAAGATATTCTTCTAAGTTATTATCAGGTAGTGCATCTTTACTCATCTCTACGGGTCTATCTTCTTCTTCCAAGACTATTGTTTCTAAGTCGCTAGACTCTAAAACAGTATTTTCGAAATGAACCCGTTCCTCTAAACCACTATCGGCTTCGTAAACAGGAAATACTACGTCGTCTAAAACGGTGGTATCCCTAATCAAATCCTCGTCCTTTTGAATAGGTGAATAATCATAAAAATTATTTGGATTTGAACTAGAAATAATATAATCATTATACAACTCAATTGGATTACTAGACTCCTGATCACTATGCCTACATATTTCAGATTCTTCATTACTGCTATCCTCATCATCATAGTACGAGAATGATTGAACCTTATCTAAATAAGTAGTGTCTTTTATTCTAACCTCGTCCTCTAAATTAGGCAAATATTCACTATTTACATCAAGGGTAAAATTGGAAGCACTATTTTGGAAATTTAGATTATTTCGAGCAGCATTAGCTAACTGTTCATTTTCTGCCTCTAAACGTGCTTGAATTTCACCGAGTGTAACACTTATACTTTCACAAGTCTCATTGAATATCTTAGACCGCTGTGTACTCTCTTCTCTTGAACTAACTGCACGTTCATACTCCCTTCGAATTTGTTGGTAGGTTTCTTCTAAAGATTGAACAGGTTTAGAAATGTCATAATCAGGACTAGTTTTTAAGTAATTTTCCAAAAACGCATGACTAGTACTATAATATTCCTGATTTTCTTGCTCGTAAGACCAATTCGTGTGTGGATAATAATTGGGCTCACTATGGTATGAACCATAACCTTGAAAAGGTTGGCGTTCCCAACTACTATTCCCACCATGGTCATAAAACTGATGATGTCCATATTCAAATTCAGGTCGATACTCATTGTATTGGCTTCTATCATACCAGTTCGACATTCTTAATTGCAAGGGAATTCTACACAATCACAAACAAGGCCGACTCGACTCCACCAAAACAAACCTAAATATTTCTAGCAAACAAAAAGCATGATGGCTCCACTTAGATTGTTTCTAGACCAGCTTCTATCTTTCGAAAGGGAATTCGTTGCAATTTGAGCAAACCCCTCTGGAATCAATCCGAGTCAAAGTAAGTTGAATTGAGGCGAGGGAAGCTCAGTGGAGCTTTGATACCCAAGGCCTCACCGCTATCGCAAGGCGGCGCAGTCACGCATTCAACCCACAGAAACCATCATGAACTTTGGAGTGTGCTTAAAGAGCAACCAATATTTTTCGAACGAGTTTCCTATTAAGCTCGTTACCCTATCGGTCTCGTTCTATTCCAAATTTTAAGCTTGGGTTCGCGTTAGGTTTCGTTTTCCTAAGGCGGGCAAGAAGGGAACGGTGATGAAATCCGAACCCTTATCTTGTTTAGGCCAGGCTTTGCCCTTTACTAGGAAAATAAAAACAGTCTGGTTCGTCCTCAAACAATTATCACCTTAAGGCAGACAGTAACCCGCTTGCAGGAGATTCGCGGGTGTTTCGATTGGACTTACCTCCCGTACCAGACGGGCGATGAACCGTTGTCGTCGACTCGGGCCACGACTCCTATGCCGTGTGCGAACCCGAGGGGCCGAGACGATATAGTAATCGTCGTCCTTCCCTGCAAACAGTTTGTATTTAATTTTTTTTTTTTTTAATTTATAACCCTTCCGTAGGGTTTTAAAAATAATGTCCAAAGTCCAGAATAAAGTCCAAATAAAAAAAGAAAGTCCAAAATAAAAAAAAAATTACAGTTTTCCTCACACACTCTAAAAAAAAAAATTTAAAAATTAAATCCTAAAATTGTCCTTTTTTCTTCTCTTTTCGCTTTTCGCTTTAAGCTTTTTCCTCTCCAAGTCCTTAGTGCTCCACTTAGAACCTGTAAATCAAAGACAAAAAGACAAAGTAAAAAGGAACAAATAATTCTAAAAAAAAATAGTAAACCTAAAAAAAAAAAAATTCTACCTAAGCACAAATCCGCGTCGGCGGCGCCAAAATGATTATATATTTTTCGTGTTTGTAGTAATGAGGGTTCGAACTCTAAGACTTGTGAAGGTAAAGGATTTTTTTAGACTTATAAAAATATATATACAAAATATTAACAATTTTGGGCGAGAGGTAACCAAGACACTAGATTCCACTACTACGCAAGATTGAATGATAAATATTTCAAAACTCTATTCAATTCTTAAGTCCTCTTTTATCTTTAATTCACTATCAATCATACAAATTCTCAAATATTATTTGTAAACCTTAAGCATAGATTATCAAGAGATTAAACCAAGCATAACCTATCAAACTGAATAACAAATAATTAAGACAATCATTCAAACAATTTAAAACTCTGCAAAAGCAGCGATTAGGTGAATTATATAATTAAATGAAATAGTTACCCATTTATGTTGCGTGAATAGCTTCCTCCATTGCCTTGGTTACGAGGGAATTAACTCATCATGTTGGAAAACCTCTCAAAATATTTTATTAAGCTCAATTGATGTTTACAATAAAGAGAAAGATAAGTAAATGTTCTAAAACAGGATTCTGCGACCCACAGAAGGCGTCCAAAATTAACGACAAAGCTGAGGTGCTGTTGTCGCTGAAATGCTAAGACCCACACCTACGACCCACGTATGTGAGTCATTTTCACTGTTGATAAACGACTGCTGCTGCGAGTCCGTTCTTCGTGTTCTTGGTGTTCTTCATCAGCAGCAGCAGCAGCAGCAGCAGAGTTTGATCAACTCTTGATTTCTGCGTCTGTGGCTCTCCTCTCTTCTCCCAACTCTCGACAGCCTCTCTGTAGCACATTAGGAACATATTTATACGTAATTGAACCATTGAATCTCCTCCATTAATCCAAAAAATCTTCCCATTACTCGGCAGTGAATGAAAATATTCCCGATATTTTTTTTCTTTAATTCTCTGATTTGTTACGGATTATTCCATGTTTTATCTCTTCTCACGCGTCATACTTGAGCTGTAGGGATTGTTTCCAGCCAATAAAATCAACCCATGCACGTCTCTTCCATCCAAGAATTCCAAGAATAGAATATTTTTCTTATTTTAGAATATCTTCCCTGATTTGATTACCACCGGTTATCTAACCAATTTTGACCGAATCCAACACCCATACCAGCTCTATATAGGCCCTAGGAACAAACCCATTTAATTTGGGCCATTGAATCTCCTTTAATCCCGTCCAAACTTCCAACCCTAAATCTGCCAGTTGATAACAATTTTTTCCCGCCAATTTTGTTTTTTTTGAATTTGGGAAGAAGATGTCCTCCCCCTAACCAGAACTTGGGTGCGAATAGCAGCTGCCTTGGGGTGACTTGGGGGTGCCCCTTAGTAATTAGGTTACCCCTTATCCAAAAGCGAGAGTCCGAACAACACTTGTCCTCCGGGTGACAAAATCAACTTTTCGAGCAGAATTTTCCAAAAATGTTTATTTCCAAAAACTACCTACAAATACATAAAATAACAAAATTAGTACAAAATCGAGTGCCAACAATATATAGTATTGAGATCAAATTAGACACAAAAATGTGTCTATCAAATACCCCCAAACTTATTATTTGCTAGTCCTCGAGCAAAATTTATTCTTGAAAAGTGACCGAGTTAATCTCGGGTGGGTTTATCAGAGGTGTACCCACAAAAACCAATACTCCAGACCCTAGCTATCTACGCAGAACCTTGGAAAGCACTAAAGAACCTCCTTGGTTGGCATACAATTATTGACTCTAAGAGGAAGAACCCTGATGCGAAATTCCAATTGTTGTACACGAGTTTGCACTCAAGCATACTAAAATTCATATAAGTGACAGAGCTCTACTAAGATAGTTTCACGATGGACATCATACTCGGAGTCAGACTAATCACATGAAAAGATTAAGAAGATGGAAAAAGAAAAATGTAGATGGTTGAAAAGTGAACGGTGTTTCCCATATCTGTCTGAAGGCCTCTGCCAAGATGAACCTAACCTAAATGACTGAGATACCGGTCTGACTAATATTAACACACTGGCATATACAAGGGAACCAGTGGTCAATTACTTAAATCTAGATCAACAAACTGGCAAATACAAGGGAACCAGCAGTTGACTACACATAACCATTTTTTTTTTTTTTAACTTAACGGCATGAATAGATCTTTTTGATCCAAGCGCATGCTTCTTGTCAGCAGATTACACGATAGTTCCCACGGGTCCTGCATTCCACGCTTGCTTAGGCGACGGAAACAGGGAGAACACACGCATATTGCTATCCAAGTGTTAATACTTATTCCGATTGGTCTAACTGGTCCGGTCTTTTTTCTTTTTTTTTTTTGGAAAAGGTAACTCAGTCACTCTATTTCACCCTAGCAAAGGTAACAACTTGAATCGTGTGCCCCACCAAATCACTTGAAACAAAAGAAAACTAAAAATAGAAAGTGAAAAGGACTCGACAAGATATGGCGAAACTATCATGTTATTTCTAACACCTGAGCTCTGTGCTTTTATGAATAGACTCTATAGATGTTTCCATCTAGTCAGATTAGTTCCTCAACTCCTAAAACAAAAATGTTTCCATCCACTTAGATTGGTTAGTGCTATCCTAAATACGCATAAATTCTAGGCTCTGGAGTTTATTTATTGCAACTAAAAAGTTTCTCCCATACCCCCAAACTTAAATCTAACATTGTCCTCAATGTTCTAAAGATGAAATTAAAAGCATGAACAAGGAGAGACAGTTACTATTTGAAGCAAAAGAGTGAAGGAAGGATATTACCGGGTTGCATGAGATTGGGTTACCTCCCAAGAAGTGCTAAGTTTAAAGTCTTCAGCCAGACTTAGGAAAGGTTTAGTCAACTCGAACCATAAAGTAACAGTCGAAATAACTGTGGGTCTTCAAAACCAAATAGAGCTGACCAAAGGAAACTGCAGTGAACCAAGAAAATGGACAAGAATAGCATGCCCTTACCTAGTTTCCTGAAAACTATCGCTAATTGCGGTTCAGGTTCAGGTTCTATGAAAGGGTCTAAATAGAATATTTTCATTGGCTGCGTTTCTTCATAGATGGGATCTGAATCACTAGGTCTTAGAGTCTGTGAAAACTCAAATACGAACTTAGAATCACGAAGTAATAACCTAAATAATTGCGGATCATCTAAGTCAATCAGATATGACTTACATAGTTGACCACAGTGAGAGTAGTGGTCATTCTTAGGAAAATGTGTCGATTCCATTAACCTAAAGTACTTAGGCTTAGTCTCAGAACTTAATATTCGACTCATTTGAAACGTTCCCACAGTTGGAAGAAAACTATTTGGTGGGAAAACAAAGTCAATCTGGGTATCATAGCCTGGGAAAACCACATCAACCAGAGGATGGGTTTCTAACGACTGAACTCCTTCATGGACATCATTAGGCTCGGGAAAACGAGTATGAAGGTAATCTTGTAAAATGGTCGAGGCACAGATATCAAGTCCTAAGTGTAGGGACTTTCTGAGAGTTAAAGGTAAGGCACTAGGGAAGTGATAATCACCCCCAAACTTAGAGTTTTCAGTGTCTCTAGATAGACCTCTAATTATTTCTTGAATTTCCGTATCTTCAGAGTCCTTAAAATATTCAAGAGATTCTTCTAAGTTATTATCAGGTAGTGCATCTTTACTCATCTCTACGGGTCTATCTTTTTCTTCCAAGACTATTGTTTCTAAGTCGCTAGACTCTAAAACAGTATTTTCGAAATGAACCCGTTCCTCTAAACCACTATCGGCTTCGTAAACAGGAAATACTACGTCGTCTAAAACGGTGGTATCCCTAATCAAATCCTCGTCCTTTTGAATAGGTGAATAATCATAAAAATTATTTGGATTTGAACTAGAAATAATATAATCACTATACAACTCAATTGGATTACTAGACTCCTGATCACTATGCCTACAAATTTCAGATTCTTCATCACTGCTATCCTCATCATCATAGTACGAAAATGATTGAACCTTATCTAAATAAGTAGTGTCTTTTATTCTAACCTCGTCCTCTAAATTAGGCAAATATTCACTATTTATATCAAGGGTAGAATTGGAAACACTATTTTGGAAAATTAGATTATTTCGAGCAGCATTAGATAACTGTTCATTTTCTTCCTCTAAACGTGCTTGAATTTCACTGAGCGTAACACTTATACTTTCATAAGTCTCATTGAATATCTTAGACCGTTGTGTACTCTCTTCTCTTGAACTAACTGCACGTTCATACTCCCTTCGAATTTGTTGGTAGGTTTCTTCTAGAGATTGAACATGTTTAGAAATGTCATAATCAGGACTAGTTTTTAAGTAATTTTCCAAAAACGCATGACTAGTACTATAATATTCCTGATTTTCTTGCTCGTAAGACCAATTCGTGTGTGGATAGTAATTAGGCTCACTATGGTATGAACCATAACCTTGAAAAGGTTGGCGTTCCCAACTACTATTCCCACCATGGTCATAAAACTGATGATGTCCATATTCAAATTCAGGTCGATACTCATTGTATTGGCTTCTATCATACCAGTTCGACATTCTTAATTGCAAGGGAATTCTACACAATCACAAACAAGGCCGACTCGACTCCACCAAAACAAACCTAAATATTTCTAGCAAACAAAAAGCATGATGGCTCCACTTAGATTGTTTCTAGACCAGCTTCTATCTTTCGAAAGGGAATTCGTTGCAATTTGAGCAAACCCCTCTGGAATCAATCCGAGTCAAAGTAAGTTGAATTGAGGCGAGGGAAGCTCAGTGGAGCTTTGATACCCAAGGCCTCACCGCTATCGCAAGGCGGCGCAGTCACGCATTCAACCCACAGAAACCATCATGAACTTTGGAGTGTGCTTAAAGAGCAACCAATATTTTTCGAACGAGTTTCCTATTAAGCTCGTTACCCTATCGGTCTCGTTCTATTCCAAATTTTAAGCTTGGGTTCGCGTTAGGTTTCGTTTTCCTAAGGCGGGCAAGAAGGGAACGGTGATGAAATCCGAACCCTTATCTTGTTTAGGCCAGGCTTTGCCCTTTACTAGGAAAATAAAAACAGTCTGGTTCGTCCTCAAACAATTATCACCTTAAGGCAGACAGTAACCCGCTTGCAGGAGATTCGCGGGTGTTTCGATTGGACTTACCTCCCGTACCAGACGGGCGATGAACCGTTGTCGTCGACTCGGGCCACGACTCCTATGCCGTGTGCGAACCCGAGGGGCCGAGACGATATAGTAATCGTCGTCCTTCCCTGCAAACAGTTTGTATTTAATTTTTTTTTTTTTTAATTTATAACCCTTCCGTAGGGTTTTAAAAATAATGTCCAAAGTCCAGAATAAAGTCCAAATAAAAAAAGAAAGTCCAAAATAAAAAAAAAATTACAGTTTTCCTCACACACTCTAAAAAAAAAAATTTAAAAATTAAATCCTAAAATTGTCCTTTTTTCTTCTCTTTTCGCTTTTCGCTTTAAGCTTTTTCCTCTCCAAGTCCTTAGTGCTCCACTTAGAACCTGTAAATCAAAGACAAAAAGACAAAGTAAAAAGGAACAAATAATTCTAAAAAAAAATAGTAAACCTAAAAAAAAAAAAATTCTACCTAAGCACAAATCCGCGTCGGCGGCGCCAAAATGATTATATATTTTTCGTGTTTGTAGTAATGAGGGTTCGAACTCTAAGACTTGTGAAGGTAAAGGATTTTTTTAGACTTATAAAAATATATATACAAAATATTAACAATTTTGGGCGAGAGGTAACCAAGACACTAGATTCCACTACTACGCAAGATTGAATGATAAATATTTCAAAACTCTATTCAATTCTTAAGTCCTCTTTTATCTTTAATTCACTATCAATCATACAAATTCTCAAATATTATTTGTAAACCTTAAGCATAGATTATCAAGAGATTAAACCAAGCATAACCTATCAAACTGAATAACAAATAATTAATACAATCATTCAAACAATTTAAAACTCTGCAAAAGCAGCGATTAGGTGAATTATATAATTAAATGAAATAGTTACCCATTTATGTTGCGTGAATAGCTTCCTCCATTGCCTTGGTTACGAGGGAATTAACTCATCATGTTGGAAAACCTCTCAAAATATTTTATTAAGCTCAATTGATGTTTACAATAAAGAGAAAGATAAGTAAATGTTCTAAAACAGAATTCTGCGACCCACAGAAGGCGTCCAAATTGAACGACAAAGCTGAGGTGCTGTTGTCGCTGAAATTCTACGACCCACACCTACGACCCACAGACATGAGTCATTTCCACTGTTTATAAACGACTGCTGCTGCGAGTCCGTTCTTCGTGTTCTTGGTGTTCTTCATCAGCAACAGCAGCAGCAGCAGCAGCAGCAGAGTTTGATCAACTCTTGATTTCTGCGTCTGTGGCTCTCCTCTCTTCTCCCAACTCTCGACAGCCTCTCTAGTACTCCCAGGGAACATATTTATACACCTACAGCTCGTTGAATCTCCCTCAATTACTCCATATAATCTTCATTACTCGGTGTTTAAAGAAAATATTTTCCGAATATTTTCTTCCCTGAAATGATTCTCCACGCGTAAACAGCCTCTGATACTCCCTTATTTAGCTTCTACACGGTCCAAAAGTGTGCTAGAGTCCTCCATGCATCATCATAACACGTCCGAATCCCTCAAAAAATCCTCTCAAACCCGTGACTGCCATGTTCTCTGATGATGACTTGTTTAGCCGATTCTAGCCAAATTCGATCGATTCTGACACACATACTGTATTCCTTAAGCTATATCACATCTTCCTACCAATTTTTAGCCATTGAATCGCACCACAACACCTTCATTTTGTTGATTGAAAATCTGCCAGAGAGAGAATATATTTTCCCGCCAAAAATGAAATTTGAATTATGAGAAGAAAAGTGTCCTCCCCCTAATCCTGTACGGGTGTCCCTTTAGCAATTGGGGTGGAAATAGTAATTTTGGGGTGGAAATAGTAATTTTTCAGGGTTCCTCCGGTACATTTCTGGGACGCTTCCGGTGCATTTCTGGGGTGCCTTTAGTACTTTTCTCCGGGGTGTAAATCATCACTTTTTTGAGCTCATTTCGCCGCAAAGGCTTATTTCTCTAAAAACATCTACAAAAACACAAAATAACACAATAAGTACTTAATCGAGTCTAACAATACAGAATATTGAGAACAAAATAGACACATAAATGCGTCTATCAAATACCCCCAAACTTATTATTTGCTAGTCCTCGAGCAAAATTTATTCTTGAAAAGTGACCGAGTTAATCTCGGGTGGGTTTATCAGAGGTGTACCCACAAAAACCAATACTCCAGACCCTAGCTATCTACGCAGAACCTTGGAAAGCACTAAAAAACCTCCTTGGTTGGCATACAATTATTGACTCTAAGAGGAAGAACCCTGATGCGAAATTCCAATTGGTGTACACGAGTTTGCACTCAAGCATACTAAAATTCATATAAGTGACAGAGCTCTACTAAGATAGTTTCACGATGGACATCATACTCGGAGTCAGACTAATCACATGAAAAGATTAAGAAGATGGAAAAAGAAAAATGTAGATGGTTGAAAAGTGAACGGTGTTTCCCATATCTGTCTGAAGGCCTCTGCCAAGATGAACCTAACCTAAATGACTGAGATACCTGTCTGACTAATATTAACACACTGGCATATACAAGGGAACCAGTGGTCAATAACTTAAATTTAGATCAACAAACTGGCAAATACAAGGGAACCAGCAGTTGACTACACATAACAATAACCATTTTTTTTTTTTTTTTTTAACTTAACAGCATGAATAGATCTTTTGGATCCAAGCGCATGCTTCTTGTCAGCAGATTACACGATAGTTCCCACGGGTCCTGCATTCCACGCTTGCTTAGGCGACGGAAACAGGGAGAACACACGCATATTGCTATCCAAGTGTTAATACTTATTCCGATTGGTCTAACTGGTCCGGTCTAATAATAATTTTTTTTTTTTTTTTGAAAAGGTAACTCAGTCACTCTATTTCACCCTAGCAAAGGTAACAACTTGAATCGTGTGCCCCACCAAATCACTTGAAATAAACGAAAACTAAAAATAGAAAGTGAAAAGGACTCGACAAGATATGGCGAAACTATCATGTTATTTCTAACACCTGAGCTCTGTGCTTTTATGAATAGACTCTATAGATGTTTCCATCTAGTCAGATTGGTTCCTCAACTCCTAAAACAAAAATGTTTCCATCCACTTAGATTGGTTAGTGCTATCCTTAATAGGCGTAAATTTCTAGGCTCTGGAGTTTATTTATTATGCAACTAAAAAGTTTCTCCCATACCCCCAAACTTAAATCTAACATTGTCCTCAATGTTCTAAAGATGAAACTAAAAGCATGAACAAGGAGAAATTGTTACCACTTGAAGCAAAAGAGATAAGGAAGGATATTACCATGTCGCAAGAATATTGGGTTACCTCCCAAGAAGTGCTAAGTTTAAAGTCTTCAGCCAGACGTAGGAAAGGTTTAGTCAACTCGAACCGTATAACAGTAGCCGGAATAACTGTGGGTCTTTAAAACCAAAAAGAGCTGACAAAAGGAAACTGCAGTGAACCAACGAAATGAACAAGACTAGCATGCCCTTACTTAGTTTCCTGATTAAGAAATTTATATCTAATTGTGGTTCAGGTTCAGGTTCTATGAAAGGGTCTAAATAGAAAATTTTCATTGGCTGCGTTTCTTCATAGGTGGGATCCGAATCATTAGGTCCTAGAGTCTGGAAAAACTCAAATATGATCTTAGAAGCGCACAATAATAACCTAAATAACTGAGGATCCTCTAAGTCAATAAGATTTTACTTACATAATTGACCACAATGAGAGTAGTGGTCATTCTTAAGCAAATGTGTCGATTCTAATTTCCTAAAGCATTTAGGTTTAGTCTCACAACTTAATATTCGGCACATTTGGAATATAAACGTTCCCACAGTTGGAAGAAAACTATTTGGTGGGAAAACAAAGTCAATCTGGGGATCATATCCTGGGCAAACCACATCAACCATAGGATGGGTTTCTAACGACTGAACTTCTTCCTGGACAGCATTAGGTTCGGGAAAACGAGTATGAAGGTAATCTTGTAAAATTATCGAGGCAGAGATATCAAGTCCTAAGTGAAGGGACTTTCTGAGAGTTAAAGGTAAGGCACTAGGAAGGTGATAATCACCCCCAAACTTAGAGTTTTCAGTGTCTCTAGATAGACTAGCTACAATTTCCTTAATTTCTAGATCATTGGAATCCTGAAAATAGTCAATTGCTCCTTCGAGGTTATACTCAAGCGACGCATCCTTACTCATATTTAATAGCTCTACGAGTTCATTTTCTTCGTCTAAGACTATTGTTTCTAAGTCGCTAGACTCTAAAACAACATTTTCGGAATAAACCCGTTCCTCTAAAGCATTATCGGCTTCTTAATCAAAAGGAAAAACTACATCGTCTAAAACGGTGGTATCCCTAATCAAATACTCGTCCTTTTGAATAGGTGAATAATCATAAAAATTATTTGGATTTGAACTAGAATCATTATAAAGCTCAATTGGATTAATAGATTCCTGATCACTATGCCTACACATTTCAGATTCTTCATTACTACTATCCTCATCATAATAGTACGAAGATGATTGAACCTTATCTAAATAAGTAGTGTCTTTTATTCTAACCTCGTCCTCTAAATTAGGAAAATATTCACTAATGATATCAAGGGTAGAATTAGAAACATTATTTTGGAAATTTAGATCATTTCGAGCAGCATTAGCTAACTGTTCAGTTTCTGCCTCTAGACGTGCCTGAATTTCACTGAGCATAACACTTATACGTTCACTACTCTCGTTTATCATCTCAGAATACCGTGTACACTCTTCTTTTAAACTATTCATTACAACTAAACGTTTATACGTCCTTTTAATCCGTTGTTGGGTCTCTTCTAGAGAAGGAACAGGTTCAGAAATATCATAATCAGGACTAGTTTTTAAGTAATTTTCCAAAAACGCGTAACTAGTACTATAATGTTCCTGATTTTCTTGCTCGTAAGACCAATTCGCGTGTGGATAGTAATTGGGCTCACTATGGTATGAACCATAACCTTGAAAAGGATGGCGTTCCCAACCACTATTCCCAACATGGTCATAGAAAGGATGATGTCCATATTCAAATTCAGGTCGATAATCATTGTATTGGCTTCTATCATACCAGTTCGACATTCTTAATTGCAAGGGAATTCTACACAATCACAAACAAGGCTGACTCGACCAAATCAAACCTATAAAATCTAGCAAACAAAAAGCATGATGGCTCCACTTAGATTGTTTCTAGACCAGCTTCTATCTTTCGAAAGGGAATTCGTTGCAATTTGAGCAAACCCCTCTGGAATCAATCCGAGTCAAAGTAAGTTGAATTGAGGCGAGGGAAGCTCAGTGGAGCTTTGATACCCAAGGCCTCACCGCTATCACAAGGCGGCGCAGTCACGCATTCAACTCACAGAAACCATCATGAACTTTGGAGTGTGCTTAAAGAGCAACCAATATTTTTCGAACGAGTTTCCTATTAAGCTCGTTACCCTATCGGTCTCGTTCTATTCCAAATTTTAAAGCTTAGGTTCGCGTTCGGTTTCGTTTTCCTAAGGCGGGAAAGAAGAGAACGGTGATGAAATCCGAACCCTTATCTTGTTTAGGCCAGGCCTTTCCCTTTACTAGGAAAATAAAGACAGTCCGGTTCGTCCTCAAACAATTATCACCTTAAGGCAGACAGTAACCCGCTTGCAGGAGATTCGCGGGTGTTTCGATTGGACTTACCTCCCGTACCAGACGGGCGATGAACCGTTGTCGTCGACTCGGGCCACGACTCCTATGCCGTGTGCGAACCCGAGGGGCCGAGACGATATAGTAATCGTCGTCCTTCTCTGCAAACAGTTTGTATTTAATTTTTTTTTTTTTTAATTATATAACCCTTCCGTAGGGTTTTAAAAAATAATGTCCAAAGTCCAGAATAAAGTCCAAAAAAAAATCCAAATTAAAAAAAAAATTACAGTTTTCCTCACACACTCTAAAAAAATTAAAAATTAAAAATTAAATCCTAAAATTGTCCTTTTTTCTTCTCTTTTCGCTTTTCGCTTTAAGCTTTTTCCTCTCCAAGTCCTTAGTGCTCCACTTCGAACCTGTAAATCAAAGACAAAAAGACAAAGTAAAAAGGAACAAAAAAATTAAAAAAAAAAATAAACCTAAATATTCTACCTAAGCACAAATCCGCGTCGGCGGCGCCAAAATGATTAAAAGATTTTTCGTGGGTTGTAGTAATAAAGGTTCGAACTCTAAGACTTGTGAAGGTAAAGGATTTTTTTAGACTTATAAAAATATATATACAAAATATTAACAATTTTGGGCGAGAGGTAACCAAGACACTAGATTCCACTACTACGCAAGATTGAATGATAAATATTTCAAAACTCTATTCAATTCTTAAGTCCTCTTTTATCTTTAATTCACTATCAATCATACAAATTCTCAAACATTATTTGTAAACCTTAAGCATAGATTATCAAGAGATTAAACCAAGCATAACCTATCAAACTGAATAACAAATAATTAAGACAATCATTCAAACAATTTAAAACTCTGCAAAAGCAGCGATTAGGTGAATTATATAATTAAATGAAATAGTTACCCATTTATGTTGCGTGAATAGCTTCCTCCATTGCCTTGGTTACGAGGGAATTAACTCATCATGTTGGAAAACCTCTCAAAATATTTTATTAAGCTCAATTGATGTTTACAATAAAGAGAAAGATAAGTAAATGTTCTAAAACAGAATTCTGCGACCCACATAAGGCGTCCAAAAGGAACGACAAAGCTGAGGTGCTGTTGTCGCTGAAACGCTACGACCCACACCTACGACCCACGGACGTGAGTCATTCACTGTTGATAAACGACTGCTTCTGCGAGTCCGTTCTTCGTGTTCTTGGTGTTCTTCATCAGCAGCAGCAGCAGCAGCAGAGTTTGATCAACTCTTGATTTCTGCGTCTGTGGCTCTCCTCTCTTCTCCCAACTCTCGACAGCCTCTCTAGTACTCCCAGGGAACATATTTATACACCTACAGCTCGTTGAATCTCCCTCAATTACTCCATATAATCTTCATTACTCGGTGTTTAAAGAAAATATTTTCCGAATATTTTCTTCCCTGAAATGATTCTCCACGCGTAAACAGCCTCTGATACTCCCTTATTTAGCTTCTACACGGTCCAAAAGTGTGCTAGAATCCTCCATGCATCATCATAACACGTCCGAATCCCTCAAAAAATCCTCTCAAACCCGTGACTGCCATGTTCTCTGATGATGACTTGTTTAGCCGATTCTAGCCAAATTCGATCGATTCTGACACACATACTGTATTCCTTAAGCTATATCACATCTTCCTACCAATTTTTAGCCATTGAATCGCACCACAACACCTTCATTTTGTTGATTGAAAATCTGCCAGAGAGAGAATATATTTTCCCGCCAAAAATGAAATTTGAATTATGAGAAGAAAAGTGTCCTCCCCCTAATCCTGTACGGGTGTCCCTTTAGCAATTGGGGTGGAAATAGTAATTTTGGGGTGGAAATAGTAATTTTTCTGGGTTCCTCCGGTACATTTCTGGGACGCTTCCGGTGCATTTCTGGGGTGCCTTTAGTACTTTTCTCCGGGGTGTAAATCATCACTTTTTTGAGCTCATTTCGCCGCAAAGGCTTATTTCTCTAAAAACATCTACAAAAACACAAAATAACACAATAAGTACTTAATCGAGTCTAACAATACAGAATATTGAGAACAAAATAGACACATAAATGCGTCTATCAACTACACTTTCTATCCTAGTCTGAAACCTTAGCTATAGTAGACTAGATATCAAGACTTATAGTTTTGATCACTAACATTGACAAACATGCTTGAGATAGCAACGCATGCGAGTTCGGCCGAGCAATGCTCTAACAATCTCCCCCTTTGTCAATTTTAGTGACAAAACTATCAATACATATGGAATACAAAAAATAAATAAATTAACTTTTGTAGCTCCTATTCCATACGCCTAATCTTCAACATTACATGAAATCTTCGTCACTTCCAAGTACTCCAATGATCCCAAAGGTTGTAAGTTCAGCGTCATCGTTGTTGAAAATCTGTAGCTATAACAACGAGAAAACAAGAGTTCTCAATCATTGTTATACAGTGTCATAGTATCATTACACAACGTCAAAGTTCAATTGTATCACAACTTCAACAACAACACTATGATGATATGTATCACTCCCCCTTAGTCAATACTTCATCTCACATGGAAACCACTCCCCCTTACATAATGATCCGAAAACCATATATATTTGTAGTGTGAACTACATATTAATTCTCCCCCTTTTTGTTAATAAAATTGGCAAAGGTACAAGAACGGGATCCTAATGAAATTTCCGAAAGAGACATTTCTTGACCAAAAGAAAGCAAAAATATATCATCTTATTTAGATGCAATCATAAAGACGAAGCTAAATGCATTCATCAAGGAGTTTGTAAAGATACAAGATAACCCCTATAATATTCCACAGTCGCACTCCCCACAAAGATTTGGCAATTAAGCACAAGTTCAATTAAGAACTCTCTCCCATCAAATGTCATTCCCGAAAGAACAACAAGAGCGACCTTAATTTCGAAAGAAAAGAAGGATTTCTTTGGACATAACAAATCACATACAAGTATGAATTTGAATCCAAAAATATTCAATTAAACTAACCACAAGAGAACCCATGATTAATTTAATCGACAAATGCTCAACATAAGTGAACTTATGGAGACTTAAAAACATACAATTAGATTAATCACAAGAAAACCCATAATTATTCTAATCGAAATACACAATCAAACTAATCATAAAAGTAACCAATTTAATTGGTCATGCTCGACATAAGAACACTTATGGAGCAACAACTAAATAACCAAACAAGATGATTAATTTAGTTGAATATGCTCGACATAAAGTACCTCACAGAACAACAACATAGCTAATCATAAAAATAATCAACTTGGTCGTTTACTGCTCAACATAAGACACTTTACGGAGCCTCACAGTAATACATAAAATATGGATCAGGGAAGATCGATACTGCGGAATACACAAGGATTCATTCTATTTTCCATCACTATTCGCATAACGACATTCAATAGACATAATCCTTGCAAACAAAATATTTTAACCCATCTTCCATCAATAATTGACATAATAGGCTTAACTTTTGTATTTGTCAAAAGTCTATTCATTCTTTTATGAATACATGCATAACGACATATGAAAGACTTTACTTTTGACAAGGTATGGGACAGTCTAAGTTCACGGACGTAAACACACATATCCCATAACAAATTTGCAATATATAAAACCATAAAGATTAATACTGCAAAAATCATCTTCCAAACAAATTTAGAGTTTAAACCAATAAATCTAAAAACATGAAGATGAAAACGTTGGACATAGTTGTGTGTAATCACAATAATGGCTATTCCAAATTCTAGTTATTCTTCTAATAAAAACAAGAAAAAATAAGATCCACTAGGCAAACATAAAAGAAATCAACAAGCTAGGGAACAAAAGCAGACTCCATTGCCATGGTCGAACACGAACTAAGGTCAAATAGATGGTTCAGGATCCTCACGAGTCTTAGCGTCTTTGAGCTTGTGATTAGCAGCATCGATTGCATCTTCAAAGACGAGATTCTCTTTATGAAGATCATTGATGTGCGATTTTATGAGACCAAGGTCAGTTGAAACCTTTTTCAACTCAGTTTTCAACACATCAAGACTTTTTAGAGTATCAACGAGCTGCAGTTTTGCTTCCTCAAAATACTTAAGAAATTCATGGACCACTTCAGCAGAAATCATATCATCCTTCTCAACATTCTCATGAGTATATGCATAGTAACACGAGGCATCGGGATGATTTTCATCTATAAGGGTTCTTTTCTTCCTCCCTTCGAATTCAAAACCAATACCTTTATCAAGAAAGCCTTTAGAAAAACCACATGATTGTGAAGAGGACGACATTCTTGATAAACCAAAATAACCTAGAGTACGCAAACGTTACCTTTGAGGTTTGGTATTTATATGGTTTATTAGGAAAGAAGAACTTTAGGGTTTGCAAACCGTTGACTCGTGATAGTAACCCATGTACACATACGAATACAACATGGCCCATAAGGAATAAAACAACAAAAGAACTTTTTCTACATGAGAATTCATAAATGGCTCAATAAATTCCTTACCATAGGAGTAGTTTTAGAGCACAAGTGTAGCAATCCACAAAGTTGCAAAAGAATTGCATAAAGAGAGAAACGATACTAGACAACACAAATACTTCATAGGCAATATTGTCTGCAAACACTAGTTTAGATATAAACGATAAAAGGATAACTCAACTAAGCAGAACATCAAATTTCCACCGTATACCTGATTTTTACACATCTTGCTCAACAGGATTTTTATGAGCAACTTCTTAACCCTTGTGATTAATTAGAACAAGTATGAGCTCTGAGCTCATTAAAAGAACTGTGTTTATGATCGAGTCTCTTTTTCCTTCTGAATCTAGAAAGAGATCCCTTTCTATGTGAGAAATTATCATAAAACTTACTGTCATCAAAATACGAGACATAGTTAGAGTTCTTACCAGAATAATTTTGACTTGAGGAGGATGATAACCTGTCAACAATTCCTTTATATCCTTCAATTATCTCCATCAGGTTATTTCTCATATCATCAATTTTTCTTCTTTCTTCTGGAATTTCGTTCACATTAAGGGAAATGTGATTTCCAGAGGAAATGACATGATCTTTCCTTGGACGATTCTTGTTAAGACTCATATTCTGCTTTAGAGCATTTGAGGAACTCATTGAACTGACCTTCCTGGTAACATACACAGGGTAAGTACGAAAACCAACTGGTTTAGACACACGAATTTCAGTTACACCTTTGAGAATTAAGTTTAAGGTGTGTTGAAGTTGAACCAAGGAGGTTTTATTCAACCTAAAGTTTCTCTTTTGTTTAGCAGAGCCTTTTGCATCGCAAAAGAGGCATACTTTCTGATCGCAAGAGTGATTAGACAAGGTAGTCTTAACAACCTCGTTAGGAAATTTCTTCCTTCCATGTGATGTGGAACATCCTTGATCAATGGGAAATTCAGACACATTCTTTTTAACAGGAAGGGATTCCAATTTTACTTCTGGAGCTGGAATGTTTTCAGGCGTAACAAAAGTGTTTGGTATATTAGAATGCTTAGAGCATCCTTGAATAGAGAGTTTACTCAAGCGATGTTCAATTTCCAAAGCATCCTTTTTGAGGCTAGCCTCAAGAGTCATACGTGAAGAATGATCTTCAGTATTTTCTTTGAATTTGCAGTCTCTTATTACACCAAGCAGAACATCGACATGGTGTTTTAACCGATTAAATCTATCAGCTTGGATTCTAGTAAGATTTAGAATCAAGACACTCTCTTCAGTTGTTTCCCGTTCATTTAGAGAGATAAACTCTTTTGAAGGGCAATCGAAAATACTCATGTCGGAGCCTGTCTGTCTTGTTGGAACACATGGTTCGTCTATATTCGAGATTGAAGAATTTTTCTCTTTAATAAAATTAGACAAGACAGAGCCTTTAATTCTAGTGAGGCGTTTATCAGAGATACTATCGTCCATCCTCAGATCGCTACAAACACAGACTTGTAAGGTCTTGAACGTGTTTGCCTGCTTTGATACCAATTGAAAAAGTGGGGGTACAACAACCACACCCAATATTTCGCTTAACAATCTGTATGGACAAACTCCAATATACTTTCTAGAGAATCAACTAGACAGTCATACTCAATCTAGATAAAAAGTATATCAAAGAGTTTATATCTCAATCTCTCGATTTGATATATACTCAAGCAAATAGAAATCTGCGAGTTTTTATCAAATACTAGAGAGATAACTTGGATGGTACCAAAGACCAATATCCAAGTGCCAATCAATTTAAATCAACAACCAAAAGGTCGGATATTCTAATTGATTGAACAATGCACAACCTGTGATATTTCAATTATAGAAAAAAATATAATGCGGAAAAGAAATAACATAGACACCAGAATTTTGTTAACGAGGAAACCGCAAATGCAGAAAAACCCCGGGACCTAGTCCAGATTGAACACACATTATATTAAGCCGCTACAGACACTAGCCTACTCCAAATTAACTTCGGTGCGGACTGTAGTTGAACCCCAATCAATCTTACACTGATCCAAGGTACAGTTATGCTCCTACGTCTCTGATCCCAGTAGGATACTACGTACTTGATTCCCTTAGCTGATCTCACCCACAACTAAGTGTTGCTACGACCCAAAGTCGAAGACTTTAATAAACAAATCTGTATCACATAGAAAAGTATACGGTAATAGATAAATCTGTCTCCCACGAATATACCTACGAGTTTTGTTCCGTCTTTTGATAAATCAAGGTGAACATGAACCAATTGATAAACCAGACTTATATTCCCGAAGAACAACCTAGTATTATCAATCACCTCATAACAATCCTAATTGACACAGCGAAAAAAGATATTGTGGAATCACAAAATATGAGACGAAGTGTTTGTGATTTCTTTTATATCTTGCCTATCGGAGATATCAATCTCAAGCCAATTATTACAATTGTACTCGTACGAAAGAAACAACAAGATCAGATCACACAACTACGAGAAAGTAGTATCGGTCTGGCTTCACAATCCTAATGAAGTCTTTAAGTCGTTAACCTGGTTTAGAAGAAGAAACCAAATGTTAAAGGAGAATCGACTCTAGCTTAGCACAACTAGTATCACACAGAAGGTATGGGTATTAGGTTTCCTAGTTTCTAGAGTCCTCCCTTATATAGTCATTCAAATCAGGGTTTGCAATCAATGTTAGCTTGGTAACAAAGCATTCAATATTCACCGTTAGATGAAAAAATGATTAGATTCAAGTTAATATCTTTCAACCGTTAGATCGAAAACTAGCTTGTTACACACAAATGAAATGCATGTTTCTAGGCTTGTGTAACCGTACCCAAACTTGTACATTTGTTGGTTCAACAATAGTCAACCAAATGGTTAGCCATATGATCTCATATCAACCATATTCTTCTTCACCATAACTATTTCAAGTGACTCAAATGAACTAGTTAGAGAGTTGTTCAATTGCAAGGAAATCTTATGTAACTACACAAGACTCAATCGAAGCAAAAACGATTTGATTCACTCGAATCGGTTCATGAACTATATATCCACGGTTTGCATTTGCATTCCTTAGTTTATATAAGAATAATTTCACAAACATCGTTTTTAGATATAACCTACTCAATTTTGCGGACTTAAGTTCGCGGAAGGAGTTCACAAACTCCGGCAGAAATTCTTGGGACAAGAACTTCCGCCAGTTCGCGGACTTGGCTCACACCACCATGCTGGTTCTCTTGATCAACAAAGTTCGCAAACTTCGGTTCAAGGAATAAGGACTTATACATATATGTGTTTCCACAACAATGCTTATATCCTCCAATGGTTATATAATCTAAACTCTCATTGAAACATTGTTAGAGGACGTTGATATTCTATAGTTGTTATTCACAAACTATTTTTCGTCAAAGTAAGCAATTTCCAAAGTGATTGAAACTTGTCATGACTTTCGTCACTAGGTAAAGATGAACTTGGTTAAAGCGAAAGCTTACCAGCATTTATTTCGAGAAATAGATAGGCCAGATAAACTCGTCTCGAAATAGCAAATGTGTATAATCTAAGTCTATATAGCAAAACGACCTTTGTCTCAATATAGGAGATAAATAGACTTTTGAGTGATAGATAAGTTCAAGTCTCCACATACCTTTTAGTCGATGAAGGTCCACCGGTTCCTTGAGTAGTCCTTTGTCTTGTATGATGATTTCCATGGAATTCTTGAGCTCAACTACACTTTCTATCCTAGTCCGAGACCTTAGCTATAGTAGACTAGAAATCAAGACTTATAGTTTTGATCACTAACATTGACAAACATGCTTGAGATAGCAACGCATGCGAGTTCGACCGAGCAATACTCTAACACATTCTATCTGCAACATCTTTTACTTTTAACATAATCATCACTCGCAGCTCTTCATTGTTCTCACCGGTTCAGCGCTAACAACTTCACTTGTATCACCAATTCAATATCCATCCATTCTTCATATCTTCATACCAGCAACAACAGCATCACCAATATCTTTCCATATCCAGTCCCTGAATTCACTACCACTTGTCATCCCAGTTGCAACACTCATCCACCAGCATACTTCATACACATTTCAGCTCCATTCTCCCTATGGAGTCATCACCACCAATTCCCAACATAACCACATGCCTATCATAATTCAATACCAACTCCATTTCCTTGCTCTCACTACAATCAAGACAGCACCATTCCATGTCAACTAAGTTCTGAACTTCATAAGTAACACCAGTTCAGCAACAATGAACACCATAAACAAACTCCAACTTCTCAACTTCACAGAAAAAATCAATCCTCATCATCTTCTTAAGCTCATCACAAATTTCACTTTCATCAACTTCCACTGGTAACTACTTCCATGAATTCATCACCACTTGTAAGACTATTTCATCCACCTGATATACAACTCTCAATTCATCTTCTTTATCAGAACTTCCCAACACAGGAATCCTAATCTTCATCTTCAATTCAATGAAACCCTAATTTACCTGGTTCTGTGATTCTTCATAAGAACAGCTTCACATCAACAAATTAACACCAACCCATTTCGTTTTTTATCACCAATCACTCGTATTCGTCTTTAATTAATCAATTCTTCCATATCTTGAACTGAAACCGAACCCTAAATTCAATTCATAGCTGCAACCAGTTCTTCTCCTCCCGATCCAAAACCGTAGAACCAACATCTTCATCTTCGATTCAACGCACTAACGAGTTTCTATGAATATCTCACACGAAACAACTCAATTCTTATGAACTGAGTTCGACAGAGAAGGAAAGAAGAAGAACAGAAGATAAGAAGAAAAAAGAAAGGAAAGAGAAGAAGAAAAGAGAAATGATTTTCTCTCGACACGTTTTGGTGATGATAAGGCCAGCCAGAACTATAAAGGCACCCAAAAGATTTATAGGAGCATCCAAGCGGTTTAAGACAAAATTACCAATTTTCCCTTTATACTAATCTGATAATATCTTCTTCGTCTGATATCCGAATGACACGTTTGAGTAGCCCATTTCGCATAACTTTTAGAGATATATCTAGTAATACTAGTTTCGTATCTAAATCGTTGTTAGATTAAATTCTATTAATTAACGTTCGTGTTAATCTAATCGAGTCATTATCGGCGAAATTGTTTCTTGACTGGTCTAATTGTGTTGACGTGCTTGAGGGTCCTTACAGTTACCTTGGTAACAGAGCATTCAATATTCACCGTTAGATGAAAACTTGATTAGATTCAAGCTAATATCTTTCAACCGTTAGATCGAACTTATATTGTTATACACAAATGAAATGTACCATCATTTAGATAAAGGTAACCGTACCTAAACGTGTACACTTAGTTGGTTCAACAATAGTTAACCAATGGTTAGCCATATGAGCACTTTCATATCAACCTTATTCATCTTTATCACAACTAGTTCAAATGACTCAGACGAAACTAGTTAAAGAGTTGTTCAATTGCTTAAATCTCATAGAAGTATACAAGACACAACTGAAGCAGAATCGATTTTGATTCACTCGAATCATTTCATGAACATCATTGTCACGGTTTGCAAAAGATTGCATTCCGTAATATATAAATGTATTAATTCATGGACAAACCGATTTTAGAACATAACCTACTTAAGTATGAAAACGGGTATGCATACCTAAGTAGCCGGACCGAGTTTGGTTTCTCCAGTACGCGTACGGGTACGCATACCATAATACTTTTCCAAACTCCAGCAGAAATTCACGGACTTGAACTTCCACCAGTACGCGTACGGGTACACATACTTAGTTCCCGGACTTCCAACAACCAACCAGTACGCGTACGGGTACGCATACCATGGTTCCCGGTTTTGGACTTTACACAAATGTGAATAAACACTATGTTTATATCCAATCATAGTTACATGTTCTAAACTCTCATTTCAATCAACATTCTTAGAGAATGACAATAGTTGTTTTCACTAACTATTAGCATCAAAGCAATTTTCAAGTTATTGAAATAACCAATACGAAACATTCCAGGTCTACATCAAATGACTGTCTCACACAAATCATGTAAGATGTTACCAGGCAATTTTCACATGATCATCTTTTGACTTTCGTCAAGAATAAAAGATGAACTAGGTTAAAGCGAAATCTTACCAACACATATTTCTAGAACTAGATGAGCGAGATAAACTCAGCTCGAAATATCAAATGTGTATAATTGAAGTCTATATAGCAATACGACTTTTGTCTCAAATAGGAGATAGAGTAGATAGACTTTTGAGTGATAGATGAGTTCAAGTCTCCACATATCTTTAGTTGATGAAGTTCCACAAGTTCCCTTGAGTAGTTCTTCGTCTTCATTCGATGAACGCCATGGAGTCTAAAGCTCAACTACACTTACTATCCTAATCCGATACTTAGCTATAAGTAGACTAGAAATCAAGACTTATAGTTTTGGAAACTAAACTTGACAAACAAGCTTGAGATAGCAACGCTTGCGAATTCGACCGAGCAGTGCTCTAACTGTTGGTATATAACAAATTTTTTATTTATTTATGGAAGAAATCATGAAAAATGGAGATGTACACATTTTGAACTTTTTATAAGAAAGTTTAGTTATACACGGTCTTTTGCTTGCTTCTACATGAAAATTGTATTTAAAATATGTAAATGAATCGTCTTAGTGTCACAAACAAATGAACTTAAATATAACTATTGGTGCTTAAAATGACTTTACTTGTCATATTGATACAACATAAAAAGAGTGTAAAATATCCATTAAACTATGTTTTCAAAATTCCATAATAATAGTAGCAATCTAATAGAAATGAAATCAAGTCAAAAAAAAAAATGAAAATAAAGAAAAAGTTGAAATAAAAAAAGTATTAAAAAAATAAATGGTAAGTGGACAAACTAGTAATAGTGTAGAGATACTATTACTGAAGAAGAAATAGTGAATGAGCCTAGTTGTTTCTTGATGTTATGTTGTTCTTGGTAATTGGGCTGACCGAGCGAAGCGAGGGAGGACTTTTATGTGACCATTTTTTTTGGAAAAATTAAGCGATCAATTGACACAAAAAGATTGGAAATGGTTAGGGCCGAAAAACCAAAAATATCCCTCCCTTTTAGTCCAATTATTATAATTCCTTATGTATCCTATTTTTTCAGGGGTATAATTGGAAAGCAAACTTTAATATAACATATCTAAAAATCCGTGGCTTAGAATTTTACAAATTTTATCTCGTTGGAAATGTTATTAAAAAATCTATGCAACAAGTACAAAGAACAATATCAAATTTAGACTTTTTACGAAAAATTCGGAAGTATTTATCATTTTAGGCACAATTTTAGAAAATTAAATGTATATCCATTATGCAAACCACCATAAAGGATACATAATATTTTATGTAGCAACATTTTGCTTTATGCATCAACTAATTTTCCGTTGATACTAATAAAACGATGTACTCCCTCCGTTTCAAGAAAAATGATACTTTCATTTCAGGCACAATTCTCGAAAATTGAATGCATAGCCATTATGCAAACCACCACAAAGGATGCATAACACATCATGCAACCGTATTTTGGTTTATGGATCTACTAATTTTCTGTTTCAGAAAAAATGATACTTTCACATCCCGTTTCAGGAAAAGTGATACTTTCACTCCGTTTCGGGAAAAGTGATACTTTCGCGGGAAAAAGTATCACTTTTTATGAAACGGGAAGAAAGTATCACTTTTTCCGAAACGGAGTGAAAGTATCACCTTTTCTGAAACATGACGAAAGTAGTCGCAGACAAACCCATCTTCAGATTCTTCTTCGGTCGGCCTTCCCACCATGGCAACGTTCGTACTAGTATAAATAAAATCAGAACTATTGTAGTCAGGGCATCTAAGATTATTCTTTAATAACATAAGATACATATAACACTTGGTGCACCCCACGCCAACATCAATATATCAGACACCATCGTCGTTGTTTCTTCAAGGTTGCGTATTATTATCGTTGTCAAGACGTTTCTTTCCTGATGAAATGTATGACTTTATTGGTGATGATGTTGATGAATTTGATGTAGGTGTGATAATATGTTGTTCAAGCACTAGTGAAGATAAATCTAGCTACAAGTCAATCTTTGACGGTGTACAATCAATTTCTCTCTTTACGATTCTCTTAGTCATTTTTCTGTTTCTAGATCTTGTCTTTCCACCTTTACCTCACCTGCATATACATAATAAGTACAAAATACAAGATTAGCAATTTTTAAGAATCAAAATTAACAAATTATACCACAAGATTAGCATACTATAATCACAAAACCTAAATTAGTTTACAAGGAAATTAAATTTACATGTACCTTAATATTAGGGAATTTTTGGAAACCAAAGGGGAGGATTCTTCTAGTTGTACTTAAGGAGATTATTATAAAGGGATAATATAATGATTGTGTGGACACAAGAACTACGCGGGAGTCCGAATGCCCACAATCAATCGTTAACGTCTAAAGAGATTACGATGATGATACCCTGACGTGGATTCATTGGCTCAAAACCTTCGGGTTTATCATAGCCTCCTCCTACTTCCCCGTGCGTGGCGATCATGCATGGGATACAAGTATTAAAGGAAAACAAAACATATAAGCAAATACGTGCGGAGCTAAATGAATGTAAAGTGCTGAAATGTAAATAAGACCAAGGTTTACGTGGTTCAGCACTAAGGCCTACATCCACGGGGTTTGTTGTTCTACTATATTATTCCCGGTTACATGAATAGTTGAATGACTTTGGGTTTACATATTTCTCTCCACTATGGGATTAACTTACCCTTACTATCCTCTCTCTCTCTCTCTCTCCTTCTCTCCTGATCTTTTTCCCCCCCTCCTCTTTGTGGAGATTGGGTATTTATAAGGTTGGAACGTGGGACCCATCTCTGAAGACCGTTGGAACCTTATCTTCTCGTGTCCTTGCGTCCATCACGCGGAGGTCTGCGTTTCCCCCTCGATCCCGCGGAGGCATCTTCGCTCGTTCCACAGGTTGGTCGACACGTGCACTGCTCAGAGTGTTTAATGCGGGTAGTTGAGGGGTCTGCTCGTGTCAGACAAGTGTCTTCTGCCCCTGTCAGTCCGTGTCAGCTAACTTCCTCTCCACCGTTGATCTTGGCCCCTCTTCTGGGGATGAGATAAAGCAACTCCTAGGGGTTTATTTGGTGCTTCGTGACGCATCATGTTTTGATGTTTTGGCTTGCATGCTTTCCACGTACCTTTCTGTATGCACGTGTCCGATAGTGAGATATATGTGTACACAATTTGCCCCTTTTCTTCGGGCTTAAATGGCTAATGGGTGCCTTGAAGAAAAACTATCGTCGCACATTCTTCTCACTCCTAATAACTTCTCCTAGATACTTGGGCACGTCTTTTATTCGTGCATTAACTGCTTATGTAACGGGCACGTTTTTCTATTTCTCCCTTAATTTCCTCTTTTATTTCGGGTATTTTAAGGATAGAGAGGAAATTTAATTTCATTCTTCCTAACCACTCTCTCAGTTCATTCTTCCTTTAAATTTCCTGCCTGCCTTCATTGAACCTGTGACCTTAAATTCTTTGTCAGTCTTCATTGCACCTGTGATCTTAAATTCTGTCAGTCTTTATTGCACCTGTGATCTTAAATTCTCCCTTCGTTGCACCTGTGATCTTCAATTCTCCCTTCATTGCACCTGTGATCTTCCCCTGTTCGTTTCTTGTACTTGCTGTTTTTGCCGGTGATTTTTTCTTTTCTTTATTTCACTGTTTTATGCCGTGTTGATTTGTGAATTTTCTGCTAATGTTGTTCCTTGTTTGTGATGAAGAACTTTTTCTGATGCTTGCATACTAGTTTGCCCCTGTTCTTCATCTTAAATTAAGGAAGCCATTACTTCGAGGGTGAAATATTGAGCATGTATCCTAATTTTAGGGTTGCTATGTTATCGTTGTTGTATTGCTATGGATGTGTTTTTTGATTTTTGGTTATCGTGTGTAACTTGTTCTTGATTTTATTCTTTCCGCAGCCATGTCTGACCGTCCGCGGCCTACTTATGAGACTCCTGATTCTAGGTTGTCGAGATCTCCTCAGCGTCGAGAGTCTCAAGATGATGTTCGTCGGAGTCGAGTTTCTTCTGGAGCGAAAGCTTCGTCCTCTCGGGAAGAGATTCCTTCGATAATTCCGTCTGGTTCACGAAGAGTTTTTAATCACTCAATGGTGCGTCCTCGTGAAGATACTAGGAGTACGCAGGCTCCGCCCCGCGCTGTTGCTTTTGACGTTCCTCCTTTACGTTCGTTAGTGCCCGAGCATCATCTACGGTCTTCTCCAACTTTTAAAGGGAAGAATACAAAGGGCGTAGCTCCTAGGGGTGAATCTTCAAAGAATCCCCCTGTGAAGAGAAAAGCGTCTGAAGCGTTTGTTAGTTCGTCCGGCCCCGCCGAGGAGGAAGAGGCTGCTCCCTTGATACGCAGTGTCTCTGTTAGCAGGAAAAAAGTAACCTTCAAGCATATCGATCTTGAAATATTCAAGGAAAAGCATGAGCTTCAAGCCTTCGGTGTTCGTTTCTATGCCCCCGAGGATGATATTACGTATGAGCTTATCTCCAAGTACGAATTCGATGAATTTCATTTGTTAACGACGGTTGGGGCCTTCGAGGCTGGTCTGATGCTGCCTTTGTACAAATCGGGTGATTCCTTTTACTACGACGTGCTCGCTAGCCGTGAGGGTTCTTCCACCAATACTCATAGCCGTTCCGTATCCCAACTATCGGGAAATTATCTTCGCGCCCTGAAGGAATGCTATCTGCGGAGTAAGGGGGAGACGTCGATGACTTGCTACGTCCCCAATCCCTTGGATAAGGAATGTTACACTCCTGAGAATTTCAATAACTCCTTCGGTGATTACGTCAATAGTAGGAATCGCAAGCCGTGGAGTGTCAGCCTTCGGAATCTCCCTGCTCCTCGAGGCGAGATTCGTCTGTTAAATGAGGTCAGCGATGCCAAGCTGAAGTATGTTCCTGGCACGGAGGCGTCTAGTCGTCGGAAACTCTTCCCCGCACGAGAAAGGATCAAGCGCGATCATGACTACGAGTGGCACGCCACTGTTATTGAGATAGTTGGTCCGTGGGCTTACGGTTGGATTCCTGGTCCCCGTGGATGGCGGCCCACCGAGAATAGTAAGCCGCGTGAATCTCCTCCTGTTCGCTATGGAGATTTCTGCCCCTGGCGTCTGAACTTTGCGGGCATGAATTTTCCTTATGCCCTGGATGTCGTAGAGGGAGACGAGGAGGATGGTTCCGGTGCAATACCCCCACCGAAGAATATTTCAGCTGCTCAGGTACGCAGATTCTAGCTGTGCTTCGTTTTTATAACTTCCATCCGACGGGAAGA
This sequence comes from Papaver somniferum, assembly GCF_003573695.1. Taxonomy (NCBI): domain Eukaryota; kingdom Viridiplantae; phylum Streptophyta; class Magnoliopsida; order Ranunculales; family Papaveraceae; genus Papaver; species Papaver somniferum. The sequence goes on from NC_039359.1 coordinate 128,190,595, forward strand.
ATAATTCCTTTTGTGGTGTCGGTTTCAGGTATTGAAGAAGAAAAAGATTAGGCCGAAGCAGTCTTCTACTACGGTGATGGGCGAGGTCGAGGCCCAAGAAGAAGTTACCAGTCCAGTGAATGAAGAGTTTGCTGAGGACGAGATTACAGATGGGGAGGAACGTACTGGTACCTCCCCTATCAATGTCGAAGAAGAGGTCTTCGCAGGTCACGCTGGTGATGAAGGAAGGAACAAAGATGTGGTGGCGGATGATGTTGTCATCGGGGATGTTTCCGTCCCTGCTGGCGATGTCGCGGATACCCTTCCCACTCCTCAAGAATTTTCTTTCGATCGGATGTATTCCACGGGGGAGTTCTTTGACGAAGCCCTCGATTTTCCCGAGGACTTCTCTTTGCTTTCCCCTAATGATAATTGGATGTTCTTGGTGGTGATGGTAATGGGGATGCTACTGTAGGAGGTGTTGGTGCGGAGGAGCCTGCTGTGCATGTAGGCGCGGAGGAGCATGCCAACATTCATGCTGAGGGGGTCGAGTCAGAGAAAGGAAAATCTGTTGTTGACGCGCCCGCCGATAGTCTTCCCCAGTCGCCGATGTCTGAGGGTGAGGACGCCATCATGAGTTGGTTTAAGGAGAAGAATCTTCTGTTTGTTTCTCATCCCGCTCCTGTGGTTGTTGGGGAAAAGGAATCAACCGCGTATACCCGTCGCATGATGGAGATGTCTTCGAAGGCGCAGGTGTCTGAAGCCTGGGGAAAAAGGTTGACTGTTCCCGAAGCTACCCTCGTACCGGAGCCTCCTACTTCTGTTGCCGATATGATGGCTATTGCCGACGGGTATCAATATGGCTTCCCGCAGCAGTGTGTGCTGGAGGTAAATTTTCGTACATGCCTGTTCATGAGAATCGGACGCTTCGGTTGAATAATGTTTTGTCATCTTGATGTGTAGATGATGAGGAGCGAGCATTGCAACCACGTGCTATATCAGTTCTTTAAAGCGAAATCTCTGAAGCTCGAGGTTAAGCTTCGTCACCGGGAAAAGGAATTATCTGCGGCTGAGGTGGAGATAGAAGAGCTGAAGAAAAGTCTTAAGGAGAAAGAAAATCTGGGTGAAGCAGAGGCTGATCTTTGTTCAGAACTTATTGCAGTGCGCGCCGAGTTAGAGCAAACTCGTAGCCAAGTTTCCACTATAACAGGTTTGGTTCTTTTCCCTCGCCGTATGTCGTCATTCTTTTATCTCTTAGTTGTTCTGTCTGAGTCTCCCCACCCTATGTCCAGTGGGTGGCATCCCTGAGATGATATGGCTTCGAAACGAAAGAGCTCGGCAAAAATCTCGTATTAGAGATTTGGTTGAGAAGATTAAGAGTGAGGCTAAGAAATGGGATGCTCGGGCTGAGGTGTGGCGCGCGCGGCATGTTCAGATGGTCGACATGCAAAATCTGTACAACCATGATCGTGCTTTATTTAATGGCACACTGTTGTGGACCAGTGATAATCTGCGGGAAGCCCGTGAGCGTACTTCCTTGTTGGAATCTAGGATTCAGCTATTGGAAAAAGAATTACAGATGGCGCAATCCATGTCTCTTTCGGGGGTCCAAGATAATATGCTCGGTCTTGCCAGGGAACGAGATGATGCTCGTGCTGAAGTCTACGCTCTCAGCAATGCTCTTTCCGCGTCTCGTGCCGATGTAGCTCGTCTTGCTGAGTCTGAGAGGAATCTTGAAGTGTGCATGTACAGACTCAGCAAAGGGGTCTCAGAGATAAATAAAGAGGTCGACCACCTTCGTCATATGGACTCGATGAAGCAGGTAGAATTAGATGCCTGTCAATTTACTCTCACCAACCTTCAAGTAGACTATAAGAAATTATCCGCGGAATATGATCATCTTGATGAAGCGCGAGATGCGGTTGTTAATGAGTATGAAGAGGCTTCGGCTTGTGTCGAAGGTATAATCCCAATTCATCGAGTGTGATCTTGTTTTTTTTTCTACGCTAACTCCGTGGTGTTGTCTTTTTCAGAGCTCGAGGGACGCCTTCGCGTCACAAATGAAGAACTTGAAAAGGCTCAATCTTCCTTAGCACAGCAAGAGGAACAAACCAATCACTTCAAGAATTTAGCAGCCACCCGCGAGGAGGCCGTTGGTGCTGCTTCCAGAGAAGTGAATCGGCTATCTTCGTTATTATCCCAAGCCCAACAGCGGACAGCAGTTATTAAACATAAGGCTCGTTGTCAATTGGCTGAGGAGACGAACAAGATGCTGGAGAGGATAGAACTTGGCCTAAGGAATGAACATGGTCTCGTGAAGAACTATCCTCGTCGTCCCGTTCCTGCTGCATTGCCCAGCTCCTCGGGCCCCTCTTCTGGTGGGAGCGTCCCATCAAGTCTTCGGAATAATCCTGACGACGGGACCGCCAACTAGGTAGAGATCGCAGCGTTCTGTAGGGTCCGCGGGATAATTATATTTTTTGTAACCATGTAACAAGGATGTTTTTTGATTGTGTATCCTTGGCTTTGGCCGTTCACTTCTTGTAATCACCCTTTATGAAATGAATCCTCTTCTTGATATACCTACAATGTTGTTTTTAAGTGTTTGTATTTTAAGTTTGTGAAAAATCAAAACAAAAGTTGTTAAGTGTTTTTGAGTGCGATACTGAAGGAAGGTACCTTCGTGATCGTCTTGGGACCTGTCACCCCGCTGGCAAATCTTGGGCCAGAGGATTCCCAGACGGTGGGGGCCGGGGCAACGTTCTAGGATATAGAGTGTAAAATATGTACGCACCCATTCCGTCGACCCGTTGCCTTAAGATTGGTTGGGTATCTCTTTCTGCTGGGTGCCTTCCCCCCGGTCCTACACTTATGGACACTGATGGGGGAGCCCTGAGAGATTGTAGATTAACTACTTTCCCCAATATTGTAGGTAGATTCCACTGACTTGATAATTTTAAAGCTTGTTTGATTGATAAGTTGAGGTCTGCAATTCCTCTTCCAGAGATAGAAACATGTGGGGCGGTTAGGCTCCTTTCTTCTTCTGGTACACTCCCAGCAGATTCAAATCTGCGTTGCTTCTATGGGAAGTATGGTTTGAGCCATTTAGCATTCCAAGGATGCCGGAGGACCTCACCTTTTAGTTTACGAAGGTAGTAGGAACCATTACCCGCAATGTCGTGGATCATAAACGGTCCTCCCCATGTAGGTGCTAACTTTCCCCATTTCTTTTCTTGCTGATATCGTGGGATTGTTCTAAACACATACTGTCCCTCTACAAAATTTCGTAGCTTTACCTTTTTGTTGTACTCCCTTGCTAGTCTTCGTTGATAATTTTCCATCTTTTGCAATGCTACTTCCATTCTTCCTTCCAAGTCGTCCAACCTTTCTAACATCATATCTGTTGTGAGGTTTTTCTCCCAGGCTTCGGTCTTCGTGGTTGGCATGAGGATTTCCGTAGGTATGACTGCTTCAGCTCCATAAGTAAGAAGAAACGGGGATTCCCCGGTAGCGGACCTTCGTGTTGTCATGTATGCCCATAAGACATTGTGCAGTTGTTCGCACCATCTTCCCTTATGCTCGTCTAATTGTTTTTTGAGTATAAGGGCGAGGGTCTTGTTGGTAGCTTCCGCTTGTCCGTTGCTTTGAGGGTATAAGGGGGTGGACTTGTTTTTTCTTATTTTGAAGGTGTCGAAGAGCATGTCTATATTTTTCCCTGTAATTGCTTGCCGTTATCAGATACAATTTCAGCAGGTATACCAAATCTGCAAATGATGTTCTGGAATATGAAAGTGAAGACATCCGCGTCTCTGATCCTGGCCAAGGCCTTAGCCTCCACCCATTTACTGAAGTAGTCCGTGGCTACTATCAAAAATCGTCTCTTCCTTGATCCTTCGATGAAAGGCCCGACGATGTCTACTCCCCATTTTGCAAATGGCCACGGGCTATCGACAGAATTTAACATTGTTGCCGGCGCGTGGATTTTTCTCGCGAAGCGCTGACATTCTTCGCATCGTCGGGACATCCTCGCAGCATCTTGTATCATGGTCGGCCAGTAATATCCTTGCGTTTTTGCCTTGTCAGCTAGTGATCTCATACCGCTATGATTCCCTGCGTCACCATAATGGATATCATTTAGAATTCGATGCCCTTCTTTCCGGGACAAGTAGCGTAGTAATGGTCCGAGGAAGGATTTTTTATACAGGACCCCCTCCCGAAGATCGTATCTTCCCACTTTGGAGAGCATCTTCCTAGCTTGCTTCCGATCCGCCGGTAGGCTTCCTTTGTCGAGGAAGTCATGTATTGTCACCCTCCAGTCATCTTCGTTGCTGAAATCTTCGTCTTGATTTGCTTTTGACAAGATGTCTTCTTCATCACAGTCGTTATGGATGTCTTCTCCTACCTGGTCTTCGATATATTCTTCCATCGTATCTTTATTGGTAGCGAAGGAGAATTGAGATGCAATCGAAGGCTCGTATACCCTTGCTATTTTAATACCTTCGGCATTTTTATCCCTCAGCATGGATGATATGTATGCTAGGGCATCCGCGTGCCTGAGGTCCCTTCTACATAAGTGCCGGAACTTAATGTTCGGGATTTGTGATGCCAGTGTTTGGACCAATGCCATGTAAGCTGAAAGGGTGTCATCGTACACATTATATTCGAGCCCAATTTGCCGTATGACCAGCTGCGAATCACTTGTCAGCCTTACATCGGTTACCCCCATCTCTATTATTATACGTAGGGCATGTACGACCGCTTCGTATTCAACAATGTTATTGGTATGCTCTTTGAATTCCAATCTAAGTGCCTGTATGATCCTTTCTCCAGTTGGGGTGACAATGACAATACCTATCCCTGCGCCTTCCTTATTTTTAGATCCGTCGACGAAGACTTCCCATTGTCTATGACTCGCAGGTTCGAGGATATCCATTGGATCCTTGATTGCTTCCTCGGCTTCCGGTATTCCCTTAATCTCTTCGTCGTTGTCTAGAGGGAGGTCTGCTAAGAAATCTGCCAGAACTTGGGACTTCTGAGAATGTTGAATTTCATGAATGATGTTGAATTGGTCCAGATGGGTGTTCCATTTGGCTATTCGGCCCACTTTTCCCGTGCTTTTTAGGACTGCTTCCAATGGTGCTTTGCATGGTACCCTGACGAAGTGAGTTAAGAAGTAGGTTCTCAGTTTTTGGGTAGCCCATACCAGTGCGAGGATGAGTTGTTCAATCTTAGTATAATTTCTTTCCGCGGAATTGAGTGTCTTGCTGACGTAATAGATAGGCTGTTCTATCTTTGTATTGGTTTTGACTAATACCGCGCTGACTGCGTCCTCCGTCGCTGCTATGTACAGTGCCAAAACTTCATCAGGGTATGGCTTCTGCAGGATGGGGATTGAAGCCAGATGTTCTTTGATCCTTTGGAATGCTTCCTCGCATTCGGCGGTCCATTCGAACTTGCTCCCTTTTTTAAGAATATTGAAGAAATGTTTGCACTTGTCCGAAGACCGTGCAATAAATCTGCCCAACGCTGCTATGGACCCATTGAGCTTCTGCACTTCCTTCAGATTCTTTGGTGACGGCATCTCTACTATGGCTTGAATCTTAGATGGGTCTACCTCGATGCCCCTTTTCGTCACCAGATAACCGAGGAACTTCCCCGAGGTGACACCGAAAGTACATTTCTCCGGATTTACCTTCATGTGATGCTGTCTCATTGCATTGAAGATATTCCTCAGGTCCTGGTGGTGATTTTTACGCAGCTTGCTTTTGACGAGCATGTCATCCACGTAGACTTCTAGGGTTCCTCCGATCCATGGTTTGAAGATAGCATCGACCATCCTTTGGTATGTTGCCCCTGCGTTTCGGAGCCCGAAAGGCATTCTGGTATAGCAATAAAGGCCATGTGGTGTATAGAATGCTGTGTGTGGCTGATCTTCTTCTGCCAGGGCTACTTGGTTGTAACCAGAGTATCCGTCCATAAATGACAGCTCCTCGTATCCTTCAACTGCTTCAACCAGTTGATCTATGCTCAGCAGGGGATAACTGTCCTTTGGACATGCCTTGTTGAGATTAGTAAAGTCGATGCATATTCTAAGCCCTCCATTTTTCTTAGGAACAATGACCATGTTGGATATCCAAGTAGGGTACTTGACTTCCTTGATAAATCCTGCATCTAGTAGCTTCCGAAGTTCCGTTTCTACCGCCTCATGATATTCTGGAGCCACTTTTCGTATTTTCTGCCTGAACGGGGGCGTGCCCTGTTTGATGCGTAGTTCATGTTGGATTACTTTTGGGTCAATCCCCGGCATATCTCCTAACTTCCAGGCGAACACATCCGCATATTCCTTAAGTAATTTGGTTAAGGACTGTTCTCTCCCTTCGCCCATGATGGTCCCAATTTTGACCATCTTCGGGTCTTCTTCCGTTCCTATGTTGATTTCCTTTGTGGGTTCCACTGGTGTGAACATAGGCTTTGGGTTTCCGAGGACTGGGGCGCTCTTTAATTGCTATTTGGCGTGTTTCTGCTCTTTGTTGATTGTTGAGGTACTTGTTTCCGAGCCTCGGACATTACCCTCTGTGGTCAAGCCTTTTCCTGTAGTTTCCTTAAGGAATAGGTCTACGGCTTTCTCTTTCGTGGTTTCTTGATTTCTTACTCTTCGGATTTTTCGCTGTTCTTCTTGTTCATTGTTGATATGATCCTGAGTGGCCTGGCATTCTCGTGTAGCGATTCGATCTCCCTTGATATCCATGATTCCCTCAGGTGTTGGAAATCTGAGGTACTGGTGGTATGTTGCCGCAACTCCTTTGAGCTTGTGTACCCATTGTCGTCCAATAATGGCATTGTAGGGGGAAGGGGTATCCACCACAATGAATCGGGTATCCAGCTTCATGGGCCCTGCGTTAACCTGTAACACAATGTCTCCCAAGGGCTTCGTGGCCGCTCCATTGAATCCGTAGATGGTGTGATAAGAGGTCATCAATTGTTCATCATGGAGCTTCATCCGCTTGAATGCATCATAGAATAGGACATTCACAGAGCTTCCCCCGTCTATGAGGATCTTTTTGAGGTTACATCCAGCTATTGGTAATGTTAGGACCAAGGGATCGTTATGGTCTTCCATATCTTCTTCGATATCCTCGGCATCGAAGATGACAGGAAATTCCATCCATTTTTCATGCTCGTCCACTGTTATCCCATCGACCTTATATAACTCGCAGCGATCTTCGAATTGCTTCCGTAACCTTTTTCCAATCTATGTTGTGAGTGAGGGTCCTGTGGCTTCGGAACACGAGATGGAGTTGATTGTTCGGTTTTCTTCCGGAAGTTGGACTGGTTTGGTTCGTTTGGATCTGTCCTCGGTGACCTCCTTCCGTATGTAATGTTTGAGCTCTCCCGCATCAATTAATTTTTGGATCATTATTTTAAGGTTCTTGCATTTTTCGGTCTGGTGTCCGTTGAAACAGTGATACTCACAGTAATCTTTAGACTTCTCGGATCTCGGGGGTTGCTTTCCCTTAGACCATGGCCATTCTAAGTTTTCCCTCCCTTTGATCTCTCGTAGGATACGAGCATAGCTAGCGTTGAGTTTCGTGTAAACTTGATCTTCGAATTTTCGGTCGCCTGTTCTTCGTTCATCCCTCCGTTCCTTTCTATCTTCGTGAGGTCTCTCATCTGAGCAACCCCTTTTGGACCCATTGGTTTGTTCTGCTGAATTGGTGCGATGAGACCTCTGCGGATATGCCCTCGGGTTTTCCCGTTGAATTTCTTCAAGTCGAGCGTGCTTCTCGATAATTATTCGGAGATCGCCTTCTGTCTTGGGCACGTTCCCATGAATTTCAACAAATAGGGGACTCATTCGGTCTAAGCCCCATTTATAGCAATTGATGCTTACCACTGGGTCCACGCTTCCTATGGCTTGGCAGATCCTATGCCATCTGTTCGTGTATTCCCTCGTGGTTTCCTTGTAGCCGATTGCTAATGAAAAGAGCTTATCCATCCCGGTGTTTACAGTCATGTTGTACATGTATATTCTTAAGAATTTCTCCGCAAGTTGGTCGTATGAGTGTATGGAGTTTGGTGGCAGATTATCAAACCATGATAACGCCGATCCCTTCAAGCTTGACGGGAAGTATCTACAGAGTACGGCGTCGTTCTGTCCCCATCTAGCTAAGACACGGTTGTAGTACCGAACATGTGCAGCAGGGTCGCTGGACCCATCATAGCATTCGAACGTCGGGACAGGGCATTTCAGGGGAATAGGGGTGTTGGCCAAGCGATGCGTTAGGGGCGTGGAGTTAGCTTCTCTCATGACCTCTTCTAACCTTCCCCCACCTTGTTTATTTTTCAATTGCCTGATCTCTGCCATCATCTCATCCCGCAGTTCCTCCATTGCGCGTTGGTGCTCTAAATTCTTCAGCTCATTTCCGTCTGACTCTCCATCGTCATAATCCGGGTCGGATACGCTACGTCTCCTTGTCGCGTCCTCATTAGTCGCTAGGACGACTCTACAGTCTTGGTTTGGCTCTGGTGCTTTGGAGCTTGCTTCATCAAGTTGTTGGCTGGTCTTTGTGCTTAGAGCAATCCGCTCCTTTAAATCTTGATTTTCTCTGGCCAACAGAGCTACAGCTTCTGCGTAAACCTGTTGGTTCCTCCTCAGTTCCTCGAGCTCAGCCATTAGTTGGTGTGATTGGTTGGACCCCTGATTGGGAGTCCCCGCGCGTGCCGCTACAGCCGTGGCGCCACCCTCCTCCATGGTCTGTACTAAAGGTGGCAGGGGTTCAGCTTCTGTTGCTGGTGTTTCCAAATTGGAGTGAGCGCCCCTCTGCGGTGCCAGAGCCGCCGGTATGGTTTGATTCTGGTTATTTGTTAGCGGCATTCCAAAGGTTAGCAGATGCGCGGGTTGGAATGTTCTGGATTCATCCACCCTTTCCCTTGGTTGGTTAAGTTGACTCATGGCGAAGGTATTGCTAGCCTCCGCAGCCTTCGGGACTACCGCAGCTTCCCCGTATTTTATCGTTGCTGCTCTGAGAGCCGCCACTGCAACATAATTAGCGTTCATGGGTGAAGTGATTTCTGCGGTATCCTGCCTTCGATTGGTCATTTTAGTTTTATCTCCTTTCTGCTTGCTTCGGGTGATGATCGGGGTTGTCCTGGGTGTTTCTTTTGACAAAGCTTTGGATTTTCCTGCTTCCTGCGTCTTCTCCATCACGTGCCCTTTTGTTGATAACGAAATCGCGTAAACTTGCCTTCTTTACTCACAACACGTTCTCTCTGTATAAATTATTTCAAACAGAAACGGGAATATCCGCGTGAAGCGGGTTAGTTGGCGAAATACAATTTTTCAAGAGGGAATTAATACCCGCAGGCTATAAAATACGGGTTAAAGTTTTATTAAAGGCGATCCTTAGTATAAAAAAAACTACGAAAATTGTAAATCCGACGGATTAGGACAATAACCCCTGCTTGGGACAATAACTCTTATCGAAGGCAAAAGGTGGGTTTTTGAACATAATACAGTTGACGAATGATCTATACGGTCCGAGCTGATAAAATCGGAGCAATCATATGCCAAATTAGAATGAAATCACAGGACAAGATAAATCTTTTACCGGGACGAAGTCCCTGTTTCTAGCGCCAAATTGTGGACACACGAACTACGTGGGCGTCCGAATGCACACAATCAATCATTAACGTCTAAAGAGATTACGATGATGATACCCTGATGTGGATTCATTGGCTCAAAACCTTCGGGTTTATCATGGCCTCCTCCAACTTCCCCGTGCGTGGCGATCATGCATGGGATACAAGTATTAAAGGAAAACAAAACATATAAGCAAATACGTGCGGAGCTAAATGAATGTAAAGTGCTGAAATGTAAATAAGACCAAGGTTTACGTGGTTCAGCACTAAGGCCTACATCCACGGGGTTTGTTGTTCTACTATATTATTCACGGTTACACGAATAGTTGAATGACTTTGGGTTTACATGTTTCTCTCCACTAAGGGATTAACTTACCCTTACTATTCTCTCTCTCTCTCTCTCCTTCTCTCCTGATGTTTTTTCGATCTCCTTTCCTCTTTGTGGAGATTGGGTATTTATAAGGTTGGAACGTGGGACCCATCTCTGAAGACCGTTGGAACCTTATCTTCTCGTGTCCTTGCGTCCATCACGCGGAGGTCTGCGTTTCCCCCTCGATCCCGCGGAGGCATCTTCGCTCGTTCCACAGGTTGGTCGACACGTGCACTGCTCAGAGTGTTTAATGCGGGTAGTTGAGGGGTCTGCTCGTGTCAGACAAGTGTCTTCTGCCCCTGTCAGTCCGTGTCAGCTAACTTCCTCTCCACCGTTGATCTTGGCCCCTCTTCTGGGGATGAGATAAAGCAACTCCTAGGGGTTTATTTGGTGCTTCGTGACGCATCATGTTTTGATGTTTTGGCTTGCATGCTTTCCACGTACCTTTCTGTATGCACGTGTCCGATAGTGAGATATATGTGTACACAGATTGTAAGCTGCGCATCCAAAAGAACCACCACCACAAAAAAGCACCCACCACTACTCGAATGTAGCTTTTGTCGTTAGTGTTAATCCTTTGATCCTAATTTAGAAGGAAAGAATCCTATATATAGACAAAGAGATCAGAAAATGAAGTTAATGATTCTCTATTTTTAGTAAGAAGCTTTAAATTATACTAGAAGTTGATTAACTGAGGGAGGATGAATTATAGTACATATGTAAGTTACAAGTGTTGATGTTTTCGTATATAGTTGGTATAATCATTAGTGTTATATTATTTGATCAAATAGTTATGCCGGGTCAGAACACAAGTGAACAAACTGTTCAATCGAACCACAAATTATAAGGATCCGTCAACAAAATATTTTGATCTTGCCACAACCCGAAACATTTTACATTTTCATTAGAAGGTCAAGCGAAGTGATATTATCATGAATTACTTTTTGCTTTGTAAGATCCATAACCTGAGTTTAAAACTCTTACTAAATCATTCCCTATTACAAGTAAAACTTTCAAAATATTTTATCAACTAATATCCAACTAGTCTCATACGGATGGATGTCATTAAAATCAATAGCTCAAAATTTTTGAAAGCAAGGAATAATCGGATAATCCCCCACGAAAATAATATCCCCGATGAAGCTATAACAACAAAATAAATGAATGGACGTGGTCAATGGAATGGATGCGACATGATTTAAAAAAGATCGTCTTGATTATTTCAGGCAATTTCATGTCTGGGGTAACTGGAGCATGTAAATAAACTCTGAAAAAGCGGGGTCTAACAACCACACCCAATATTTCTCTTAGCAATTTGTATGGACTAATTCCAATATACTTTTAAGAGAATCAACTAGACAGTCAGACTCAATCTTAATAAAAAGTATATCAAGGAGTTATATCTCAATTTCTCGATTCAATACTTATTCAAGCAAATAGAAATCTGCGAGTCTAATTGAACACAAGAGAAATTAACTTGAACGGTAAAGACCAATGTTCAAGTATCAATCAATTTCAATCAACAACCAAAGGTTGGATTTACCAATTGATCGATTCAACGCACAACTTGTGATATTTCAATTATATAACAAAATATAATGCGGAAAAGAAATAACACATACACCAGAAGTTTTGTTAACGAGGAAACCGCAAATGCAGAAAAACCCCGGGACCTAGTCCAGGTTGAACACACATTGTATTAAGCCGCTACAGACACTAGCCTACTACAAACTAACTTCGGTCTGGACTGTAGTTGAACCCCAATCAATCTCACACTGATCCAAGGTACAGTTGCGCTCCTTACGTCTCTGATCCTAGCAGGAAACTACGAAATTGATTCCCTTAGCTGATCTCACCCACAACTAAGAGTTGCTACGACCCAAAGTCGAAGACTTTAATAAACAAATTTGTATCACACATAAAAGTCTACAGGAATAGATAAATCTGTCCTCCACAGAAATACCTACGAGTTTTGTTTCGTATTTTAATAAATAAAGGTGAACAGGAACCAATTGATAACCCGGACTTATATTCCCAAAGAACAACCTAGAATTATCAATCACCTCACAATGATCTAAATCGTATGATGGCGAAACTAGATATTGTGGAATCACAAACGATGAGACGAAGAAGTTTGGGACTACTTTTCTATCTTGCCTATCGGAGAAATTAATCTCAAGACAATCTTACGATTGTACTCAAATACGATAGAAACAACAAGATCAGATCATGCAACTACATAGAAAATAGTTGGGTCTGGCTTCACAATCCCAATGAAGACTTCAAGTCATTAACCTACAGGGTCTCGATAGAAACCTAAGGTTAAAGGAGAATCGACTCTAGCTTATAAAACTAGTATCACACAGGAGGTGTGGGGATTAGGTTTCCCAGTTGCTAGAGTTCTTCTTTATATAGTCTTCAAATCAGGGTTTGCAATCAATGCTACCTTGGTAACAAAGCATTCTATATTCACCGTTAGATGAAAACCTGATTAGATTCAATCTAATATCTTTCAACTGTTAGATCGAATCTTAGCTTATTATACACACATGAAATGTAACTTCATTTAGGTTTGAGTAACCGTACCTGAACATGTACAAGTCGTTGGTTCAACGGCAGTTAACCATAGGTTAGCCATATGAGCACTTTCATATCAACCTTATTCTTCTTTACCACAACTAGTTCAAATGACTCAAATGAACTAGTTAGAGAGTTGTTCAATTTCTTAGATATCATAGAAGTATACAAGACACAATCGAAACAAAAACAGTTTTGATTCACTCGAACCGATTCATGAACATTATAGCCACAGTTTTCCAAGATTGCATTCCTTAAAATATAAATGTCTTAGTTCACGAATTAAATTGTTTTTAGAAAATAACCTACTTAAGTAAGCATACTGGTACGCGGACTTAAGTACCCGGATTAAGTTTGTTTTCAGTTCAGAAGCTCCAGCAGAAATTCACGGGATGTGAACTTCCGGAAGTACGCGTACTGGTATGCGGACTTTAGTTCCGGTTATCCTGAGCAGCAAAGTACGCATACTTTGGTTCAAGGATATTGGACTTACACACATATGAGTTGTCTCACAATGTTTATATCCAACCATGGTTATGTATTCTAAACTCTCATTTCAATCGTTGAAACATTCTTAGAGGACGTTATATGGTTGTTGTTCAAAAACTATTTTCGTCAAAGCGATTTTTAAGTAATTGAAACTAATATGACTTTCGTCACTAGTAAAGATGAACTTGGCCAAAGCGAAAGCTTGCCAACACATATTTCGAAAAATAGATAAGCGAGATAAACTGGGCTCGAAATAGTATGTGTGCATAATCATAGTCTATATAGAAATACGACTTTTGTCTCAAGATAGGAGATAAAGTAGACTTTTGAGTGATACATAAGTTCAAGTCTCCACATATCTTTTTGTCGATGAAGTTCCACCAGTTCTTTGAGTATTTCTTCGTCTTTGCATGATGAACACCGTGGATTCTGGAGCTCGGCTACACTTTCTATCCTAATCCGAGACTTAGCTATTAGTAGACTAGAAATCAAGACTTATAGTTTTGGCAACTAAACTTGACAAACAAGATTGAGATGGCAACGCTTGAGAGTTCGACCGAGCAGTGCTCTAAAAATCTCCCCCTTTGTCAATTTTAGTGACAAAACTATCAATACATATGGAATACAAAATAAATAAACTTTGTATCTTCTGTTCCACAAGCATGATCCTCTTGGTTCTTCAACATTACTTGAAATCTTCGTCACTTCCAAGTACTCCAATGATTCCAAAGGTTGTAAGTTCAGCATCATCGTTTTTGAAGATCCGTAGCCATAACAATGAGAAAACAAAAGCTCTCAATCATTGTTAAACAGTGTCATAGTATTATTACACAACATCAAAGTTCAATTGCATCACAATTTCGACAACAATACTATGATGATATGTATCACTCCCCCTTAGTCAATACTTCATCTCACATGAAAACTACTCCCCCTTACATAATGATCCGAAAACCATATGTATTTGTAGTGCGAGCTACACATTAATTCTCCCCTTTTTTGTCAATAAAATTGGCAAAGGTACGAAAATTAGTGGGATCCTCATGAAATTTCCATAGAGACACTTCATGACCAAAAGAAAGTACATATCAACTTTTTAGATGCAATCATATAGCCGAAGCTAAATGCATTCATAAAGGAGTTTATAAAGATATAAGAAAACCCCTACAATATTCCACATACGCACTCCCCACAAAGATTTGGCAATTAAGCACAAGTTCAATTAAGAACTCCCCCCAATAAAATTTCATTCTCGAAAGAACAACAAGAACGACCTTACTTTCAAAAGAAAAGAAGGATTTCTTTGGACAACACAAATCACATAAGAATATGAATTAGTATCCAAAAACTCAATTAAATTAACCACAAGAGAACCCATGATTAATTTAATCGAAAATGCTCAACATAAGAGAACTTACAGAGCCACACAATACATACATAAGAAATATGGATCAGGGAAGATCAATATTGTGGAATAGACAAAGATTCATTCTATTTCTCATCACCATTTGCACAATGACATATAATAGACATAATCTTTGTAAACAAAAGCTCATCCTATCTTCCGTCAATATTTGCATAATGATATACAATATGATTATCTTTTGTTTTGTCAAAAGTTTATTCAATCCTTTATCAATACTTGCATATCGACATACGAAAGACTTAACTTTTAACCACGTATGGGACAATCATAGTTCACGGATTCAAACACACATATCCCATAAAAAAGTGCAACATAAAATCATAAAGATTAATACTGCAAAAATCATCTTTCAAACAGACTTTAGAATTTAGGCAAATAAATCTAAAAACATTGAAGATAAAAATCGTTGGACATAGCTATGTGTAATCACAATAATGGCTATTCCAAACTCTAGTTATTTTTCCTTTCAATGAATCCATCATAGAAGGTATCATTGATTTCCTTTACTCTCTTGACCGTAGATACACCATGTTCGTGAGTTCGAATGCTAACTTTACGATTAACAACCCGAGCAAGTTGTCTAGCCTTGACACAATCCATGATGAGCTTCTTTTGATTATGTATCAGAATATTTTGATTAGCAAGGATTCTGGCCTGACCATCTAAGAGTTGGTTTATTTTCAATTTAAGATTTGTAAACTCGACCTTTAAATCATTCTGAAAATGAGTCAAGTCCTTGACAGAATCATCAAACCAGGAGTTGTGTTCTTTCCTTTCAATCATCTTTTTCAAGACAAGTTCTTGAACATAATCACATCCTTTAGAGTCTTCTTCCATCTCAAGATTCACCACTTCTTGAGATCTTGAGGAGTTCATCCTAATCCCCCGCCCCCTTTTTTTATAAAAAAACTAGGGAAGGAGAAACAATATATCGGAAGATATATATATGATTGCAAACCAAGAGGAGGACACCTTTGTTGTGGAAACCCTACAACTCCCAAGAAAGACACGGACGTACATGGACCAGTTGGAGATACCAGACGAGATCCAAGAAGAACGTAGTATACCCTGTTTTCAAAATTCCCTTATCATCATGACTCGATAGTTAAAAGATTTAATCAAAGCATAATAAGGTGATACAATGTAATAAGGATTCAATAAGCGACTCAACTTTCTCATAAAAAATAAAATAACATAGTCAAACAAATTATAAATGGAGAACAACAGTAAACTTGAGTATCTCTCAAATGTCATTCTTGTATCTCTCAAGTTAGATGCAAGAATGTAATTACCTAACGTTAGGTAGTTAAATGAGATGTAATCTCACTATGAGTATTGAGAGATGAGTTGTAGATTCCATCTGAACATTTGACCCTGGTATTTCTCACCTTCTTTTGGTTACATCTTATTCCTGAAGAATTTAACATAACCTTGTCAGGTGATTCCTCATATGAGTTTTTCTGAGGGTTAAGTCTAGGACCTTTAGAGATTGGTTCCAAAGGATTAGAAGAAACACGTCTCCACCATATAGACTTAGATTTTCCAGAATTATTCTCATAAGCACTGGGAATTTGTATTTTTGTGGTGTAAGAATTTGCACCATTAGAAGAAACACAATTCCTGTGAGGATTTCGAGATGAGTGACCATTGAAATCTATTTTATGAGAATCCTGTTTTTCTGCAGGGAAGAAATCTATTGTATCTGTCATTAGAGAGTTTACTCTGTTGACAGTGAAAAGAAGTAGATTTTGAAGATCAGAAATCTGTTTCTTTCTAGCAAAACAATGATGAACATAGTGATTCTTTTTCCCACAGAAGGAACAGGTTCGTGGAGGAGAAACATTAACAGGAACTTGTTTTAAATTCATAGCCCTATTAGAAGATTGCAAGTCATGTAAACACTTCTTAGCAGAAACTTCATTTGGAGAGCATCTCTTCATGTACTGTAATTCTGTCTGAGAATTGATCATCAGTACAAAAGAATTTCTCATTAAAAAGGAGTTTTCCTTTTTCAAGGATTTGCACTGTTCTTGGGCTAGAATAAGGGATGTACCCAGTTTCTCTTTTTCAACACGAAGTCTGTTAAGATCAAATGAATGCGTCTCGATCAAACATTTTTCTCTAATTGAGTCTTCTTTAATAATATTCTCAAGAACATTAATCTTTTCACGCTGAAGGGTAGTTTCTTGAATAAGTTTTTCGATATTGTTGGAGAAGGATTCAATGATACTATAGAGTTCCCGTTCTCGACCAAGAGACTTTTCAAATTCATCAATGAGCTGAGCATGATTATGAAAATCAATAGCTACAGTAGATTTTTTTGAGATTATGGTGAGACCCATTTCAGCTTTTGACAGAGTGTGAAATGTCTCATTTGAGGAAATGTTATCAAAATTTGACAAAACATCCTTTATACCTCGGGATTCGTAAGAATCAGCTAAGGAGTTATCCTTTGAGGCAATCCCAAGATATTTGGCATAATTGAAAGCTTTGGAAGACATTTTGGTGTGCGCAACAGCAAGAAATAATCTTCCGTACACAGAGTCAGATTGCTATAAACACAGACTTGTGAGGTCTTTAAACGTGTTTGCCTGCTCTGATACCAATTGAAAAAGTGGGGGTCTAACAACCACACACAATATTTCTCTTAGCAATCTGTATGGACTAACTCCAATATACTTTTAAGAGAATCAACTAGACAGTCAGACTCAATCTTAATAAAAAGTATATCAAAAAGTTATATCTCAATTTCTCGATTCAATACTTACTTAAGCAAACAGAAATCTGCGAGTCTAATTGAACACAAAATTAATTAACATGAACGGTACCAAAGACCGATGTTCAAGTATCAACCAATTTCAATCAACAACCAAAGGTTGGATTTACCAATTGATCGATTCAACGCACAACCTGTGATATTTCAATTATATAACAAAATATAATGCGGAAAAGAAATAACACAGACATCAGAAGTTTTGTTAACGACGAAACCGCAAATGCATGAAAACCCTGGGACCTAGTCCAGATTGAACACACACTGTATTAAGCCGCTACAGACACTAGCCTACTACAAACTAACTTTGGTTTGGACTGTAGTTAAACCCCAATCAATCTCACACTGATCCAAGGTACAGTTGCACTCCTTATGTCTCTGATCCCAGCAGGATACTACGCACTTGATTCCCTTGGCTGATCTCACCGACAACTAAGAGTTGATACGACCCAAAATCGAAGACTTTAATAACAAATCTGTATCACACAGAAAAGTCTACATGAATAGATAAATTTGTCTCTCACAGAAATACCTAAGAGTTTTGTTCCGTCTTTTGATAAATCAAGGTCAACAGGAACCAACCGATAACCCGGACTTATATTCCCGAAGAATAGCCTAGAACTATCAATCACCTAACAATGATCTAAATCGTATGATGGCGAAACTAGATATTTTGGAATCACAAACGATGAGACGAAGATGTTTGTGACTAATTTGATATCTTGCCTATCGGAGAAATTAATCTCAAGACAATCTTACGATTGTACTCAAATACGATAGAAACATCAAGATCAGATCATGCACTACAGAGAAAATAATTGGGTCTGGCTTCACAATCCCAATGAAGTCTTCAAGTCGTTAACCTACAAGTTCTCGATAGAAACCTAAGGTTAAAGGAGAATCGAATCTAGATTATAGAACTAGTATCACAGAAGAGGTGTGGGGATTAGGTTTCCCAGTTGCTATAGTTCTCCTATATATAGTCTTCAAATAAGGGTTTGTAATCAATGCTACTTTGGTAACAAAGCATTCAATATTCACCGTTGATGAAAACCTGATTAGATTCAAGCTAATATCTTTCAACTGTTAGATCGAATCTTAGCTTGTTATACACACATGAAATGTAACTTCATTTAGGTTTGAGTAACCGTACATAAACGTGTACAAGTCGTTGGTTCAACGGTAGTTAACCATTGGTTATCCGTATGAGCACTTTCATATCAACCTTATTCTTCTTTACCACAACTAGTTCAAATCACTCAAATGAACTAGTTAGAGAGTTGTTCAATTGCTTAGATCTCATAGAAGTATACAAGACATAATCGAAACAAAAACAGTTTGATTCACTGGAATCGATTCATGAACATTATACCCACGGTTTGCAAAGATTGCATTCCTTAAAATATAAATGTCTTAGTTCACGAATTAAACACTTTTTAGAAAATAAACTACTTAAGAACGCATACTAGCACGCGAACTTAAGTACCCGGATTAACTTTGTTTTCAGTTCACAAACTCCAGCAGAAATTCACTGGATGTGAACTTCCGGCAGTACGCGTACTGGTACGCTGACTTTAGTTCCGGTTATCCTGAGCAGCAAAGTACGCATTGAAATGCGGGGGTCTAACAACCACACCCAATATTTCGCTTAACAATCTGTATGGACTAACTACAATATACTTTTAAGAGAATCTACTAGACAGTCAGACTCAATCTTAATAAAAGTATATCAAAGATTTATATCTCTCTTTCTTGATTCAATACTTACTCAAGCAAATTGCGAGTCTAATTGAATACAAGAGAAATCACTTGAACGGTACCAAAGACCAATGTTCAAGTATCAATCAATTTCAATCAACAACCAAAGGTTGGATTTCCCAATTGATTGATTCAACACACAATATATGATATTTCAATTATATAAAAAATATAATGCGTAAAAGAAATAACGCAGACACCAGAAGTTTTGTTAACGAGGAAACCGCAAATGCAGAAAAACCCCGGGACCTAGTCCAGATTGAACACACACTGTATTAAGCCGCTACAGACACTGTGGGTGAGAAACGAATCTAAACCCTAAACAATGTACTGCACGGGAGTACTTTTGATTCGAGAGATCAATCTGTACAATTATGGCCTAAACCAAGAAATGTCCGTTCCAGGCTTGCTTCGGTCACAAAGTTAAGGAGAAGGTTTGGTCTTAGGGGGGGGAAGCGAAGAAAGTGTTGAGACCAGAATAGTTGATTCTGGGAGTGTGGGCGTTTTGTGACTTGTATCGGAAAGTAGCACTGATAAGCCGAATGGAAAGCTACCAGGTGATTTCTAGATGTTGTGTGTTACCGACAAAAAACCTCCCTTTGGTGGAAATAGGTGAGAAATATTTATACAAGTCATAGTGAAACGTACCCTGTTCTCGTAAGAAGTGGAAACAATTGAGTGGTGGAAGAAAAAAAGTAACGTGTAACTGCTAGACGTTATGCTTCCATGATGAAGGAAGTGAATTCGTGTAACTTCCGGTCATTACTCTTCCATGATGAAGGAAATGAATTGTTTACACCGTTACTTTTTACCACCATTAATTATCCTACTTCATGTCGCTTTCTTGTAACGGGCGTATTGCACGCCGCACGTTGTAAACCGCCAGACCAATACCCTGATGAGCATCCCCAAGTTTGTGACATGTTTTGATGTCTCGAGTGTTTCTGTGGAAAACATGTATCAGTTTACTACGTGTGGCAAGTTAAAATTGAGAGGCTTGTCGCGGGTAAATAGCATGTAATGCTAGGCTCGTCTTGGCTAGTCGCCTAAAACTTGTCGCGAGCTTACCGTTTTGTTGGCAAATTTTGATGGCCGAGATCGCATCTTGTGAATAAGGGTAGCCGTTGATTGTGGATACCTTGTGTTGGTGCCTGAAAATGGCGCAGTGACATTGCGGCATGACTTGTGCATGCCGGGGGAACGATGGCGCAAGTGGCACCTGATGTATCCATGGTCGCTGGGTTTAGGTGGTTGGTCGCCTAAAAGTTGCCACAAGTTCATCAGTTCGGTGGTGAACTTGGATGGATGAGATTGCATCTCATGAAGAAGGATGGCCATTGATTATGGCCACATGCTAATGGCATGCCGGTGGCGTAGCCATGGCATAGTGGCATAGTGGCGTGCTAGTAGCCGCGGCATAGTGGCATTCCAGTTATGTTGCGGTATGGCCAAAGCTAAAAATTGGCTTTGCAGCCAAAGTTAGGGTTTGGCGTCGTGGACAAGTCTTGGCGCCGTTGGGAGGATTTGGCGCCGTTGGAAGGATTTGGCCTGGACAAAGCGCCGTGGATTCGGACCCACATGCGGCGTGGCAACATTGGCCTTGTTGCCACGCCAATCCCGTTGCTCTGGGAACGTTATTGGCTTTGGTAGTAATTTTCTCAAATTAGGGTTTGTCGAAACTCTAATTAGCGCACGTGGCGTGCGGCATGGCGCTACTTTTGTTCAAATGGCGCCATGGCTATGCCAAAGGAACTATGGCAAGGCCATAGTGTGAAAACGGCCACAGGAGTAGAAATTACTGTGGGTGGCTATTTATGGCAGGTTTCCACGAAGTTGGCATGTTGCAAAGTTGCATGGCGTGTTGCCAAGGTAGCATGGCATGTTGCCGAGGTAGCGTGTTGGCATGTTGTCGAAGTAGCATGGCATGTTGCCGAGGTAGCGTGTTGGCATGGTGTGTTTGGCCTTTAATGTATGGTGGCAAATTTGGATAACCTGATTGGCCACAAAAGGGGGTCGGCCAAACAAAAGGTGCGACCACACTTCTGGTGACAGTGTGGCGCCTTTAGGGCGACCTGATTGGTCAATGGGAAGTGGGTCCGGGAAGATAGGGTGTGGTCGCACTTCCAGTGTGTTGTGGCGGTTTTAAAGAGACCTGATTGGTCGATGGAAAGGCGGGCCGGCAGGTAACATGAGGTCGGCCTTGTTCGGAATGCGCGTGGCGCATTTAGGGAGACCTGATTGGTCGATGGGAAGTGGGGCCGGCAAGCTAGGGCGTGGCCACACTTCCAGCACGCTGTGGCGGAAATTTTGACAAGCAAGGTCTGGTTTATTGTGCGAGGCGCGAAACCCTAACTTCTGCAAGTTAGTCAGGTTGACTGAATTCTATGTGTCGACACATAGCTCTTTTAAGTTCGTTGCCAGAGAGCAGCATGCTTTTATGATTGAATACCTTATGCAAAGATCTTATTCTTGATACTTGGAGATTCATGCTACTCTGCTGCGAGTAAACACAAATCGTCATGCCATATCAACATTAAGAGTTCAGCCGGGGAACATAGCATAGAAGGCATCCAGAAGAACTTATATTAAGTGAATATACGCGAGGCGCCGAAATTTACAGAACATCTGGGATTCGCCAGTCTGGATAAATTTCATATAAATATGTTGAGCGGCTCAACAAATTTGCCAGTGGAGAGGTTAGCACACGTGGATCTGTTTTCTTGGAGAGTTTCGTCACATCAGATGCAAAGTTTTACGATTTTAACCCTAAGCTAAAAACCACCATCAACATTAAGTCCCTTGCTTTGCTCGGAACAGTGACATTGTTGCGGGGTAAGCATGAGATGGTGACAGACAAGAGTGACATTGAAAGGGAAAGACGTGAAGAGTTTTCCAGGGAAATTCAACTAACCTTTAGCGGAAGGAGTGAGAAATCCGTGATCCTTGTATTGAAGACTCGACGCATTTCCGGCTTGGGAATGGCGGACGGCGCGACTTTGATGGAGATTGCGTTGCTTTGAACGGCGAAGATGGTGCTTCAATCTTGGACGAGCGGAGATGAAGTTGTGGAATGGCGAATAGCGCGGCTAGCTTGGAAAGGACGATGGTGCAGCTAGCCCGGAATAGCGCCTATTATCTTTGGCGCGGACTTCTGGCACAAGCCTGGTGCGGCTGACTTGGAGTAGCGGATGGGTGTGGCTAGCTTGGAAGGGCCGATGGCACGGCTAGATTGGACGTGGAATGTATGGCATTGTCTTGGCCTCGGACTGTAAGCGCTGGCGTGGAGCAGTAGAGATGGCTGCCTGAATGCGGTTGGAGTTGGCTTGGGCGTGATCTGTTGACTTGGCTTGGGACGCGGGCTGTTGGCGTTGCTGGCTTGTTAAAGGTGGGGCCACAGAGCGTTGGCGTAGTGTTGGCCTGGTCGTGGAGATTAGCATCATAGAATGCCAACACCGCGGGCTCGACTGCCTTCTTTCGTGTTTGTCCAAAAAGAGAAACCTTTCTCTAGTCGAACTCAAAAACACCATCCCTATAAAAGGCATTACCCATCTTCTCTACTTTCACATTGTTTTCTTTGTTTCCACATCTTGGTGTTAGCGGCAAAGGCTTGGATCCGCGGAGAGAATAACAGCACAAAGTAGGCGAGAGCGTACTTTAGGTATGTTTCTCAACGTTTCTTCTAGGAACGGTGATGATGGCACTGAAACTTTGGTTACGAAGCGGTGATGATAGCACTGGAACTTTGGCTTCAAATGGTGATGGTGGCGCTCATGGCTTCAGTCCGTGGAACGGTGGAAATGGTACTCGGAAGGCTTGTTGGCTGGATCGCGGAATGCGGGAGTGTTGGCGCTAACTTAACCATGGAGTGTTGTATCCATGGAGAGCTGGCTTGACCACGGAGTGATGGAGCCATGGAGCGTTTGTAGATTGAGCGACTGGTATTCCTCGTGCTGGCGCGATGCTGGTTCGGTCATGGAGCGGAGATATTGGCACACTACTTGTTTGGATATGGAGCATGAGCGTGGTGCTCCCAGTCATCTATTCCCGTTCATGGAGCAGTAAGGAATCCTTATTCTGTTCAACTCTAGAAACTGCGTTCGTATGAAAAGGGGAATCGACCCTCTTCTGTTTTTGCTGTTCGTCTAGCTCCGTGCTTCATCTGCAGTATCTGGATCCTCTTCGTCATTTGTTAGCGGTGGCAGAGCGAGCATTAATGGTAACAAAGAAATCTCCAATAGTTATAATCAGCAGCAAGGCGATCCAGGAGAACCCAAGGTTGGTGCTCTCGCATGTATCCACACAACAATACCATTGATCTTCTCCAGAATGTGTAATAAGGTTCTGACTCCAGAAGAATGAGCATCTGACCTCTCCAGTGGATTTAAAAATTTACCAAACTCCATTGCACTCTTGGGATGGATGGATGAAATAATGTCAGATCTAATCTTTGTAGTTGCAGGAAATCCTATACTACACCCCTCACAAGATTTCATTAATATTCAACTCATTTTTGGATTAACAATCTTAATTTTATTGATGAATCTTTGAACAATCCTACAAGAAAAGATAAAACTGCTCTAGATTTTCTCTCTCCTATTTACTTGCTTCTCACTCAAAAAAGATCTCTCCCTTCCTTACAGCTGATCGGCTCTTTATATAGAGTTTTACATAGTGGATGACAGCTAATCTAACCTTTATTTTTGGATATGGTTTGCGACATTCTCGCAACCTTACAAATGTTAATCTCGCAAACTCCCTAATTTTCGCAGGACCATCACACTTTTCTCATGATAGCGGACGTCGTTTATTATGTCATTTCTGAAGCTGTTCTGCGACACTGTCGTGTTGTGTTGTTAATAATTTCGCTGAGGCATTATTGCTGCGATATTCTGATCCTACATCTTGCCTCTTCTCATATATTCTCTGCGAAGTAGAGAGTGATGTGAGAAATACCGCAGTTATCCATCACTTCATATTCTGCATTTATCACACGTATCCTTTCTCCCATCTGTTTCTTGACACGTCTTTTGTAACTGCTGCTTTTTAACCGCTCACGTCTTTTCACATTAATCATGTTTATCTTCTCTAGAAAAAAATTCCTCTATATATACTCTTTCTTACTCTCTTTTTCTCTCTTTTTATTTTCTCTGCAACTTCATCGTTCTTCTGCAAATTCCGCCATTGCAACTTTTTCTTCTTTCTTCTTCTTTCAATCTTTTTAATTTCTTCTTCATCTCCATACTGTTCCCTCTGTAGATCTTCATCATTCGTAATTTTCTTCTTTTTTAATTTTTACGAATTAATCTTCCTGCTGGTGTTTTCCATGGATTCATCGAGGTTAGTTTTCTTTTTTCTTTCTTATGGGTTTTGATGAAATTGATCTTGCTTACTGCCTTATTTGATGTTGTTTATGTGATTCCCATACTGTTGTTATTTCAGGAAAAACGCCTCTAATACCAAATTTATGGTCCAGAACCCTAATATTCCCAAATCGCAGCATAAGGTTGTTGTAAAGAAAAGAAAGTCTGCGGATCATAAGGTAGTAAGAAATATTATTCTTTTCTAATAACAATATTGTTTCCTCTGTTTCTTATCTGGATTTTGATTCGCAGGGTGATAAGGATGCCAACAAACCTCTCAAGAAATCTCTCCACCTCAAAACCGTTGAAACCTCTGTTCCCTTTCACTTACTTATCCCTTCAAAATATCCTGCGACATCTTCGCAAGTTAAACCATTATCTCCAATTCGCGAAAAGGTTGCTTCAGATTTCATCCCTTCAACTGACCTTTCAATGATTGAAACTCCCCTTATTAATCCTTATGTGAATGAAACTTCTTCTCCTCCTATTGATAATGTTTCCCAATCTTCTATCATTACCAGTTCTCTATCTGAGCCTCTTCCTTTAAATATTGCTTTCAAAGTTTTGTCTGAGGTTCTGGATGATGTTAAGTAGTCTCCCATTTGATCCTGTCAAGTCTGGTGTTTGCGAAATTCTTAGTAAGTATTTTGGCCCTGACAGAGCTGCTCCGCAAATAGCTTTGGAAAAAGAGGTTGAAATCTTGAATAAAAATCTCCAAATGATGACTTTAGAGTGTAATGCTCTTCGTCTCGAAAATCAAAAACTCCAGAATGTTTCGTTGGATCGCGACAATCTTCACAAGAAGAATGATGAACTGAGAGGTATGATTTCCTTATCTGTGTCTTCAATTTGCCTTTTTAATGTTTTATCTTTTCCATATGTAATTGTTCTTGAAATCCCTTTTTCGCATGTTAAGCCTTAAACCAGAAACGAATAATGGAGAGATATCAATTTGAATCTGCTGTTGAAGAAGCCCGTGTTGATAAAGAGATTTTGATGGATCAATATAACCAATTAGATAACCTCTATTCATATTCTTTTGATCATATAAATAATCTTACCAATGAAAATACCCAATTAGTTCAGAGGCAAAATTTATTAAGTAATGAAATATCTCGCCTCTCTTATTCTTTAACTAAAGCTAATCTAGGGATGAAAACTTTATCAGATGATAATAAAACTCTATCTCAATAGAAGCGAACTTGTTTAAACAAGATGGAGATATCTTCGCAACAACTTAGCATCCTTCAGAAAGTATGTGATGACCAAGAACAATCTCTTTGCTCTTTGAGAAATGAACTTAAAGTAGTAATAGAGTCATCCATCGCTGAAAGAGATTCATTCATTCAAGGTAGAATAGCTTTAAGTGTAAAGGCGAACCAACTTAAAGAACAATATTCCAAATTAGAAGAATCTTATTCTTCACTTGCGAAGAAAAATGCCTTTCTGATTTCTAAAGAGAAAAATCTTCGATCTCGACTTAAAGGTTTAGTTGGAGATAAATTTGATGATGCGATGAACCGTTGGGAGAATAGTTGTCTGACCTTGATTCAACACCTTATTTCGCAAAAGGAATGTAGTCATAACAGTTTGACTGCCTTAACTATCTTTTCTTTGTCATAGTTTTTTGAGTTCTTCATCTTACTGAAATTTTGTATTCTAATTTTCGCAGAGTCTGAGAAAAATCTTCATTCCTCCATTTTTGTTTTGGAGGCTGAATATGCCAAAATTCTCAAAGAAAATGCACTACTCGTCTCTGTCCTTACTGGTTCTCGCGACCGAGCAGAAAGAAGACTTGATTATCTTTCTTACTTTAAGGATATTCAAGATAGGAATCATCAGAGAGCACTTCTTCTTCAAGTTCATCTCCGGGCTGAAGTTCTTGTGAATGATATTTTATTGTCCAAATCTCTTCCTCCTACATCAATTGAACCTTTGAAAGTAGATGATGATGAAATTCCTCATCCTGCTGACAGTGATTATGATTATGAAAGTGGTGGAGAGAATGATCTTTTGGAAGATGAAGAAGAGATCCCTTCTAAGGAAGCAACTGCTGGTTCTAATCAAGATGGAAGTGAAAAAGAAATCCCTTCTAAATAAGTAATTGTTGGCGATAATCAAGATGGCGGCGAAAAAGAAGTACCTCTCAAAGAAATTATTGTTGGCGAAGATCAGAATCGAAATGAAGAAAAGACTGGCGATAATGAGAACATTGGCGAAGAGTTTCTTATCTAGTTCTATCTTCTTGAACTATTTCATCTTTATTATTTCTTGCGAATAATATTCTTCAACCAACTTTGGAATTAATTTTCTCTTTTAATATTTTGCTGGCGAGAAAGATAATACCTCTTGTTTACTGATTCCCATACTTTCCTCTCATTATCTTTCTTGCGAGAAATGATCTGTTATGAATACTTATAAATATTTTTTTTTGTCATGTGGTCTTATTTTGCCTTCCTAATTAAAGGTCTTATTATGCCACCTCTTGTTATTGCGACAAAATCGCAGGACGTCTTTGCATTTTCATGCAAAAACCCATTGATCTTGCCTTAACTTTTTCTTTTGTATTATTTCCTCTTCAGGATTGTTGCGACAATATGACAGGCCTAAATATTCTTGCGAAAATAAAGCCCCATGACATTGTCGTCGTGCGACGAAATCGCAGGACGTCTTCGCACTTTCATGCGAAAACCCATTGATCTCGTCTTATCTTTCTCTTTAGTATTATTTCCTCTTCAGGATTGTCGCACAAATATGACAAGCCTTAATACCCTTGCGAGTAAAAAGCCTCATGACATTTGCGTCTTAAGACACTTTTCAGCTCCCTAATCGAGGGTGCCGCCCTTATCTTCCCCCTGGTTGCCCCTTCAAGGAGGCGTACCTCTACCATACAAGGTTGGCTCCTCCCATCTGGTCTTAACAACAACCAGTTGTTTTCGCATCCTCTTATCCCTTTTACCTATAGGGTTTATGGTTACGAGACTGCACCCTAAGTGGGGTTTTCTTCGGGACGAGTGCAGTATAAGACAAGACTTGTCAAGAATGGCAAGGTACGCTCCAGACGCCCCAGGAACTCTTGACTCAACCGTGTACCTCGGCGCCTTGGTCAGATTCTGCACTTCTTGGGAGAGTCCTTATTACCTTAGTCGCCCAACCTAAGTCATATGCTTAAGCTGAGAATCCAAGGTGCCTCTCCCGGATGGGATTTATTGACCCCAAATCTCCATGACTCAGGTTCCGGGGGCGGTGTAGCCTTTCCCTGAGCCATGCAACAGGTACCCCCTTATATGACGTACTTTATGTCTTACATTTGCCTCTTGCGAAATTGTATTCGCGAACTAGGGTGTACGCCATAAAGGTTCGCCCCTTTCTATTTTGTCATTGTTCTCTAATTATCTCTGCGAAAGTTTCGCGTATCATGATCTTGTTTTGAATAATCTCGTAACTATTCTTTCATTGAATGTTTATTCGCAATCGTTTTTTTGCGTCATACATAACTTCTCAAAGCTTCTTATGGATAATATATCTTTAAGTACAATCTATTCCATGGTATGTCAAGTCTATGACCAATATCTCTACCTTCTGGATCCATTAATTTATAAGCTCTTGTCCCAACTATCTCCTTAATAATGTAAGGTACATCCCATTTTTCGCTAACTTTCCACCATTTTCTCGCTGATATATTGGTGTCTCTCGCAGAACTAAATCTCCTGGTTGAAATTCGCGTATTTTGACACGCCTATTATATTCTCGGGCTAATCTTCGCTGATAATTCTCCATATGCTGTAAAGCTCTTTCTCTTTTTCTCTTCTAACTCATCAAGTTTTCTTAAGATCAAACCCACACTTAGATTTTTCTCCCAAGCTTCTCTTTTTGTCGTCGGAATAACAACTTCTGTTGGTAACACCGCTTCAACTCCGTATGTTAAACAAAAAGGTGACATTCCAGTAGTTTCTCTCCTAGTTGTGTTATAAGCCCATACTGGATTATGTACTTGTTCGCACCATGCTCTATGATGTCCTTCTAATTTTTTCTTTAATATATCTGCAATTGTTTTGTTTGTTGCCTCTGCTTGTCCATTAGCTTGTGGATACAAAGGAGTAGACTTTCCACATTCTATCTTAAATGCATTAAGTAACATTTTTATGTTCTGTCCTTTAAACTGTTTCCCATTATCAGATACCAACTGCGCGGGAATTCCGAATCTGCAAATGATATTTTCGAATATGAATGTAAAGATATATTTGTCGCGAATATGATGTACTGCCTTTACTTCTATCCATTTTGTGAAATAATATGTTGCGACTATTAAGTATCTTCTTTGTCCAGATCCTGGTAAAAATGTCCCCAAAATATCTAATCCCCACTTTCCAAAAGGCCATACACTGGTTGAAGATGATAATGGTGCTCCAGGTGCATGTATTTTCTTTCCGTGCCGCTGACAATCTTCGCAACGTCTTGATATTTGTTTTGCATCTTCGTGCATGTATGGCCAGTAATAGCCTTGCATTTTTGCTCTATGTGCCAAAGATCTTCCCCTGCTATGATTGCCAGCATCCCCACTATGTAACATTTGTAGCACCTTTTGTCCTTCTTCTCGTGTCAAACATCTGAGTGATGGCCCATTAAAGGATTTTCGGTATAGCAGCCCATCTCTTAATTCATAATTTTTTGCGCGGTTTTTTACCTTGTGTGCTTCCAATTTGTTTCTTGGTGTTTCTCCTTTCACCAAATATGCATGAAGTTCTGTTCTCCAATATGCGATATTGTTGGTTTGTTCTTCTTCTCCACCTTCTATCATCATTACGTTCTCTTCTTCTTCTTATTTATTGATTGATGGTGATATAAGTGTCTGTATTTTTATGCATCTCGCAGTTGGATCAATCATCATGCTTGAGATGAAAGCAAAAGCGTCTGCGAGTCTGTTATCCTTCGTTGAAATGTGCCTCCATTTTATCTTTGGGATTTTCGTTGACAATTCTTCAACGAGCTTCTTGTATTTCTTCAAGGATGGTTCATTTGTAGTGTACTCTCCCTTTATTTGGCGAATAACTAGCTGCGAATCACTAGTGATCCTGGCATTTTCTAGTTTCATTTCTATTGCGAACTTTAAGGCATGTATCACAGCTTCATATTCTGTTTCGTTATTAGTGGATGTGAATTCCAATCTGAATGAAAAAGTCATCTTCGCTCCTTCTGGCGAAATTAAAACAATCCCAACTCCATTGCCTTACCCATTTGATGATTCATCTACCAATATATCCCATCTATTTGGTTCTGTTAATAAGTCTTTTGGATCTCCATGTTCTTCTTCTATATCCATCATCTCCTCCACCGTTTCATCATCTTCTAAAGGAAATTCTGCTAAGAAATCTGCGACAACTTGTGATTTTGGTGAAGATAATATTTCATACTTGATTTCGAAATGTCCTACTTGTGCATTCCATCTCTCCACCCTACCTGATCTTTTTGAATTCTTTATCACTGATTCAATTGGTATTTTTGTTAGCACCCTTATCTTGTGTGCTTGAAAATATATACGAAGTTTAAATGCGGAGTATACTAATGATAAAGTTAGCTTCTCAATCTTTGAATAATTTCTCTCTGCAGCATTAAATGTTTTGCTGATGTAATAAATGGTCTTTTCCACTCCTGCGTCCGTTCGCAATAATACAACGCTTAAAGCATGTGATGTTGTCGCAAGATAGATCAATAGTTCTTCTCCTGGTTCTGCCTTTTGTAAAATAGATGTATTCATGAGGTGTTCTTTGATCCCTTGAAAAGGTTTTTCACATTCATCAGTCCATTTGAATTTCGCACCCTTCTTGAGTATATTGAAAAAATGTTTACATTTGTCTGATGATCGTGAAATGAATCTTCCTAGCGAAGCTAAAAGTCTGTTCAATTTTTGTACATCCTTTATCGTTGCTGGTGTTGGCATGTCACGAACTGCTTGTACCTTTTCTGGATCAACTTGTATTCCTTCTTTTGATACAATGTAGCCTAAAATTTTTCCCGATGCGACCCAAAAAATGCATTTTTCAGGTTCAGTTTAATGTTATGATGCCGCATCTGTTCAAAAATCTCCCCCAAATCTTGTACATGATCTTTGGATTCTTTAATCTTCACCAATATGTCATCCACGTACACCTCTAATGTTTTGTGTATCCATTTCGCGAACACCTTCTCTACCATTCTTTGATACGTTGCTCCTGCATTTCGCAAACCAAACGACATTTTTGTATAACAGTATAAACATCTTGGAGCGAAGAAAGCAGTATGCTCTTGATCTTCTTCAACGAGGGGTATTTGGTTATAACCTTTGTACCCATCTAAAGAAGACACTCTATCATTTCCCGCTGCTGATTCAACCATTTGAGGATCAATCCTTGTTTAAATCAGTGAAATCTATGCAAATTCTTATCCCTTTATTTTTCTTTGGAACAACAACCATGTTTGCTATCCACTCCAGGTATTTAGCTTCTCTTATAATTCCCGCCTCAAGCATTTTATGTAATTCTTCTTCTATTTGAGGATGGAAGGTCGTTGCGATTTTTCTTATTCTCTGTTTAAATGGTCTCACATTCTTGTTAATCTCCAACTTATGACATGCAATTGACGGATCTATTCCAGGTATCTCATCCATGCTCCCTGCGGAAAATATCTTTATATTCCCGCAAAATATTAACAGTTCTTTCTTCCTCTTCTGCATCCATCTTGGTTTCAATCCTCAGTATTAGGGGTTCTTCTATTGTCCCAACATTTACTTCTTTTGTTGGTTCTGCCGCAGTGTCACTGGCCTTGGGTTCTCCCATTGGTGTTGGCTCTTTTATCATCTTCGCAGGTCCATATCCTTCCTCCGAAATTTCGCTGGGTATTCCTTTACCTTCTTTTGCTCTTATCATGTACACTCTAAATTCTTCTTCATTCTTTGCCTCCTTTGCTATTTTTCTGCGAAATTGTCGCTTTTTTGCTCGTCCTTCATAATGCTTTACTTCAATTTGATAACATAATTTCGCATTGTCAATATCTCCTCTAATTTCACCTACTCCATTTGGCATGGGGAACCTGATGCATTGATGCAACGTTGATGCTACAAATTTAATTGAGTGTATCCATGGTCTCCCCAACAACATGTTATATGGTGATTCCATATCTACTACGCATAGTGTTACTTGTGTTTCAATCTCTCCTAGTGGAATTCGCACCACTATTTCTCCTTTAGGTTTTGTTGTGGATTTTCCAAATCCATGAACAAGATATGTTGAACAAAACATTTCTTCATCTTTGAATCCTATTCCTTTGAACGCATGATAGAATATTATATCCACTGAACTTCTTGTATCGACTAAAGTTCTGTTCAATATCCATTCTTCCATGGATTTTGTTGTTATCCCCTTCTCTTTTCGTGTAATAGGTACTGTAATAACCAATGGAGATGTGTGGTTCAAATTTTCTTTTGGTATTTCTGCTGCCATGAATGTGACTTTTTGCTTTTCCCAATCTTTCAAGGGTGATGTTTTTTTTCTACCGCCATAACCTTCCTTCCTTGAAAATCTCGTTTATGTATCCTTCCTTTGATGTTTTCATGGAATTCATTAACCATTGTTTTTCTTATCATATTACACTCCAATCTTTTGTCATCTTCATTGACTCTAATCATTTTTCTTTTAACTGGTTCACTGATTTGTTTAATCACTTTCTTGATTTGAACAATCTCAACAACAATCTTCAACTTTCAATCTTCATCTCTCTGTTTCTAGCGCCATTATGTAGTTGCAGGAAATCCTACACTACACCCCTCACAAGATTTCATTAACATTCAACTCATTTTTGGATTAACAATCTTAATTTTATTGATGAATCTTTGAACAATCTTACGAGAAAAGATAAAGGAATCAAGAATAACCACTGCTCTAGATTTTCTCTCTCCTATTTACTTGCTTCTCACTCAAAAAAGATCTATCCCTTCCTTACAGCTGATCAGCTCTTTATATAGAGTTTTACATAGTGGATGACAACTAATCTAACCTTTATTTTCGGATATGGTTTGCGACATTCTCGCAACCTTACAAATGTTAATTCGCAAACTCCCTAATTTTTGCAGGACCATCACACTTTTCTCATGATTTAGCTGACGTCGTTTATTATGTCATTTCTGAAGTTGTTCTGCGACACTGTCGTGTTGTGTTGTTAATAATTTCGCTGAGGCATTATTGCTGCGAGATTATGATCTTACAATCTTGGATATTTTGGTTGCGTTGTTGGTTCATCCTTGACTTTAGGTTAGGCTATTTGGTACCTAGATTTTCGATTGCGATGATGATATGGTGTGGATGCTCGTATGGTCGAAATCTTCCGCAGCCATTGGGTGAAGTAGACAAGTTGAGAGACGTTCTGTTGCCGATGTGCTGCTATCAAGTCCTCAAGGACTTCGTTCCAAACGACATCCTTTGAATCATCTTCTGAATCTTGGGCTATTGTATGGAGTGCGGTGAGCAGTCCCCAGTTATACTTTCATTAGATCCGATGGCGTGGCCAGATATGTTAATGTATACATGTGGCGTGCTTTTGGGGTCTTTGATGCATGTTTACGGCTTCACGTTGAGAAATTCTTGCGGCTCGTAAAACTTCGACAGTGATGATGTTGAAATCGGAAATAACCTGGTCGAGAGCAGTGAAAGCATCCCATTCTGGTAGTCCCCATGTGTAATTGTCCTGAGCCTATTTTCTCGTGGAAGATGTGCTTCTGCTGCATTCACTGGTAAGGTGGTGACTGCGTTTAAGCTTCTAAACATGAAGGAGGCTTCAGTCCCCAAGTGTATCCTACTTTAATTGCACCGCATTGAATCCACGCCTATGGGATCTGATACAATCTTATCATACTCTCATATATGTGATTCTGGGATACTTGGAATATCACATGGACGAAACATTCTAGATAACGAAGAAGTATAAGTGAGAGAGTCATGTCGTTAATCGTGGCTCCCTCTGTCTCTTCAAGAAAAATGTTTCAGCCGCGTCTCTGGAGTTATCTCATGAATGCTTGTTTGTTGTCGGGGATAGACCGTGATGAGCAGTCCCCAGTCGCACTTCTCTTTGGTTACTGAAGTTGTTTTCTCTGAGTAGGCTTTGGATCCACCGCGGCCACGTAAAGTGTTGCAGGCGCCTTCTAGACAGACAGGTGATGATATTCTTACGCTACACCTTTGAAGGGTTGTTAGAGCATAGCTCGGTCAACATCGCATGCGTTGCTATCTCAAGCATGTTTGTCAATGTTAGTGATCAAAACTATAAGTCTTGATTTCTAGCCTACATAGATAAGTTTCGGACTAGGATAGAAAAGAGTAGTTGAGCTCAAAGACTTCATGGCGATTCATCATACAACGACGAAGATCTATACAAGAAACCGTGGAACTTCATAAACAAAAAGGTATGTGGAGACTTGAACTTATCTATCGCTCAAAAGTCTATCTCTTCTATCTCCTACTTCTTATGAGACAAAAGTCGTATGCTATATAGACTAGATCATACACATTTGACATTTCGAGCTGAGCATTCATTGCTTATCTTTTATCTCGAAATCGTGTGTTGGTAAAGCGTTTCGCTTTGATCAAGTTTATCTTCACCTAGTGACGAAAGTCATGAAAAGTTTCAATCACTTTGAGAATTGCTCTGACGTGAATCGGTCTGTGAATAACGGCTACATAGCGTCCTCTGAGAATGTCTTAATGATTGAAATAAGAGTTTATATTACATAACCATGTATTCCTTGAACCGAAGTTTTCGAACTATGTTGATCAAGAGAAATCGGGAGGATTGTGGAATTGGCTTGCCAAGTCGGCGAACGTAATTCGTAGACTCAGTCGGTGAACTGTCGGAAGTTCTCGACCAAGAATTTCTGATGGATTTTCCAAAACTCGTTTGTGTTCTAAGTCCGCGAACTGGAGGAAGTTCTCTTTCGGAGAATTTCTGCTGAGTTTGGAAAACTCAACCGATTAACTTAAGTCCGCGAACTTGTTTGTGAACTTAAGAGGTTATGATATAAATATGTGCTCTGAACATGAAACATTAAATTACTAAGGAATGCTTTATGCAAATCGTGGCTATAATGTTCATGAGACGATTCAATCGAATTGAATCATGTTTGTTTCAATAGTGTCTTGTGTAGTTACATAAGATCTCATAGCAATTGAACAACTCTTTAAATAGTTCATTTGACTCAATTGAACTAGTTATGGTGAAGAAGAACAAGGTTAATATGAAATGCTCATATGGTTAACCTTTTGGGTTTATGTTGAACCAACATACACGTACACGTTTGGGCATGGTTTTCACAAACCCAGTAAACGTCTACCCAAGTGTGCGTGACAAGCTAAGTTTTCGATCTAACGGTTGAGAAATATTAGCTTGAATATAAATCAGGTTTTCATATAACGGTGAATATGGATTGCTTTGTAACTAAGGCAAAACACTGATTTGAAGGCTATATAAAGGAGACATCTAGCATTGTGCAAAACTAATCCCCACACGTCTGTGTGCTACTAGTGCGCCCGCTAGAGTCGATCTCCATTAACCTTTGATTTTCTTCTCTAAAATCAGGTTAACAACTTAAAGACTTCATTGGGATTGTGAAGCCAGACCGATACAACTTTATCATAGTTGTGTGATCTGATCTTGCATCTTCTATCGTACGAGTACAATCGATTGATTGACTTGAGATCGTGAGAGTTCTCCGATAGGCAAGATAAAGAAGTCACACACATCTTCGTCTCACTGTTTGTGATTCCTCGACAATCCGCTTGTGTAGTCAGGAAGGATTGTAGAGAGGTGATTGATTAATCTAGGATGTTCTTCGGGAATTGGTTCATGTTCACCTTGATTTTATATCAAAAGACGGAACAAAACCTAGGGTTTATCTCTGGGAGACAGATTTATCCTTTGATAGACTTTTCTGTGTGAGCCAGATTTGTTTATTATCAAGTCTGTGATTTTGGGTTGCAGCAACTCCTGGTTGTGGGTGAGATCAGCTAAGGGAATCAAGTGCGCAGTATCCTGCTAGGATCAGAGGCGTAGGAGTACAACTGTACCTTGTATCGGTGGGAGACTGATTGGGGTTCAACTATAGTCCAGTCCGAAGTTAGTTTGCAGTAGGCTAGTTTCTGTAGCGGCTTAATACAGTGTGTATTCAATCTGGACTAGGTCCCGGGGTTTTTTTGCATTTGCGGTTTCCTCGTTAACTAAATTTATGGTGTCTGTGTTATTTCTTTTCCGCATTATATTTTATATAATTGAAATAATACAGGTTATGCATTCCTGATCATCAATTGGAAATCCAACCTTTGGTTGTTGATTGATATTGATTGATCCTTGGACATTGGTCTTTGGTACCGTCCAAGTATTCCTTGTATTTGATAAAGACTCGCTATTGTTTTTAGCTTGAGTAAAAATCAAATCAAGAGAGAGATATAAACTCCTTGAGATACTTTTATTTAGATTGAGTCTGACTGTCTAGTTGATTCTCTAGCAAAGTATTTCGGAGTTAGTCCATACATATTTCTAAGCGAAATATTGGGTGGTGTTGTTAGACCCCCATTTTTTCAATTGGTATCAGATCATGCAAACACGTTTAAGACCTAACAGGTTCGTGTTTGTAGCGATATGACTCTATGGACATACGTGTTATCTCTATTAACGTACCACCAGTCTTCGATGGCTCCAATTACTTATGGTGGAAAATTTATATGCGAGCTTTTCTTTAATCGCGTGATTTTCAATCATGGGTATATGTGGTGAATGGTTATGATGCACCCGTTATTGCAGCTGGAGACAGAACTGTTCCCAAGAATATTGGTTAATATAATGCTGCCGAGATTCTTGCTGCAAAGTAGAATTCGGAAGGGTTAAATGATATCATACATGCCATTGCCCCAAGTCTTCAACACCATGTGTCTAATTGCACTAGGTCTAAAGATGCTTGGGATATCTTGGAAACCGTATTTGAAAGAAACTCCAGTGAAAAGGAAGCTAGGCTTCAAAACCTTAATTCTGATTGGGAGAACCTTCGTATGGCAGATGAAGAAACATTTGATGAGTTTAATCACAAAGTGTCTGAAATTGTTAATGCATCTTTTGCATTGGGTAAGACTATTCCTGAAAGGACATTGTGATGAAAATTCTCAGATCGCTGCCATCTAGATACGAGTCTAAGAAGCATGCCATCGCTGAGGGGAATAACCTCAATAATCTTTCCAGAAACACCTTGGTTGGGAAGCTAAAGATCTTTGACCATGAGCATACATCCAAAGTTGGTAAGGATGTTGCCTTTAAAGCACAGAAGATCACTAGATTACTTGCCAAAGGTAAAAGTGTTCATGTCTCTGAGGATGATCAGTCTGAGAATGATTTTTCTGATGAATACCTTGACAAGTCGGTCTCCTTGATCACAAGACAGTTTAGGGATCTTCTGTTGAAGAGAAGTAAACGGTTTTCAAGAGACAAACCTAGGTCATCAGACAAACCTCACGGTCGCGTACCTCCTATAAATAGGGATGCTGACGAGGCTGATGACGAGGACATGTCTCAGTGCTTTAAGTGTAAGGGTTTTATCCATTTTGCTAACGAATTCCCGAATCGTAGAAAATACACAGGGAACAAAGGTCTAGTTGTAACACTTGATGAAATGTCTGAAACCTATGATTCCGATGAATATAGGAAATCAAGTGTAGGGCTCCTTGGTGAAAACATCGATTTTGATACTTGTAGCAATACATATATCAACCTCAATGGGTTCGGAGAAGAAGGAAACCCAATCAAGATGGAATATTCTCTAACTGGTAACCCTGTCAGTAATGTTTCAGGATCTACTGTATGTCTAGCTGATTGTACATCTCAGATGCCTGAATACTATCCAAGTTTGACGTGCTCGTTTTGTTCGGGGACACGAACTATCAAGGTGTTACAAGTACAAGCACCAAATAAAGCACGCCAGCAAACTTCAACGAAGAGCAGATCGATTAGCAAGGAAGCTGAAACTTGCTCAGAAGACCGCCGAGGTATGTAGGATCTTATTTTCGTCTAAGAAGTTGGTTTCCAGGGATAGAGTAAGACCTTTTGAAAATAAAGTATGGTCAAATTGTTTTGATAGACAGAAGTCTGAAGATTCCTCCCTTGAGGAAAAATATGGACAAATCGTTGTTCATCGCAACACAACTTGATTGTGTTGTTGGTAAAATCTTGTCTCATGTGCCTGATCGAAAAGAGACAAGATTGAGTGCTGATTCAGGCTTCAGTAAAGTTTTTCCTTATTTTCTTAGATCTGTTATTTTCTGTCTATCAAATAAAATAAAGGGTTATTATCGACAATTCTACTCTTATATAGGGTTTTAGAGTTGGGCGTATACGAACCTGTCAATAGGTTTCGAACCCTACATTCCCTTTTCCTTTTTGACATCCTATATAAGATTGCTTGTTGAGTTAGGTGATTCAATCATACATATCCAGTTGTTTATAACTGTTCTCAATGCACCATGTCAGATGGAAAGGATGTCAACATGATTGTTAAATCTTCAATCAAGGAAAAAGAAAAATCTCTTCTTTCTAAGTCCCTGAAAAGAAAAAGAAGGAATACAAGAAATCCCAAGGTTGTTCCTTCTAACTCTCAGAAGTTTTCCAATGTTCTTGATGAGTTGAAGGAAGTAAGAAAGGAGATTCGTGAAATAAAGACTTTTGTGTCAAAGTCCTTAGAAATTCAGAGAGCCTTGGTACGACATAATCAACCAAGAAAGTTCGTTGATATAAACTCCTATCTTCGTGAACCGTATGTTCCAATGGCTGTTGACAACATGGAGTTCGGGAATGATGCTGAATTTCTCAAAGGCATTGTCGCCTAGTATGTGTTCTTTTTGGATTAGTTGGAAGAATAACTAGTGCTTTGAATAACGATGATTGTGACTACACATAACTATTTTTTGTTTTCATCTTCTTATGTTATTTTTTAGGTTTATTGGTATTAAATTCTAAAAATATTTGGAGGATGATGTTTATTGCAGTATTTTAATGGTTTGTGATATTGCAATATTTTTATGGGATATGTATTGTTTACGTCTGTGAACTTGAAGGTCCCATATTGCAGTCAAAAGTAAAGTCGTTCATGAATCGATATTCGTATTGGTGAAAGGACGAATGGACTTTTGACATATACAAAAGTTACGCCTATGCAGTCATGTATTTGATGGAAAATAGGATAAAATCTTTTGTTCAACAAGGATAAAGTCTATTATGTCATTATTATGGAAAATAGAATAGATCCTTGTATGTTATCCACGGTATTGATCTTCATTGATCCATTTTATTATGTTTTACCGTGAAGGCTCCATTGTGTGTCTTATGTTGAGCACCTTACAACTAAGTCGACTTACCTTGGCTTTGTTGGTTGTTCCATAAGATGCTATATGTCGAGCATTAGGAACTAAATTAATCAACTAGTTTGGTTATTTAGTTAGTACTCCATAAGTCTTCTTTCTTATGTTGAGTACATGTACGGTTAAGGTTGTCATATTCTATGATGAACTTAGTCGGGGTTCCATAAGTTCTCTTATGTTGAGCCCAAAATAATTAAATTAATTACTTCGGTGATTAGTTTGGTTGTCTGTATTCCAATTAGATTAATTATAGGTTCTCTTGTAATTAATCTAGTTGAGTTTCCATATATTCCACAAGTACTTGTGTTGAGTATATGAAAGGCTACACTATCATGTTCTTTGGTCAATGTAGTCATATATTCCGTAAGGTTTACCTTATATTGAGTATTTGAACGGTTAAGTTAGTCATCTCCATATGATTGACTTAGTCGTAGCTCAGTGAGTTTACTTATGTTGAGCACTTTCAATTAAATTGATCACTTTTGTGGTTTGATTTAGTTGCGTATTCCAATTGAATTAATCATGGG
This sequence comes from Papaver somniferum, assembly GCF_003573695.1. Lineage (NCBI taxonomy): Eukaryota > Viridiplantae > Streptophyta > Magnoliopsida > Ranunculales > Papaveraceae > Papaver > Papaver somniferum. Next base: position 128,229,916 of record NC_039359.1, read on the forward strand.
TTTACTTGTGGTTAATTTGGTTGAGCTTTGGATATAGAACATTATTCCTATGGTTTTTGGTGTCCAATAAATAATCTTTCTTTTCTTTCGAAATTAAAGTCGCTCTTGTTGTTCTCTCGGGAATGACCTCAAATGGGGGAGAGTTCTTTTGAACTTGTGCTTAATGGTAATATCTTGCGGGGAGTGCGACTGTTGAATTTTATAGGGGTTATCTTGTATCTTAAAACTCCTTGATGAATGTTGTTAGCTTCGGCTATTAGATTGCATCTAAATTAAGTTGGTATGCATTTTTCTTTTGGTCATGAAATGTCTCTTGTGGAAATTTCATTATGATCCCATTCTTGTACCTTTGCCAATTTTATTGACAAAAAAGGGGAGAAATATTGTAGTTCACACTACAAATACATATGGTTTTCGGATCATTTTGTAAGGGGGAGTGGTTTCAATGATCGAGATGGAGTATTGACTAAGGGGGAGTGATACATATCACCGTAGTATTATTGTTAAAGTCGTGATACAATTGGACTTTGATGTTATATAATAATACTATGACATTGTATAATAATGATCGAGAATCTCGATTTCTCTCATTGTTATAGCTACGGATCTTCAACAACGATGATGCTAAACTTACAACCTTTGGGATCATTGGAGTACTTGGAAGGACGAAGGTTTCAAGGAAAGTTGAAGATTAGACTATGAAATAGGAGCCACTAAAGTTTATCTTTTTTGTATTCCATATGTATTAATATTTTTGTCACTAAAATTGACAAAGGGGGAGATTGTTAGAACATATCTCGGTCAACCTCGCATTCGTTGCTATCCCAAGCATGTTTGTCAATGTTAGTGATCAAAACTATAAGTCTTGATTTCTGGCCTACATAGCTAAGTCTCGGACTAGGATATAAAAGTGTAGTTGAGCTCAAGGACTTCATGGCGATTCATCATACAACGACGAAGATCTATACAAGGAACCGTGGAACTTCATCAACAAAAAGGTATGTGGAGACTTGAACTTATATATCACTCAAAAGTCTTTCTCTTCTATCTCCTACTTCTTATGAGACAAAAGTCATATGCTATATAGACTAGATCATACACATTTGACATTTCGAGCTGAGCATTCATTGCTTATCTTTTATCTCGAAATCGTGTGTTGGTAAAGCGTTTCGCTTTGATCAAGTTTATCTTCACCTAGTGACGAAAGTCATGAAAAGTTTCAATCACTTTGAGAATTGCTCTGACGTGAATCGGTCTGTGAATAACGGCCACATAGCGTCCTCTGAGAATGTCTCAATGATTGAAATAAGAGTTTAAATTACATAACCATGTATTCCTTGAACCGAAGTTTTCGAACTTTGTTGATCAAGAGAAATCGGGAGGATTGTGGAATTGGCTTGCCAAGTACGCGAACCTAGTTCGAAGACTCAGTCCGTGAACTGTCGGAAGTTCTCGACCGAGAATTTCTGCTGGATTTTCCACAACTCGTTTGTGTGCTAAGTCCGCGAACTCAGTCCGCGAACTGGCGGAAATTCTCTTTCCGAGAATTTCTGCTGAGTTTGGAAAACTCAACCGATTAACTTAAGTCCGCGAACTTGTTTGTGAACTTAAGAGGTTATGATCTAAAGATGTGCTCTGAACATGAAACATTAAATTACTAAGAAATGCTTTATGCAAACCGTGGCTATAATGTTCATGAGCCGATTCAATCGAATCGAATCATCTTTTTTTCAATTGTGTCTTGTGTAGTTACATAATATCTCATAGCAATTGAACATCTCTTTAACTAGTTCATTTGAGTCAATTGAACTAGTTATGGTGAAGAAGAACAAGGTTAATATGAAATTCTCATATGGTTAACCTTTTGGGTTACTATGTTGAACCAACATACACGTACACGTTTGGGCATGGTTTACACAAACCCAGTAAACGTCTACCCAAGTGTGTGTGACAACCTAAGTTTTCGATCTAACGGTTGAGAAATATTAGCTTGAATCTAAATCAGGTTTTCATCTAACGGTGAATAAGGATTGCTTTGTAACTAAGGAAAAACCTGATTTGAAGGCTATATAAAGGAGACATCTAGCATTGTGCAAAACTAGTTCCCACACGTCTGTGTGCTACTAGTGCTCCCGCTAGAGTCGATCTCCATTAACCTTTGAGTTTCTTCTCTAAAATCAGGTTAACTACTTAAAGACTTCATTGGGATTGTGAATCCGTAGTTGTGTGATCTGATCTTGCATCTTCTATCGTACGAGTACATTCGATTGATTGACTTGAGATCGTGAGAGTTCTCCGATAGGAAAGATAAAGAAGTCACAAACATCTTCGTCTCACTGTTTGTGATTCCTCGACAATCCGCTTGTGTAGTCAGGAAGGATTGTAGAGAGGTGATTGATTAATCTAGGTTGTTCTTCGGGAATATAAGACCGGATTATCAATTGGTTCCTGTTCACCTTGATTTTATATCAAAAGATAGAACAAAATCTAGGGTTTATCTGTGGGGAGACAGATTTATCCTTTGATAGACTTTTCTATGTGAGACAGATCTGTTTATTATAAATTATGTGATTTTGGGCTGCAGCAACTCTTGGTTGTGGGTGAGATCAGCTAAGGGAATCAAGTGCGCAGTACACTGCTGGGATCAGAGGCGTATGAGTACAACTGTACCTTTGATCGGTGGGAGACTGATTGGGGTTCAACTATAGTCTAGTCCGAAGTTAGTTTGCAGTAGGCTAGTGTCTGTAGCGCCTTAATAAGTGTGTATTCAATCTGGACCAGGTCCCGAGGTTTTTCTTCATTTGCGGTTTCCTCGTTAACAAAATTTCTTATGTTTGTGTTATTTCTTTTCCGCATTATATTTTATATAATTGAAATAATACAGGTTGTGTGTTCGTGATCATCAATTGGAAATATAACCTTTGGTTGTTGATTGATATTGATTGATCCTTGGACATTGGTCTTTGGTACCATCCAAGTATTCCTTGTATTTGATACACTCGCTATTGTTTTTAGCTTGAGTAAAAATCAAATCAAGAGAGAGATATTAACTCCTTGAGATACTTTTATCTAGATTGAGTCTGACTGTCTAGTTGATTCTCTAGAAAAGTATTTCGGAGCTAGTCCATACACATTACTAAGCGAAATATTGGGTGATGTTGTTTGACCCCCACTTTTTCAAGGGTGGATGACCTTGTCGTAGCGATGACTTTTGGTTGATCGTGTCTTCTGATTTTTGACAGTAAAAGGATCCCGTGTAGAGCCTCAGTCCCCTAGTGTGGTTTACATGTTCATATCTGGTATGGTCGGTGAGTTGACCATGATAAGGGTATCACCATATTGCATCCGTACTGGTGACTCTATTACTTCTCCCATGTGAAGCTAAAACATGGAGAAGTACAGATTACCCTTGTAGCGCTTGTTGCTATGGTGAAGCTCCGGCTGGTATCGATAAACGAGAAGCAACAGTTCTTGGCAGCAGATGTGATCGTAAAAGACTACATCGCGTGGGAACCAAAATAGGTTGGCTAGGTGCGTAAGCGAGTAAACTTTTCACGACCACGAGGTTTGGCGAGATGGATCAAAAAGTGGCCACAATTGCGATCCTTGGCTGGCTGTGATCACGATACTTGACAGGGAGGAGTGTCGTTGAAGCGGCTTCGGCTCTTGGAGAGGACGTTGAAGCTTATGGAGCAAAATGCTGAAGCTTCGGCTTCGGATCCTGGAGCAGCTTATGGAGAGAATGCTGAAGCGGAGCGACTTCTGGCTCTGGAAGCGGAGCGGCTTCCCGAGAGAATGTTGAAGCGGAACGGCTTCTGGCTCTGGAAGCGGAGTGGCTTCCCGAGAGAATGTTGAAGCGGAGCGGCTTCTGGCTCTGGAATCGGAGCGGCTTCCCGAGAGAATGTTGAAGCGTTTTCCAGAGCGAAACATTGAAGCGGCTCCTGGAGAGAACTCCAGTGAGGGCGCCATTAATCCTTGACTTCGAAAAACGAATTGATATGATATGGCATATGAGAAGACGTCACAAATAGTGATGGTCGGCAAGTAGTGTTTTCCCCTCTTGGGAAAGAATACGCTTCTTCTGTTTGATTTTCCATTGCAACTCTCAGAGTCTTGACGGTTACAATGTTGAAGTCAGAGGCCGCGTCAATCAGTTGTTGTCAAACTCAACATCCTTCGAGTGAGCAGTGGCTAGGAGTCCCTAGTTCCATCAATCGTGCAGGAGAGGTTTGGGTTTGGGAATGGCTTCTCTGGATAGAAACAACTTCTTTTGATTTTGTGGGCAGAGTCCCCAGAAATCATACGGATCTTGACGGAAAGGGGGTCTCTGTGAACTCAGGAGGATTGCTGATTTATTTTGCCTCTATTTTGGAGAAGTCGTCCCTGATCCTCACGTGTGATGAAATTGGATTGTCGATTCCTCTTCGTTGGAGCCTCTGAACGAGTCTCTTCATCTACAAAGGTTCGCCTTGCTGAGGTATCGGCGCCAGGAGTGTTGAGGGTGTTCCTCATTGGATCTGGTCGGCGTGGTTCATGTGGTAACCGCTCTGTTAGTGTCTTAAGAAAAAGAATCACCTCTTTCTGATTCGAAGCCATGTCCGTCTGAGCCCTAGCAAGAACTTCATGTCTTTCCATCAAGTCAGCAATGGTAATATGGGGTCGGCTCACCCTGGCTCCTCCAGTCTCTCGTACGAATGGTGGAGTAGCAGCGGCTCTGGTGACGGTTCACGTTTGAATAAATGTTGGGGGCAGAAGCGGCCCTGGCTCTGGTGACTGGAGGTGTAACACCTGAAGGAATATTTTCAGCGGCAGAGGCTTTGGCTCTGACAAACGAAGATGTAACGCCTGAAGGAACATTTTCTGCGGCAAAGGTTTTGGCTCTGGTAACCGAAGGTGTAACGCCTGAAGGAACATTCTCCATGTTGTGGGTGTTGACATGTGGCGTATTAACACTATTGGAAGGAACGCCAACACCGAGGATAATTTCAGCGCCAGTGTTCTCAGGATTTGTTGCTGATCCGGACTGTTTCCGAGGATGTAATCTCGAGTTGGGAGTTCCACCGGGAGATGTGTGTGAACTTTGAGTTCAACGTTCCCTGGTTCGTTGAGGGTTTCACCAAGATCCAAAAGTTGCAGGTTGAGGCGACCGAAGGCCCCTCCGCGGATGTGATCAATCAACAGGAAGCGGAAATCGGAAGGTTGTCCAAAAAGTTGAAGATGAAACAGGCGGCTATCCAAAGCGCGAAGGAGGTTTTCTCTAAGAAGAGCAAGCCATTGCAGAATGATTTTCCTTGAACATCTTCTGTCTTCTGGACCTCTTTTGCTTAGGTTTTTTTTTTGAAAGGAAAACGAAACGCCTAATTTATGGTTTGGTTTTCTGGTTTTTGGATTGATAGATGATTGTTACCTATGAGGGTTTGGGATTATTCTTTGGGATGAATTTTGGAATAAAACCGTTTTGATTATGACTGTTAGCAGCATAAATATTCCAGGAGAGTCATGGAACCGTGAATGTTGTATGATGGTAGAAAGTATATGATGAGATTTTTGGGGATAATATGGTTGTCGGTTTCCAATGTGAAAACCTGAAGTAGTAGATTATGTACTCTGTCTAATAAGACTTACTCGCTTTTAGGGTCTCCCTACAAAATGGATCTTCCGTGCGTATGTCTGAGCTTCATGAGCGACTCCGTTGTGTCCGTGAGAAGTCCCTAGTCATTCCTCATCGTGTGATAACTGACAACTGAGCTATTGAACCCCGCGACGATCGTTTGCTTCTACCATCTTGATGTCTGGATTGAAGAATGAAACTTGGAATTGAAAATTAATATTGTAACCGAGAGATTAATCTCCCACTGTGGTCGCCAATTGTTTGTGTGGTGAAAATCGTTTCTGCTGATTTCGGTAATTTCGTGTGTGTGTGGGTGATAAACGAATCTAAACCGTAAACAATGTACTGCAAGAGAGTACTTTTGATTCGATAGATCAATCTGTACAATCCTGGCCTATAAAATAAATGGTCGTTCCAGGCTTGCTTCGGTCACAAAGTGAAGGAGAAGGGTTGGTCTTCGGTAGGGAAGTGAAGAAAGTGTTGAGACCAGAATAATTGATTCTGGAAGTGTGTGCATTTTGTGACTTGTATCGGAAAGTAGCACTGATAAGCCGAATGGAAATATACCAGGTGATTTCTAGATGTTGTGTGTTACCGACCAAAAACCTCCTTTTTGTGGAAATAGGTGAGACTTATTTATACAAGTCATAGTGAAACGTACCCTGGTATCGTAAGAAGTGGAAACAATTGAGTGGTGGAAGAAAAAAAGTAACGCGTAACTGCTAGACGTTATGCTTCCATGATGAAGGGAGTGAATTCGTGTAACCTCCGGTCATTACTCTTCCATGATGAAGGAAATGAATTGTTTACACCATTAGTTTTCACCACCACTAATTATCCTACTTCATGTCGCTTTCTTGTAATGGGCGCATTGCACGGTGCACGTTGTAAACCTCCAGACCAATACCCTGATGAGCATCCCCCAATTTGTGACATATTTTGATGTCTCGAGTGTTTCCGTGGAAAACATGTAGCACTTTTCTACGTGTAGCAAGTTAAAATTGAGAGGCTTGTCGCAGATAAATAGCATGTAATGCTAGGCTCGTCTTGGCTAGTCACCTATAACTTATCGCGAGCTTACCGTTTTGTTGGCGAATTTCGATGGCTGAGATCGCATCTTGTGAATAAGGGTAGCCGTTGATTCTGGCTACCTTGTGTTGGTACCTGAAAATGGCGCAGTGGCATTGCGGCATGACTTGTGCATGCCGGGGGAACGATGGCGCAAGTGGCACCTGATGTAGCCATGGTCGCTGGGTTTAGGCGGTTGGTCGCCTAAAAGTTGCCACAAGTCTATCAGTTCGGTGGTGAACTTGGATGGCTGAGATTGCATCTCATGAATAAGGATGACCATTGATTATGGCCACATGCTAATGGAATGTCGGTGGCGTAGCCATGGAATGGCGGCATAGTGGCATGCTAGTAGACGCGACATAGTGGTATGCCAGTGATGTTGCGGTATGGCCAAAGCTAAAAATTGGCTTCCCAGCCTAAGTTAGGGTTTGATGTCGTGGAAGGATTTGTCGTGGACAAATCTTGGCGCCGTTGGGAGGATTTCGCGTCGTTGGAAGGATTTGTCCTGGACAATTCTTGGCGCCGTAGGGAGGATTTGGCCTGGACAATTCTTGGCGCCGTTGGGAGGATTTGGCCTGGACAAGTCCTGGACAAAGCGCCTTGGAGTCGGACCCACATGCGGCGTGACAACATTGGCCTTGTTGCCACGCCAATCACGTTGCTCTGGGAATGTTATTGGCTTTGGTAGCAATTTGCTCAAATTAGGGTTTGTCGAAACCCTAATTAGCGCACGTGGCGTGCGGCTGCGGCATGGCACTACTTTTGTGCAAGTGGCTATGCCAAAGGAACTATGGAAAGGCCATAGTGTGGAAAGGGCCACATGAGTAGAAATTGCCGTGGGTGGCTATTTATGGCAGGTTGCCACGAAGTTGGCATGTTGCGAAGTTGCATGGCGTGTTGCCAAGGTAGCATGGCAGATTTCCTAGGTAGCGTGTTGGCATGTTTCCGAAGTAGCATGGCATGTTGCCGAGGTAGCGTGTTGGCATGGTGCATTTGGCCTTTAATGTATGGTGGCAAATTTGGAGTAACCTGATTGGCCACAAAAGGGGGCCGACCAAACAAAAGGTGCGACCACATGGTGAGAGTGTGGCGCCTTTAGGGCGACCTGATTGGTCAATGGTAAGTGGGGTCGGCAAGCTAGGGCGTGGTCGCACTGCCAGTGTGCTGTGGCGGTTTTAAAGCGACCTGATTGGTCGATAGAAAGGGGGCCGGCAGGTAACATGGGTCCGGCCTTGTTCGGAATGCGCGTGGCGCATTTAAGGCGACCTGATTGGTCGATGGGAAGTGGGGCCGGCAAGCTAGGGCGTGGCCACACTTCCAGAGCGATGTGGAGGAAATTTTGACAAGCAAGGTCTGGTATATTACGCGAGGCGCGAAACCCTAACTTCTGCAAGTTAGTCTGGTTGACTGAATTCTATGTGTCGACACAGAGCTCTTTTAAGTTCGTTGCCAGAGAGAAACATGCTTTTCTGATTGAATACCTTATGCAAAGATCTTATTCTTGATACTTGGAGATTCATGCTACTCTGCTGCGAGTGAACACAAATCATCATGCCATATCAACATTAAGAGTTCAACCGGGGAACATAGCATAGAAGGCATCCAGAGGAACTTATATTAAGTGAATATGCGCGAGGTGACGAAATTTACAGAACATCTGGGATTCGCCAGTCTGGATAAATTTCATGTAAATATGTTGATCGGCTCAACAAATTTTCCAGTGGATAGATTAGCACACGTGGCTCTGTTTCCTTGCAGAGTGTCGTCTTATCATATGCAAGGTTTTACGATTTTAACCCTAAGCTAAAAACCACCATCAACAATAGTCTTTCAAATCAGGGTTTGCAATCAATGTTAGCTTAGTAACAAAGCTTTCAATATTCACCGTTACATGAAAACCTGATTAGATTCAAGTTAATATATTTCAACCGTTAGATCGATACTTAGCTTGTTACACAAAAATGAAATGCAAGTTTATCTAGGTTTGTGTAACCGTACCCAAAGATGTACATCTAGTTGGTTCAACAGTAGTTAACCTAATGGTTAGCCATATGAGAACTTTCATATCAACCATATTCTTCTTTACCACAACTAGTTCAAATGACTCAAATGAACTAGTTAGAGAGTTGTTCAATTGTTTAGATCTTATATAAGTATACAAGACACAATCTAAGCAAAAACGATTTGATTCACTCGAATCGATTCATGAACTTTATAGCCACGGTTTGCAAACTTGCATTCCTTAGTTTATATAAGTTTAAGTTCACGAATAATCATTTTTAGAAAATAACCAACTTAAGTACATGGACTGGTACGCGGACTTAAGTACCCGGGAATAGTTTGTTTTCAATTCACAAACTCCAGCAGAAATTCTCGGGATGAGAACCTCCGACAGTATGCGGACTGGGTTCGCGGACTCTAGTTCTGGTTTTCCTGAGAAGCAAAGTACACATACTTTGGTTCAAGGAATAAGGACTTATACATGTATGAGTTACCACACAATGCTTATATCAAACCATGGTTATATAATCTAAACTCTCATTTCAATCAGTGAAACATTCTTAGAGGAAGTTATATAGTTGTTGTTCACACACTATTTTTCGTCAAAGCAATTTTCAAGTAATTGAAACTTAATATGACTTTCGTCACTAGTATAGATGAACTTGGCCAAAGCAAAATCTTACCAACACATATTTCGAGAAATAGATAAGCGAGATAAACTCGACTCGAAATAGCAAATGTGTATAATCAAAGTCTATATAGCAAAACGACTTTTGTCTCAAGATACGAGATAGAGTAGATAGACTTTTGAGTGATAGATAAGTTCAAGTCTCCACATACCTTTTAGTCGATGAAGTTCCACCAGTTCCTTGAGTAGTTCTTCGTCTATGTATGATGATCGTCATGGAGTCTTAAGCTCAACTACACTTTCTATCCTAGTCCGAGATTTAGCTATAAGTAGACTAGAAATCAAGACTTATAGTTTTGATCACTAACATTGACAAACATGCTTGAGATAGAAACGCATGCGAGTTCGACCAAGCAGTGCTCTAACAATCTCCCCCTTTGTCAATTTTAATGACAAAACTATTAATACATATGGAATATAAAAATAGATAAATAAACTTTTGTAGCTTCTCTTCCACATGCCTGATTTTCTTGGTTCTTCAACATTACTCGAAATCTTCGTCATTTACATGTACTCCAATGATGCCAAAGGTTGTAAGTTTAGTATCACCGTTGTTGAAAATCCGTAGTCATAACAATGAGAAAACTTAGAATTCTCAATCATTGTTATACAATATCATAGTATTATTATACAACATCAAGGTTCAATTGTATCACAACTTCGACAACAATACTATGGTGATATGTATCACTCCCCCTTAGTCAATACTCCATCTCACATGGAAACCACTCCCCCTTATATAATGATCCGAAAACCATATGTATTTGTAGTGTGAACTGCACATTAATTCTCCCTCTTTTTGTCAATAAAATCGGCAAAGGTACGAAAACTAATAAGATCCTAATGAAATTTCCATAGAGACATTTCATGACCAAAAGAAATCACATATCAACTTTTTAGATGCCATCATATAGCCGAAGCTAAATGCATTCATCAAGGAGTTTATAAAGATACAAGATAACCCCTATAATATTCCACATCCGCACTCCCCACAAAGATTTGACAATTAAGAAAAAGTTCAATTAAGAACTCTCCCCCATAAAATATCATCCCCGAAGGAACAACAAAGGCGACCTTATTTTCACAAGAAAAGAAGGATTTCTTTGGACAATCAAATCACATGAAAACATGAATTTGTATCCACAAAATTCAATTGAAATAACCACAAGAGAACTCATAGTTAGTTCAATCGAAAAATAACAACCAAATTAATCACAAGAAAACCCATGATTAATTCAATTGGAATACACAACCAAATTAACCACAAAAAACGATCAATTTAATTGGTCATGCTCGACATAAGCGAACTTACAGAGCAACAACTAAAATAACCAAAAGAATGATTAATTTAGTTAATCATGTTCGACATAGGGAACCTTATGGAGCAACAACTAAGTTAGTCATAAGAGAATGATCAACTTAGTCGATTGTTCTCAACATAAGAAACCTTATGGAATAACACGGTATATGCACAAAGATCGTGGATCGGAGATCGACCAAATACTGCGGAATAAACAAGGATTCATTCTATCTTTCATCACTATTTGCACAATGACATATAATAGACTTAATCCTTGTACACAAAAGTTTTATCCTTTCTTTTTATCAAAACATGACATAAACGGCTTTAACTTTTGTAAAGTCAAAAGTTCATTCTATCTTCCATCAGTACATTCATATCGACATAATAGAGATAACTTTTGAACAAGTATGGGACGGTCATAGGTTCACGGACGTAAACAACATATCCCATAAAAATTTGCAATATATAAAATCATAAAGATTAAAATTGCGAAAATCATCTTCCAAAAAATACTTTAGATTTTAAATAAATAAATCTAAAAACAATGAAGATGAAAATCATTGGACATAGTTATGTGTACTCACAATAATGGCTAATCTAAACCCTAGTTATTCTTCTAAAAACACTAAAACAAGATTTACTAGACATAATCAAAAACAACTCTAAAAACAAAGAGCCATCACAAGTAATATTCAGAGTTCCGGTACGGAAGCTTCACTGGTTCTGAGACCTTCAAGCTTGAGATAGATAGAATTGCCAAACTCTTCAGACACGGTATTGAGACGATCCTTGAGTCGTGTCTTCTTAGAGCAAGTTCTATGTTTACCTTTAACAATTCGGTTCTTAACCCATCTAGCTCTTTTAGAGTGTTAACAAGCAGCAGCTTAGCATTGTTAAACTTTTCAATAAAGTTTTGGACAACTTCATTAGAAATATCTTCATCATCCTCAACATCAGATAAGTTATCAGGAGAATGAGAAGGTGTGTCATCCACTTCTACGAGAGTCTCTTTTTCCTTATCCTTGAGTGTACGATCAAAACCCTTATCAAGAAAACCTCTTGGAAAATAACAAGTTCCTGAAGGTGATGTCATTCTTGACAAAAAAGTAGCCTGGAGTATACGTACTTTTCTAAGGAAGGGTTTGACATTTAAACGGTTTCACAGAAACCTTGATATTAGGGTTTCCAAAGTCGGTCCATGACATCTATAGGGATATCCGTATGAACCCGAACTTGTCCCAAACGACTCAAAAGGAGAGGTACTCAATAAATACAACAACACCTCGATAAAGTCTACCTATGTGAGAAAACTCACAAATCTTAGCTCAATAAAAATTGTATTCATACAAGAGAACAATTTTTAGAGTAAGAGTAGTAAATTATTGACACAACACAAAAAGTTTAGAAGAACCCGACACAGACAAATACTTATGCAAGGCTGTTTGAGAGTGATAATTCAGCTAAAAACGATAAGAAATTAGTATAGAGAATCAGAAAACATTTTGTCATAAGTACACCTGAATACCTCTCACTCAGTCAGGATTTTAATGAGAGTGAGGTTTCAACCTTGTGATTAATTAGCACAAGTATGAGCCTTGAGCTCATTAAATGAACGTTGCTTTTGGTTAAGCCTCTTTTTCCTGATTTTTAGATGAAAACTATTATGATGTGAAAAATTATCATAAAACATACTATTATCAAAATATGACATATAGTGATGATCCTTACCTGAAGAAATCTTGCCAGAGGGATTGACAGCCCGTTGATAATTCTTTTATATCATTCGATTATTCTTTTTAGGTTGTCTTCCATACCTCCATTTTTTCTTCCTTCTTCCGGTATATTTTTCACATCATCTACAACATAATATCCCTTCTTAATTGAAGAATATCCATGATTTCTTCTTCGTTGAAATGGTTTAGGAAGACTGTTATGTATTTGAACATTCGAGGAACACATTGAACTGACTTTCCTGGTGGGGTACACAGGGTGAGTACTAAAACCAGTTGGTTTAGACATACGAATGTCAGTTACACCTTTGAGAATTAAATCTAAGGTTTGTTGAATACGAATAATAGAATTGTCATTCAACCTAGAATTCCTCTTTTGTTTACTTGGTCATTTTAAATCACAAAAGAGACACACTTTTTGATCACCTGAGTGATTAGATAAAACAGTCTTAACACCATTGTTGGGAGAATTCTTCCTTCCGTGTGATGTGGGTTTTCCTTGATTAGGAGAAGATACAGGCATATCTTTTTCAACGGAAGGGTTTTTCGGTTTTGCTTTTGAACCTGATTCACTTACAGTTAAACCAGAAGCAGTTGGTATGACGGACTCTTTTGAACACTCTTGAATTGAGAGTTTACTTAAGAGATGTTCAATTTTCAAAGCATCCTTTTTGAGATTTACTTCTTGAAGGATCTTTAAACGAGATTCGCGCTCACTTATCATATCAACTAGAGCATTGACTTTGTGTTTCAACCGGTTGACATTATCATCCTGGATTCTAACGAGTTTTAGAATCACATCACTCTATGTGGCTGCATTCCTTTCAACTTCAGAGATAGACTCTTCGGTAAGGTAGTCAGGAAAACACTTGTCAATGTTTGTCTGTTTCCTTTGAACACAAGGTTATTCTATATTCGATATTGACGTATCTTTCTCTTTAATAGAATTTAAGGAAACATAACTTCTATTTCTGGCGATGCGTTTATCAAAGACCATATCGTCCATCCTCAGATCGCTACAAACATAGAATTATGAGGTCTTTAATGTGTTTGCCTGCTCTGATACCAATTGAAAATGCGGGGGTCTAATAACCACACCCAATATTTCGCTTAGCAATCTGTATGGACTAACTCCAATATACTTTTAAGAGAATCAACAAGACAGTCAGACTCAATCTTAATGAAAGTATATCAAAGAGTTATATCTCTCTTTCTTGATTCAATACTTACTCAAGCAAATAGAAATCTGCGAGTCTAATTGAATATAAGAGAAATCACTTGAACGATACCAAAGACCAATGTTCAAGTAATAATCAATTTCAATCAACCAAAGGTTGGATTTCCCAATTGATTGATTCAACGCACAACCTATGATATTTCAATTACATGAACAAATATAATGCGGAAAAGAAATAACACAGACACCATAAGTTTTGTTAACGAGGAAACCGCAAATGCAGAAAAATCCCGGGACCTAGTCCTGATTGAACACACATTGTATTAAGCCGCTACAGACACTAGCCTACTACAAACTAACTTCGGTATGGACTGTAGTTGAACCCCAATCAATCTCACACTGATCCAAGGTACAATTGCGCTCCTTACGTCTCTGATCCAAGCAGGATACTAGTCACTTGATTCCCTTAGCTGATCTCACCCACAACTAAGAGTTACTACGACCCAAAGTCGAAGACTTTAATAAAAAAATCTGTATCACACAGAAAAGTCTACGGTAATAGATAAATCTGTCTCCCACAGAAATACTTACAAGGTTTTGTTACGTCTTTTGATAAATCAAGGTGAGCATGAACCAATTGATAACCCAGACTTATATTCCCGAAGAACAATCTAGTATTATCAATCACCTCACAATAATCTTAATCGACTAGCGAAAGAAGATATTGCGGAATCACAAACGATGAGACGATGATGTTTGTGACTTCTTTTATATCTTTCATATCGGAGAAATCAATCTCAAGCCAATATTACGATTGTACTTAGTACGATAGAAACAACAAGATCAGATCACACAACTACAAGAAAAGTAGTATCGGTCTGGCTTCACAATCCCAATGAAGTATTCAAGTCGTTAACTTACAGAGTCTCGGTAGAAACCTAAGGTTAAAGGAGAATCGACTCTAGCTAATACAACTAGTATCATACAGGAGGTGTGGGGATTAGGTTTCCCAGTTGCTGGAGTTCTCCCTTATATAGTCTTTCAAATCAGGGTTTGCAATCAATGTTAGCTTAGTAACAAAGTATTTAATATTCACCGTTACATGAAAACCTGATTAGATTCAAGCTAATATCTTTTGAACGTTACATCGAAACTTAGCTTGTTACACACAAATGAAATGCGCGTTTATCTAGGTTTGTGTAACCGTACCCAAACATGTACATCTAGTTGGTTCAACAATAGTTAAACAAATGGTTAGCCATATGAGCACTTTCATATCAACCATATTCTTATTTACCACAACTAGTTCAAATGACTCAAATGAACTAGTTACAGAGTTGTTCAATTGCTTAGATCTTATAGAAGTATACAAGACAAAATCGAAGCAAAAACGATTTGATTCACTCGAATCGGTTCATGAACTTTATAGCCACGGTTTGCAAACTTGCATTCCTTAGTTTATATAAGTTTAAGTTTACGAATAATCGTTTTTAGAAAATAACCAACTTAAGTACGCGGACTGGTACGCGGACTTAAGTACCCGGAATAAGTTTGTTTTCAATTCACAAACTCCAGCAGAAATTCTCGAGATGAGAACCTCCGACAGTACGCGGAATGGGTTCGCGGACTCTAGTTCCGGTTTTCTTAAGCAACAAAGTACGCATACTTTGGTTCAAGGAATAAGGACTTATACATGTATGAGTTACCACACAATGCTTATGTCCAACCATGCTTATATAATCTAAACTCTTATTTTAATTATTGAAACATTATTAGAGGAAGTTATATATTTGTTGTTCACATACTATTTTTCGTCAAAACAATTTTCAAGTACTTGAAACTAATATGACTTTCGTCACTAGTAAAGATGAACTTGGACAAAGCGAAAGCGAAAGCTTACCAACACATATTTCGAGAAATAGATAAGCGAGATAAACTCGGCTCGAAATAGTATGTGTGTATAATCATAGTCTATATAGCAATACGACTTTTGTCTCAAGATAGGAGATAAAGTAGACTTTTGAGTGATAGATAAGTTCAAGTCTCCACATACCTTTTTATCGATGAAGTTCCACCAGTTCCTTGAGTAGTTCTTCGTCTTTGCATGATGAACACCGTGGAGTCTAGAGCTCAACTACACTTTCTATCCTAGTACGAGACTTAGTTATTAGTAGACTAGAAATCAAGACTTATAGTTTTTGTAGGATCAGAATCTCGCAGCAATAATGCCTCAGCGAAATTATTAACAACACAACACAACAGTGTCGCAGAACAACTTCAGAAATGACATAATAAACGACGTCAGCTAAATCATGATAAAAGTGTGATGGTCCTGCGAAAATTAGGAAGTTAGCGAGATTAACATTTTTAAGGTTGTGAGAATATTGCAAGTCATATCCGAAAATAAAGGACAGATTAGCTGTCATCCACTATGTAATTCCCTATAAATAGTCGTTCGGTTGTAAAGGAAAGAGGGAGATCTTTTTTGAGTGAGAAGCAAGTAAATAGGAGAGAGAAAATTTAGAGCTGAGATTATTCTTGTTTCCTTTATCTTTTCTTGTAATATTGTTTAAAGATTCATCAATAAAATTAAGATTGTTAATCTAAAAATTAGTTGAATGTTAATGAAATCTTGTGAGGGGTGTAGTGTAGGATTTCCTGCAACTACATAATGGCGCTTGAAACAGGGACGAAGATTGAAGATCACCCTAGAAAAAATTGAAGATTAATACTCTGATTTGTGGGAAATTATAATAACTGGTGAAGAATTTTACGGAATCTCTTACAATTCATTAGCATTGAAGAAATGACTAGAAGGAGAAATGTATCGGAACAACTGACAACTGCTAGAAGAAGAAGTAAAAGACTTGCTGGGAAAGAAAGAAGTGAAATGGGAGAATCAAGTAGAAGGAGAAATGATGGAGAAAATCAAATTCAACAACCAGTTCAACAAACACCGGTACAAAATAGAACTATGGATTATGATAGAGTGAGCGTACATACTTGGCGATCAAATTCAGCAGAAGAAGTAGAAGAAGAGCATCAAACCAGGAACCATAGACAGGTAGAGAGAAATCAAGAAGCATATGAAGGAATAATTCATGGAGATGAGGAAATTGGAGCGTTAGAAACGCTGATACGAAGAATACATGAAGAAAGAAGAGCTGAAGCAGAAGAACGTGCAAATCTAACAAGGCAAAATCACGAATTAAGGATGGAAAAAATGAGACTACAGAGTAGAAGATCGAGAAGTACTACAAGATCATATTCAAGATCGACTAGGAGAGAAATGAGGCGAAACTCACCCACAGTTAATGCTGGAAATAATATTCGAGAAGAAATACCAAATCCTAATGAAGAAAATCGCGAAGATAGAGAAAGGACTGATGATCGTTGCGTTCCACAAATGAAACTTTTGATGATAGGAAAAATGATAGAAATCAAGAGAATGAACAACGTCAGGGACGAAATAATCAAGATGGCGAAGGGAATCGAGAGGAAGGAAGGAGAATTTTATATGAGAGAGAAGCTCAAAGAAATCAACAAACGATAGAAGAATAAATTGAAAGACACTATGCTGAACAAGCACGTTTAACTCGCGAACGTGAAAGATTGAGAGTAGAAATGGAAGAACAAGAGCTGCAGGAGGCGATTCGCCAGAATAACCAAGACAATCGAGAAAGAAGGCATACACAAAACCGGAATAACGGTAATCTCAATGAAGAGTATGATAGAGTACAGAGGAGTGCTGAAAGACAACGAATGGAATTGATAAGAAATGAACAAAATCATGGAGGGGAAAATGAGAGATATCATCATATGCGGATTCAAGATAGAGATGAGGAAGAGACTCGCAGGAGAAGACGAGATGAGGATGATGAAGAAGAAATGCATAATTTCGCAAGAGAAGAAAGACATGAACGTAGAAGAAGGGAAGCGAAATTAAAGATACCAATGGATCAAAACTCAGACGTAAATGGAAAAATCTTAAAATAATTAGAAGAAATGAGAGGAATGCTGAACAATAGAGGAGAAGTAGGCAGAAGACAATTAGATGAAGCTATAGAGGAAGCTGCGAAAACTCCATTTACAAGAGAAGTACATGTAGGAGGAATACCCCCGAAATGCAATTTGCCTGCATTAACCAACATTTTTGATGGAACAACTTGTGCAATTCAACACATTAAATCCTATGTGAGATGCATGCTACAATGAGAAAATCATGATGTCGTATTGTGCAAATATTTTGCATCCAGCCTAACAGGGGAGGCGTTAAAATGGTTCGAAGGGTTACCAAAGAATACAATAACATCCTTCAATCATTTGCAGACTACATTCCTGGGGGAATATATAAGTAACAATTCTTCGCGACCTGGTATTGAAGACATGTTTGGATTAAAACAAAGGATTGGTGAAAGTTTGAAGCACCTAACTAAAAGATGGAGGACTATGTGTAGCGAAATGGCTGGCCGTGTGGATGAGAGATATCTTATCTTATCATTTATCAATGCTATGTTCGCAACCAATCTATTGTATATCCAAATTTTCAGAGTCAAGAATACAATCACAATGACTGGACTGCGAGAACTTCAGGAAGAGTATATTGCTCTAGAGGAAAGGCAAAATGAAATGGAATCATACCCAGTTGCGAACACCAATTCACAAGCAGTGAATGCAAGCTTATTACCTAAACTAATAAACACAGTGGCGAGCACTTCGCAAGTACAACAAGAAAAGGTTACGGGCAACAACATTCAAAAAAAGATGGTGGCTATGGGAAGCCGAGATCAAGAAGAGTATGAAAGAGAAAGAAATTTCTACAATCCTGGTGGAAATAATAAGATTCAAAGACTTGATCAGCTGCAAGAAACTTATGGAGGTCAAAGACAAAATTATAATAGAGGACAAGGAGGTCACAAAGTAGTATGGGAAGAAATCAAAATGCCGCCTCTGAATGCAAGTGTGGAGAAAATATGGGAAGTTATAATTTTGATGGAGAATATACCAACACCATGGAACATGGGAACGGATCCACCTCAAAGCCGCAGAAGTCATGAGTTCTGTTCTTATCATCATTTTCACGGACATACTACAAATGATTGCAGAAATATGAAGAGAATTATTATGAGAATGATAGATCAAGGAAAACTAAACCACTTTCTGGTAGGACACCCACAATCTCAACCATTACTACCATCACCACCAGAACATCACAGAGTAAACACGATGAAAGAGAAGGAAACGTTCTTCGGAGAAGTTGGTGCAAAAGCAAAGAATCTATTATGTCACTCTATCGTACATTCATACAAGACAATTGAAGATTTTCATGACAATGTTTTGAGTAGAGTGTTCGCAAGAGACAACGATGGAAGAGAAATTATGAACATTGCGAAAGTCTCGCCACTAGAGGAATGACAGAAGCAGACTATTTCTTTTACCGCAGAAGAAGTTCCCGAAGGTGTAGTGGTACATGACAATCCATTGTGGTAAAATTTGAAATTAATCCAAAACCGAAAGAAGATGAAGCTGAAGACTCATGGGCAATTAATAGGATTCTAATCGATACCGGAAGCTCTGCGAACATCTTATTATATCATACTTATAAAACCATGGGAGGGAGAGATGATGATCTTATACCATCAACATATAAGATATATGGTTTTAATGGTACTGCCAACAAGCCTAAAGGGGAGGTTACTATGCGAATTCCATTGAAGGGAATATCTTCTGAAATCATATTCTGTGTTGTTGACGTAGAGTCACCCTACAATGCATTAATTGGTCGACCTTGGCTACATGGGATTCTAGGTGTAGCTTCAACTTTCCACCAGTGCATCAAATTCCCTCACCCCAGTAGTGTAGGAATCATAAAAGGAGCTTGGGTTGAAGGAAAGAAATGTTACGAAACTGAGGTAGAATCCTGCGAAAGAAGAGCAAACAAGAAGGAAAGTTGGCGACGCAAAATCAAAGAGACACAAAGAAGTGAGAGATTGATGGTGGATGCAATCGAACGAAAAGAAGAAGAAATGTTGTGAAATTAATGCTATCTCAGAATAAGAAATGGTGAACATACCACTACCAAGGAAGCAGTAGCAGAAAATAACAAAGAAGCAGAGAATGACAAAGGTAATAAAAATAAGAAGTGTATGAATGATTGATTTGTTGCGACACTCTCGCAACAAATAAAATTCTCAAAAATACATTTTACTGAATGATGAAAATGAGATTGAAAAATGCAAATACGATATGATGATGTGCGAGAATCTCGCAGATATAATGAATTCTACAAAAGACAATCAGAGAACAATGACAAAAGAGAAAGAGGCGAACCTTTATGGCGTACACCCTAGTTCGCGAATACAATTTTTCAAGAGGCAAATGTAATAACTAAAGTACGTCATATAAGGGGGTACCTGTTGCATGGCTCAGGGAAAGGCTACACTGCCCCCGGAACCTGAGTCATGGAGATTTGGGGTCAATAAAGCCCATCCGGGATAGGCACCTTGGATTCTCAGCTTAAGCATATGACTTAGGTTGGGCGACTAAGGTAATAAGGACTCTCCCAAGGAGTGCAGAATCCAACCAAGGCGCCGAGGTACACGGTTGAGTCAAGAGTGCCAGGGGCGTCTGGAGCGTACCTTGCCATTCTTGACAAGTCTTGGCTTATACTGCACTCGGCCCGAAGAAAACCCCACTTAGGGTGCAGTCTCGTAACCATAAGCCCTATAGGAAAAAGGGATAAGAGGCTGCGAAAACAACTGGTTGTTAAGACCGGATGGGAGGAGACAACCTTGTATGGTAGAGGTACGCCTCCTTGAAGGGGCAACCAGGGGGAAGATAAGGGCGGCACCCTCCATTAGGGAGCTGATAAGTGACTTAAGACGCAAATGTCATAAGGATTTTTACTCGCAAGGGTATTAAGGCTTGTCATATTTGTGCGACAATCCTGAAGAGGCAATAATACTAAAGAAAAAGATAAGACGAGATCAATGGGTTTTCGCATGAAAGTGCGAAGACGTCCTGCGATTTCGTCGCAAGACGGCAATGTAATGGGGCTTTATTTTCGCAAGAATATTTAGGCATGTCATATTATCGCAACATTCCTGAAGAGGCAATAATACAAAATAAAAAGTTAAGGCAAGATCAATGGGTTTTTGCATGAAAATGCAAGGACATCCTGCGATTTTGTCGAAATGACAAGAGGTGGCATAATAAGACCTTTAACTAGGAAGGAAAAATAAGACCACAGATGAATGAGATTTTGAAAAGAATCAAAATTCACTTCGCATATGATTGCGAAATTATACATAAACAATTGCGAAGTTGAGGCACAAAATAAGAAAAATCTGCAAAATCTCTCTTTTGGATACAAATAACAGAGGAAAGTATGGGAATGAATGAAATTAGAAAATGTTATTTGTCTCCACATGATAGATTTACGCAAAAATTAAAAAATTAATGATTATGTTGATTAACCGTATTGCCAGGAAGAATTTTTTTAATGATTGCAGGTCGAAATGAAAAAAACTCATACATTAAGGAATATGGGGAACCAAAAGAATTCGCAAATATACAAAAAGAAAGAATAAATGTACAAGTATTACAGAAGATCAAAGAAAGAAACAAATACTACTTCTTAGTTGATCCTTCATCATCTCCATCAGATTTGTTCTCTTCTTCGTCTGCATCAGAACCTTTATCTCCATTAGAACCTTCATCACCATCAGATTCTTCATCATCAGCTTCGCTATCAGAGATACTCAGACTAGGAATGTTCTTTGGGATCTCCTCCAAGAGACAAGGATAATCAGAGTGAGGAATACTATGGTCATCACAAACCATTTGAATAGTTTGATTGCGAAAGTGCAGAGCGTCATTCTTAAAGTTCGCAACAGTGATCTTGATTTGACTCTTTAATCTAGAATATTTGTCATTGCAAGAAGAAAGATTCTTTGCGAGTTCCTCTTTTTCAGCTTCAAGTTCCTCCACTCTTTGGTGATATCTACTTTCAGATCCTGCGAAGCATATAGCAATTAATCAGTAACTTAATAAAAACTCGTGAAAAACCAAAACTAATAAAGGAAAACAGTTAATGACCTTCTCTCTCAGAAATCATATCTCCAATCAAGGATGTATGCTCAACTTGGAGACTAACATTTACACCTAAATCTTTTCTGGCATTATCCAAGATTGTTGCAGCCCAAGCGAACTCATCATCACTATTTATGAGAAGACGAGAATGAGCTTGGTTTTCTCTCTCGCTAAGCACAACATTTTGATGATTGGCTTCATCTCGTTCAAGTTGAACCTCAAGAAGAGTCTCTTGGAATTTCTCCATAGCCTTAACCCCTTGATCAGAGATACGATCTTTATCATCTATAAGTTTGTTAATCTTGGTTCTTAATTCATTGATCTTCTCTTTAGAATTGAGATAAAAATGTTTAAATTGTTGGATAAACCTAAACTAGATCTATGATCAATCTCTAAGAGGCGAAATTTGTATTTAAGTTCATTCAAAGGAAGAGATGAAATTTTATCATTAGAGAAACTATTCAAAGATTTATTAAGATGTTCAGGAAGAGTGTCATTATCTAAGGCATTGGGAAATGAACGAAGAAGAATGGCTTCATCAGAAAGACCATAAATATCTGCAAAAAGGATTTATCAAATAAGATAAGACAATAGGATGAATGAATGAAAAGAAAGGAGAAAAATTGCATACCGTAAAGCTGATCATTAGCTTTTTGAAGAGTAGAGATTTTGTTCCTTTGCGAAGAAGTGTCGATTTCCAGTTGTTTGTTCTTCTCGCGAAGACCTTTGACTTCAGCTTCTAATTGTTCGTTCTTCTCACGAAGACCCTTAGCTTCAATTTCCAGTTCCTCATTCTTTGTACGAAATTGAAGATTCTTCTTTTCAATAATTTCGCGTCTCCTCTCCAGATCTGAGGCAACAGCGAAAGAAGCTTTTCCAGCCTGCGAGAAAATACAAGAAATGCTAAAATAAAAAGAAATTTTGAGTCACAATAATGAAGAAGTAAAAAGACGAAGGCATACAAAACTATTGAGAGAATTTAGGAAGCTAGGAGTCACTGATCTGGAGACCCCACGAAGAGAACTATCACCATCCAACAAAGGAGTATCGAAAATAGTTGCGAGAGCTTTGCATATACTGGCGAGGAAATTATCTCCCATCCCTTCCCAAGAATCAGAGAAGATACCAGATAACTGTGTCATAGAAGATTCAGGTGGAGATTTTTTATTCGCAACAGAATTGTCATCATCATCTTTGTTGTCTTCATCATCTTCGGAACCATCAAGGAAATGAACATCTGAAGGAGGAGGAGAATTCCCTATCTTTCTTTTCTTTGAAGAGGATGCAGATGATTTTCCTTTGCGAAGAATATCTTTACCCTTATCACCAGTCGTCGCAGCTTTGGTGGATTCTTCTACTTCAGCAATAATATTCACACGCAAATGAAGATAATAAATAGAGGCAACAATATATTGTTTAAAATCATAAAAGAATATTTCTTACCTCATCAGATGAGAGAAGAGCTAACAAGGTACTGGCTTTCCTAGTCCTATGGTAGCTATCTTTCAGTTTCTGTATCTGTAGAATGTCGCAAGAATCAGCGAACAAAAGAATAAAGAAAAATAAAGAAATGTATAGTGGGCGAAACTGGAAGAAACATACCTCTTTCTTCTTCTCGGGCCAAGAGAATACCCAAGGTTGGTAAGTAGCGAGATTCTCAGGAAGAACATTTGACCCAGCAATGTAAGGTCCTTTCAGCATCAAGGGAAAAACACACCATTTATCATCTTTGGATTGGCGAGGGGTTGTGTTCTTACTAGAGTTCCAATCAATGTCATGCATGAGCATTTTATCTTCAGCAATAACATCCTTCCTTTTCAAGCGAATACCCTAGCGAGTATTCTCTTTCTTCATGGATATTAATTCATAATTTTCGAAGAAATTCGCTACTGTATACTTCTCAGCGATTATCTCTAGATCTACGAATTTAGGATCCCTAAGTTCTTTGGAATAAAGAGATCCTTTACCAGCACCACGATTAGCGAACTCCAGCATCAGACGAATGCAATCCCCACTCAATTGGAAGATAGCTCGCGAAAATCCCGAGTGAGCGATAATTTCATAGAACAAAGGAATATCTTGGTCATAAAGAGGAATGGGGAGACCTGCGATAATTTGACATTGATTGATCATCACAATATTGATAAGAGAAAAGTTTGATAGAAAGAATTGACTTGGCACTTTCACCAGGAATGGTAGAAAGTGTAAAACATTTCTCGGCAAGATCTTTTTGAACTTCCTTTAAGTTTTTCTCATGTTTTTGACCGCTTGCAGGCATATCTGAATATAGAGTATGAGAATGGATGAAAAGTAAGAAGATTGAAGAGGGAAGAATTACAATAGCAAAACTTACGGAAGAACAATAGAGTTGCAGAGATGAGAGAGTAAAAAGAGAAGAGAAAGTAAAAAGAAAATGGAAAGAATAGTAAGAAGAATATATAGAGAAGATTTTTTTTAATCGAAGAAATAAACACCATTAATGCGAAGAGCAGCGGTTACAGAAGAGCAGCGGTTACAGAAGACGTGTCAATAAATAGATGGAAGAAAGGATAGTGTGATAAATGCAGAATATGAAGAGATGGACAGCTGGGGAATTCCTCACATCGTTCTCTACTTCGCAGAGAAGATATGAGAAGAGGCAAGATGTAGGATCAGAATCTCGCAGCAATAATGCCTCAGCGAAATTATTAACAACACAACACAACACAACAGTGTCGCAGAACAACTTCAGAAATAACATAATAAACGACGTCAGCTAAATCATGAGAAAAGTGTGATGGTCCTGCGAAAATTAGGGAGTTAGCGAGATTAAAATTTGTAAGGTTGTGAGAATATCGCAAGTCATATCCGAAAATAAAGGACAGATTAGCTGTCATCCACTATGTCATTCCCTATAAATAGCCGTTCGGTTGTAAAGGAAAGAGGGAGATCTTTTTTGAGTTAGAAGCAAGTAAATAGGAGAGAGAAAATTTAGAGCAGAGATTATTCTTGTTTCCTTTATCTTTTCTTGTAAGATTGTTTAAAGATTCATCAATAAAATTAAGATTGTTAATCTAAAAATGAGTTGAATGTTAATGAAATCTTGTGAGGGGTGTAGTGTAGGATTTCCTGCAACTACAGTTTTGGGAACTAAACTTGACAAACAAGCTTGAGATGGCAACGCTTGCGAGTTCGACCGAGCAGTGCTCTAACAAACTCGATGGCCCGTTAAAAATTGAAAAAGTAACCACCTAGCGATAAAACGTTATGCACATAATTACTTTAGGATAACTTAGGGATTTCAGAATTTTAGAGCAGTTACCAGCATCGTATCATTCTTATACAAAATAATACATCCACCTATGCATCGAGTTTATAGAAAACACAAAATTCTAAAATACTTCAGTAATTCTAAAACACTTCAGTTTCTTATGCACCTAGACAAGGAGGAAGATCAGGACGA
This sequence comes from Papaver somniferum, assembly GCF_003573695.1. Taxonomy (NCBI): domain Eukaryota; kingdom Viridiplantae; phylum Streptophyta; class Magnoliopsida; order Ranunculales; family Papaveraceae; genus Papaver; species Papaver somniferum. The sequence continues at coordinate 128,255,030 of NC_039359.1, forward strand.
TTTACAAAGCAGAGCAAAATTTCATGAAATTCTGAGCAAAAGTCAAACTTACCTAAGAAAACTGACCTCGAATTCAAGGTCAACATTGCGAGAATGCAAAAACTGAGAGGAAAACGCAACCTGATGTGTTAGAGCAATGTTCGGTTGAACCCACAAGTTTTGCTATCTCAAGCTTGTTGTCAATTTTAGATGATCAAAACTATCTTGATTTCTAGTCTACTAAGACAAGACTCAAACTTGGTTAAAATTTGGTAGTTGATTATTAGACATCACCCTCGAAGAACGAAGATCGACTAAGACATTTGAAGAACTTATGTATCGGGTATGTGAACACCAAACCATTCTATTTTACTCAATATCTTACCATCCTATCTGTTGAGATAATGTTGTATGACTTTTAGTAGATTTAAAAAGAAAAAGTTTCGAGTCAAACTTGTCTTGTTAAAAATCTCGAAATATGATTCTAGCAAAGATGTTCAACGATCCTTAACAATATTAGTTCTAAGAAATTTGTTTTTTGAATTAATTTGTGGATCATTTGAAAATTTTCCGTGCAAATGATTTTAAGACGTGGGAATTTTTCAAACATCATAAGAGAGAAATATTGCACTATCTGATATTTCTGGACAAGGTAAGTTAGTGAACCAGTTCGCAAACCATAAATATTTGAGTTTCAGAAATATAGGAAGGTTGGCGAATCAACTCGCAAACCGTGAGTTCAGTTGGGAACAGTTCACGAAGCGTTGTGAACTGAATTCTTGAAGCTGGTATTATTGGCTAGCAGTTGGTGAACCTGGTTTACAAACCATAGTCAACTGAGTTCGGTAGCCCTATAGAGTTGGTGAGACCGGTTCACGTACCATTACAGCATGACTCATGAACAAGCCTAACGGTTCACGAACCGTTGTACCAATCGTCCTAGCCGATTTTAGTAGATGCTCAAAGACTTATTTTTTAAAATATGTTTAGCATTGCTAGAAATCTGTCAAACACTTCTAAGACTTCATTGATCACTCAAACACTTATATGTGTGCATCAAGATTAAATTCTTAGGTGTTCAAATTGCATTTAGTTTTTTTCCAAACTTGCCAAACCGAACAATCATTATACACGGTTCTAGAACCGGTTCCTAGTGTATATTATTCTATTGTGTTTTCAAGACTTAAAAGTTTTTGCTTGATTCCAAAGTTATCTTATCTTGAATTCTAAGAAACCCCTGGTCTTTGAAAACTATAAACAGAGATGCTCTTTCAACTGGGAAAATTAATCCTTGGAAATTTGTGTCCTAGTTGATTCTAAATTCGTCCTTTATAAACCTAGGTTTCCTCTGAGAAACTTAATTAGGTCCAAGACTAAAATATTTCCCTTTGGGGATTCGTGAAGATAAGTACGACTATCTTTACCTTGACAGTTCATGTATCCAGATCTTACATTTCTTTTATCGAAGTTCTCCTAATCTGTTTCAGGCAAGATAGATATTAATCACAAAGTTTTTTTCATCTTAGACTTTATGATTCTTCAAGATAGATATCTGAAAACTGATCTTATATATTTGATCTTTTGAAGATTGTAAGAGGTGGTTAAGAATCTAGGCTGCTCTTCAGGAGTCGTAAGTTCTGGATAAGTGAGGTTTGCTAGCTTTGTCTATTACAAACAGATTTCCTCACCTTGATGTTTGAGCTAAACGGGTTGAATGCTATTATCCATGCCATAAGCTAAGATCTTCAACATCATGTGTCTACGTGCATATATCAAAAGATGCTTGACATATCTTATAAACCATATTTGAAGGGAATTTCGTAGAAAAGGAAGCACGGCTTCAAAACCTAACTTCTGCTGGGAAAACCTTCGTATGGTTGATGAAGATTTGTTTTGGGAATTTAATCGCAAATTGCCGAAAATAATGAACGATCGCCATTTATTATGAAAGATTATTCCTGAAAGGAAAATTCTGAGATCTTTACCATCTCGATACGAGTATAATAAACATGACATCACTGAACGAAACGAGCTTACTATACTTTTTCAGAAGCACCCTTGTCGGAAATTTAAAGATCTTTGACCATGAATAGCAAGCTAAATCTGATAAAAATATTACATTCAAAGCACCTAAAAACACTAATGTACTTGAGAAAAATGACTGTGTTGGAAACTCTGAGAAAAATGTTGTTCACGAATTATCAGATAAAGATCTTGAAAATTCGGTTTCTCTAATTACAAGACAATTTAGAGATCTTCTCAAGAAGATAAATAAACGATTTTCGGGAGAACGTCCTTCATCATCATCCAAACCACATGATCGTGTTTCCTCTAAAAAGGTGGATGAGGAAAGTGATGATGAGGATGTATTCCACAATGCTTCAAGTATAGAGGTTTCAGTCACTTTGCTAATGAGTGTCAAAATCGAAGGATATACACTGTAAACAAGGGTCTTTCAACTCTTGATAAAACTACTGATCATTATTATTCAGAAGAAGAAGAATGTTCAACCTTAGCATTTCTAGCAGAAGTATCTAATCCGAATGATAGTAGTGATACTTACATCAATATTGACAAGCTGTTTAAAGACCCATCATCCATATCTTTTGACGATATAATGGATTTTTCTCTCACTGATAAAAGCCTACTAATGGTGCTTCAGGAACATCTCAAGTTTTTCTCTCAGCTGAAATCAGAAGTGTTCGATAACCCCTTCTCAACCGAACATGTCCTTAATGTATTATTGAAAGTCACGAACTCAAATAGTGTTTCAAGTACAAGCATAAAGTAAGGCATATCAACAAACTGCAACAGGGGGCTAGTCGTTTGAAAAATGTGCTCAAATTCTTCCAGAAACCAAACTCGTCCAAGTTTTTTTAGTGTTGTTATTCTTTCTTCTCTCAAAAGTGTGATTGTCTCTAAGGAAAAGGATAAATCAATGGAAAGAAGAGATCAAGATCCAAATGATTGGTTAAAATGGAAATTGACAAACCCATGCAAGGATTAAGCGGTAAGCCTACCGATACTCACCCCAACACAAATGAATTGTGTTGAAAATGTGTCTTCTTGTCTCATATGCTTGAAAAGAGAAAAGAATTGTGCACCTCCAAGGGCTTTGGGACAAACTCTATAGTATGTCTCTTGAATCTTATTACTTGAGTTTCCATCCTCTTTCACAGATTCAAGGTTAATATTTCTTTGGTTTATTCATGCCATTACAATACGAGAATAACAACAGTCATGTCGAGCCTTGCTCCTTTGAATCTTGTCCAGTCTTCTGGTTTTTAACTTGGTTAATTCTAAATGGTCAAAATTTATTCTCATATTATCCGCAAAGAAACTGATTAGCTAATTGTTCAAAATATTTTACTTCTTGAAACTATTACTTACGCTCACTTCACTCTATTTTTCAAATAATAATTGTAAAGACTTACCCATGTACAAACTTTAAGTAAGGGTATAAAATTGTATTTCACCTTTTAGTTTGGTATTTGGTTCGTGAACAAACTTCTTTGTAAGAAGTCGGTCAGCTCCTGAATTTAATGGTTGTTAGTCTTCCTTTTTTAATAATTCACTATTTTCAGAATTCTTCCAAAAACCAAGGTGGTCTTGAAGTTCTATATATTTGTGTTTTACACGAATTACATACTAAAACTCTTGAGTTATGATATCTTCAAGCGTAATCTCTGTTGGTGAACCCTCTGCACCTATAGTTGTTAATTCAACTATAAAAGGTGCTTAGAGTTCCTATCCTAAGGAGAAGGATCCACTCTTTAAGAGAAAAGGAAGAACGTGAAGAAACCTAGAGAAAACTTCTCAAATCAAAATAGGTTTTCTAATATTCTTGAAGAGCTTAAGAAGTCCAAGATGGAAGTGCAAGGTCTCAAGGAAATTCTGCAGAAATCTCTCGAGATTCAAGAAGCACTTGTTAAACAACAACCGAGCAGGTTTGAAGGAGTTAACACTCTTATTCATAAACCTTATGTTCCGTTATCAGTTGATGATGATGAGTTCGGTGATGATAAAGCTTTCTTCAAATATGTATTTACTAGTTAGCTCCTTGTAGGGATTTATTCTTATTGTTTAAGGAGGAACACTAAATTTTGGAGTAGTTCTTATGTGATACATTAGCTATTCCAAGTACTATCATCTTACAGGGTTAAAGTTTATTTACTTAAATTTTATTTTGGAAAACGACTTGCAATACCTAATCTTCGTGGATTATATATGTATTGCTTATTTTGTGAGATTTGTTCTTTGCTATCATATTTTGGTGATTAAAACATATATCTCATATGTTAAGCTCTTAACTCTTGCGAAAGATGAGTAAACTATCTTGAGAATTGCAGTATTGATCTTTTCATGAATACACTTTTGTAAATATACTGCTACAGGATTCCGTAAGATGTTCTCTAGGAATCTAATTACCTCCTTGATTGCATAACCGTCAGGGAATAAGTGGTGAACTTTAATCTCTACGTTTGTACATGGCTAGAGATGTTAGAGAATTTCTCGGTCGAACTCGCATGCGTTGCTATCTCAAGCATGTTTTTCAATATTCGTGATCAAAACTATATGTCTTTATTTCTAGTATACTTATGACTAAGTCTCGGTCTAGGATAGTTAGGAATAGTTGAGCTCCAGACTCCATGGCGATTATCTTGCAAAGACGAAGAACTACTCAAGGAACCAGTGGAACTTCATCCGAACAAAAGGTATGTGGAGACTTGAACTCATCTTGTCACTCAAAAGTCTATCTACTCTATCTCCTACTCGTGAGACAAAAGTCGTATAAGTATGATAGTTTTCATACATACACATTTGTTATTTCGAGCCTAGTTTACTCGCCTATCTTTTTCTCGAAATACGTGTTGGTAAGCTTTTGCTTTAACCATCTTCATCTTTACCCATGACGAAAAATAGCTTTGATGATGATAGTCGATTCCTTATGTCTAACAACTGTTATAACATTATAGAAGAATGTTTCAACAATTGAAATGTAGAGTTGAGAATATGTAACCACCTATGGATGTAAGCATATAACGGTTGAAAGATATTAGCTTTCATTTCATTTGTGTGTGACAAGCTAAGTGTCGATATAACGGTTGAAAGATATTAGTTTGGATAAATCAGGTTTTTCATCTAACGGTGATCATTGAATGCTTTGTTACCAAGGTAACTTAGATTGCAAACCCTGATTCGAAAACTATATAAGGAGACGTCTAGCAACTGTGCAAAACTAATCCCCACACCTCCTGTGTGATACTAGTTGGTTTGCTAGATTCGATTCTCCTTTAATCGTAGGTTTCTTCTCGAGACCCTGTCGATTAACGACTGAAAGACTTCATTGGGATTGTGAAGCCAGACGAAACTACTTCTCTTGTAGTTGAGCGATCTGATCTTTCCATTTTCTATCTTCCGAGTTCAATTGAATAATTGACTTGAGATTATATCTCCGATAGGGCAAGATAAAAAGAAATCACAAACATCTTCGTCTCATCGTTTGTGATTCCACAATATCTAGTTTCGCTACCATACGATTTAGATTATTGTAAAGTGATTGATAATTGTTAGAGCATTGCTCGGTCGAACTCGCATGCGTTACTATCTCAAGCATGTTTTTCAATGTTAGTGATCAAAACTATAAGTCTTGATTTCTAGTCTACGATAGCTAAGGTCTCGGACTAGGATATGAAGTGTAGTTGAGCTCAAGAAATCCATGTCAATCATCATACAAGACGAAGGACTACTCAAGGATCCGGTGGATCTTCATCGACTAAAAGGTATGCAGAGACTTGAACTTATCTATCACTCAAAAGTCTATTTATCTCATATCTTGAGACAAAAGTCGTTTTGCTATATAGACTTAGATTATACACATTTGCTATTTCGATACGAGTTTATCTCGCCTATCTATTTCTCGAAATATGTGTTGGTAAGCTTTCGCTTTAGCCAAGTTCATCTTTATCTAGTGATGAAAGTCATAACAAGTTTCAATCACTTTGAAAATTGCTTACATTGACGAAAAATAGTTTGTGAATAACAACTATAGAATATCAACGTCCTCTAAGAATGTTTCAATGATTGAAATGAGAGTTTAGATAATATAACCATTGGAGGATATAAGCATTGTTGTGGAAACACATATATGTATAAGTCCTTATTCCTTTAACCGAAGTTTTTGAACTTTGTTGATCAAGAGAACCAGAATGGTGGCGTGAGCCAAGTCCGCGAACTGGCGGAAGTTCTCGACCCGAGAAATTCTGCTGGAGTTTCTGAACTCCGCCCGGGAACTTAAGTCCGCGAACCCAGTCCGCGAACTTGAGTAGGTTATATCTAAAAACGATGTTTGTGAACTTATTCTTATATAATCTAAGGAATGCAAATTGCAAACTGTGGCTATATAGTTCATGAACCGATTCGAGTGAATCAAATCGTTTTTGCTTCAATTGTGTCTTGCGTAGTTGCATAAGATTTCCTTGAAATTGAACAACTGTCTAACTAGTTCATTTGAGTCACTTGAACTAGTTATGGTGAAGAAGAGTATGGTTGATATGAAAGTGATCATATGGCTAACCATTTGGTTGACTATTGTTGAACCAACAAATGTACAAGTTTGGGTACGTTTACACAAGCCTAGAAACGTGCATTGCATTTGTGTGTAACAAGCTAGTTTTCGATCTAACATTTGAAAGATATTAGCTTGAATCTAATCAGGTTTTCATCTAACGGTGAATATTGAATGCTTTGTTACCAAGCTAACATTGATTGCAAACCCTGATTTGAAAGACTATATAAGGAAGAACTCTAGCAACTGGGAAACCTAATCCCCACACCTTCTATGTGATACTAGTTGTGCTAAGCTAGAGTTCATTCTCCTTTAACCTTTGGTTTCTTCTTCTAAACTAGGTTAACGACTTAAAGACTTCATTGGGATTGTGAAGCCAGACCGATACTACTTTCTTGTAGTTGTTGATCTGATCTTGTTGTTTCTATCGTACGAGTACAATTGTAATAATTGGCTTGAGATTGATATCTCTGATAGGCAAGATATCAAAGAAATCACAAACACTTCGTCTCATCGTTTGTGATTCCACAATATCTTTTTTCGCTGCGTCGATTAAGATTGTTGTGAGGTAATTGATAATACTAGTCTGTTCTTCGGGAATATAAGTCTGGTTGATCAATTGGTTCCTGTTCACCTTGATTTATCAAAAGACGGATCAAAACTCGTAGGTATATTTGTGGGAGACGGATTTATCTATTATCGTAGACTTTTCCGTGTGATACATATTTGTTTGTTAAAGTCTTCAACTTTGGGTCGTAGTAACTCTTAGTTTTAGGTGAAATCAGCTAAGGGAATCAAGTATGTAGCATCCTGCTGGGATCAGAGACGTAGGAGCATAACTATACCTTGGATTAGTGTGAGATTGATTGGGGTTAGACTATAATCCAGACCGAAGTTAATTTGGAGTAGGCTAGTATCTGTAGCGGCTTAATATAGTGTGTGTTCAAACTGGACTAGGTCCCGGGGTTTTTCGGCAGTTGCGGTTTTCTCGTTAAAAAAATTTTGGTGTCTTTGTTATTTCTCTTCCGCATTATATTTTGTTATAGAATTGAAATATCACAGGTTGTGCGTTGTTAAATCAATTAGAAAATCCGACCTTATGGTTGTTGATTTAAATTGATTGACACTTGGATATTGGTCTTTGGTACCATCCAAGTTATCTCTCTAGTATTTGATAAAGACTCACAGATTTCTATTTTCTTGAGTATGTATCAAATCGAGAGATTGAGATATAAACTCTTTGATATACTTTTTATCTAGATTGAGTCTGACTGTCTAGTTGATTCTCTAGAAAGTATATTGGAGTTTATCCATACAGATTGCTAAGCTAAATATTGGGTGTGGTTTCTGTACCCCCGCCTTTTCAATTGGTATCAGAGCAGGCAAACACGTTCAAGACCTTACAAGTCTGTGTTTGTACCGATATGACTCTATGGATGATAAAGTCTCTTATAACGCTTCACCAGGGTTAAAAACCAATCGCAGAAAAGGTTCTGATAAACTGGTTATTTTCCAGAAAAGGTTGGATGAACAAATCCGGATCAATTCTGATCTTGTTGCTGAAATTGTGATACTTAAAGATTTTAAAACCATTATAAATCCTTTGATGGATGTGAGTAACTCCAGTTGTTCCTCTCTGAAGAACTGTCGTAAATCAGGTGATAAACAACGATTAGATGTTGTGAAAACTGATATGACTCAGAACTGCTCTGCTAAACTAAAAGGTGTTGGCCCATGTTTGTTTTGTTATTCCTCCAAGGACAGAGAGGCAAATTCGATACCAAAAGTGATGAAGGTATCTTTCTTGGCTATGCCTCTGATAGCCGTGGTTTTCGAGTATTTAATCTCAGAACCCAGGTCATGACGGAATCTGCTAACGTTATTATTGATGATATTAGTGACTTTCATCATGATAATCCTCCTGCTGAATTGCCTCCAACCGAGACAATTTAGAAAGTCAAAGAAATACCAGATTCAGTTGAAGTTATCCCAACTGTTGCTGATCCTGATATTTCTAGTGACGAGGAGAAGAGCACTGATCAGGCTACTCATGACGAACGAGAACGTGTCCCTCCACGACACCTCTGGGTTCAAAGGAATCATGATCCCAACAGTATTATAGGGGGAAGAGATTCTACATCTAAGACTAGAGGGTAACTTCAAAACATGTGCAATTTTGGTTGTTATCTGTCACAAGTAGAACCAAGAAATATTGATGAAGCTCTGAACGATCCCTTTTGGGTGAACGCAATGGATGAAGAGTTAAATCAATTTCAAAGACAAGACGTATGGGAACTCGTACCTTGTCCCTCCAATGTTAATATTTTTGGAACAAAATGGATATTCAAGAACAAGTCTGATGAATTTGGCACAATTATCAGAAATAAAGCCAGACTTGTCGCTCAAGGATACTCAAAAATTGAAGGCATCGACTTTGACGAAACCTTTGCTCATGTGGCACGACTTGAGTCCATTAGACTTTTATTAGCTCATGCTTGTTTTCTCAAGGTTAAGCTTTTCCAAATGGATATAAAATCCGCATTCCTAAACGGAATTCTAAAGGAGGAAGTATATGTTGCTCAACCTAAGGGATTTGAAAACCTTGATTTTCCAAATCATGAACTTAAGCTCAAAAAGGCATTATATGGCTTAAAACAAGCACCTAGAGCCTGCTTTGAAAAACTTACCACTTCTCTTATTAGAAAAGGTTTTTCAAGAGGTGGAGCTGATAAAACTTTATTTACCAAATGGAGTTGGAAAGATGTTGTCATTGCTCAAGTCTATGTAGATAATATCATCTATGGTTAAACTTCTGAGAGATTTGCAAAGGATTTCCAAGTCTCTCTTGCTAAAGAATTTGAAATGAGCAATGTTGGTGAATTAAAATTCTTCTTAGGATTACAAATTCAACAACATAAGGATGAAATTTACTTATCCCAGTAAAAGTATGCAAGGGATCTTGTGTCAAAATTCGGTCTGGATAAGTCATCTCCAAAACTGACACTATGCCCACTACTGGTAAACTGCACAGAGATGAGAAAGGAGTAAAAGTAGATCAAAAATTGTATCGATCTATTATTAGTAGCCTTTTTATATCTTACAGCTACTAGACCTGATATTTCTTTTAGTGTTGGTTGTTGTGCTATATTTCAGGATAATCCAAAGGAATCATCTTGCAGCTGCAAAAAGGATCATACGATATGTCAATCACACTGTCGGGTATGGTATATCTTATACATTTGATACTAACACTGACCTTTCTGCTTATTCAGATGCTGATTTGGCAGGATGTGTAGAAGACAGAAAAGTACTTCAGGGGGTTTCTACTATGTAGGACTGAGTCTTGTGGCTTGGCATAGCAAGAAGCATAATTCACAATCCATGTCTACGTGTGAAGTAGAATATATTGTTGCTGGCTCATGTTGCACCCAACTCCTATGGATGAAACAAATGCTGGTTGATTATGGAATTGATACTGGAATAATGAACATATTTTGTGATGACTCTAGTGCGATTCGAATCACTGAGAATCCCCGTTGAGCACTCAAGAACAAAGCATATTGATATAAGGTATCATTTTATTCGAGATCTCTATGAAAATGGTATCATAAGTATGGAATTTGTGCCTTCCGAACAAAAATTGGCTGATATTCTCACTAAACCATTAGACACTGCTACTTTTCAACACTTATGGAAGTCTATTAATTGGTGTTGTTTTGGTTCATTAAGTGTTTCTATGACTCTTGCACATGTGATTATATCGATCTTTTGGGCAATTGAGTCTGAAACTCCAGTAGTGTTTATTTCAATTATGTATTTGTTTCCGTAGGATTGGTTTTTCTGTCAGAATTCTTTGTGTGTAATGAAATCCTTCTTTTCTTTCGAAATTAAGGTCGCTCTTGTTGTTCCTTTGGGAATGCCATATTATGGGGGATAGTTCTTAAGTGAACTTGTGCTTAATTGCCAAATCTTTGTGGGGAGTGCGGTTATGGAATATTATAGGGGTTATCTTGTATCTTTATAAACTCCTTGATGAATGCATTTAGCTTCGGCTTTATGATTGCATCTAAATAAGATGATATGTGTTTCTTTCTTTTGGTCATGAAATGTCTCTTTCGGAAATTTCATTAGGATCCCGTTCTTGTACCTTTGCCAATTTTATTGACAAAAAGGGGGAGAATTAATATGTAGTTCACACTACAAATACATATGGTTTTCGGATCATTATGTAAGGGGGAGTGGTTTCCATGTGAGATGGAGTATTGACTAAGAGGGAGTGATACATATCACCATAGTATTGTTGTTGAAGTTGTGATACAATTGAACTTTGACGATGTGTAATGATACTATGACACTGTATAACAATGATTGAGAACTCTTGTTTTCTCGTTGTTATAGCTACGGATTTTCAACAACGATGATGCTGAACTTACAACCTTTGGGATCATTGGAGTACTTGGAAGTGACGAAGATTTCAAGTAATGTTGAAGATTAGACATGTGGAAAAGTTAATTTATTTATTTTTCGTATTCCATATGTATTGATAGTTTTGTCACTAAAATTGACAAAGGGGGAGTTTGTTAGAGCATTGCTCGGTCGAACTCGCATGCGTTTCTATCTCAAGCATGTTTGTCAATGTTAGTGATTGTCATGAAAATATAAATTCACCCAATGATGTTGTGCCGCGTGTCATAATATGACGATACATTGTAAAGTATCACCGAATCTCCACTTTCCATAGTATATGAATTTCATTTAGAAAGCATGATATTTTCTTGCATGTGCTGGGTCCCACCTTAACTGTATTTGCAAAATGACGTCAGTTGGCTTCAAATATTCCTTCAGATTCTTTATATAAATATAGCAAGAGAACTTATGTAAGGACAAGATATATTAATCTTTCCTTTTTCTTCATTTGCACGTGGTCATGGAGGTGATATTCTTCCATTCTTATGCTAACAATAATAAAGTCACTCTTGACCGATCTTAGGTGGCATTAGTGTGCTGATATCGACTCGCTTCACCATTAAGTCTCACATTTTGATGTTTATTCGCTGGATGATTGAATTCACTTGTACTTTCTGCAAAAGCACTAAAATAGTGTCATTAGTCAAAATATTGAGTCCTAGCTAATATATATATGGGTATAAAATGTAGCACTTTCGTGCTTATCAATGATCAAAACTATAAGTATTGATTTCTAGTCTACTATAGCTAAGGTCTCGAACTAGGATAGAAATTGTAGTTGAGATCAAGAACTCCATGGCAATCATCATACAAGACGAAGGACTACTCAAGGATCCGGTGGATCTTCATCGACTAAAAGGTATGCAGAGACTTGAACTTATCTATCACTCAAAAGTCTATTTATCTCATATCTTGAGACAAAAGTCGTTTTGCTATATAGACTTAGATTATACACATTTGCTATTTCGATCCGAGTTTATCTCGCCTATCTATTTCTCGAAATATGTATTGGTAAGCTTTCGCTTTAGCCAAGTTCATCTTTACCTAGTGACGAAAGTCATGACAAGTTTCAATCACTTTGAAAATTGCTTACTTTGACGAAAAATAGTTTGTGAATAACAACTATAGAATATCAACGTCCTCTAAGAATGTTTCAATGATTGAAATGAGAGTTTAGATAATATAACTATTAGAGGATATAAACATTATTGTGGAAACATATATATATATAAGTACTTATTCCTTGAACCGAAGTTTGCGAACTTTGTGGATCAAGAGAACCGGAATGGTAGCATTAGCCAAGTCCGCGAACTGGCGGAAGTTATCGACTCGAGAAATTCTGCTGGAGTTTGTGAACTCCGTCCGGGAACTTAAGTCCGCGAACCCAGTCCGCGAACTTGAGTAGGTTATATCTAAAAACGATGTTTGTGAACTTATTCTTATATAAACTAAGGAACGCAAATTGCAAACCGTGGCTATATAGTTCATGAACTGATTCGAGTGAATCAAATCTTTTTTGCTTCAATTGTGTCTTGTGTAGTTACATAAGATTTCCTTGCAATTGAACAACTCTCTAACTATCTCATTTGAGTCACTTGAACTAGTTTGGTGAAGAAGAATATGGTTGATATGAAAGTGATCATATGGCTAACCATTTGGTTGACTATTATTGAACCAACAAATGCACAAGTTTGGGTACGGTTACACAAGCCTAGAAACGTGCATTTCATTTATGTGTAACAAGCTAGTTTTCGATCTAACGGTTGAAAGATATTATCTTGAATCTAATCAGGTTTTCATCTAACGGTGAATATTGAATGCTTTGTTACCAAGATAACATTGATTGCAAACCTTGATTTGAAAGACTATATAAGGGAGAACTCTAGCAACTGGGAAACCTAATCCACACACCTTCTGTGTGATACTAGTTGTGCTAAGCTAGAGTCGATTCTCCTTTAACCTTTGGTTTCTTCTTCCAAACCAGGTTAACAACTTAAAGACTTCATTGGGATTGTGAAGCCATACCGATACTACTTTCTTGTAGTTGTGTGATCTGATCTTACTATTTCTATCGTACGAGTACAATTGTAATAATTGGCTTGAGATTGATATCTTCGATAGGAAATATATAAAATAAATCACAAACACTTCGTCTCATCGTTTGTGATTCCGCAATATATTTTTTCGCTGCGTCGATTAAGATTATTGTGAGGTGATTGATAATACTAGGATGTTCTTCGGGAATATAAGTCTAGTTTATCAATTGGTTCCTGTTCACCTTGATTTATCAAAAGACGGAACAAAACTCGTAGGTATATTCGTGGGAGACGGATTTATCTATTACCGTAGAATTTTTTGTGTGATACAAATTTGTTTATTAAATTCTTCGACTTTGGGTCGTAGCAACTCTTAGTTGTGGGTGAGATCAACTAAGGGAATCAAGTACGTAGGATCACGCTGGGATCAGAGACGTATGAGCATAACTGTACCTTGGATCAGTATGAGATTGATTGGGGTTCAAATACAGTCCAGACCGAAGTTAATTTGGAGTAGGCTAGTATCTGTAGCGGCTTAATACAGTGTGTGTTCAAACTGGACTAGGTCCCGGGGTTTTTCTGCATTTGCGGTTTCCTCGTTAACAAAATTCTGGTGTTTGTGTTATTTCTTTTCCGCATTATATTTTTTTATGTAATTGAAATATCACAGGTTGTGCGTTTTTCAATCAATTAGGATATCCGACCTTTTGGTTGTTGATTTAAATTGATTGACACTTGGATATTGGTCTTTGTTACCATCCAAGTTATCTCTCTAGTATTTGATAAAGACTCGTGGATTTCTATTTTCTTGAGTATATATCAAATCGAGAGATTGGGATATAAACTCTTTGATATACTTTTTATCTAGATTGAGTCTGTTTGTCTAGAGTATTCTCTAGAAAGTATATTTGAGTTTGTCCATACATATTGCTAAGCGAAATATTGGGTGTGGTTGTTGTACCCCCAATTTTTCAATAATACTAGGTTGTTCTTCGGGAATATAAGTCCGGTTTATCAATTGGTTCTTGTTCACCTTGATTTTTATCAAAAGACAGAACAAAACTTTTAGGTTTATCTGTGGGAGACAGATTTATCAATCCTTGTAGAGTTTTCTGTGTGATACAGATTTGTTTATTAAAGTCTTCGACTTTGGGTCGTAGCAACTCTTGGTTGTGGGTGAGATCATCTAAGGGAATCAAGTGCATAGTATCCTGCTGGGATCAGAGAAGTAAGGAGTGCAACTGTACCTTGAATCATCGTGAGATTGATTAGGGTTCAACTACAGTCCAGACCGAAGTTAATTTGTAGTAGGCTAGTGTCTGTAGCGGCTTAATACGGTATGGTGTTGAATCTGGACTAGGTCCTGGGGTTTTTCTGCATTTTCGGTTTCCTCGTTAACATAATTTCTGGTGTCTGTGTTATTTCTATTCCGCATTATATTTTTTATATAATTGAAATATCACAGGTTGTGCGTTTGTATCGATCAATTGTGAAATCCAACCTTTGGTTGTTGATTGGAAATTGATTGATCTTTGGATATTGGTCTTTGGTACCATCCAAGTTTATTATCCTTGTATTTGATAAAGACTCGCAGATTTCTATTTGCTTGAGTAAAATCAAATCAAGAGAGAGATATTAACTCCTCGATATACTTTTCTCTAGATTGAGTCTGACTGTCTAGTTGATTCTATAGAAAGTATATTGGAGTTAGTCCATACAGATTGCTAATCGAAATATTGGGTGTGGTTGTTAGACCCCTCCATTTTCAATTGGTATCAGAGCAGGAAAACACGTTCAAGACCTCATGAAGTCTGTGTTTGTGGCGATCTGACTCTATGGACAGAGGTGTTATCTCTATTAACGTACCACCATTCTTCGATGGCTATAATTACTTATGGTGGAAAATTCCTATACGAGCGTTTCTTCAAGCGCGTGATTTTCAATCATGGGTATATGTTGTTAATGGCTATGATGATCCCGTTGTTGCAGGAGGTAACATTAATGTTCCAAAAAATACTGTGGAATACGATGCTGTTGAGATACTTGCTGCAAAGCAAAACTCCGACGGTTTGAATGCCATCATACATGCCATTACCCCAAATCTTTAGCACCATGTGTCAAATTGCACTAGGTCTAAAGATGCGTGGAATATCTTAGAAACCGTATTCGAAGGAAATACCAGTGAAAAGGAAGCTAGGCTTCAAAACCTTAATTCCAATTGGGAAAACCTTTGTATGGAAGATGAGGATTCATTTGATGAGTTTAATCACAAAGTGTCTGAAATTGTTAATGCATCTTTTGCATTGGGTAATATTATTCCTGAAAAGGACATTGTGATGTAAATTCTCAAATCGCTGCCATCTAGATACGATTCTAAGAAGCATGCCATCATTGAGGGAAATAACCTTGATAACCTCTCCATAAATACACTGGTTGGGAAGCTTAAGATCTTTGATCACGAACACTCGTCCAAATATAAGGATGTTGCGCTCAAAGCACTGAAAGACACAAAATTACTTGATAAAAGTAAAAATGTGTATATCTCTGACGATGATCCCTCTGAGATAGATTCATAAGATAAAGATCTTGACAAACCAGTCTCGATGATCACGATGTTCAAGAGAGTTAGAAATGCAATCTAGAGTCCGAGAAAAAGGAGGATCGGTGAGTTGAGATCTGCAACTCGGCGACAGAATCGGTGAAAAATTCTTCCCGAAATCACTCGATCTGTCCTCAAATCTTAATTGCTTCAGGTGAAAATCATAATATCAGGTGAATTACAACATACTCAATGATTGGTGTTCGTTAATTGTTCTTTGTGATTTCGTTTTTTTTCTATTTTTTCTTCCTTCTTTCAATTTTAATGGAGAAATCTCAAAATACTGAGATGAATTCAAACCCAAATTCAGAAGTAAATCCCACCATTGTTGATCTTGATAATACAATAGAGGAAATTCCTTCTATAGATCTCATTAATGGAACTGGGGAGAGGTGTGTTGTATGGAAATTTTCTTTGATTGGACGTCTAGATTTGCTTCGTTCAAAATTTGCAGATGCTGTTTCAAACTTGAAATCTCAGTGGAAACTAGTTGGCCAGTGTAAGATTATTCCATTGGGAAAAGGATTTTTTACAATTAAACTTGACAATGAAAGAGATCAGAACTATATCAAAGCAGGGTTATGGGAAGTTTACAACCAAACTTTATGGATTCGAAACTGGATACCAGATTTTCGTCCAGAATTGCATAGAACTTCTTCAGCAATGGTGTGGGTTCACAATCCTGGTCTGAGTTTAGAATATTGGGATGAGCAGACTCTGTTCAAAATCAGTTCAGCATTGGGAGAACCAGTAAAGGTAGATGAAGATACTTTAAACTTTGAAAATGGTTTATATGCAAGAGTTCTTATCAAAATTGATTTAGCAAAGAAGATTCCACATAAACTATGTATTAAAACCAAGTTTGGAGGCTTTATGCAAAGTTTTCTTCTAACAAAGTTACCAAAATTCTGTCATCATTGTAAGATTGTTGGTCATTTACAAGCTGAATGCAGAGTGAAAGTATCTAATGATGCATAAGCAAGTGCAAGTCAAGAAAAACATGAAGCAGCAACAACTAATTTCAGGACAAAATCTACAAAGCAGAAAAAGGATAAAGAAAAGAATTCAAATATTAATACATCACCCAGAATAGAAGCTCAACAAGAACATGTCAAATTTGATATCTATTATACTCCAGTACAAGCAATCATTCAGAATACTCAAATTCCTCAACCAACATCTATTAATCTATCTTCTGGTAGATTTGAAACTCTAAATACAGTGATTGAGGAAGAAGTAGAAAGTAATATAAATGAAGGGAGTGGAATTTTATCTCCAGCAAGAATACAACAAATAGCTGAGGATAATGCAGTTGAGAAGAGTGTTATCAATTTCATTATTGGCAAACATGGGTCAGTATCAGAGGAAAGAGTTCCAACAACAACTTGGTCAAAAATAATTCAAAAACCTTCAACTTCTGGAACACATCCAACTCCAGTAATGACAAAAATGGAAGCTCCAGCTAAGGTAAAATCTCAGCAAGTAAACAACAAATATAATTTTAGAAAGAATCAAGGAAAAGGGGGTACTAGGGACCTCCAACCTTTACAATGAGAGTTTTCTTTTGGAATCTCAGGGGCCTGAGAAGACCTAAGGCTCAATAGAAATTAAGTTCTTTAATAAATCAATTTTAACCTTCAGTAGTGTTTATACTAGAGCCTAAAATAAGTTGCAATGCAACATTTTGCAATAAGTTGAATTTACCTGGGATGCAGAACATGGTAATTCATAATTCACTGTTAAATAAGAAAGGGAACATTTGGTTATTTTGGAATAAGAATCTTCCTACACCAACTGTGGTTTCAATGTCATCTCAAATGATCACAGTCAATATTGGAGGTAATTTAATATCTGGAGTACATGCTCATGTTGGTGCAATGCAAAGAAGAAATTTATGGTCTGAGATGGAGGTAATAAGTGACTTAAAGCTTCCTTGGTTGGCTATTGGTGATTTTAATGCATTCCTAACAGCAGAAGAAAAATCTGGAGGAGGAGATCCTAATACAAGAAATATGCTTGATTTCAATAATTATCTTGACAAATGTGAACTTCAGCAAGCTTCAAAATCTGGTTGTGAGTATAGCTGGTCTAACTGTCAACATGGTGCTAAAAGAATCTTATGCAATCTTGACAGGGCAGTAATAAAAAATTTGTGGGTTCAAAAGTATACAGGTTGGAGTTATAAAGTTGGTTTGAGGATAGCTTCTGATCACTCTCCTCTTTTAGGTGGTTGTGTAAGCTTTCCAAAACCAAAAAATGTCCCACAAAAGTTTCAAAAAATTTGGATTGAGCATCCAAACTTTATGGAAGTTGTTACTAAGTGTTGGTATGAAAAGGTAGAAGGGGATCCAGCTTGTGTGTTCCAGAGTAAGCTAAAAAAGGTGTTAGTAGAATGAAACTGGAAGTGTTTGGAAATGTAAATGAACAAATTAAGGAAGCTACAAAAGAAGTTCAAGAAGAAATGAAGTTATCTGATGACAATCCATTTAATGAGGAGTTATTGGAAAACTTAATAACAGCTGAAAATAAGTTAAATTCAAAAGAAGTGCAGTCGAGTACGATGCTCAAGCTTAAAGCTAGAACCAAATGGGTTAAAGAAGGATCAGCTAACACTAATTTTTTTCATACCAATCTCAAGGTAAGACAAGCAAGAAACTCAATCTGTGAATTGGAAAATAGGAACAATGAAATTATTACAGACCAAGGTAAAATTGCAGAAGTGCTTATTAATTTTTTTGAAAAAAAATTCAAATTCAAGGAAGTGAATATTTCAGAAGCATTGCTTGATGTAATTCCAAGTTTAATAACAGCTGAAGATCAAGAAATGTTGGATGCAATTCCATCCATGGAAGAAATTAAAAAAATTGTATTTGAAATGGATCCAGACAGCTCTCCAGGTCCAGATGGCTTTTCAAGCAGCTTTTACAGGGCTTGTTGGATGATAATTCAAGATGATGTGGTCAATGCTGTCCAATTTTGCTGGAAAAGAAAATTTATTCCAAAGGGTTTAAACTCTAATTTCCTGGTGCTGCTTCCAAAAGTTGAAGGTGCAACATCTCCTCAGCAATATAGGCCAATTGGTCTAAGCAATGTCAGATTCAAATTTTTTACTAAAATTATTGCATCAAGAATGTCAGGTCTCATGCATAAGCTAGTTTCTCCTCATCAAGCTGCATACATCAAAGGAAGAACTATACAAGATCAAATTATCTTAGCCTCTGAAATGGTTAATGAAATGAAAAAGAAAAGAAGAAATGGAAATATTGTTCTCAAACTGGACATATCTCAAGCTTATGATTCTGTGAGCTGGAGATTTCTTTTTCAAGTTCTAAAGAAATATGGATTTTTAGAAACTTGGTGTAAATGGCTTGCCATTCTTTTTGAGTCTGCAAGAATCTTTGTCATGATAAATGGAGGGCCAAATGGTTTCTTTCCGGTGGGTAGAGGGTTAAGGCAAGGAGACCCTCTATCTCCATTACTCTTTGTTTTGATGGTGGATGTACTTAGTAGGAATATCACAAAGTTGGTAATGGAGGGTAAGATTAATCCAATGGTGATAAGAAATGGAATACACCCTTCTCATATGTTTTTTGCAGATGATGCTTTTATTTTCTACAATGGAGCTAAAAAGAGTATTCAAAATTTGATGAAGCTATTAGAAGATTATCAAGACAGTTCAGGTCAAGTGATAAACAAAAACAAAAGTAAACTATTTGTGGATGGTACAACAGCAGCAAGAGTAATACAAATTAAGGAAATGATGCAAATGGAAGTAAGTAAGTTACCTGACAAATACTTGGGAGTCATCTTACATGCTGGAAGAGTTAAAATTGCTACAGTCTGGCCTATGGTGGAGATGATGCAAAAGAAGTTAGCTAACTGGAAAGGAAAATTACTTTCTTTTAATGACAGACTGGTCCTGATTAAATCAGTTCTTTGCAGTGTTCCAATTTATAGCATGTCAATTTATCAATGGCCAAAATCTGTTATAAAAATTTGTAAAAAAATTATCAGAAATTTTCTTTGGTCTGGAGATGGTGATATCAGAAAATTTAAGACCCTCTCATGGAAGAAGGTGTGTTCTCCTTATAGTGAAGGTGGCCTTGGTCTGCAAAGATTGGAAATTCTTAATAAAGCTGTGCTCATGAAGATTTTATGGAGAATCATTAATTCAGAAGCTTAATGGGCATTATTTATTAAGGCTAAATTTCAAGACAAACAACAACAATGGAAGTGCAATTGGCAACTGTCATCCATTTGGCCAGGACTGAAAGGGGCTTAGAATCATCTGAAAGAAAACATAAGATGGTGCCTTGGAAATGGACAGAAAATTTCTTTTTGGTATGATTCATGGCTTGGTAATACTCCTATAATTGAAGAGGTTGGACTTACAGAGTATGTCAACAACCATATCAACTTAAAGGTGTCAGATTTAATTCTAGAAGGAAAATGGAATGTAGCTGAGGAGCTAAAACCAATAATTGCACATTACACTATGTCTGAAATTGGTGTTGGTGAGGATATTTTGGTATGGAAAGAAGACATCAAAGGTAATTTCACTACTTCTTCTGTAATCAATTCAATAAGAAACAAAGAACATCCTTTGCAATGCTATAAAAAAAATTTGGAATTCATTTTTGCATCCTTCAATAGCAAGCTACATATGGAAAATCTTACAAGGGGTGTATGTGGATGATTCTATAATGGTTGAGAGGGGTTTTGAATTAGATTACAGGTGTTGTAGTTGTGAAGAAGAGCAAGACAATATGCAACATTTGTTATGGGAATGTAAATTCAGTAAGCAGATTTGGCATTGGATATGCCCTGTGTTCAATTTTCAATTCCAAAATCCTTGGAGGAAGTGTGGAGAAGTTCAAAAAGAAAAAGTCCTTTCATCAAAGAGTGCTGGATTATTGCAGCTTGTGCAATTTTAAAAGAGCTCTGGTTTCAAAAGAATAAGATGTGGTTTGAGCAGATAAAACCAAATTTGCAAAGTTTCAAGGAAAGAATCAAAAAAACAATATATGAAGGAAGCCTCAGAATGAAAAGCAACAAGTGGAACTCTGAAATTGATAATCAGGTAATCCTTTTCTTCAAACTTGAGGCAAGAAAAATCAAATATCAATGCATAAAAAGTTGCTACTGGAATCCTCCTTGTCCAGACTTTATTATGTTTTGTTGTGATGGTGCATCAATTGGAAACCCAGGATTTGCTGGCTTTGGTGTAGTAATTAGAGATCATATGAGTCAAGTGTTTGGAGTTATAAATGGAGGAATTGACATTGCTACAAATTACATAACAGAAGTGTATGTAGTTATAAGTGCAGTGGAACTTGCTGTTAAATAGGAGATGCAGAAGGTAATTCTGGTTTCAGATTCCAAAATAGTCATAAATGAATTTGAAAATAATAAGATTCCCTGGTTTGTGAGAATGAGATGGCAGAAGGAAATAAAACAAATTCAGAATATGCAATTCTTACACAGCTACAGAGAAACAAACTTTGCTGCAGACACAGCAGCAAAAAAGGGGCCAAATTGGCTGCAGGGAAAAGGCAAGTATATGTTGGCAGACCTAGATTTCTGGCTAGAGTAGAACAACCAAATGTGGAGTATTATAGAATCTGTTAATCTTGTTTAACAAAAAGCCTATGTAGTTGGCTGTTTTGAGTTTTCTTTTTGATTGTAATTTTTCAGTAACTCTTTTTACAATTAATATAATGTGATTCAGAAATTAAAAAAGTCTCGATGATCACAAGTTACTTTAGAGATCTTATGTTGAAGAGAAGTAAACGGTTCTCCAGAGATAAGCCAAAAGCATCAGTCAAACCTCGTAATCGTATTCTTCCCAAAAACAGGGACACAGATGAGACTGATGACGAGGATATGCCTCAGTGCTTTAAGTGTAAAGGATTTGGTCATTTTGCAAACGAGTGCCTAAATCGTAGAAAATACACTGGGAACAAAGATCTTGCTGCGACACTTGATGAGATGTCTGACAATTATGATTCTGATGAAGACAAGAAATCAGGTGTTTCTCTTATGTCTGAAAATATTGATTTTGATAATTGTAGCAATACATACATCAATCTTGATAATCTTTTAGAAGAGAGCCCAATCAAGATGAAAGAATCAATTGAACCGTCTTTTGGAAACTTTTTGCTTAATGTTTCAGGATCTACTTTGTGCCTAGCAGCTTGCGTTTCAAAGGCCCCTGAACCATCCTTTGCGTTGACATGCTCCTTTTGTTCTCTCAAGGGACATGAATTTTCAAAGTGTTTCAAATATAAACACAAGATGAGATATTTCAACAAGCTTCAACGAAGAGCAGATCGTCTAGCCAATAAGCTTAAACTCGCGGAGAAAATAGCTAAGGTATGTAAGATCTTATCCTCTTCGAAAAGACTAGTTTCCAAGGAAAGATATAGACCATTAGAGAGGAAAAACTGGTCTAAACATGCGGAAAGGAAGATCTCTATTGATTCCGTACAAAAGGGTCATGGTGGAAAAATCATTGTTTACCACAGCACAATCTGATTGTGTTGTTTTTGTGCATCTTGTCTCATGTGCCTGTTCAAAAGAGACAAGATCTTGCACACCTCGGGCTTATAATTAAAAAACTAAATATATATATTTTTAGCTTTGAGTTGTTTGGCCTTGAAATTTCTTCATATCACTATTGATATATTGGAAGGGACCGATTTGCCAAAAGAAGAGGGTTATTATCGACAATTCCGCTCTTTATAGGGTTGTGAGTTGGACGTGTACGAACCTGTTTAAAGGTTTCGAATCCCTACATTCGTTTTTCCTTCTCTGATATTCTTTATATCTTAAGACTGCTTGTTGAAGTTGAATTGTGAACTCCTCTCACACAACCGTGCTTTCATGGATACTCCAAGCATCATGTCTTCAGATGGAAAAGACATCAATATTATTGTTAAGCCATCAATCACCAAGGAAAAATAAAAATCTCTAGTGTCTCCATCCTTGAAAAGAAAAACAAGGAATGTGAGGAAGCCAAGGGCAGTTCCTTCCAACTCTCAGAAATTCTCTGATGTTCTTGATGAGTTAAAAGAGACAAGAAAGGAGATTCGACAAATAAAGGCTTGTGTGTTAAGATCTTTGGAAATTCAGAAGGCCCTGGTTCGACATCTTCAGCCAAGACGGTTTGTTGGTATTGACTCCTTCCTTCATGAACCCTATGTTCCAATGGCTGTTGACGACAAGGAGTTCGGGAACGATATAGAATTTCTCAAAGATATCAATGTCTAGAAAGTCTTCTTATGAGAATTTATTGCTTATATTTTAGGAAGAATAACTAGAGCTTGGAATAGCCATTATTGTGAGTACACATAGCTATGTCCATCGTTTTCATCTTTATTTTTAGGTTTATTTATTTAAATTCTAAAAATTGTTTGGAAGATGATTTTTGCAGTATTAATCTTTGTGTTTTATATATTGCAATATGTTATGGGATATGTGTGTTTGCGTCCGTGAACTATTATTGTCCCATGTGATGTCAAAAGTTATCTCTTTTATATGTCAATATGCGAGTATTGATACAAGATCGATGAACTTTTGACAAACAAAAGTTAAGCCTATTATGTCAATTATTGATGGAAGATAGGTTAAAATCTTTTGTTTACAAGGATTATGTCTATTGTATGTCATTGTGCAAATAGTGATGGAAAATAGAATGAATCCTTGTATATGCCGCAGTATTGATCATTCCCTGATCCATATCTTATGTGTATACTGCAATGCTCCATAAGTTTTTCTTGAGTTGAGCATAAGACAATTCAGTTAATCATTATTTTATGGTGAACTTAGTCGTAGCTCCGTAAGCTCTCTTATGTCGAGCAATTCCAACTAGATTAATCGTAGATTCGTTTGTGGTTATTTTGGTGGTGTATTCCGATTAAATTGATCATGGGTTCTCTTGTGGTTAGTTTAATTGAGAATTTTGGATATAGAAAATATTTTTTATGGTTTTTGGTGTCCAATAAATCCTTCTTTTCTTGTAAAAATAAGGTCGCTCTTGTTGTTCTCTTGGGAATGACATCAAATGGGGGAGAGTTCTTTTGAACTTGCGCTTAATTTCCATATCTTTGTGGGGAGTGCGGCTGTGGAATTATTTAGGGGTTATCTTGTATCTTTATAAACTCCTTGATGAATGCATTTAGCCTCGGCTTTATGATTGCATCTAAACAAGTTGATATGTACTTTTCTTTGGTCTTGAAGCGTCTTCGTGGAAATTTCATTAGGATCCCGTTTTCGTACCTTTGCCAATTTTAGACAAAAAGGGGGAGAATTAATGTGTAGTTCACACTACAAATACATATGATTTACGTGCTTTACGGGTCATTATGTAAGGGGGAGTGGTTTTCATGTTGAGACGAAAGTATTGACTAAGGGGGAGTGATACATATCACCATAGTATTGTTGTCGAAGTTGTGATATGAGAACTTTGATGTTGTGTAATAATACTATGACACTGTATAACAATGATCGATAGCTTTTGTTTTCTCATTGTTATGGCTACGGAACTTCAACAACTATGATGATGAATTGAACATCTATGGAGTCATGGGAGTACTTGGAAAAGACAAAGTTTTCAAGTAACGTTGAAGCACCAAGGAGATCAAGCATGTGGACGAGAAGCTACAAAGTTTTATTTATTTTGTAATCCATATGTATTGATAGTTTTGTCAGTAAAATTGACAAAGGGGGAGATTGTTAGAGCATTGCTCGGTCGAACTCGCATGCATTGCTATCTCCAGCATGTTTGTCAATATTAGTGATCAAAATTATATGTCTTGAGTTCTAGTATACTTATGACTAAGTCTCGGTCTAGGATAGTTAGGAATAGTTGAGCTCCAGACTCCATGACGATTATCTTGCAAAGACGAAGAACTACTCAAGGAACCAGTGGAACTTCATCCGACCAAAAGGTATGTGGAGACTTGAACTCATATTGTCACTCAAAATTCTATCTACTCTATCTCATACTCTTGAGACAAAAGTCGTATAAGTATGATAGTTTTCATAATACACATTTGCTATTTTGGGGCCGAGTTTACTCGCCTATCTTTTTCTCGAAATACGTGTTGGTAAGCTTTTGCTTTAACCATCTTCATATTTACCCGTGACGAAAGTCATGATGACGTTTCAATCTTGAAAATAGCTTTGTTGACGACAGTCGATTTTTTATGTCTAACGAATGTTATAACATTATAGAAGAATGTTTCAATGATTGGAATGTAGAGTTGAGAATATGTAACCACCTATGGATGTAAGCATACAGTGGGTTTGCACATTAGTGTATAAGCCCATGTGCCGGAAACCAAGTGCGTGCATATGTGTGCATGCGGTATTGGAGAAGGAGACAGGTTGGGTACGCGTACTGGCGGAAATTAACATCCGTGAAATTATGCTGAGTTTGAAGTTTACTAACTCAAAAACCAGTCACCTTAGGTACGCGTACTGGCGGAACTTTTTCACCCGAAAAAGTCTGCTGAGTTTGGAAACTAAAACCAACTCAAAATCCGGTAGCTAAGGTACGCATACCCGTACGCGTACCCAAGCTAGTTATTTCTCAAATAGGCAGTTCATGGACTTAAAACAATAAATTATAAGGAATGCAATCTTTGCAAACCGTGGGTATATTGTTCATGAATTGATTCAAATGAAGCAAACCGATTTTGTTTCAATTTTGTCCATGTATAAAGACCTAAGCAATTGAACAACTCTTGAACTAGTTCTTATGAGTCATTTGAACTAGTTATGAGAAAGATGAATACGCTTAATATGAAAGCACTCATATGGCCAACCATTGGTCAACCATTTGTGAACCAACCAATGTACACGTATAGGTACGGTTACTCAAACCTAAATGAATACATTTCATTTGTGTGTGACAAGCTAAGTTTCGATCTAACGGTTGAAAGATATTAGCTTGGATAACTCAGGTTTTTCATCTAATGGTGATTATTGAATGCTTTGTTACCAAGGTAACTTAGATTGCAAACCTTGATTTGAAAACTATATAAGGAGACGTCTAGCAACTGTGCAAAACTAATACCCACAACTCCTCTGTGATACTAGTTGGTCTGCTAGAGTCGATTCTCCTATAATCGTAGGTTTCTTCTCGAGACCCTGTCGATTAACGACTGAAAGACTTCATTGGGATTGTGAAGCCAGATGAAACTACTTCTCTTGCAGTTGAGCGATCTGATCTTTCCATTTTCTATCGTACGAGTTCACTTGAATAATTGACTTGAGATTATATCTCCGACAGGGCACGATAAAAATAAATCACAAACATCGTCGTCTCATCGTTTTTGATTCCACAATATCTAGTTTCGCTACCATACGATTTAGATTATTGTGAGGTGATTGATAATACTAGGTTGTTCTTCGGGAATATAAGTCCGGTTTATCAATTGGTTCTTGTTCACCTTGATTTTTATCAAAAGACAAAACAAAACTTTTAGGTTTATCTGTGGGAAACAGATTTATCTATCCTTGTAGACTTTTCTGTGTGATACAGATTTGTTTATTAAAGTCTTCGACTTTGGGTCGTAGCAACTCTTGGTTGTGGGTGAGATCAGCTAAGGGAATCAAGTGCGTAGTATCCTGCTGGGATCAGAGACGTAAGGAGCGCAACTGTACCTTGAACCAGTGTGAGATTGATTAGGGTTCAACTACAGTCCAGACCGAAGTTAGTTTGTGTTAGGCTAGTGTATGTAGCGGCTTAATACAGTGTGGTGTTCAATCTGGACTAGGTCCCGGGGGTTTTCTACATTTGCGGTTTCCTCGTTTACAAAATTTCTGGTGTCTGTGTTATTTTTATTGCGCATTATATTTTTTTATATAATTAAAATATCACAGGTTGTGCATTTGTATCGATCAATTGTGAAATCCAACCTTTGGTTGTTGATTGGAAATTGATTGATCCTTGGATATTGGTCTTTGGTACCATCCAAGTTTATTATCCTTGTATTTGATAAAGACTCGCAGATTTCTATTTGCTTGAGTAAAATCAAATCAAGAGAGAGATATTAACTCCTCGATATAATTTTCTCTAGATCGAGTCTGTCTGTCTAGTTGATTCTCTAGAAAGTATATTGGAGTTAGTCAATACAGATTGCTAACCGAAATATTGGGTGTGTAGATGGTGGATTTTCATTTAAGGCTAAAATTGTAAAAGACAAATTATACGCTTGACATCCTGCAAAGGATAAAGCCATTAATAAGTGATGAATACTTCTTCACTTTACTAATTCACCTAGAATTGAGCATGTGGCAACAATCCCAGTATTCTGTGAATTAAATACACGAAATTCATCCAGGATGGAGCATGTCGAAACAATCCCATATACCCTGTGAATTTACAGCATTATTAATTAATGCATGACCAGCCTTGTATTTCCTGTGTTGTTCCCGCTGAACTCTCATTATGAGTGTAGCATGATGACTGAGTATTGCTCTCAGCAGAGTAACACGAATCTCCAAGTGTTAATAGTGAGGCATGCACGAAATACCCGTACAGGCTACATCTCTCGGTGTGTTATACTAGCCCGATTGAGCATACATCTCTCGGTGTGTTATACTAGCCCGATTGAGCATCTGGACTGTCCATATCAGTCTCAGAAACAATCACGACCATCCAACTTCACCAACATGATTGGATGGCTTAGATCGAATCCATAACCCTCAAGCAGGTATTGGAATGTTCAACACCAGACCAATGCGGACCCCGCATGGTCGGCCTCCCCAAAAGGGTAGCTTGGCTTGCCAATTCGTCCAGCCAAAGCAGCGTGGACGAGAAACCCTAAATTAGGGTTTGCAGCACATTACATGTGTCGATCAGTCTCAACCATCCATCTTCGCAGGCATAGATGTAGATTCAAAGGGCCCAGAGCATGTCAACACAAACACCGTGGGCCCGTCTAGATATATGACCGATCGGTCAGGACCAAACATGGATGGTTGTATCAATTCGTGCGCCCAAACAAGGCATGATGCACGGCTGGCAAAACCCTAATTAGGGTTTTCGATCACGAGCGTCCATTTTCACCTGATCGAACGAAGGGTCTAGGAGTCGATTAAGCAGGTCCAGTGAGTATCAACACGATCATTGTGGGCCCACATATCTCCACACCCGATCGGCCAAGGCATATCATGCCTCGTCGTCTCGATTCACATGCCCAAACTAGGTGTGGTCACACCTCCCAAATGCAAACTAATCCCGACCACTCAACTTTTCCGGACAAATTGAGTGGATGAGATAACGTTTGTACGGGGTATTGAGGTACGGACGTGTACACCAGCCCGCCGTCTGTATACCAGACTAATCGGCCAAGACCGACCAAGCTTGGTCGTCTCTAAAGGTGCGCCCGAAGTTGGCATGACGCGCGGCTTTTGCAGCACCGGATTTCTGTCGCAAATTGATCTCAACCACTCAAATTCGCCGGAAAAATTGAGTGGCTTAGATCACACTTTCACGAGACAATGAGGTATGGGCGCCTACGCGTCTACACGCATGCACGATCGGCCCGGCCAAAATTGCGTCCCAATCTTGGTTTCGACCAAGCTGAAGAGTGATGCTTGCGCACCTCAAAGATCATCTCGTCCGTTCAACTTCACCTGTTTGGTTATACAACCCTGGTCATGAGTTAACTGGTCAATGAGGTGTTGCGGTGATTACCATCCGCCACTCTACCACACCAAGTGATCGGTCAAGTCAGGACTTACCTGTACAGACCCAAACGATCACTTGAAGATGGCTAGACACACATCTATTTTAAGACGCTTAATCGTGACTTACTCCATTAAGCCTTAAAACAGCGATGCTTCATACATGCTGAATATATTCGATGCATTACATGCATAGAATTCACGTGATATTTTACAAGTATCAAATTCCAAATAACTTAGTTATTTAACCTAGCATTACATGCTACCTTCTGTGGGTCCCACGATCCACACACTCGAGACATCAATCATATCACAAACTGGGGGATACATACTGGGGTATTGGTCTGGCAGTTTACAGCGTGCAGCGCACAACGCGCCATCACAAGAACGTGTCAGGAAGTCATGGATATGGTTAGTGATGATGGTAGAAGTGTGCAAGACTGATCGTGTAACACTAACACCCGCAACTCCACTACTCCATCACTCCACTTTCTCTATTTCCCACGAGATACGTGAGTAAGGCTCAATGACTTGTATAAATAGGTTCTCCTCCCTATTTCGACAAGACAAGACAACAGAAACCAAGTGTTAATACAATCGTATCCAAACACCAGAACTGATAGCTTACATTCTGCAAGCCAGTTCAGCTTTCTGATATAAGTCATAAACATCCAACACTTCCACATTCTCAACACCTTCTTCGCTTCCCTCCCTAAAATCAACTCCATCTCCTTCACTTTGTGACCGAAGCAAGTCTGGAACGACCATTTCTTGGTTCAGGCCGGAGTTGTACAAATTGATTTCTCGAATCACAAGCATTCCCGTGCAGTACATTTGTTTAGGGTTTAGATTTATTTCTCATCCACACACCCCAAATTACCAAAACCAGCAGAAATAGTTTTCACCCATAAACAATTGGCGACCACAGTGGGAGGTTAATCTCTCGGTTGCAAAATTGGATTCTCAATATTCATTCCAACCTTCTCGTTTTCAGGATAGATCTTGGGTCTGATTTAATCATTAGCGTGTTCAATTTCGGTTTTCGGTCTTCATTTCACGATGTATCCTCACCCGAAAACCACAGGTGATTTAGATATCGTGGAAAGTGTGGCTAGGATGCTGGAGGATGTCTTGGCGAATCAAGATGGTATCACTAGAAGGAAGAGCGAAACATTCCGCCTTTTGAATGATATAGCATCCCAATTACAAGAAGGATCGGCGAGCGTTTATCCAGACCATGCAAGAAACGCTTAATCCTTACCCAGAAGTCATATCTTTACCAGTGGAGATGCAGAAAGAGTACATGGCCACAGGGGACTTAGGAGAGACGAACAACATGGTCCAGCTGACGAAAGACACTCGAAACAACTACGTAGGGGAAAAGACTTGTCTGGGATGCCACAACGTCTGCCAGATAAAGAAACGGAACCTGCATCTTATGGATCCTTGCTGGAAGATTTGTATCTCAAGACCCTTGGTGAAGCCCTGAAGACTGTTCAATCCACAACGGCCTTCCATCCAAGTGAAGAAATGCTCGAGGAAGGTGAGATCAACCAAGGAACGCGTGAGTACAGAGGATGGGAGCGTTCAATTCGATCACTCAGCAGTGATACTACGACACCTTCCACACTCTGTCACCTAGTCAAGCGATCCACGGATATGATGGCACTTACTGGTCTTCCGACTCCGTCTCCGAAGCGTGCTTCATATCAAATCCACGTAGAGACACCACAACGCCCACGGACGCAGGATAAGATAGACTCAAGGTATCCGCATTTTTCGTTCCCAATGAACAAGATTTTGGAAATGCTGGAAGCGTGGGTACGAGACGGAAAGATGGAGCTACCTCCTATCTGGCATCCACCAACCGATCAGGAAATGATGGATCCAAGACATTGTCATTACCACCGGTTCATTCACCACCCTACCAGTGAATGCAACGCTTTGAAGTGCATTGTTCAGAAGAAGCTTAATTCAGAAGAATAGCTTTCCTTCTCTGAAAGTTAGTGCAGACGATTTCCTTGGAGAGGATGCTTCGGTTTCATACAAGTGAGGCTTTAAAAGCAAGTAAGTTCTATCAAACAATTTTACAAGAAACATAGTTTTAGAATTTACCGGGGACTTACATCCCACACGTGGAGAAAGAGGTTCGATGATCAAATGCCATGTTTGTTTCCCTTCATACTTTCCTTTTCGCATGACATTTGAAATTTCATATGACATGTGCAATCATTCATAACCAAGATGCAAATTCCATTTAGAATAATCCCTTTCAGAAAAGTCATTCACAAGACTATTTCAAAATAAACCAAAATCCAACCACCTATTAGTTCAAGACCTAAAATAAAATTGTGAAAGGAAATCCTCACAATCACTCAAAAAGCATCTAAAGAAATAAAGCAAGTAGGCGGAATGAATCCTTCAAGGAAAGTCCTTCAACATCAACTCATCTTTCTGAGCAAGAGAAGCTTTCATCTTCTGGAGCACGTCCTGTTTCAGCTTCAACTCCTTAGACAACCTCTTCTTCCTGACGAGCAACGCATTCTGTGGAGGGAATTTCACTTGCGATTTCTGAAGCTCCTGGATTTCAGAAAACCCTTTGAAGAACCAAGGAGCGTTGAAGTCATACTGGACAAACACGTCTCGATGGTACTTCCATTCTTCGATCATCTCCTCAGAAACGGTGTGACCAGTCGTGACGCTCATCCCTTGAATGGAGAATAAATCTTCTTGGACACGATTTACTAATGCAAGGCGACTTTTGAGATTCGTGGTGGTAGAAATGTGGTCGTGCTTCTTCCATATCGTTGTATACAACTCCTCGAACTGAGTGGGCACACTGAACCCCCCCAACCAACACGTGACCTGGACGAGGGACATCAAAGGGAGGATCGAAGATAGCCCCAGGAACAACAGGTTGCCTTGCCAATGCTTCATCAGAAACCTTGTCAGCTGCAAGAGGCCTTTCAGAAAAAGTCACCATGGCTGCCTTATCAATAAGGACCGTCTCAAGAAGATCTTTAAGGGGAGTCGCCTCGACAGTAGCGATAGCAGATGTTTCTTCTCCCGCATTTTTACGGATGTCTACTTCACTCTGAGTGCTGATTTCCATCACGACCTCGTCTACAAGCTCACTAAGGTTACCACTTGGGGAAGCATTTCGTCCAGTCGAAATTGCGCCATCTCTGTCATCTGGAAAAGGACCGGTATCACCAGACTTCTCACCTGTATCACCAGATTTCTCAACATGAGGATCAGTGTCACTAGACTTCTCAGCATAAAGATCAGTGTCACCAAGCTTCCTAGTACAAAGGTCAATATCGCCAGACTTCTCACGAAGATCAGCGTTACCATACTTCTCGTTCTGAATTCGCGCCAATCTTGTGAAAACATTCTCTTTCGGAATTCCCTGATTTCAAGCAAGGATCGCTCTTAGAAGAAATTACTCTGGAAGAATGAAGGAATCGACAGAAAGAGATTTAAATACCTGCACATTGGAAGAATTGAGGATCACCGAATATCATGCCCGCCTCTTATACCTCCCTCCTGCTTGGGGACTGCAATCATCAGCTCTGGTCCGTTTACCTGGGAGTGGCTTCAACCGGAAATGCTTTTTCAAAACTTCAGGAGATGCTTCGCCTCGAGAAGCTGTTACGACCTCCTCCGAAAACTTCTGAAAATCTAACAATTGTTTCCTCCAAAATTCCTTATACCTATCGGATACCACATGGTTTCTCCCGATAGGCCAGAAGGGAAGACTCTGCAATGCCAAAAACATGTCGGCATTAAGAATACCCGGGAGAAGTTCTTTCGGAGCCTCCGACGGACGAAGAAATGGAACACCCTGGCCAAATCCCATTTGCCGAGCAGCCTTGTCAATGTTGTACGGAGTCACAGTAAATGCTTCGTTGAATAGAGACGGGATATATCCCTTAATGCATCTATGCAGATAAATAAATTCTCCAAATTTCATAGTCTTAACATCGGTACGCAACACAACATTAGGACCATCAGAAGCAATATCAAAAGTCTTCGGCTGAACAATGGAAGAGTGGATCGGCCCCCATGGATGGAAATCTATGGAAGACACATTGTCAAAGACATCCACGAGTTTCACACCGGTTTTGAGACGCCTCTTTTGCCAACGGAGTATTCTCGAACCACCATACAAACTGCTGAGCGAAGTTGCAGGAACAGGAGCATAACTTTTGAAATGTTCCCACAAAAACGCCTGAAGAAAAACGAAGTGGACATGCGAATCCACCTTCTTGTACCCGTTGGAAAGATACATGTCTATTGCTAAGGCATCCAGATGAGGATACATCGATCCAAGGAACAAGGCACCTAGGGGAATAACTTCAGCTTTTGCCAGCTTTATAGCAATCCTAACGAGGTCACCTCTTATGGTCTTCCTTCCAGAACCGTCGTCAAATATGTCTCTGGATATCCACAAAGACATGAATGCAATCACGCTGAGCACGTTTTCCAACTCCTGATCCGGTTTTGGGTCTGCAGGAGACCACTCCGACACCCACCAAGTGTAAAAACATCTCGCATATTTCTTCTCCTCCTTGTCCAAATCATCGAATTTTGTCGCCTTTCGAAGTATAGCGTCATAATCGCGACGTTCTGCGTCAGAAAGCTGGTAATAAAAACTTCCGGCGACAGGCAGGTTCATCAGTGCAGCTACGCTTTCCAGAGTAATAGTCATCTCTCCCCATCTACATATGGCTGTATGAGTAGAAGGGAGCCACCGAGAAATGAAAGTAATCAAGCCTGAAGCGTCTTTCTTAACTTCAAGAGTAGCAGATGCCATAACCGCATTGAGGATTTGCGCTTTGGTCAAATTAGCTTTAATACTATTATTGTTCAGCATGCATCTCATCCATCCTTCATAAGAACCCAGTGGAGTATGACAAATCTTGAAGTCAATAGGAGAAGGCGGATATTCATTCCTTCGAAAACAGAACCTCATCACAAGTGCTGAAGAAGAGGATGGATCAGCTTCCATATTTTCTGAACAAGAGAGCAGGACTATCTTGTGAGAAGGATGTTTCCTAATGTTCGGAAAAGGCAAGGTGAACAAATCATCATCAATGTTCGGCATATCTTTGAAGTTGTCAACACTTCCTGACTTGGCACCAGTATTATCCCCAGAAGACACCTCAACAGGAGTTTTTTTCTTCATTCTACAATAAAAGACAGGAGTCAGTACCGTATAAAAAAAATGAACGTGTAGTCATGCATGGCCGAACACGTTGGCATATACAAGATTGGAACAATCATGCAGGTAAGGCTGGTATTGAGCCACGTCAGCAAATAAGTCTGGTATTGATCAAGTCACAAGTCCGGTATTGATCAGGTCACAAGTCTGGTATTGATCAGGTCACAAGTTCGGCATTGATCAAGTTACAAGTCCGGCATACATCAAGTCACAAGGATTCAAACGAGGTTGGGATTAAGCCGCGACAACATACAAGACTGGTATTACTCAAACCGCAAAACTGGTGTTGGTCGAGGGCACAATGCTGGTATAAGGTCGACATTCAGTCAGTCATACATGGTGTGGGACCCGTTCAAATCAAGCATATATTGTGGGCCCGCATTTATTTGCACAACACGGTTTTCTTATATTCATGGCAATCGTGTCTACGAATTTAAGCCAAGGTTCTTTCCAAGCTATAACCTAAAAGCTAGGTTTTGCACTCAACGAGGGAAAAGGAGAAAGAGCAATATATTCATGGATTCCTGGTTTATTTTACTAAACAATCTTAGCAATATCCGCGTTTTATCAATTTCATTGAAATTAATCATACAAAGGGGTTTACCTAAGAACTAGGGTTTTACCTTCAAAAAAAAAAACGTGAAAGCAAAGAAGGACGAACGAAATACCTACCTCAAACACGTGCAACAACACCAGCGAAGTCCGGCGACAAAGATCGACGGATGCAGAAAGTCCGGCGGTGTCACGACGGCGGCGTCGGTAAGGGGGTGGAAACAAAGTCACGAACGGGAGCTCCACACACAAAAAAAAAATCGTGAGAAAAGGAAAAGGGGTCGGTCCCTTTTTATAAATTTTTTTTTTAGAAGAATCCCAATAGGACAAGGATTCCTCTTTTGATTGGATTTTTCTTTTGATTCAAACACCCAAGGAAGGAAAAGGGTTCCATGCTTGCACGGCGGCGTTTACATGGATGATTACTGCCGGTCAAAGATCTTCCGGGTAAACTTTCTTTATCTTGTCTTTCTCACATATGTATGTCACCATATCATGCTTACCCCACAATAGTATAACCATTATGTGTTAGGCAGGGGACTTAATGTTGATGGTGGATTTTCATTTAAGGCTAAAATTGTAAAATCCAAATTATACGCTTGACATCCTGCAAAGGATAAAGCCATTAATAAGTGATGAATACTTCTTCACTTTACTAATTCACCTAGAATGGAGAATGTGGCAACAATCCCAGTATTTTGTGAATTAAATACACGAAATTCATCCAGGATGGATCATGTAGCAACAATCCCATATACCCTGTGAATTTACAACATTATTAATTAATGCATGACCAGCCTTGTATTTCCTTTGTTGTTCCTGCTGAACACTCATTATTAGTGCATCATGATGACTAAGTGTTGCTCTTAGCAGAGTAACACGAATCTCCAAGTGTTAATAGTGAGGCATGCACGAAATACCCGTACAGGCTATATCTCTCGGTGTGTTATACTATCCCGATTGAGCATACATATCTCGGTGTGTTATACTAGCCCGATTGAGCATTTGGACTGTCCATATCAGTCTCAGAAACAATCACGACCATCCAACTTCACCAGCATGATTGGATGGCTTAGATCGAATCCATAACCCTCAAGCAGGTATTGGAATGTTCAACACCGGACCAATGCGTACCCCGCATGGTCGGCCTCCCCAAAAGGGTAGCATGGCTTGACAATTCGTCCAACCAAAGTAGCGTGGACGAGAAACCCTAAATTAGGGTTTGCAGCACATTACATGTGTCGCAAATCAGTCTCAACCATCCATCTTCGCAAGCATAGATGGAGGGTGTAGATGTAGATTCAAAGGGCCAAGAGCATGTCAACACAAGCACCATGGGCCCGCCTACATACATGACCGGTCGGTCAAGACCAAACATGGATGGTCTTCCCAATTCGTGCGCCCAAACAAGGCATGACGCACGGCTGGAAAAACCCTAATTAGGGTTTTCGATCACGAGCGTTCATTTTCACCTGATCGAACGAAGGGTCTAGGAGTCGATTAAGCAGGTCCAGTGAGTATCAACACGATCACTATGGGCCCACATATCTCCACACTCGATCGGCCAAGCCATATCATGCCTGGTCGTCTCGATTCGCACGTCCAAACTAGGCGTGGTCACACCTCCCAATTGCAAACTAATCTCGACCACTCAACTTTTCCAGAAAAATTGAGTGGCTCAGATCACGTTTCTATGGGGTATTAATGTATGGACGTGTACACCAGCCCGCCATCTGTATACCAGACTAATCGGCCAAGACCGACCAATCTTGGTCGTCTTGAAACGCGCG
This sequence comes from Papaver somniferum, assembly GCF_003573695.1. Lineage (NCBI taxonomy): Eukaryota > Viridiplantae > Streptophyta > Magnoliopsida > Ranunculales > Papaveraceae > Papaver > Papaver somniferum. The sequence goes on from NC_039359.1 coordinate 128,290,941, forward strand.
CCCGAAGTTGGCATGACGCCCGGCTTTTGCGGCACCAGATTTCTGTTGCAAATTGATCTCAACCACTCAACTTCGCCGGAAAAATTGAGTGGCTTAGATCACACTTTCACGAGACAATGAGGTATGGGCGCCTACACCGGCATGCCACCTACACGCATGCACGATCAGCCCGGACAAATTTGCATCCCAAGCTTGGTTTTGACCAAGCTGAAGAGTTATGCTTGCGCACCTCTTCATAAACCCTAATTCCACTAACGGTCGCAGATGAGTGTCTCAAAGATCATCTCGTCCGTTTAACTTCACCTGCTTGGTTATACAACCCTGGTCAGGAGTTAACTGGTCAATGAGGTATTGTGGTGATTACCATCCGCCACTCTACCACACCAAGTGATCGGTCAAGTCAGTACATACCTGTACAGACCCAAACGATCACTTGAAGATGGCTAGACACGCATCTATTTTAAGACGCTTAATCGTGACTTACTCCATTAAGCCTTAAAACAGCGATGCTTCATACATGCTGAATATATTCGATGTATTACATGCATAGAATTCACGTGATATTTTACAAGTATCAAATTCCAAATAACTTAGTTATTTAACCTAGCATTACATGCTACCTTCTGTGGGTCCCACGATCCACACACTCGAGACATCAATCATGTCACAAACTGGGGGATACATACTAGGGTATTGGTCTGGCGGTTTACAGCGTGCAGCACACAACGCGTCATCACAAGAACGTGTCAGGAAGTCATGGACGGTTAGTGATGATGGGAGAAGTGGGAAAGACTGATCGTGTAACACTAACACCCGCAACTCCACTACTCCATCACTCCACTTTCTCTATTTCCCACGAGATACGTGAGTAAGGCTCAATGACTTGTATAAATAGGTTCTCCTCCCTATTTCGACAAGACAAGACAACAGAAACCAAGTGTTGATACAATCGTATCCAAACACCAGAACTGGTAGCTTACATTCTGCAAGTCAGTTCAGCTTTCTGATATAAGTCATAAACAGCCAACACTTCCACATTCTCAACACCTTCTTCGCTTCCCTCCCTAAAATCAACTCCATCTCCTTCACTTTGTGACTGAAGCAAGTCTGGAACGACCATTTCTTGGTTTAGGCCGGAGTTGTACATATTGATTTCTCGAATCACAAGCACTCACGTACAGTGCATTTGTTTAGAGTTTAGATTCATTTCTCATCCACACACCCCAAATTACCAAAACTAGCAGAAATAGTTTTCACCCATAAACAGGGTGTGGTTGTTAGACCCCCGCATTTTCAAGAGAAGTTATAAATCTTATGTTGAGTCATATCACACTAATTGTTCTCCTGTTGGTAACTGGCATAGAGAATAATTTTTGTCTATGATTATTTTTCTCACAAAAATCTTGTATCTTAGTGCCTCTAACATTAAGATCACTATTTTTAACTTCTTTGTTCGTAACTGGCGAGAAGAGAAAAAAATATTGGTATACTTATTTACTCTGTTCATAACTGACGAGTAAATTTGTATATACAAGGAAAATCCTTCTTTTGTGATTAGAATTAAGGTCGCTCATGTTGTTCTTTCGGGAATGACATCGAATGGGGGATAGTTTTCTTGAACTTGCGCTTAATGGTAATATCTTTATGGGGAGAGTGGATGTGCAATTGTAGGAGATTCTTATACCTTTACGTCTCCTTGAGGCAAACCGAGGTTACTTGGTGATATCGTCTAAATTAAATGTTGGTATGTGTCCTCTAGTCTTGAATACTCTTTTATTTAATTAATCTTGATCCCGATTTTTCGCATTTGCCAATTTTATTGACAAAAGGGAGAGAACTATTAAGTAGTATATTACTACATTACATATGGATTTTCGGAAAATCATATAAGGGGGAGTGGATTATTATCTATAGGTTTTACCTATTTTGTAAAGGAAGTAAGTATTAGCTAATGGGGGGAACATATCATCGTAGTATTGCTTCAAAGTTGTGGTGCAGTTGAACTTTGAGGAAGGTAACAATACTAAGTTTCTGTATAACAACCGGTCAGCACAGTGTAATTAATTACCTCATTCAAATAAATTTTTTTTGAGTATTATCATAAGTTGTTATCACTAAGGATCTTCAACAACAAAGGTGCTAAATGAACATGTGCAGAACCACAAAAGAGCTTGAAGTACGAAGAATTCAGGATGTATGTTGAAGAACCAAGGAAATCAAGCATAGTGGATTGAGCTGAAAAGTTTATTTATTTTTGAATCCATATGTATTGAATAGTTTGGTCACTAAAATTAACAAAATGGGAGATTGTTAGAGCAATGCCCGGTTGAACCCAAAAGTTTTGCTATCTTAATCTTGTTGTCAATGTTAGATGATCAAAACTATATCTTGATTTCTAGTCTACTAAGTCAAATCTCGGACTAGGTTAGAATTTGGTAGTTGAGTATCAGACATCACCCTCGAATACTGAAGATCGACGAAAACATTTGAAGAACTTCTGTATCAGGTATGTGAAGACTGAACCATTCTTATAGGGTTTTGTTATCTTGTGCATACATGCACAAGATAAGAGCTAATCATTAGCTCACTTTTTTTGTTGGATGAAGTGAAATATAATAAAATTAGAAGAGAGATAGTGTTCATATAATATATGTTACTTGTTTAGCTTTCCACTAATATCATTATTTAATATTTTATTTGAACCCTTTCTCTCCTAATTAATATATTTTTCAATTTATTTACTAAAATCTTCTAATTATTAAAATTTTAATCTAAAATTATTTTCGATAATCAATAATTATATGCGTTTTATTTTATAATATTTAGCTAATTATTAAGATATAAGTATTTTTCATATTATATAGTGCATATACAAATTAACCGAACTTCCATTCAAAATTGAATTTTGGTCCAGTACCTAAAAACTAAAAATGAATCCGTCCCAGTTTTAATTTTTTTAATTTTTTAATGCATGTCAAATTTAAGTAATAAAATTCCTTTTCTAGATTCTGTATACACATCAATATAGATTTGCTCAACTGATATGTAATTTTCAAGTTTGCAAAATAGGTTTATTTTATCGAATAAAACATTGATTGGGTTTTAATAACGAACGAGCAATATATGTGTTAGAGCATTGCTCGGTCGAACTCGCATGCGTTGCTATCTCAAGCATGTTTGTCAATGTTAGTGATAAAAATTATAAGTCTTGATTTCTAGCCTACATAGCTAAAGGTCTCGGATTAGGATTGAAAGTGTAGTAAATCTCAAGAACTACATGGCAATCATCATACAAGACGAAGGACTGCTCAAGGAACTGGTGGATCTTCATCGACTAAAAGGTATGTGGAGACTTGAACTTATCTGTCACTCAAAATTCTATCTATTCTATCTCCTACTCTTGAAACAAAAGTCGTTTTGATATATAGACTTTCATTATGCACATTTGCTATTTCGAGCCGAGTTTATCTCGCCTATCTATTTCTCGAAATATGTGTTGGTAATTTTTCGTTTTAGCCGAATTCATCTTTACCTAGTGACGAAAGTCATCTTATGTTTCAATCACTTTGAAAATTGCTCTGACGAAAAATGGTATGTGAATAACGGGTATATCCGTCCTCTGAGAATGTTTCAATCATTGAAATGAGAGTTTAGATTACATAACCATTGGTAGGATATAAGAATTATTGTGGAAACACATATATGTATAAGTCCTTATTCCTTGAACCAAAGTTTGCGAACTTTGTTGATCAAGAGAAATGGAAGTGGCGTGAGCCAAGTCCGCGAACTGGCGGAAGTTCTCGACCCGAGAATTTCTGTTGGATTTTGTGAACTCCTTCCATGAGCTTAAGTCCGCGAACCCAGTCCGCGAACTTGAACAGGTTATATCTAAAACCGGTTGTTCTTGAACTCATGTTTATTTAAACTAAGGAATGCTTTTGCAAACCGTGTCTATAAAGTTCATGAACCGATTCGAGTGAATCAAACCGTTTTTGCTTCGATTGTGTCTTGTGTAGTTACATAAGATCTAAGCAATTGAACAACTCTCTAACTGGTTCATTTGAGTCATTTGAACTAGTTATGGTGAAGAATAATATGGTTGATATGAAAGTAATCATATGGATAACTATTTGGTTGACTTGTTGAACCAACAAATGTTAATGTTTGGGTACGGTTCATAAACCCAAAATTGGACATTTCATTTTTGTGTAACAAGCTAATTTTTCGATCTAACGGTTGAGAAATATTAGCTTGAATCTAATCAGGTTTTCATCTAACGGTGAATATTGAATGCTTTTTACTAAGCTAACATTGATTGCAAACCCTGATTTGAAAGTGTATATAAGGGAGAACTCTAGCAACTGGGAAACCTAATCCCCACACCTTACGTGTGATACTAGTTGCATAGCTAGAGTCGATTCTCCTTTAACCTTTGGTTTATTCTTCTAAACCAGGTTAATGACTTAAAGACTTCATTGGGATTATGAAGCCAGACCGATACTACTTTTACCGTAGTTGTGTGATCTGATCTTGATGTTTCTATCGTACGAGTACAATTGAAATAATTGGCTTGAGATTTAATATCTCCGATAGGCAAGATAAAAGGTAATCAGAAACAAACTTCGTCTCATCGTTTGTGATTCCGCAATATCTTTTTTCGCTTCATCGATTAAGATTATTGTGAGGTGATTGATAATACTAAGCTGTTCTTCGGGAATATAAGTCTGGTATTATTGATTGGTTCCTGTTCACCTTGATTTATCAAAAGACGGAACAAAACTCGTAGGTATATTCGGGGGAGACAGATTTATCTATTATCGTAGACTTTTCTGTATGATACAGATTTGTTTATTAAAGTCTTCGACTTTGGGTCGTAGCAACTCTTAGTTGTGGGTGAGATCAGCTAAGGGAATCAAGTGCGCAATATCCTGCTGGGAACAGAGGCGTAGGAGAATAACTGTACCTTGGATCAGTGTGAGATTGATTGGTGTTTAACTACAGTCCAACCCGAAGTTAGTTTGGAGTAGGCTAGTGTCTGTAGCGGCTTAATACAATGTGTGTTCAATCTGGACTAGGTCCCGGGGTTTTTCTGCATTTGCGGTTTCTTCGTTAACAAAATTCTGGTATCTGTGTTATTTCTATTCCGCATTATATTTGTTATATAATTGAAATATCACAGGTTGTGCGTTGTTCAATCAACTAGAATATCCGACCTTTTGGTTGTTGATTTAAATTGATTGACACTTGGATATTGGTCTTTGGTACCATCCAAGTTTATCTCTCTTGTATTTAATCGAGACTCGCAGTTTGCTTGAGTAAGATTTAAATCGAAAGATAGAGATATAAACTCTTTGATATACTTTTCTATTGATTGAGTCTGCCTGTCTAATTGATTCTCATAAAAGTATATTGGAGTTTGTCCATACAGATTGCTAAGAGAGATATTCGGTGTGGTTGTTAGACCCCCGCTTTTTCAATTAGTATCAGAGAAGGAAAACACGTTTAAGACCTTACAAGTCTGTGTTTGTAGCAATCTGAGTCTGTGGACAGAATATCTTACACGCATACCAATATGCCTTCTAAAGCTTTTAACTATGACAAATGTCTTGAAAATACCTCAGAGGATCACTCCTTAGCAGATTCTTCTGAATCCCGAGGTAAGGAGGTTGTCCCATATGGCGCTGACATCTCTCTCTCTGATGAGACATTAGGCACTATGGCAAAAGCTGAAAAGGAGCTCACTAGAATCTCAAAAAACACTGCTGAGATTATTGATTTTCAGGATCATGATCAATAATCTCTTGATCGAGAACATGAACACTGCTGAGATTATTGATGAATTTGAAAAGTCTCTTGATCGAGAACATGAACTCTACAGCATCATTGAGTCTTTCTCTAAGAATATTGAAAAACTTCTCCAGGAAACTACTCAACAGCGTGAAAAGATTAATGTTCTTGAAGATATTGTTAAGGAAGACTCAATTAGAGAGAAACTTTTGATCGAAACTCATCCATCATATCTTAACAGACTTCGTGTTGAAAAATAGAAACTAGAAGCATCTCTCACTCTAGCTCATGAACAGTGTAAATCCTTGGAAAAGGAAAACTCTGTTCTAAAGAGAAATTTTTCTGTACATACTAACTCTCATGAGTTACAGTACATGACGAAATGTTCTCCAGAAGAAGATTGTGTCAAGAAATGTTTGCATAACTTACAATCTTCTCACATGGATATGAAGTTAAAACAGGTGCCAATTGTTGCTTCTCCTCCACGAACATGTATTTTATGTGGGAAAAATAATCACTACGCTATCCATTGTTTTGCCAGAAAGAAACAAATTTCTAAACTTCATAATTTGTTTCTTTACACTGTCAATGGGATAAATAGTCCATCGACTACTGCAGTGAATCGCATGCCCACAGAAAACCAGATACCTTATAAACGTGATCTCTTTCTTAGAAATCATCACAGGAATCATATGCTTTCTAGTAGTATAAATTCTTGTACTGCTGACAAAAGCATTCCCTGTGTTTATAAGAATGTTTCTGGTAAATCTAAGTCTAGAAAATGGATTCCTCTCTATTCTGATCCTCTTGAACCAATTGCAAGAGGCCCTAGATTTAGTCCTCATAGAAACCACTATGATGGATATGTTAACCACACTGTGTCTTACTCTTCTGGGATGAAGGTTAACCAAAGAAAGGCTAAGAACACAAAGATCAAACTACCAGATGATATGTATAATTCCTTTCTCGATGATCATAGTGGGATTAATTTCCACTCTACCACCTGATTCCAGGTATTCTTTTCCTTGTTTCTAACTTGAGAGGTACAAGGAAAATTATTGAGAAATACTCAAGTATGTTGTACATTATTTTCTTTCTGTTTTAAGTTTTCTTTGTGTTGACGGTCCATAAACATCCGCGTCCTCCTCCTGTGAGTTCTTAGGGTTTCCAACCTGTGTTTACTAACACATATATATTACTTTGTTCGGTTTTCCTTTCCTTAAAAAAAATAATATGGAGAACTCTGCAAAATCTCAAGAGATTGTGAATATTGATATGGAGGAAGACACTCAAGGACGTGAGTCAATTCAAGAGCTGTATCTAAAGAAGATGATAGAAAGAAAGGATCACAACTCCTGGATTGATGATTCTGTCAAGGATTTAACTCGTTTTCAAAACGATTCAAAGGTCGAGTTTGCAAATCTGCAACTGCAAATAAACCAACTCCTAGATGGCCAGGCCAGAATCCTTGCAAATCAGAATATTCTGATACGGAATCAAAAGAATCTCATCATGGACTGCGTCAAATCTATACAACTTTCTCGGGTTGTTGATCGCAAAGTTAGTATTCTAACTCACGAACATGGTGTGTCTACAGTCCAGAGAATAAAGGAAATCAGTGATACCTTCTTTGATGGATTCATTGAAAGATACGAGGTCCTCAATGAACTCTGATTTTTCCTTTAGTTCGCCTAGTAAATCTTCTTTTTTCATATGTATTAATAATTTTGCCACTAAAATTGACAAAGGGGGAGATTGTTAGAGCATTTCTCGGTCGAACTCGCATGCGTTGATATCTCAAGCATGTTTGTCAATGTTAGTGATCAAAACTATAAGTCTTGATTTCTAGCCTACATAGCTAAAGGTCTCGGACTAGGATAGAAAGTGTAGTTGATCTCAAGAACTCCATGGCAATCATCGTACAATACGAAGGACTACTCAAGGAACTGGTGGATCTTCATCGACTAAAAGGTATGTGGAGACTTGAACTTATCTGTCACTCAAAAGTCTATCTATTCTATCTCCTACTCTTGAGACAAAAGTCGTTTTGATATATAGACTTTCATTATGCACATTTTGAAAAAGTGGGGGTCTAACAACACCACCCAATATTTCGCTTAGCAATCTGTATGGACTAACTCCGAAATAATCTGCTAGAGAATCAATTAGACAGTCAGACTCAATCTAGATTAAAGTAGCTCAAGGAGTTAATATCTCTCTCTTGATTTGATCTTTACTCAAGCTAAAAACAATAGCGAGTCTTTATCAAATACAAGAAATAACTTGGACGGTACCAAAGACCAATATCCAAGGATCAATCAATATCAATCAACAACCAAAGGTTGGATTCCTAATTGATGATCTTAACACACAACCTGTATATTATTTCAATTATATAAAAAATATAATGCGGAAAAGAAATGACACAAACACCAGAAGTTTTGTTAACGAGGAAACCGCAAATGCAGAAAAACCCCGGGACCTAGTCTAGATTGAGTACACACTGTATTAGGCCGCTACAGACACTAGCCTACTACAAGCTAACTTCGGACTGGACTATAGTTGTACCCCAATCAGTCTCCCACAGATTCAAGGTACAGTTGTACTCCTACGCCTCTGATCCCAACAGGATACTGCGCACTTGATTCCCTTAGCTGATCTCACCCACAACTAAGAGTTGCTGCAACCCAAAATCGCAGACTTGATAATAAACAAATCTGTCTCACACAGAAAAGTCTATCAAAGGATAAATCTGTCTCCCACAGAAAAACCTTAGGTTTTTGTTCCGTCTTAAGATATAAAATCAAGGTGAACAGGAACCAATTGATAATCCGGTCTTATATTCCCGAAGAAAAGGCTAGATTAATCTATCACCTCTCAACAATCCTTCTTGACTACACAAGCAGTTTGTCGAGGAATCACAAACAGTGACACGAAGATGTTTGTGACTTCTTTATCTTTCCTATCGGAGAACTCTCACGATCTCAAGTCAATCAATAGATTGTACTCGTACGATTGAAGATGCAAGATCTGATCACACAACTACGATAAAAGTAGTATCGGTCTGGCTTCACAATCCCAATGAATTCTTTAAGTCGTGAACCTGGTTTTAGAGAAGAAAACCAAAGGTTAAAGGAGAATCGACTCTAGCGAGCGCACTAGTATCACACAGACGTGTGGGGATTAGTTTTGCAAAATTCTAGATGTCTCCTTTATATAACATTCAAATCAGGGTTTTGCCTTAGTTACATAGCAATCCATATTCACCGTTAGATGAAAATCTGATTTAGATTCAAGCTAATATTTCTCAACCGTTGGATCGAAAACTTAGCTTGTCACATACACTTGGGTAAACGTTTTCTGGGTTTGTGAAAACCATGCCCAAACGTGTATGTTGGTTCAACATAGTAACCCAAAAGGTTAACCATATGAGAAATTCATATTAACCTAGTTCTTCTTCACCATAACTAGTTCAATTGACTCAAATGAACTAGTTAGAGAGTTGCTCAATTGCTATGAGATCTTATGTAACTACACAAGACACAATTGAAACAAAGATGATTCGATTCAATTGAATAAGCTCATGAACTTTATAGCCACGGTTTGCATAAAGCATTCCTTAGTAATTTAAGTTTCATGTTCAGAGCACATCTTTAGATCATAACCACTTAAGCTCATAAACAAGTTCGCGGACTTAAGGTAACCGGCAGAGTTTTCCAAACTCAGCAGAAAATATCGCCAAAGAGACTTCCGCCAGTTCGCGGACTAGGTTCGCGGACTTGAACTTCACGAATGAATGTGGAATCCCAGCAGAAATTCTCAGTACAAGAACTTCCGACAGTTCGCGGAATGATTTCGCAAACTGGGTTCTCGGACTTGGCAAAGCCAATTCCTCCGGTTTCTCTCAATCAACAAAGTTCGAAAACTTCGAATTAAGGAATACATGGTTATGTAATCTAAACTCTCTTCCAATCATTGAGATATTCTCAGGGGACGTTATATAACAATTATTCACAGACCGTTTCACGTCAGAGCAATTCTCAAAGTAATTGAAACTTTTCATGACCTTCGTCACTAGGTGAAGATAAACTTGATCAAAGCGAAATGTTTTACCAACACACTATTTCGATAAAAAAATAAGTAGTGAATACTCAGCTCGAAATGTCAAATGTATATGATCCAGTCTATATAGCGTACGACTTTTTGTCTCATAAGAAGTAGGAGATAGAATAGATATACTTTTGAGTGATAGATAAGTTCAAGTCTCCACATACCTTTTTGTTGATGAAGTTCCATGGTTCCTTGAGTAGATCTTCGTCGTTGTATGATGAATCTCCATGAAGTCCTTGAGCTCAACTACACTTTTCTATCCTAGTCCAAGACTTAGCTATAATAGACTAGAAATCAAGACTCATAGTTTTGATCACTAAAATTGACAAACATGCTTGATATAGCAACGCATGCGAGGTCGACTGAGCTATGCTCAAACAATCTCCCCCTTTGTCAATTTTAGCGACAAAACTATTAATACATATGGAATACAAAAAGGATAAACTTTAGTGGCTCCTGTTCCATAGTCTAATCTTCAACGTTCCTTGAAATCTTCGTCCTTCCAAGTACTCCAATGATCCCAAAGGTTGTAAGTTTAGCACCACCGTTGTTGAAGATCCGTAGCTATAACAATGAGAGAAATCGAGATTCTCGATCATTATTATACAATGTCATAGTATCATTATGTAACATCAAAGTCCAATTGCATCACGACTTTAACAACAATACTATGGTGATATGTATCACTCCCCCTTAGTGAATACTCCATCTCGATCATGGAAACCACTCCCCCTTACACAATGATCTGAAAACCATATGTATTTGTAGTGTGAACTACATTATTTCTCCCCATTTTTGTCAATAAAATTGGCAAAGGTAAAAGAACGGGATCATAATGAAATTTCCACAAGAGACATTTCATAGACTAAAAGAAAAAATACATGCCAACTTAATTTAGATGCAATCATAAAGCCGAAGTTAAATTCATTCATCAAGGAGTTTTAAGATACAAGATAACCCCTATAAAATTCCACAGCCGCACACCCCGCAAGATATTACCATTAAGCACAAGTTCAAAAGAACTCTCCCCCATTAGATGTCATTCCCGAAAGAACAACAAGAGCGACCTTAATTTCGAAAGAAAATAAGGATTTTTTTAATTGGACACCAAAAACCATAGGAAAATGATTTTCTATATCCAAAACTCAATCAAATTAATCACAAGTGAACCCATGATTAATTTAATTGGAATACACAACTAAATCAAACCATAAAAGTGATAAATTTAATTGATTGTGCTCAACATAAGTAAACTTACGGAGCTACAACTAAGATAACCACACGGAGATGACTACCTTAATCGCTCAAATACTCAACATAAGGAAAACCTTACGGAATATACGACTACATCAACCAATAGAACATGATTAATATAGCTGTTCATATACTCAACACAAGAACTTGTGGAATATATGAAAGACTCAACTAGATTAATTACAAGAGAACCTATAATTAATCTAATTGGAATACAAAACCAAACTAATTACCGAAGCAATCAATTTAACCGTCAAAAGATTTTGCTCGACAAAAGAAGACTTTCGGAGCCAATAACTAAATAACCAATCAAGATGATTAATTTAGTTAAAGAATGCTCAACATATAGCATCTCATGGAACAACCAACAAGGTCAATATTAATCGACATAGTTGTAAGGTGCTCAACATAAGATACACAATGGAGCCTTCACAGTAAAACATAACAAAATGGATCAATGAAGATCAATACCGTGGATAACATACAAGGATCTATTCTATTTTCCATCACTATTTGCATAACGACATAATAGACTTTATCCTTGTCAAACAAAAGATTTCATCCTATTTTCCATAAAATAAATGACTGCATAGGCATAACTTTTGTAATTGTCAAAAGTCCATTCGTCCTTTCATCAATACGAATTATGAACGACTTTACTTTTGACACAATATAGGACCTTCAAGTTCACGGACGCAAACAACACATATCCCATAAAAATATTGCAATACTTCAAAATAGATTAATACTGCAATAATATCATCCTACAAATATTTTTAGAATTTAAAAACCAATAAACCTAAAAAATAAACATAAGAAGATGAAAACAAAAATAGCTCTGTGTAGTCACAATCTTCGCTATTCAAAGCTCTAGTTATTCTTCCAACTAAACCAAAAAGAAAACGTACAAGGAATTAATGAACTTTTCCAAAGTTTCTTCAGAGAACTCCTTCTCGTTATTGAAAAGTCCATTGACAAAGGGATCATTTAACTCCTCCAAATCTTTTGAAAACACTGTCAATTTACTAAGTTCCTTTTCTAGTTTTCGTACAATGTTTGTAGATTGAGACAACATTCATTCATAGTGAAATATATCATCTAAGGATGTAGCGATTCGAGATTTTAAGTTGTTTCTTTTGCCGATGAAATCTTTTACCAGATTCCTGAAATTTTCATCACTTTGATAAGAAGACAGAACCACTTTAAGGAAAGATTTTTACCATTAATTGTAGTCATCACTTTCTTCAAACTTGTGGAGGGAATCCCAGTACACCGACGTACGTTAGCTGCCAGAGTTACGTTCCTGCTTGTGATGCATCTAGTAACAGGTGCCATGGAACAGAAATTTTTGAGATTCTCCGTTTGCGAATGACTAAAACCTTAGACAAACAAAAGCTTTTGTAGAGATATATATAGATAAAAACAAAACAATAACCAAAAATACACTCCTTGAGCCAAAAAGACGCATGTAGGATCAGAATCTCGCAGCAATAATGCCTTAGTGAAATTATTAACAACACAACACAACAGTGTCGCAGAATAACTTCATAAACGAAATAATAAACGACGTCAGCTAAATCATGAGAAAAATGTGATGGTCCTGCGAAAATTAGAGAGTTTGCGAGATTAACATTTGTAAGGATGCGAGAATGTCGCAAGTCATATCCAAAAATAAAGAATAGATTAGCTGTCATCCACTATGTAATTCCCTATAAATAGTCGCTTAGTTGTAAAGGAAAGGGGAGATCTTTTCTGATTGAGAAGCAAGTAAATAAGAGAGAGAAAATCTAGAGTAGTGGTTATTCTTGATTCCTTTATCTTTTCTTGTAAGATTGTTCAAAGATTCATCAATAAAATTAAGATTGTTAATCTAAAATGAGTTGAATGTTAATGAAATCTTGTGAGAGGTGTAGTGTAGGATTTCCTTCAACTACATAATGGCGCTAGAAACAGGGACAAATTGAAGATTATTCTAGAAAAAATTGAAGATTAATATTGAGATTTGTGAAGATTTGGAGTAATTGGTTAAGAATTTTACATAATCTCTTGCAACTCGTTAACATTGAAGAAATGGCTAGAAGAAGAAATACATCAGAACAACCAACTACTGTTAGAAGAAGCAAGAGAATTGCTGGAAGGGAAAGAAGTGAAATGGGAGAATCTACTAGAATGAGAAATAATGGAGAAAATCAAATTCAACCACCAGTTCAACAAACACTAATACAAGGAAGGAATACAGATTATGATAGGGTGAGTATACACACTTGGCAATCAAATTCAGCAGAAGAAGTAGAAGAAGAGCGGCAAACCAGAAACCATAGACAGGTAGAGAGAAATCAAGAAGCATATGAAGGAATAATTCATGGAGATGAGGAAATTGGAGCGTTAGAAACGTTGAGACGAAGAATACATGAAGAAAGAAGAGCTGAGGCAGAAGAACGTGCAAATCTAACAAGGAAAAATCACGAATTGAGGATGGAAAATATGAGACTACAGAGTAGAAGATCGAGAAGTATTACAAAATCATATTCAAGATCGACTAGAAGAGAGATGAGGCGAAACTCACCCACAATTAATGCCAGAAATAATATTCAAGAAGAAATATCAAATCCTAATGAAGAACATCGCAAAAATAGAGAAAGGACTGATGATCGTTACGTTCCACAAAATGAAACTTTTGATGATAGGAAAAATAATAGAAATCAAGAGAATGGACAACGTCAGGAATGAAATAATCAATATGGCGAAGGGAATCGAGAGGAAGGAAGGAGAATTTTACATGAGAGAGAATCTCAAAGAAATCAACAAACGATTAAAGAAGAAATTGAAAGACATTATGCTGAACAAGCACGTTTAATTTGCGAACGTGAAAGATTGAGAGCGGAAATGGAAGAACAAGAGCTTCAAGAGACAATTCGCCAGAACAATCACGACAATCGAGAAAGAAGGCGTACACAAAACCGGAATAACGGTAATATCAATGAAGAGTATGATAGAGTACAAAGGATGGCTGAAAGACAGCGAATGGAATTGATAAGAAATGAACAAAATCATGGAGGGGAAAATGAGAGACATCATCATATGCGAATTCAAGATAGAGATGAGGAAGAGAATCGCAGAAGAAGACGAGATGAAGATGATGAAGAAGAAATGCAAAATTTCGCTGGAGAAGAAAGATATGAACGCAGAAGAAGGGAGGCGAAATTAAAAAGACCAATGGATCAAAATTCAGGTGTAAATAAACAAATCTTAAAAGAATTAGAAGAAATGAGAGGAATGCTAAATAATAGAGGAGAAGTAGGCAGAAGACAATTAGATGAAGCTATAGAAGAAGCTGTGAAAAATCCATTTACAAGGGAAGTACAACTAGGAGGAATACCTCTGAAATGCAATTTGCCCGCATTAACCAGCATTTTTGATGGAACAACTTGTGCAATTCAACACATTAAAGCCTACGTGAGGTGCATGTTGCAATGGGAAAATCATGATGCCGTATTATGCAAGTATTTTGCATCCAGCTTAACAGGGGAGGCGTTAAAATGGTTCGAAGGTCTACTAAATAATACAATACCATCCTTCAATCATTTGCAGACTACATTCCTGGGGGCATATATAAGTAATAATTCTTCGCGACCTGGTATTGAAGACGTGTTTGGATTAAAACAAAGGATTGGTGAAAGTTTGAAGCACCTAACTAAAAGATGGAGGACTATGTGTAGCGAAATGGCTGGCCGTGTGGATGAGAGATATCTTATCTTATCATTTATCAATGCTATGTTTGCAACCAACCTATTGTATATCCAAATTTTCAGAGTCAAGAATACAATCACAATGACTGAATTGCGAGAACTTCAGGAAGAATATATTGATCTAGAGGAAAGGAAAAATGAAATGGAATCATATCCGGTTGCGAACACCAGTTCACAAACAGCGAATGCAAGCTTATTGCCCAAACTAATAAACATAGTGGCGAGCACTTCGCAAGTACAACAAGAAAAGATGACGGGCAACAATCAACAAAAACTGGTGGTTATGGGAAGCCGAGATCAAGAGGAGTGTGAAAGAGAAATAAATTTCTACAATCGTGGTGGAAATAACAAAATTCAAAGACTCGATCAGCCGCAAGAAACTTATGGAGGTCAAAGACAAAACTATAATAGAGGACAAGGAGGTCACAAGGTGGTATGGGAAGAAATCAAGATGCCACCTCTAAATGCAAGCGTGGAGAAAATATGGGAAGCTATAATTTTGATGGAGAATATACCAACACCATGGAACATGGGAATGGAACCACCTCCAAACCACAAAAGTCATGAGTTCTGTTCTTATCATCATTTTCATGGACATACTACAAATGATTGCAGAAATGTAAAAAGAATTATTCTGAGAATGATAGATCAAGGAAAACTAAACCACTTTTTGGTAGGGCACCCACAATATCAACCATATCCACCACCACCAGAGCATCACAAAATAAACACGATGAAAAAGAAGGAAACATTCTTCATAGAAGTTGGTGCAAAAGCAAAGAATCTATTCTGTCACTCTATCATACATTCATACAAGACAATTGAAGATTTTCATGACAATGTTTTGAGTAGAGTGTTCGCAAGAGATAATGATGGAAGAGAAATTATGAATATTGTGAAAATCTCTCCACTAGAGGAATGGCAGAAACAGATTATTTCTTTTACCGCAGAAGAAATCCCCGAAGGTGAAGAGTTACATGATAATCCATTGGTGGTAAAATTAGAAATTAATCCAAAACCAAAAGAAGATGAGGATGATGAAGCTGAAGCTGAAGATTCATGGGCAATTAATAGGATTTTAATTGATACTGAAAGCTCTGTGAACATCTTATTTTATCATACTTATAAAACTATGGGAGGAAGAGATGATGATCTTATACCATCAACATATAAGATATATGGTTTTAATGGTACTGCCAACAAGCCTAAAGGGGAGGTTACTATGCGAATTCCATTGAAGGGAATATCTTCTGAAATCCTATTCTGTGTCGTTGATGTAGAATCACCCTACAATGCATTAATTGGTCGACCTTGGCTACATGGGATTCTATGTGTAGCTTCAACTTTCCACCAGTGCATCAAATTCCCTCACCCCAGCGGTGTAGGAATCATAAAGGGAGATTGGGTTGAAGGAAAGAGGTGTTACGAAACTGAGGTAGAATCTTGCGAAGGAATAGCAAACAAGAAGGAAAGTTGGCGACACAAAATCAAAGAAACACAAATAAGTGAGAGGTTAATGGTGGATGCAATCGAAAGAAAAGAAGAATAAGAGATGTTGTGAAACTAATGCTAGCTCAGAATAAAAAATGGTGAACATACCACTACCAAGGAAGCAGTAGCAGAAAATTACAAAGAAGAAGAGGATGGCAAAGGTAATATATGAATGATTGATTTTTTGCGACACTCTCACAATAAATAAAATTCTCAAAAATACATTTTATTGAATGACAAAATTGAGATTGCGAAATGCAAATAAGATATGATGATGTGCGAGAATCTCGCAGATATAATGAATTCTACAAAAGACAATCAGAGAACAATGACAAAAGAGAAAGGGGCGAACCTTTATGGCGTACACCCTAGTTCGCGAATACAATTTCGCAAGAGTCAAATGTAAGACCTAAAGCACGTCATATAAGGGGGTACCTGTTGCATGGCTCAGGGAAAGGCTACACCGCCACCGGAACCCGAGTCATGGAGATTTGGGGTCAATAAAGCCCATCCGGGAGAGGAACCTTGGATTCTCAGCTTAAGCATATGACTTAGGTTGGGCGACTAAGGTAATAAGGACTCTCCCAAGGAGTACAGAATCTGATCAAGGATCCGAGGTACACGGTTGAGTCAAGAGTGCCAGGGGCGTCTGGAGCGTACCTTTCCATTCTTGACAAGTCTTGGCCTATACTGCACTCGTCCCGAAGAAAACCCCACTTAGGGTGCAGTCTCGTAACCATAAACCCTATAGGTAAAAGGGATAAGAGGCTGCGAAAAAAACTGGTTGTTGTTAAGACTGGATGGGAGGAGCTAACCTTGTATGGTAGAAGTACGCCTCCTTGAAGGGGCAACCAGGGGGGAGATAAGGGCAACACCCTCCATTAGGGAGCTGATAAGTTTCTTAAGACGCAAATGTCATGAGGATTCTTACTCGCAAGGGTATTAAGGCTTGTCATATTTGTGCAACAATCCTGAAGAGGCAATAATACTAAAGAAAAAGATAAGACGAGATCAATGGGTTTTCGCATGAAAGTGCGAAGACGTCCTGCGATTTCGTCGCAAGACGGCAATGTAATGGGGCTTTATTTTCGCAAGAATATTTAGGCCTGTCATATTGTCGCAACATTCCTGAAGAGGCCATAATACAAAAGAAAAAGTTAAGGCAAGATCAATGGGTTTTTGCATGAAAGTGCAAGGACGTCCTGCGATTTTGTCGCAATGACAAGAGGTGGCATAATAAGACTTTTAACTAGGAAGGCAAAATAAGACCACACAGGGATGAGATTTTGAAAAGAATCAAAATTTACTTTGCATATGATTGCGAAATTATACATAAACAACTGCGAAGTTGAGGCACAAAATAAGAAAAATCTGCAAAATCTCTCATTTAGATACAAATAACAGAGGCAAGTATGGGAATGAATGAAATTAGAAAATGTTATTTGTCTCCACATGATAGATTAACGCAAAAATTAAAAAATTAATGATTATATTAATTAGCCATATTGCAAGGAAGAATTGTTTTAATGAATGCAGGTCAAAATGAAAGAAACTCATATATTAAGGAATATGGAGAACCAAAAGAATTCGCAAATATACAGAAAGAAGGAATAAATGTACAAGTATTACAGAAGATTAAAGAAAGAAACAAAGATTACTTCTTAGTTGATCCTTCATCATCTTCATCAGACTTGTTCCCTTCTTCGTCTGCATCAGAACTTTTATCTCCATCAGAACCTTCATCACCATCAGATTCTTCATCATCAGCTTCGCTATCAGAAATAGTCAGACTAGGAATGTTCTTTGGGATCTCCTCCAAGAGACAAGGATAATCAGAATGAGGAATACTATGGTCATCACAAACCATTTGAATAGTTTGATTGCGAAAATGCAGAGCATCGTTCTTAAAGTTCGCAACAGTGATCTTGATTTGATTCTTTAATCTAGAATACTTATCGTTGCGAGAAGAAAGATTCTTTGCGAGTTCCTCTTTTTCAGCTTCAAGTTCCTCAATTCTTTCGCGATATCTACTTTCAGATCTTGAGCAAAAGGCAATCAATTAATAACTTGATGAAAATTCATAAGAAACAAAAGATTAGTGAAGAAGAACAGTTAATAACCTTCTCTGTCAGAAATCATATCTCTAATCAAGGTGTATGCTCAACTTGGAGACTAACATTTACACCTAAATCTTTTCTGGCATCGTCTAAGATTTTCGCAGCCCAAGCGAATTCATCCTCATTATTTATAAGGACGAGAACGAATTTGGTTTTCTCTTTCGCAGAGCTCGGTATTCTTGCGGTTAGCTTCATCTCGTTCAAGTTGAACTTCAAGAAGGGTCTCTTGGAATTTCGCCAAAGCCTTAGCACCTTGATCAGAGATGCGATCCTTATCATCTATGAGACCGCTAATTTTGGTTCTTAGCTCATTGATTTTCTCTTTAGAATTAAGAAAGACGCTTAAATCGGTTGGCTAAAAACTAGATCTATGGTCAATCTCTAAGAGGCGAAATTTGGATCTCAGTTCATTCAGAGAAAGAGATGAAATTTTATCATTTGAGAAACTATTTAAAGATTTATTAAGACGCTCAAGAAGGGTATCATTATCCAAGGCATTAGGAAATGAACGAAGAATGGTAGCTTCATCAGAAAACCATAAATGTCTGCAAAAAGGATCAATCAAATAAATAAAACAACAGGATGAATGAATGAAGGGAAAGGAGAAAATAAACATACCATAGAGTTGATTATTAGCTTGCTGAAGACTAGAGATTTTATTCTTGTACGAAGAAGAATCAATTCTAGTTTTTGTTCTTCTCGCGAAGACCTTTGACTTCAATTTCCAATTCCTCATTCTTTGCACGAAATTGAAGATTCTTCTTTTTTCAAGAATTTCGCGTCTCCTCTCCAGATATGAGGCAACACGAAAGAAGCTTTTCCAGCCTGCGAGAAAATGTAAAAAGTATTAAAATAGAAAGAGATTTTGAGTTACATAATGAAGAAGTAAAAAGACGAAAGCATACCAGACTATTAAGAGAATGCAGGAAGTTGGGAGTCACGATCTAGAAACTCCGCGAAGAGAATTATCACCATCCATAAAGGAACATCGCAAATGTAGCGAGATTTGCAGGTATTAGCGAATTGACTATCCCATTCCTTGCAAGAATCAGAAAAGAGGCCAGAGAGCTTAGCCATAGAAGATTCAGATGGAGAATCTTCATTTGCAGCAAGGTCATCATTATCCTCATCCTCATCACTCTCGGAGTTTTCATGAGAAGGAATATTTGAAGGAGAGGAAGAACGGATTTTCTCTTCTTTGAAGGAGGAGCAGTTGGTTTTTCCCTGCGAAGAGCACCTTTGCCTTTATCACCAGTCTTCGCAACATTGGCAGGCTCTTCTATTTCAGCAATAATCTTCACACACAGATAGAAATAAGAAATAGAGGTAACAGTATACTGTTTAAAATCATAAGAGAATATTT
Organism: Papaver somniferum; assembly: GCF_003573695.1. Lineage (NCBI taxonomy): Eukaryota > Viridiplantae > Streptophyta > Magnoliopsida > Ranunculales > Papaveraceae > Papaver > Papaver somniferum. The sequence continues at coordinate 128,310,812 of NC_039359.1, forward strand.
CTTACCTCATCAGTGTATGAGCGAAGAGCTAACAAGGTACTAGCCTTCCCAGTCCTGTGATAGCTATCTTTCAGTTTCTGGATCTGTAGAATGTCGCAAGAATCAACGAACAAAAGAATAAAGACAAATAAAGAAATATAAAGTGGGTGAAACTGGAAGAGACATACCTCTTTCTCCTTCTCGGGCCAAGAGAATACCCAAGGTTGATAAGAAGCAAGATTCTCAGGAAGAACATTTGACCCAGCAATGTAAGGTCCTTTCAGCATCAAGGGAAAAACACACCATTTATCATCTTTGGATTGGCGAGGAGTTGTGTTCTTACCAGAGTGCCAATCAATGTCTTGCATGAGTATTTTAGCTTCATCAATATTATCTTTCCTTTTCAAGCGAATACCCCAGCGAGTATTCTCTTTCTTCATGGAGATCAATTCATAATTTTCAAAGAAACTCGTTACTGTGTATTTTTCAGCAATTATCTCCAAGCCTGCGAATTTAGGATCCCTAAGTTCTTTAGAGTAAAGAGATCCTTTACCAGCACCACGGTTAGCGAACTCCAACATCAGATGGATGCAATCCCCACTCAATTGGAAGATAGCTCGCGAAAATCCCGAGTGAGCGAGAATTTCATAGAACAGAGGAATATTTGGGTCATAAAGGGGAATGGGGAGACCTGCGAGAATTTGACCTAGCAAACTATTATTGATTGTTCATCACAATGTTGATCAGAGAAAAGTTTGATAGAAAGAATTGACTTGGCACTTTCACCAGGAATGGTAGAAAGTGTGAAACCTTTCTCAGCAAGATCTTTTTGGACGTATTTTAAGTTTTTCTCATGTTTGTGGCCACTTGGAGGCATATTTGAATATAGAGTATGGGAATCGATAAAAAGTAAGAAGATTGAAGAGGGAAGAATTACAGTAGCAGAATTCACAGAAGAACAATAGAGTTGCAGAGATGAGAGAATAAAAAGAGAAGAGAAAGTAAAAAGAAAATGGAAAGAAGAGTAAGAAGAATATATAAAGAAGATTTTTTTACTCGAAGAAATAAACACCATTAATGCGAAAATACGTGAGCGGTTGAAAAGCAACGGTTACAGAAGACGTTTCAAGAAATAGATGGAAGAAAGAATACGTGTGATAAATGCAGAATATGAAGAGATGAAAAACTGCGACATTTCTCACATCATTCTCTACTTCGTAGAGAATACATGAGAAGAGGCAATATGTAGGATCAGAATCTCGCAGCAATAATGCCTTAGCAAAATTATTAACAACGCAACACAGCAGTGTCGCAGAATAACTTCAGAAACGAAATAATAAACGACGTCAGCTAAATCATGAGAAAAATGTGATGGTCCTGCGAAAATTAGAGAGTTTGCGAGATTAACATTTGTAAGGATGCGAGAATGTCGCAAGTCATATCCGAAAATAAAGGACAGATTAGCTGTCATCCACTATGTAATTCCCTATAAATAGCCGCTCAGTTGTAAAGGAAAGGGGAGATCTTTTCTGATTCAGAATCAAGTAAATAGGAGAGAGAAAATCTAGAGTAGTGGTTATTCTTGATTCCTTTATCTTTTCTTGTAAGATTGTTCAAAGATTCATCAATAAAATTAAGATTGTTAATCTAAAATGAGTTGAATGTTAATGAAATCTTGTGAGGGGTGTAGTGTAGGATTTCCTGCAACTACAACGCAAATCCCAATTTTCTCAAGACAAACATGGGGACGCGAACGTCTAGGGTTAGGTGGAAACGATGGGACCAAAAGGCTCCCCTTGTTTATCCCACAGTGACTTTCTAAGGTAAGACACATGAGCAGAGGTTCTTCTTCTTTTGTTCCTGGAAGTGCTTGTTACATAGGACTTGCTACCGATATAAGAAGGTTGAAAGGACAAGGAGCATTCCGTAGTAACAAACGTTTCTTTGGACTCAAATTCTTTAACTTGTAAGTGTTCTTGAGGAATGAGCCTGATATTATCTCTGAAACTGTCTAAATAATCTCCCTTATTCCTGGAAACATATTTAGAACCAATATTATAGACTCTGGACTTGTTCGGTACAAGATTCCACACAACTTGTCTATGAAGTTGATCTAAATCATCATCCATTGTCTTTTTCCAGGAGAGGTTGTTTAGAATTGTATCAATATTTTCTGGTTCTAATTGAGAAGAATAACAACCAATCGGAAGTTCTCCTTTTGTTCTGATTTTAGAGTCTACTCCTCTTTTAAAAACGATAGACCACACACACAGTGGAGAATCGCCTAGCACATGTAGAAAAAGACCACAACGACTGTCACTACACCATTGAAGGGAAGAGGTAGAGTACAAGGCAAGATTACTCATATTATAAGTACTTTTCTGTTTGGAATTTCCTGACATAATTGTATGTCCTTTTTGAGTAACACAAGGTTGCAAAGTATTCTCGCAAGGATTACTTTCAGCCTCCAGACTCCTTAAAGAAGACATACAGGCTTGTTGAGGATGATCGGATGAGCATCCATATAAGCCAGACTCTTGACATTTGTCTGAGTGGTTCCCAGTCACATCAGTTTTCTCAACAGGCGACTGTTCAACATTATCTGAATGGTGACAAATTTTTAGAAAGGAACAACTGGATTCTCTCAGATTTAATGAGAGACTCTTACTAGATATCAAATCCTTAAGAGTTTCAATTTCTGCAACAAGACCAGAATAGATCCGGATTTGTTCTTCCCCTCTTTTGAAGAGTAGCCAGTTTATCAGACCTTTCCTACGGTTGTTTTTGAAACCTGGTGAAGCGTCGGTTGAGACTTTATGGTCCATATAGACAGATCGCCACAAACACAGACTTTTGAGGTCTTTAAAAGTGTTTTCCTGCTCTGATACCAATTGAAAAAGCGGGGGTCTAACAACACCACCAAATATTTCGCTTAGCAATCTGTATGGACTAACTCCAAAATACTCTTCTAGAGAATCAACTAGACAGTCAGACTCAATCTAGATTAAAGTATCTCAAGGAGTTAATATCTCTCTCTTGATTTGATCTTTACTCAAGCTAAAAACAATAGCGAGTCTTTATCAAATACAAGAAATAACTTGGACGGTACCAAAGACCAATATCCAAGGATCAATCAATATCAATCAACAACCAAAGGTTGGATTCCCAATTGATGATCTTAACGCACAACCTGTATTATTTCAATTATATAAAAAAATATAAAGCAGAAAAGAAATAACACAAACACCAGAAGTTTTGTTAACGAGGAAACCGCAAATGCAGAAAAACCCCGGGACCTAGTCCAGATTGAATACACAATGTATTAAGCCGCTACAGACACTAGCCTACTATAAGCTAACTTCGAACTGGACTATAGTTGAACCCCAATCAGTCTCCCACCGATTTAAGGTACAGTTCTACTCCTACGCCTCTGATCCCAGCAGGATACTGCGCACTTGATTCCCTTAGTTGATCTCACCCACAACTAAGAGTTGTTGCAACCCAAAATCGCAGACTTGATAATAAACAAATCTGTCTCACACAGAAAAGTCTATCAAAGGATAAATTTGTCTCCCACGGAAAAACCCTAGGTTTTTGTTCCGTCTTAAGATATAAAATCAAGGTGAACAGGAACCAATTGATAATCCGGTCTTATATTCCCGAAGAACAACCTAGATTAATCAATGACCTCTCAACAATCCTTCTTGACTACACAAGCGGTTTGTCGAGGAATCACAAACAGTGAGACGAAGATGTTTGTGACTTCTTTATCTTGCCTATCGGAGAACTCTCACGATCTCAAGTAAATCAATAGATTGTACTCGTACGATAGAAGATGCAAGATCAGATCACACAACTACGATAAAAGTAGTATCGGTCTGGCTTCACAATCCCAATGAAGTCTTTAAGTCGTTAACCTGGTTTTAGAGAAGAAAACCAAAGGTTAAAGGAGAATCGACTCTAGCGAGCGCACTAGTATCACACAGACATGTGGGGATTAGTTTTGCACAATGCTAGATGTCTCCTTTATATATCCTTCAAATCAGGGTTTTGCCTTAGTTACAAAGCAATCCATATTCATCGTTAGATGAAAACCTGATTTAGATTCAAGCTAATATTTCTCAACTGTTAGATCGAAAATTTAGCTTGTCACACACACTTGGGTAGATGTTTTCTGGGTTTGTGAAAACCATGCCCAAACGTGTACGTGTATGTTGGTTCAACATAGTAACCCAAAAGGTTAACCATATGAGCAATTCATATTAACCTAGTTATTTCTTCACCATAACTAGTTCAACTGACTCAAATGAACTAGTTAGAGAGTTGTTCAATTGCTATGAGATATTATGTAACTACACAAGACACAATTGAAACAAAGATGATTCGATTCGATTGAATCAGCTCATGAACTTTATAGCCACGGTTTGCATAAAGCATTCCTTAGTAATTTAAGTTTCATGTTCAGAGCACATCTTTAGATCATAACCACTTAAGCTCACAAACAAGTTCGCGGACTTAAGGAAACCGGCAGAGTTTTCCAAACTCAGCAGAAAATCTCGGCAAAGAGACTTCCGCCAGTTCGTGGACTAGGTTCGCTGACTTGAACTTCACGAACGAATTTGGAATCCCAGCAGAAATTCTCGGTACAAGAACTTCCGACAGTTCGCGAAATGAGTTCGCAAACTGGGTTCGCGGACTTGGCAAAGCCAATTCCTCCGGTTTCTCTCAATCAACAAAGTTCGAAAACTTCGAATTAAGGAATACATGGTTATGTAACCTAAACTCTCATTCCAATCATTGAGACATTCTCAGAGGACGTTATATAGACGTTATTCACAGACCGTTTCACGTCAGAGAAATTATCAAAGTAATTGAAACTTTTCATGACCTTCGTCACTAGGTGAAGATAAACTTGCTCAAAGCGAAATGTTTTACCAACACACGATTTCGAGAAAAAAATAAGTAGTGAATACTCAGCTCGAAATGTCAAATGTGTATGATCCAGTCTATATAGCGTACGACTTTTTGTCTCATAAGAAGTAGGAGATAGAATAGATAGACTTTTGAGTGATAGATAAGTTCAAGTCTCCACATACCTTTTTGTTGATGAAGTTCCACGGTTCCTTGAGTAGATCTTCATCGTTGTATGATGAATCGCCATGAAGTCCTTGAGCTCAACTACACTTTTCTATCCTAGTCCGAGACTTAGTTATAATAGACTAGAAATAAAGACTCATAGTTTTGATCACTAACATTGACAAACATGCTTGATATAACAGCGCATGTGAGGTCGACCGAGCTATGCTCTAACACATTTGCTATTTCGAGCCGAGTTTATCTCGCCTATCTATTTCTCGAAATATGTGTTGGTAAGCTTTCGCTTTAGCCGAATTCATATTTACCTAGTGACGAAAGTCATCTTATGTTCCAATCACTTTGAAAATTTCTCTGACGAAAAATGGTATGTGAATAACGGCTATATCCGTCCTCTGCGAATGTTTCAATGATTGAAATGAGAGTTTAGATTACATAATCATTGGTAGGATATAAGGATTGTCGTGGAAACACATATATGTATGAGTCATTATTCCTTGAACCAAAGTTTGCGAACTTTGTTGATCAAGAGAAATGGAAGTGGCGTGAGCCAAGTCCGCGAACTGGCGGAAGTTCTCGACCCGAGAATTTCTGCTGGAGTTTGTGAACTCCTTCCATGAGCTTAAGTCCGCGAACCCAGTCCGCGAACTTGAGCAGGTTATATCTAAACCGGTTGTTCTTGAACTCATGTTTATTTAAACTAAGGAATGCTTTTGCAAACCGTGGCTATAAAGTTCATGAACCGATTCGAGTGAATCAAACCGTTTTTGCTTCGATTGTGTCTTGTGTAGTTACATAAGATCTAAGCAATTGAACAACTCTCTAACTGGTTCATTTGAGTCATTTGAACTAGTTATGGTGAAAAAGAATATGATTGATATGAAAGTAAGCATATGGCTAACCATTTGGTTGACTTGTTGAACCAACAAATGTTAATATTTGGGTACGGTTCATAAACCCAAAATTGGACATTTCATTTGTGTGTGAAAAGCTAAGTTTTCGATCTAACGGTTGAGAAATATTAGCTTGAATCTAATCAGGTTTTCATCTAACGGTGAATATTGAATGCTTTGTTACTAAGCTAACATTGATTGCAAACCCTGATTGGAAAGACTATATAAGGGAGAACTCTAGCAACTGAAAAACCTAATCCCCACACCTTACGTGTGATACTAGTTGCATAGATAGAGTCGATTCTCCTTTAACCTTTGGTTTCTTCTTCTAAACCAGGTTAACGACTTAAAGACTTCATTGGGATTGTGAAACCAGACCGATACTACTTTTATCTTAGTTGTGTGATCTGATCTTGTTGTTTCTATCGCACGAGTACAATTGAAATAATTGGTTTGAGATTTTGTATCTCCGATAGGAAAGATAAAAAGTAATCACAAACAAACTTTTTCTCATCGTTTGTGATTCCGCAATATCTTTTTTCGCTGCATCGATTAAGATTATTATGAGGTGATTGATAATACTAAGATGTTCTTCGGGAATATAAGTCTTGTATTATTGATTGGTTTTTTTTCACCTTGATTTATCAAAGGACGGAACAAAACTCGTAGGTATATTCGTGGGAGACGGATTTATCTATTATCGTAGACTTTTCTGTGTGATACAGATTTGTTTATTAAAGTCTTCGACTTTGGGTCGTAGCAACTCTTAGTTGTGGGTGAGATCAGCTAAGGGAATCAAGTGTGCAGTATCCTGCTGGGATCAGAGGCGTAGGAGCATAACTGTACCTTGGATCAGTGTGAGATTGATTGGGGTTCAACTACAGTCCAGACCGAAGTTAGTTTGGAGTAGGCTAGTGTCTGTAGCGGCTTAATACAGTGTGTGTTCAATCTGGACTACGTCCCGGGGTTTTTCTGCATTTGCGGTTTTCTCGTTAACAAAATTATGTTGTCTGTGTTATTTCTATTCCGCATTATATTTGTTTATATAATTGAAATATCACAGGTTGTGCGTTGTTCAATCAATTAGAATATCCGACCTTTTGGTTGTTGATTTAAATTGATTGACACTTGGATATTGGTCTTTGGTACCATCCAATTTTATCTCTCTTGTAGTTAATCGAGACTCGCAGTTTGCTTGAGTAAGATTTAAATCGAGAGATAGAGATATAAACTCTTTGATATACTTTTCTATTGATTGAGTCTGACTGTGTAGTTGATTCTCATAAAAGTATATTGGAGTTTGTCCATACAGAATGCCATGCGAAATATTGAGTGTGGTTGTTAGACCCCCGCTTTTTCAATATGAGCTTAATGTCAAATATCATTTTCAGTTGAGATTATTAGTCCCACATTGTTGGGTTATCTAAGATCCTGCGGTTTTTAATCTCTTAGGGCCTCTCCACTCATTGTCAATTGGTTTTGAGTTGAATGCCCATATTCTAACATGGTATCAGAGCACGTTATTTGCGACGAGTCATTAGACCGCACCTTTACTCCGCGTCACCCGATTTAATTGTCCACGTGTTAGACCCAACGAGGCTATATGTGAGGGGGCGTGTTGAGATTATTAGTCCCACATTGTTGGGTTATCTAAGATCCTGCGGTCTATAATCTTTTAGGGCCTCTCCACTTATTGCCAATTGATTTTGAATTGGATGCCCATATTCTAACATTTTCTTTCAAGAATGAGGAGTGCACGATCTCGAGTTTTCCAAAAGAAAATTAGTACAAGAATTTTATGACGACGCTGAAGGAAAGAAAAAAATGATTTTAGTACAAAAATTAACGCCGAAGGGAAAACACTTATAGGCTATAGTAAACTATAGTATATAATAACAAGCCTTCCCCAAGACGAGCCAGTTTTGACTGAAACTTCTTACCGTAAATATCAGTAGAAGGAACTGTTTTGGACATGATTATAGCAAATCTTGCTGCTTATGTAGCCATGGTTACGATGGGAATTTATAATGGGTTAGGCTAACCCCTATGGGCTAGTTTGAACTGTTAGATTGGCCAAAAAGTGTTGCAAATCATGAAAAAAGTGTGGGAAAAAAATTAACACTGATAGTTGATAGTTTTCTTTTCTACCATTTGCTCGCATTCCAACTATCAGCGAGATTGAAACGCTGAATAGTGCGACGCTCAAAAAATGACTTTAGGCCGAACAATTCAGCGCTAGGGAGAATATTCTTGCGCATCAGCGCCCAATGGAAACGCGCTGGCCAATTCACCAAAAAGAAAAAATAGCCAACATTAAGGCTTTTCCATGAACTAATGATTGGAATGAGTGGCCCTAACGTATCAAAAGTGTGGAGGGAGCACGTGGAAGAGAGATAAAGCGTGTGGAGTTGAATTGATTTAACATATCACATGGAAAGAGAAGAAAAAATTTTCAAGCGTCGTTTGGTTCAACTTTCTTAACCGGTCAAACGCTGTTTGGTTCAGCGTGCGGCGCTATTTCATTCGGTGATTATCTGTTAGATTAGCTATCCCATAGGACTTAGGAGTATGCCCATGCTGATATGGATGACCAATCTAACAACTAGATATCTAGCTCACATGACTTAGCCTTAGGAAACGAGAATTTTGTTGAATTAGAGTTTACATAGAAGATATGCAGGGAAGGAGCCATAAAGGGGACAAAACAACATCAATAAACCCATTTCTTAGAGTACATGTTTGACACCTGCAATGTGTTCGACGAAATTCCAACAGGTAGAGTGTTGGGTAGTGTTGTTTTGATGATAATTTGGTGCTTTACTGATAGATCACAATTTTGGAACAATGAAAATTCATTAATCATCACCATTCATCCACTCTTTCAACAGCTGTAACAGTGTAACATCCACTTTTCAACAGCTACAACTTTATTTCAATGGCAAAACACTCTATCTTCTTCACTGTACTCTAACTTTGTCCATCTCTCATTCCAACGCAAACCCAACATCCCTAATCACTCTAGGACTCTCAAAGCTCCAGAAACATGCAACAATTTTTGAAAGCCACTACCAACATCAGCAACAACAGTTCAAATTCAGTTTTATTCAAATTGGGAAATTGAAAGTGAAATTGGTGATGAGATTGGAACTACTAATATGGTGTAACGTGTAATTCATTGTGTTATGAACTACTGATATGCTGGATTTGATCAGGATTCGAGAGAATATCTTGCTAGGAATTTCTGTGTACTCTAAACGAATGTGAATAAGATGAACGGGTGAGAAGAAACATGATAGAAATTATTAAAGAAAAAGAGAGGATATTTTGGGTATTTTGAGTAACACGTGTTTGGTATTGTCACGTGTAAATTTCTGTTGACTCAGCTAACCGAGCAATGGATGGAAAAAGTGACGGGAGGAAACACTAATTTTGATCTATTTGGGGAAGAAATGCTAATTAGAAATCTTAGGAGGGGAGGAAACTCAAAATAACCCTTCTTTATATAATGGAATAATACAACTTAAAAAAGATGAACTTCCCGATGTGGGACTAAAAAGCTTATATAGTCTTTTAAAACAACTAAAAAATGGAAACTCCACGATGTGGGACTAATAAGTTTTTTCATTCACAAAAAAAAAACAATAAATTATATTTTTTATTAAAACCTTAAAAATCATATTTGATTAATCGTTTTCCAACATTGTTATCCCGGGACTTGGAGTTGGATTTTGGGGTTTGTTTCTTGCTTTGCATCTAAGAAAAGAGAAATGGTGGTTCCATATTGGAAATTTCTTGATTCTGTCGCGGTTGAGTTTATCAGTTATATTCAGAATTACACTAATTGGTGGTTTCCCTATTGGAGATTTGTCGGTAATGAGATAATTAATGTAATTCAATCAATCAAAAGAAGATAAATAATGTTATTTGAATGAACTAGGTGGATGCATATTGTAATTCATCTTGAACTAGACTACCATATTTTAGCTCTACCTGCCGTTTGTTCATACTTCTAGTATCAAGTACGCATTCTTAAAAATGCTAAATCAGGAGAAAGAGGGGGATTGAGATTTTGGTATAGATTAATGTTGTAATTTGTAACTTAGTACTAGCCAGATGAAATGAATGCCATGAATTGGAAAAATGATTTCCACAACTGCAATTCCAGAAAATGGATGTTCGTAGAGCAAATCCGGAGATTTATGCTGCTCTTCTAAACAATATGGGTTTTCTATCAAGCTTATTATAGGGGCGGCATGATTTATTAGAGGGTCGGCATTCTAATAGGACAAAAAGGATCATTACATGATCATTCAAGGTGTCCCTTATCAAAAAAAACTGGAAATGACAAATTAACCCTCATTATTGATAACCTAGTTTAGTGATGATAATCAAGTTTAGTGTTAATGATTAATTTCACTTATATTAACTCAAAATCAAAACAAAATCAGATTTTTAGAGTTAAAAAAAAAAGTTCAAAGGAGAAAAAAGAAAAACTTTTGTGATATTTGTGAAACCCTAGATTTTGGTTCACTCAACCAAAATGCGTGATTCCAGTGACTCGGTATACTTCTAAATCAGTTCCCATTAGCTTTTTCTCGCTCAAAATTATCTAAAGTACGTAACGAAATCAAAACTTTTAAATTTTCAGAAGAACTTACGGTTGCAATTTTGCTCGTGACCAACCGTAACTCTTAGTTACGGTTCGTAAGTTATCGAATACCAACCGTAACTGGTTAAATTTGGGGAAGATCCAATCGTAAAACCAGTTACGGTTAGTAATTAAATTTGGACAACAACCGTAACTAAATTACGGTTGGTAACTAATGAATCGAGACCAACCGTAACTACCCTACGGTTGGTGTGTCAACTTAACTTTTGAACCGTAAATCATTATTTGATAAATTCTTAAGACACAGGATTATTTACGGTTGGTATGGTTGTTTGAGTAACAAACCGTAACTCAATTACGGTTGATAAATATGATGCAAATACAAACCGTAACTGAACATATTTCTCAAACTAAGAACTTACGGTTGGTATTTGATTTAAAACCAACCGTAGCATCAACCCAATCTACAGTCACGGTTCGTATTTGAGTTATTACCAACCGTAACTCACATGCAACCAGAAATTTCAATTTCAATTTTCATACAAAATCCTAATTTTTGATACAAAATTAACTTAAATCCAACATGATAAACTAAACCCTAACTGGGTTTTTCCAAACATTTTTCAAATCGTCGATTAATCGAAGACGATGAAATTTTCAGTTTCAATGGAGGTTACGGTTGATGGAGGAGAAGAGAAGATGAAGAAGAAGATGAAAAAAACTGATTTGATTTTTTCTGATTCATTAGGTTTTAAAAAATTTGATTTGATTTTGATTGATTTAAGGTGAAAAGGGTAACCTAGTCAATTTACATCCCCTTTAAGACATGTCCTAACCAACTAAAGGGACATTACTATCACAATGTCGCCCCTTTAATAAACTATGCCGCCCCTATAATAAGCTTTTTTTTCTATATCTGCACCATATGTCTCCAAAATCCTTGGGTGAAGATTGCACGGCGAGTGTCTCGAGAACACTATACCATATGCTTCTGCAGTATGTACTACCGAAACCTCAGAGCGTCAAAGCGATATTTTGGGGTTGCAAGTGTCTTTATAAGATAAAACGGCTGGGGTTGAGCGCTTAGAAAAATGTCTTAGTGGTGCATCACACATTCAAATTTGTTTCCCGTTAGTTTAATCTATGGTCTGTTTGCAGGTGTTTAAACTCATGCCGCGAAGCTAGAGGTGGAATTGTCAAAGTGCCAGAATAAGGATGCCAACACTCAGAAATCCGTCTGAATTCATATCTGAAATGTCAAATCTTGCCCCAAAATATATCGGATTCACAAAGAAGATTTACAGATTAACTATCTCCTCCCATTGACATGACATTTGAGAGATGGAATAGGGATTAAAAATATCGCCTCAAAGAACACCAAAGAATAAAAGTATGCTATACAATCATCATTAAAGTTCTTCGAAAGATTTCTTCCTCCCATCATGAATTCTCAAATTTCTTCATTCCAAGCCTCCCACATCACCACATAAGAGATTAGAATGCACCCTTCATGGCTGGCCTTATTCAGACCTCTAGTGTTCCACGCTTCCAGTTGCAAAGCTATTGACTCCGCACTCACCGACTTAACCTCTCAATGCATTTACAAATAAAGACCAAATCTTGAAAGTTTACTTACAATGAAGGTGTGATTTCGTTTCTACTTCAGCTTCGCACAAAGAGCACACCTTATGGTTTAGCTGAATTCCTCTATAGCGCAGCATTGCACCGAGTAGGAATTGATTCTTGGAGAAGAATGCAAACCCATCTTTATCATTCTTAATTACTTGATTTGTAGGAGATCACCGTGTAGTAAGTCTGGACCACGGTTAAGGCCATAAGAATAGCTGCTGCGACTAGCGAGATAATAGTCCATGGATTACTAAAATAATTCTCATACAGATTTGTAATCCAAATCCTGCACATTCTCCAAACCATAACAGTCCCTTGATTGCAGTACTCATTCATATCTTGCAGAGCTACAATAGGTTCCGAATCGACATTGAACATTCCTATATCTTTTGTAAACACTTGAATCGATTTAAGAACAGCCGTTTCGTCCAGCGGACCGACTATGATCCCTTGGTATCTAAGCAATTTAACATCCTTAACCGATTTGACAAGAGTTTTGATAAGGTAAATGAAAGAATGAAATTTCAAATCTTTGCTCACCCAAACCTCGAATGCTCTCATGTTGAGAAATGGGTTCTGATGGTCATCATGAATCATGATGGGAGGAAGGAGGAGAACTGCTTGTTTGTAGTCGAACCTGATACTCCTGTATCCACTAACCTTTTTGAATCGAATGCCAAATTGGTAGTAAAGCTCGGACGCTGAGAACCCAGTCGGCAATTTCATTCCTATTTCCAAATCTGGCGCCTCAAGTACCCTCTCCGCATAACGGTCTAGAATGTGCCGGCGAGGACCTTCATTGTGGCACAACATCATATGAGATATAGTCTCATGCGCATCCTGCATTTCCAGAAGTACAACTAATCTCATTTTCAAGCCACATCAAAAGATTAAAAGTTTGTTTTGAGCAAGTTGGTCCTCACCTCTTGTGGGCGCGCGACAGACAACAACGTGGTAAGAACAAGATACGGCAATTGGTTCTCCACTGTCAGCAAGTCTTTGATCGCAGAATCATAGTTCACCGTCTTCCCATGAAAGCTAAACATCGGATCACTACGAGCGTAATCATCAATAGAAACCTTAGTCCCAACAGCCAAGAACTCAAGAAGAAAGCACCCATCAACAATCATGAGCTCAATAAACTTCTTGTCATCATCAATCCATTCTTTGTCCAGTTGGGCGTACGACGACTTAAGTTCATCGACAACTTTCATCAGCTCATTGATATACGTTTCGAGCGGAACGCCGGATCTCTTGATGAAATGAACCAGTGCTCTCTTCTTGTGAATTTCCATTTTGATCAAGTGTGGTTTACCATTGTGATATGGACCAATTGACACCACCTGCGGCTCATAAGCTTTCACATTTCCCATTTTGAGTGATGAAGGTAGCTTGAAAATTGGTTGTTGCTTGTTCTGTATTATGACCTCCAATTCTTTGTATGGATCTTCTTCTTCTAAGTTTATGTCGAGTATTGATGACCATGATGCTTCCTCAGTCTCTTCTTCCTCTTTTCTCTTTTTACTCACCACCTGAAACACAATTTTAGAATCTACCCATCATTTAAATGACAATTGAGGAAAGAATAAATCAGAAAAAACAGAATCTTAAGCAAAGATTTTTACTATAAATAGAGAAGAAAATAATTCAGTTGTACCTTTTTGGGTTCTTCTTTGAGTTGAAGCTGAGTTTTCTCTTTTTCCCTGAGAGTACTCAAAAGTTTCTCCAAATCATGCAATTTCTTGTTTAGCAAAGACTCTTTATTCTTTCTGCTGCTAAATCTTCTTACAGAGAAACCCATTTCTTAGACAGAGAGATGAGCAGAAAATTATGTGCAAGTTACAAGTTGGGCACCATTAATGGATGGGTTTTGAAAGGCAGGTAAGAATAAGACAGTTACTGACTAGATGATTATTTTTCTTCTTTTGTATATAAATATAAATATATGAAAATTAATTTATATAATGCTGAGCATATGATTATTAATATATTATCATCATCATGCTTAAACTGGTACAGTAGTACTGTATTGATAATGCAAAAGAAATTCTTTAAACTTGAGGACAAGATTTCATAGGAACATTTGAGATATGTGGCTTTTTGTAAATGGCCCTACAAATAATCAACTTGACACTAGACAGCAGGCATTATTATTTGTGTTCTGGATTTGGAAAACTTTAGTATTAAGATTTAAGAAGCTGTAAAAATGATGCTCCAGAGTCCAGACAGACAGCTTTTACTCCGTGGATCATGGATCAACACCACGAAAATCATGTTGCCGTGGCCTGGCCTGGACCACACTCCTGACTTGGCTAGTGGATGACCGTGAAAAAAATTGTCCAGTTACACAGTCACAAATTAAAGCACAGGGGTGTGAGAGTTGACTGCACAAAAAAGGGGCAAGTTGCCAAGTTGAATCCCAACCCTGACTCAGCAACAGTGTCTAAAAATGGCTTATGGTGGATCCCAATCCTGACTTGGCAGGTTGCCAAGTTGAAGTGTTGAACTACTATCTTCTGCCATCTCTGCTTTAATTCTCTTTTTTTCTTCACCTAAATCATTTTGGTAACACCATAAACAAGAGTTTTAAGCTTCAGTGATGATTTCCTTGCTGATGCATAATTCTCCTACAAAACCAAAGACAGTGTAAGCAAGGTGTAGTAAGATTAGCAAATGTGATTAAGATTGACTGCGTGATAATAATCAGGGAAAGCAGTGAGACCTGTAGCAACAGCGATATACAGAAGACATAAGTTTTCACTTTGTCCTTTTTACTTTTACATCCACCGACCTTTTGCAGTTACATGATCTTCTTTTTTTTTTTGCAGTTACATGATGTATGAGATCTAATCAAATAACTACAGTGAAAGAAAATAACCCCACCGCAATCTTGCAATATAAAGATTTTTTTTTTTCTCTTTCCAAAATCTTTCTATTCTCTTTCCAAAAATTATTTAAAAGTTTTTTCTTTTTAAAGCTGACGTCCAATTGTTTCGGGAAGTGTAGAGTGAGATAGTCATGGGCAGAGTAGGATATGGGTTCGTAGGTTACTCGTAACATTACGATTCAGACAACAATAATAACAATCTAAAAACAACATATTTTGTAAAATCTCAAATTCATAAATTCCTTATAAAACGTGTTGAGATTATTAGTCTCATATTTGTTTGGATTATCTAAAACTGAGTCTCGTGGAGACAAAGAGTGAGATGAAAGTGAAAGAAAACCGTGGTGTAAAATAAAATCCTCTTTCTCTCATTGAAAGTAGGAAACGTTGAAAGGGATTTTAGTCAGGAGCGAGGAAAGGATCCTCGCCAAGAAAAAGAGAAAACATTCTCGTTCCTTTATTTTTTTTCACTTTTATAATAAACAAAATCTAAAAATGACTCATTTCATACACTAAAAATGTTAAAATTTATAATAAAGATATTTAAAAATAGTAAAACTCTTTAAAAAGGAATATATTTTAGGCGAGGAAACAATCCTCGCCCCTTCCTATTCCCCCCTCTCCACTACTAGACTTAGACATTCCCCGGATCTACGTGGCATCACTGTGCAAATCACTACTTTCCTTTTCCATTAGACTCAGTCTAAGATCCTGCGATTTATAATTCTTAGGGCTACTCCACTCATCGCCAATTGGATTTGAGTTGGGTGCCCACATTCTAACATGGTATCAGAGCAGGCTATTTGTGTCGAATCATTTGACCGCACCTTTACTCTGCGTCACCCGATTTATTGTTGTTCCACGTGTTAGACCCAACGAGATTATACGTGAGGAGGCGTGTTGAGATTATTAGTCCTACATTGTTTGGGTTATCTAAGATTCTGTGGTTTATAATCCTTAGGGTCACTCCACTTATCGCCAATTGGTTTGAGTTGGATGCCCACATTCTAACGAAACGGTCAAATAGACTATCACTTATCAGTACTCTTTCTACTTTTTAATTCCTTGAAAGGTAGTCAATATCAGTTGTATCGGCCGATATTATATGTTTTTATCGTGTATCGGAAAAAACCTTTACAATATCTAAAATTTCGGCGACACAAGGAGTGAACGATAAAAATACTCATATCAGTCGGGTTCACCGATATACTGATAATATCGGTAAGGATAATTTGGTAGAATAAATTATACATATCTCAAAATGTAAACAATACCCTTCCTCCTACTAATCTTCTTCTTTTGTACCCTTGAGAACTCAATCCATTCAGTAAAGAAATTTCCAACTATTTCATTTTTATTTTAATGAGTTTCTTATCCTTGAAACAAGTATGGTTCTTTATTGCTCATTCTCTTTGTTTTGAAGATTTACTAAATCAGATTCATTATTTTTGACGTTTTTATCTTCTACATCATTAATTCAGGTTAGTAGTCACGACGTGGTCATATGAAATAGAAGTAGTACGTATGGGATAAAAAGTGGAATGTGATTGAATTTGTACTGTGAAACTTTTGATCATGAGAATTAATGCATCATATGGCACCAAAATTTTTGATTTGAAACATTTATGACTATTAAAAATTCTAATCTTAATGATATATCACCGATAAAAAACGATATTATCTTTTGTATAGGTGTATCGGGCCCGACCGATACGATACCGATATACAATATTAACTACTTTGATTCCTCGTTATCTCATCATCTACTTCAATTTCCTTTTATTACCTTATAAATAGATAATGTGTCTGATCTGTGCAAAAGAGTGAAAATGATGTACGAACAAGAACAATCAAGAATATAATGAATGAAATAATAGAAATATTCAACTAAATCTTAACTCAATTACATAATCCAGAAAAGCGAAATACATAGGGATGATTGAAAATACGATTGACGATTACAAATCAATAGTCGCTAATCAATATAGAGGTTTTAAAGTTATAAAGAAATACCTTAGTCTCTCAAGAGTTTGGAGTTAATCTATGTGAATGTCAATTTTATGTCTCATGACTAAATGATCTGAAAAGCATTCAACAGCCTACTGGCTTAAGATCAGCAAGGGTGTGAGTTACGATTATTGCAAAGCAACCTCTCAAGATTATAATACTATTTGAACAATAACACCAACATCATGTAACATTATCTAATTCAGAACACGATCAAGATTAGTGAGCCATATTGAAGAATTTTTCTTTAAAATTACAGTCTAGCAATTTTGTCTTAAGTAGTCCCCTTGGACAGGTGGATCTTCCGCCTTAATCGCAGATCTTCTGGTTCTTCAGTTTAGTTTAGCTAATTACTACCTTGTAGATTTTTATTTAATTGCATGGTCAGAGTCATAATTGTAATATTATATAGTGATCTAGATTTTATTTTAAGTATAGATAATCCCTGGATAACTTTCATTGCTCCTACTTCGATTGAATCTCCATCTTACAAGCAGTGTAGCAGCGTCCAAGTCCAAGTTATCTTAAGTTTTTAATAAAGTCTGCAATCTATTGTAAGCTTATTCGTGGGTTCTAACACAAAGAAGCAAAAATTGTAATACTTTAATTCAGTAAATCTTTGTATTGCTCTGCAGTTCAGCATTTTTTTTTTTTTTTAGTTCTGTAAGTGCTATCCCATAAAGCACATTTTACTTGTCTTAGTTGTAAGTGTTATCTTATACAACACACTGTTTAGGTTAGTGATTTGTATTCAGTTCAATCTTAGGTGTTAGAGTCCTTGTTTGTCCTTCATATATTGACTGCAATAATGGTATTATTTCTGCTCTAGGTATCAGTTAGTGTTAGAGTCCTTGTTTGTACCAGCATGTATGACCCTCCTCACCCAGACACGAGAAAAAATCTAATATATGACTTCCCAGAAAAATTCGTCAATTACCAGCACATTTTGGGTCCTGATTGGTGATTTCTATAAAGTTATGAGTCAAGCAGAAAAAAAAAGGAGGCAGATAAGTAACATACATATAGTACACCACAATATCTAGATACAAATGCCTGAGTAACATCTCGAATCAGGTGCATTGAAACACACACCAACAACTAAGTTCCTCTGGACATTGCCGTGTCTTCCAAAAATACGGTTTTTATTGCTGAAAGCAATCAACGAAAACATGTCGATCATCAATACCTAAACCTTATCCACTACACCAATTCCAACATCTGCCCATTCACATTATGTTCCTTTCTTATGTTGTTGTAGATTCATGGCCAACCGATCCATTTTTAATTGATAAATCTTGGAGTATCACATTCCGCCCTGTAGTAACTCTTTAATAGTTTAATAAATTCCATGCTTAAAAAGAAAATCACTTAAACGGTTAAAACCCTGGCTATTCTCTCCCGGTCAAAATACTACTCTCCACCAAGTAAGAATCCTTCCATTCAACCTTGTTAATAGGGGTGTCAAATTGCTTAGGGGTGTACAATGCAAGGTTTGAGGATGTTTTGTCCTGTACCAATATTGGTACACTCCCAAACAATTTGGTACCCTTATTAGCAGCCATGGTTTTTTTTTGTTTGCCCCTCTATACGATCCTTGCTCCACCACCAAAGCAAAAGTGACAATGATGAACTGACATACATCACCACGATTTTTGCGTTATTCTTACTAAAGTAATAAGTAGGTGCAAGTTTTAACATATGGACAAGATTTCATGTGAATACAGTAAGCTTAAGGCTTAAGGCTTCGTGACCCGCCAACTTCTAACTTGATAAGCATTAAGCGTTCACATGGAAGGAAAGTGACTAAAGAAGTTGGAACGAAATTTCTCCTGGGACGAAAGTGACAATCGAAGAACAGATAGAAAATATCATTTTCAAGAAAATGTCTGTAATAGTTCGAGACTTCAAGTAATTGTGGTGGAGACGTGGAATATATGATATGAATGAGCATCCGTAACTATTAGAGTACGGATAAAGTTGAGAGTGTGAAACTTATAGCAAAGCCGTGGTATATACGTGGTATAGAAATATGGCATTGAAAGAAAATACTCCAGAGGACCGGAGGTTCATTATCCTTTACTTCTGGGTCTGGAGGACTTTTGATTTCAACGGCATGTCAACAAATTCAATTTGTTGCCTGGATCCCAAAATAATACGTACCACACACGTGTCGTCATATGAAACGAAATCTAAGTAGGGCATTGAAAAGCGATTCGAAAAGATTGAAATAGTGCTATAGAAAAGTCAGGAGTCAGGACCCAAGCATTTGTAGGTATTAGTAAACGAAAAAATCATGATCACTGTTTGATTTGATTTGCTGAGTACAAGAAAATCATAGTGATAATTGGATGGGCGTTTTATCATGCTTAAACTAGTAGTACCACTGTATTAATAATGCAACAAGCGGCTGCTAAAACCTTTGAACTTAAGGGCAAAATATCATAGGGACAATGAAACGTGTGGGTTTTGTAAGACCCTACAAACACAATCAACTTGACACTAGACAGCAGGCATTGAGCAGTAATGCAGTATTTGTGCGCTCATGAGTGACCTGTAAAAAAAATTTGGATCTAATTCTTGGTTGGTGTTGCTAGATTATAAAGTTTTGATTGGTCAAGAAGATAAAAAAAAATGCTGCTCCATAGTCCTAGACAGCTTTTATTTTCCGTTGATCATGGATCAACACCACAACCACAAAAACCATGTTGCCATGGACCACATCCTCTGACTTGGCTAATGGATAACCATAAACCAAAAACATGTCCAGTTACACATTAGTAAAAGGGCTTGTGAGAGTTGACTGGACAGAAAAGGTAACGGGTAACAACAGTGTCCAAAAATGGCTTATGGTGGATCCCAATTCCCAACCCTGATTTTGCAAGTTGCCAAGTTGAACTGTGAGTGTGAACTATCTGCAGTAAAAAGGGCTACTGATGACCTCCTGCCATCTCTGCTTCAATTCTAAAACAAGTATTTTTTTGGTTTATGTGATGGAGTCAGTCACCTAAAATCAACTTACAACTTGTTTGTTTGCGGCTGACTCGGCGTCTGAATCTGAGTCAACTCCTGACTCGGACCGAGTCAGCAGTCAGACCGTTTGTTTTTCATTTTGAGTCAGATCTGACTCGACCTCTGACTCAGACATAACCTCTGACTCGGATTCATTTGAGTCAGGTAACAAAATACCCCTGATTCATGGGACCAAACCACTGACTCACTTATTTCCGAGTCAGATGAGTCAGATCTGACTCAAAACAAACATATCGACTCAGATTTAGATGAGTCAGGTGATTTCACTCAGATCCAGATGATTCAGATCCAGACGACTCAGATAAGTCAGGAATAAACAAATATGGTGTTAGTCCCGTTAAAAGTCCTTTCAAAGCTTATCGTAGTACTAACACATGCGAAAGAGTTTTAAGCTTCGTTTAAATTTATGGTCTAAGGCAGCAAAATTCTCCTACAAAACCAAATGGTGCGAAAGTTAGTGTAAGCAAGGTGTACGATTAGCAAGATGATTAATTCTCCTACTTGTGAGTTGTGATAAATTAGCGAAAAGAATGAGGACCATGAGGTAGTAAAAACGTATATTAAGTAAGGGTAATAACAAGAATTGGCCTAACTTTGGTTGATTATACAGGTACAGTCAGAAAAGCAAGAGGTCTCTTTACCGACAGTACAAACATAGAGGAGATAGAGAGGGCTGGAGCAGAAGCTGCTTTCCAATGGGCAACATGTTGGAGTAGACACAAAATATCCTTCGGGAGTGACTCAGAACCGACTCTAGTGTTGATGGTAGGAATGTACGCAAAAGCTCACAGACAAAGATACATGATCAGTGAAGACTTTGGTAACACAAAGAAATTTGAGATCAATTTTTTAGCTCAAAACTTCAATCTAGTTAGGAGAGCGGAAGTTTTTTTTGGGTAGCAAGTCTATCCTTATTTTGTAATAAATATAAAATTAAACATTCCTGGATTGAGCAGAGCTTAAGGGCTATATTAACTTATCTAAATATTCAACAATGGAATCAAGATGTAATGGACTCTAGAAAACAAACTGATGGTTTATCCGGTAACACCGTAAGAACCTGTTAAGGTATTCCAAGTTTTATTACAAAAAAAACAAAAAAAAGTAAGGGTAATAGCATTGTCAAGGAAAGAAAGATCTCTTTGCCATAAAAAGACACTGTTTTTTCACTTTGTCCTTTTACTTTTACATCCACCGAGTTTTTGTCATTTATGCTGTTGCTGAGGTCTAATCGGAAACCTAAAGTTACATTTTTCTTCTCTCTTTTGAGAAACTCCAAAGTTTCTTCAAAGTAGACAATATATATCCTTTGGTTGTGGGAAAGCACGAAGTGACCTCTCACCTATGTTCGGCACATATCCAATGCCTACATGTGCATGACCAATATTTACAAGGCTATCTCACGGGTACCAAACTTCACAGGGAGCTAAGGTTTCCATTAGGGATTATATAATATGTGGAAGACGTAAAATTTGATCTTTTTGCACAGTAATTTATTATACCTTTGGAAAAATTGCAGGCGCAATTTCAAAGTATTATGCTAGCGCAGTATCAGGAAAATAATCAATCTACCACCAATAATAAAAAAAGTAAACTCTATTTTTCATTTTCCATGATGAATTAGTTAAAGGTGTATGACAAAACTAGATTATAAACCTGTCACTTGAGTGACTTGATGAACTACAAATAGCTAAGACTTTCTATAATGAAATAATGGTGATGTGAGATTGGACATGATATTTGACTTGGCTCAACTAAAATCATGGACTTTTCGAAAAGCATATATATTTATATTATCTACCTTGATAAAATTGTTTAAAGAAAAAAATGACAAAACAATCATCTGCAAAGAACGGATGCAAAAGATAACAACAATTATTTAGTTTTAAATATTGCACAGTGCACTGCTCACTATAAATTTGCTATGAAAAATTGGATATATGAAAAATTGGATATCCATGTTTTATATCTTAAAAAATGTAAAAGAATCATCACGAGAAAAAAATAATTATCCACAAATTGAAGTAAGAAACAATAGTAATTAATAACATATTGATTGCCAGGATGACCAAGTTTTTTTAGGTCAGCTATAATAAAAAGCTAGTCAGGTATGTTGAAGGATGGAGATCAACTTTTAATACCATATGGTGTTTTGAATTTTACAGATGCAAGATTTTTTCTTGCATTTACTTTTACTTACAACGAACAATTCGCTTACGAGAGATTAGCAAGAAAAAAAAAGGTCTTTATGTCTTTTTAGTTTTTGTTTTACAAAAAATATTGTAAACTAATTATAGGTTTCTAGGTGTCTTGTTTTCGCTTTGCATATCGTTTTTTCAAAATAAATTCTCATTTTTCACTATTCATTTCCTTTTTAATCTAGATTTACTAGGTTTTGGATTTGAAATTTCAAATCTACCGTGTGAATCTAGGAAACATTAGTTTTTTGTTTTCCTTTTTATCCCATAAAGCACATTTTACTTGTCTTAGCGGTAAGTGCTATCTTATAAAGCACATTGTTTAGGTTAGTGATTCCTATTCAATTCAATCTTTGGTATTAGTTTGAATCCTTGTTTATCCTTTATATATTGAGTGCAATAGTGGTATTATTTCTGTTGTAGCGTAACTCTAACCTAGGTTATGTACCACCATGTATGATCTCCCCACCCAGACACGAGAAAAGATCTATCAAATGACTTCCTAACAATTTTTTCCATCACCAACACACTTTGGGTCCTGATTGGTGATTTCTCTGATGTTATGAATCAAGCACGAAAAAAAGAAGGTAGACAAGTAACGTACAGACAATACACCAAAACACCTAGATACAAATGTCTGACTAACAGCTCGGATCAATTGCGTCAAAACCCACCACCAACAACTAAGTTCCTATGGATATTGCCGTGTCTGCCAAAAGACAGTTTGATTTCAATCAATGAAGGCCTGCCGTTCCTCGACAACCTAAATCATATCCACTTCACCAATTCCAATATATGCCCAATACAGTTCTAATCTGAAGACTCTTGTTTACATTATATTCCTTTGTCATGTTGTTGTAGACTCATGGCCTACCAATCCATTTGTAATTGATGAATATTGGGTATCACATACCATCGTGTAATAACTCTTTAATAAACTAATAAATTTGATGCTTAAAAAGAAAATCATTTAAATGGTTAAACCACGGCTACTCTCTGCCGATCAAAATGCTACTCTCTGCCAAGCATGAATTCTTTTCTGAGAATTGATAATCTCATGATATTAAAGAAAGTAAAACAGAGATAAAGAGAAGAAATTTTTATTATTTCTGTGTTGATAAAATTGATATAGACAGACTCAATTCAGACACATTAAATAATGTCTGATAACAATGACTTTTAACTAAAGTCAATAACCTTTTTCTAAAGTCAATGACCAATGAGACAAGCCTTACAAGCATTCCTATTATCCCCCCTCAAACTGATAATTGATACAAGAATCAGTTTGAAAAAAACTATTCAACAAGACTAAAGTCAATGACCAATGAGACAAGCAAAACTAACCAAAAAAAAACATATCAAGCCTTACAAGCATTCCCTGAAACAGTTTACTGACATGAGCTGAAGAATCAACATTAGCAGACTGACAAGAAGTAGTAGAAGAAATAGAAGTACTGGCAGAAGAACCAAGTAATTGCTGCAGAAGAGAAGTAAAAGCTGTAGCACACAACCCTTTTGCAAATAAGTCTGCCAACTGTTGATCTGAAGAAATATGCTGAACATTCAAGAATCCACTGGTCACCATCTCTCTGGCTACATGATAATGTATCTTTATATGTTTTGCCCTTGAATGAGATACAGGGTTAGCAGACAAGTATATAGCACTTGTATTATCACAGTATAATGTAATAGGAAGTTTTAAATCAATGTGAAGCTCAGATAACAAAGAAGCAAGTCATTGTAATTCTGCAGTTGCAACTGATAAACTCTTGTACTCTGCCTCTGTTGTTGATCTAGACACAGTATGTTGCTTTTTACTAGACCAAGAAATAAGATAACCACCAAGAAATATGGCATATCCACAAGTAGATCTAGAAGTTTCTGGACAACTTCCCCAATCAGAGTCAGTGTAAGCAGTTAACTCATGAATATCTCCTTTCCTCATGTAATACCATAACCAAGAGTTCCTTTTAGATATCTAAGAATCCTCTAAACCAACAAAAAATGAACATCTGTAGGTGCATGCATAAATTGACTCACATAATTGACTAAAAAACATATATCAGGTCTTGTTAAGCATAGATACTGCAACATACCCACTAGAGTTCTATAAGCTGTTACATCTTGTAATAATACACCATCATTTATAGAAACTCTAGGACCTTTTGCTACTGGAGTACTGCATGGAATACATTCAGTCATATGAGCTTTGTTAAGCAACTCAAGAGTATATTTATTCTGTGTTAGCAGAATATCAGTTTCAGTTCTATGTGCTTCTATGCCCAAGAAATAATTTACATCTCCCAATTGCTTCATAACAAATTTAGAACTTAAAAATTGAACCAGATGATCAAGCAAAGAATTTGATGTGCCAATCAAAAGAATGTCATCAACATAAAGAAGCAGGACCATCATTTGAGAATCAACAACATATACAAACATTGAAAAATGTGAAACTGTTCTAACAAAACCATAAGGCAATAAAGCAGAACTGAACTTTTGAAACCAGGCCCTTGGTGCCTGTTTTAAACCATATACAACTCTTCTTTAGATGACGTACTTTATTAAGAAATTCTTTACTAACAAATCCTGCTGGTTGTTTCATATACACATTTTCAGTTAAATCCCCATGCAGAAATGCATTTGAAACATCCAATTGCCTTATAGACCAACCTCTAGTGACAGCAATGCATAAAAAAACTCTAATGGTTGTGGACTTAACAACTGGACTAAATGTTTCACCATAATCCAATCCATCTTGCTGATTATATCCTTGAGAAACCAATCTAGATTTACACCTATCTACAGTACCATCTGATTTCAGCTTAACTCTATATACCCATTTACATCCCAAAATATTCATATGGGGTTATGGATCCACTAAATCCTATGTACCATTTCTGTGTAAAGCTTCATTTTCATCACTCATTGAAACTTTCCAATCAGGAATTTGAATTGCTTCCTTAAAACTTTTTGGTTCAGATGGAGTATTAAGTAAATAAGCAAAAGTAGATGGAAGAGGATATTTTACAGAAGCATAAGAAACATGATCAGGAAAAACTTTTGATTTGACAATACCTTTTTGGGATCTTGTGACAATAGAAGGAGCTGAAATTAAGGAATTTAAAGAACTATCTTCCATAACATGAGACTCAGAAGATGAAGTTAATGGATTTGAATCAAGTAAAGAAGGAGAAACAGAATCAGTAGAAGTAGAGTAGAAAACTCAGTTTCAGAAAAAATAACATGTCTAGAAATGTATGTTCTTTTAGAAATAGGATTGTAACACTTATAATCTGGTCTAGAATGTCCTAAGAAAGGATAGCAAACACAACCAAAAACTCTGAGAAAAGAGTAATCTGGTACATCATTGTATAAAACTTGAAAAGGAGATTTATCAAGAAGAATAGGAGTTGGTGTTCTATTTATAAGATAAGTAGCAGCAAGAAAGGCATCATACCAATACTCCTTAGGACAAGAAGCATTAAAGAGTAAAGCATTTCCCATTTCAGTAATGTGTCTATGCTTTGTTTCAGCAAGACCATTATGTTGTGGGGTTTTTGGACAAGAAATCCTTAATTGAATACCAGAAGAGTCTAAAAAACCTTTAAAACTACCTTTGACTAACTCACTTGCACCATCTGTTTCAAAAGCTATTTTCAGTTAAACTCTTGAAATGTTGAAAACATTGTAAAGCCTCAGTTTTAAGTTACATTGGATAAATCCAATGAAATCTACTAAAATCATCTATACCCTGCTAATGAGGTAACATGGGAAGAACCTCACTCATCACAATGAATTAGTGCAAGTGGAGATGAAGCATGAGTGGGAGATAAGGAAAAAGGAAGTCTTTTACTTTTTTCCAATTGGAAGGGATGACAAATATTCTGAGAGCTAGAAGACTTAACAATGATATTTTTATGAGTATGAAGTTGTTGAATTATTTTAGATGAAGGGTGACCTAACCTGCAATGCCAAACTTGAGGAGAAGCAAGGAGAGATGAAAAAGCATACTGCATCATAGGAGTTGTTATGGGATACAAATTATTAACCATCTTCCCTTAAGCTAATAAAGCATGACTAGGTAAGTCTCTTATCTCATATCCTAAAGTCAATAACCTTTGACTAAAGTCAATGACCAATGAGACAAGCCTTACAAGCATTCCTATTATTTATTTTTTTGCCCTTCTATAGGATCCTTGCTCCACCACCAAAGCAAAGCTGGCGATGAACCGACATACAACATCACAATTTATGCGTTATTCTTTCCTAAAGTAATAAGTAGGTGCAAGTTTTACTTAAGGCTTTGTGACCTGCCAACTTCTAACTCGATAAGCATTAAGCGTTCACATGGAAGGAAAGTGACTAAAGAAATTAGAGCGAAAGTTCTCCTGGGACGAAAGTGACAATCGAAGAACACATAAAAAATGTGTGGAGTAGTTCGGAATACGCGTATGGGCATCCGTAACTTTTAGAGTACGGATAAAGTTGTGTGCATGCCAAGTGTTGCAGCCTTTTTAGGAGAGCCGAGAGTGTGAAATTTATAGCAAAGCCGTTGTATAGAAATATGGAAGACTTTTGATTTTAACGGCATGTCAACAAATTGTTTGTCAGCAATTTGGTTCCCAAAATAATACACTGACCCTTGTTTTTAATGGCAGCTCGTGGTGATAGTGGTGGTGGTGCGTCCGTAATGGTGGTGGAAATTGAACATGCGGTGGTGGGTTTAAACTTTTACTATTTGGTGTACTGACAAAAGAGAGAAAAAACAAAAAGTTAACTTTTTTACGTGTCTGTGAACAAGATGACGGCCCTGTAAACAGCAGCGTTCTTGAAAACCATTCGAAAAGATTGAAATTAGTACTATAAAAAAAGTCAGGATAGAGGAGACTCTGGATCCCAAGCATGTGTAGGTATTTTTCTTCTTTTTTTTTCTGATCATAAAAGCTAATTCATTACTTAAAGGAAACAGTTACATAGAGTTGTCCAACTCAAGAATTGAGTGGATACATCTTGGTGGATTAACAGACCACACTTGATTACATTCATATCTTTTGGCATATTTGGCTAACCCATTAGCCGCTTCATTGCCTGTCCTAGGAAAAAAAGTACAAATGATATTACTACAAGCTTCAACTAATCTACTAATATCTGAAAGGAGGTTGTGATCCTGCCAAGAGGAATTACCAAAATTTGAAGTCACAACTTCAATAACAGTCTTACAATCTCCTTCAATGATAACATTCTTCCAATTTCTACTTCTAACCCATTCCACTGCTTCTAGCAGAGCTAAACCTTCTCCCTGCTCTACATCTCTAGCTTTAGTGACTTTCACCATGGCCTCCACAAATCTTCCTGCACAGTCTCTTAAAATTAGTCCAATACCACATGTATTTGTATCCTTATCAAAAGCAGCATCAAAATTTAATTTCCACCAATTTTTAGGTGGTTTTTTCCACTTATCCTTAGGTTTACTATTATTGTTTCTACCTATAGGATTAGTCTCACTGCCTAGTATGTTGTATTTCATGCAGAATTGCTTAATGCTTATTATGATGTTGTTAGGATGTGAAAGTTTTTCCTCAAAAACTGTTATGCATCTGGATTTCCAAATCTGCCACATAATGACAGTGGCTAAAAGGATATTGTTCTCATTTTTGAAGGAGATGATGCTCTGAGCATGGTTCCAAGATTTCACCCACTTTTGCAGAGAGTTAAATTTTTGTTGGGAGTGCATTGCTTCTGGTAGAAGGGCAAACCAAATGGATTTTGCTAGATTGCATTGTAGAAGGATGTGCATGTCTGTCTCTGGTTGTTGTTTGCAGAACGGGTAACTATAATCTTCTAGTTGCATGTGCCTCCCCAATCTGGTTCGTGTTTGCAGAATGTCTTTTAAGCATCTCCAGATGAATAAATTCAGCTTATATGGAAGTTTTAAGTGCCAGATTTTCAACCAGAATTTTTGTTCTTCTTTGTTGTTACATTCTCCATTTATTTCCTGAGTTAGAGCTTTGTAGGTGGACTGAATTGTGAAGATTCCATTTTTTGTAAGGCTTCAGTTGAGATTATCCCTAGGATTTCTTGAGATTCTGATTTCTGTAATTTTCTTCTTCTCTGTGCTGCTGAAGGATTGATCAATCTTTTGCAGGTTCCATTGTGTGTTTTCTTGCTGAATCAAGCTTTTAACTGTATCATTATTGTCAGAGAATTGTGCTGCATTTGAGAGCTGAAAGTGGTGAACCCCTGGAATCCAATTGTGTCTCCATATTTTAACTCTAGAACCATCCCCCACACTCCAGATGTAATACTTCTTGACAATTTGAAGTCCTCTATGTATACTTTTCCAAATCCAAGAACCATTTGAAGTAATTTTATCACTTAGAGGGTCTTTGTTGTGGAAGTACTTTGCTCTTAGAATTCTTGCACAAAGAGAGTTCTGAACTGTGATCCTTTTCCATGCTAGTTTTGCTAACAGAGCATCATTGAATTTTTTGGTATTTTTGAAGCCCAAGCCACCCATTCTTTTTGGTTTACAAATTGCTCCCCATGAAATTGGATTCATGCCTTCTTTATTTTCTTCCTCCACCAATATCTTCTTTGTACTCTATCAATATAATCATTGACATGTTTTGGCATTTTGAAGCAACCCATTTGGTAATTTTCCATTGTACTTAGAACTGATTGAACTTGAGTAGATCTTCCAGCTTGATCAACAATTTTTCCCTGCCAAGTGCTCAACTTATTTTGTACTTTTTCTTCAATTGGTTTGAAACTCTCTTTCTTGTTTTTGCCCAAGAACAGTGGTAGCCCAAGGTATTTTTCATTTAATCCCATAGTCTTCATTTGGAGGATACTAGTGATGTGTTCACTTCTCTGTGGTTGCATATGCTTGTTGTAGAATACACTGGACTTATTGAAATTCACTACCTGACCAGAAGCATTGCTAAACTTGGTGATGATGTCTAGGAGATTTTTAATATATTGCTCTTTTCCTTTGCAAAATAGGAGACAGTCATCAGCAAACAACAAGTGATTGATGCTGGGACTATGATGACTTGGTTTTATCCCTTGTATTTTCTTTAAGCTTTCAGCCTTGCACATCATTCTTGAGAATCCTTCCATGCTGAGTATGAAGAGATATGGTGAAATTGGATCTCCTTGCCTTAAACCCCTTAAGGGGATGAAGGGTTGGCAAGAAGAACCATTAAGAAGTACTGAAACTGAGGTAGTTCCAATACATTAACTTATCATTTGACACCATTTGTTGCAGAAGCCAAGTTGTTTCATAATATCCAATAAAAACTCCCACTCAATCCTGTCAAATGCTTTTGACATGTCCAGCTTGATACCCACTTCCCCAAATTTACTTCTGCTTTTCTTCATATGGTCAACGATTTCATGAGATATTATAGTGTTATCAGAGATGTTTCTGTTTGGGACATAAGCTGCTTGAAAAGGGTGATACTATTTTTTGAAGAATTGGTTTTAATCCGTTGGCAAGAATCTTGGATATGATTTTGTAGTTTATGTTGCACAGGCTTATGGGTCTGTAATCTGATGGAGTTTGGGGACACTCAATTTTTGGGATCAGGGTTTGAAATGTGTAGTTAAGCTCCTTGAGAAGAAAATCATTTCTGAAAAATTGTTGAACTATTTGTGTGATGTCTTCATTGACTATGCTCCAGCACTGTTGATAGAAGCCATCTTGGAGGCCATCTGGTCCTGGAGCAGCCCAATCCTTAATTTGATTAACTGTGTCTTTGATTTCTTTTTGGTCAGGTATTCTTGTTAAACTGGCATTGTCTTCTGCAATTATGCAAGGACTGATCAAACTTAAGATTTCTTCATTTCTCTGTGGATTTGATGTTGTGGTTATAGAACTGAGATTCTTATTGAGAAGAATTTCAATATCCTTTCTATCTGAGTGCCACAGACCTAGCTTATCCTTGAGGGAGTCAATGTGATTTCTCCTTCTTCTGAAGTTGGCTTTTGAATGGAAGTATTTGGTGTTTCTGCTTTTTTTTTTTCAAAATGTTTTCCCTGGAGTTTTGATATTTCATATCAGAGTCCATCTGGTACCAGTATTTCAGTTTTTGATGAAGTTTACTTAGAACATCTCCATTGTTGTGCCCCTGATTTTCTTGAGCTTCTTGAATCTTCTTCTCCACTTCCTTGATGTGTTGATTCACATTACCAAAAACTTCAAAGTTCCATTTTTGAATTTCTTTTTTTGTTTGCTTTAGTCTTGAGACAGTTTGAAAGGCTACAGATCCTTGTTGATGTTGTTTACAAGCTTTGGCAATTACCTCTTTGCATGAGTCATGTTGTATCCAGTTCTCATAAAGTCAGAATGGTCTCTTGTTGTCTTTCTCAGCTGGATTTGTATGGAGTAAAATGGGTGAGTAATCTGATCCAAAAGTTGTTAGGTTGTATGTTGTAGCATCTTTGAAATTCTCATGCCATTGTGTATTTGCTATGGCTCTGTCCAGTTTTGCCTCCACCAGTTGATCATTCTTTCTGTGGTTATTCCATGTGTAAGGATATCCTGAGAATTTAACCTCCACTAGATCAGTTTGAAGAAGCTTTTCCCTTATGTATGTGTTGATACTTGATTCAGATTTTCCTGCCTTGGAGCTCTTTTCTTCATTGCTGATGGTGATATTTAAGTCCCCAATTATCACCCAAGGGACTTGAATGTTCTGACTTCTGCTGGAGATATTTTCCCATAGTTCATTCTTTTCTTTTTACTTTGTACTTCCATACAGACAGGTTAGCAGCCATTGTAAATTTTTAGGTCCAGCTGTGACCCTAATTTCAATTAGATTTTTTTGTTCATTTGTTATTTGTATGCTCATGCCATCTTTCCAGAGGAGGGCAATTCCTCCAGAGAGGCCTATAGAGGATTGGGACCAATAATTGAGGTAACCAAAATGTCTAATAAATGAGTTTGTTTTCTTATAATTTATTTTGGTTTCTGAAATGAAGATAATGTCAGGGTCATTACTATGAATGCAATGTTTTAAATGATCCCTAGTGTCTTTTTGGCCAATGCCTTGACAATTCCAGGCAAATTTTTTAATTTTCCTATGTTTTATGGATGAACTTTTAAAACGACTGTGACTATGAGGGTGACTAATAAGCTTGAAGACATGTAAGAGATTTATATGATGATGAAAAGCAGAAAAATTATAAATATTAAAATAAAAATGAACTTGCACAAGGAAGTGAAAAGTGCGAAAAGTGTTAGTTACCTGGTCTTCATGCCCTGCTTGATAACGGTACTGAGTCATAGCTTTGCAATGCTGGTCCCAATCCCCCTTTTTCCCTTGGTCTCATTCTTGAATTTCAGGTTCATTCTGATACACACTATTATCAGCTTGACTGTCAGCATCCATGAAAATGGGATTGTCAAAATTCAGATTCCTTTCAACATTGTCTCTGAATCTCTTTCCATTCCTCTGGTTAGAGCATTCTCCTGCTACATTGTGACTTCCAGTCTCCTCATAGAATACAGCAGTAACATGATACCCATCAGATGGCTTTTGAAAAACCACTTTGTTTGCAGCTGCAGCTTTCTTCTTTGACACTTTTCTGTTGATAGTTATTGGAGAACCATCACCATACTTTGGATTCATAGCCATGACATCTTGAAGTGATAAATTGGTTTGCCCAAATTTGAAGAGGGCTTTGTTAGCCATGGCTCTAACAAAGTTAGCATTTCTTTCACAATCATCTTCATTATAATCCAAGACAAAGAAAGCTGGACATAAATTTCCTGGTTGCTTCTGGTAGTAAAATGAGATCCATTGGGTGTATCCTGCTCCATTTTCAGTTAGAAGACCTCTAATGAGGGGGGTATTCACATTGATTTTGATTTTAGCACTAACAGCATTTGAGTCCACGGGATTCCCATCTTCTGGATCCAAGGCTATGACTTCTACCATTATCTTTGCAAACTTCTTCATTGTTTCCTCATCAAAAAGCTCTGGTGGTAAATCTTTGAAGTCAACCCAGAACTCTTGAGTGCTAAAGTCCATTTTTTGAATCTGCACAAAAGAGTTGTATGGTTTGACCATGAAGAGCATTCCACTAACAGACCAAGGTGCATTTTCAAGGACCCAATTGACTTGATCCCAGTTGGCAAACCTGACAATAAAGTGGTTTGGAGCTGGGTTTCTGATTTGGATTTTCTTAATCTTTTTCATCCAAATGTTTTAAGATGAAATTCCAAAGTTTCTGGCTTCATAGGTTCAGCAACAAGAAGTTTCCCCACAACACTGGTGGCCCATTTCGAAATTTCTCTATCAAGGTTAACACTAGAATAGACAAATGTTTGTCTAATCTCATTAGACTCAGAGTTGTTGATGTTTGTTGCCATGAGTTGTTCTTCCAAAAAATTCATATCTCCCAAATTTGGTTCCATGGTGAAAAGGCTTGCAGGAGTTTTTGAATTTGAAGGTTGGAGGCTTAAGAGAATGATGATTAGAATGAGGAAATTCGGCCTTGTACCTTTCCAATTCATAAGGGGGTTGCATGATTTTGAACTGCGACGTGTACCATTTGTCATAGCTTTTTTGACACTAATCTTCCAACAAGAAAAAATTTCAGAGAACTGGGATTCACCGTTGAATCGAGGAGCATCTAAAGAATTAGTAAACTCCGCCATTACTTTAAACACAGCCGGTAACTTTGAAGGAGACAAACCTTGGGGGGGGGTAACCTTTGCAATGACAACTTTGTACCAAAACAAGGCAACAAAGACCAGGTTAGCACCTGCAAGCCATTAAAACAAAACCAGAAGGGTAAAAGTGAAACAACAAAATCAAGAACAAGAGGCGATTAAGACAAACACATGCAGATTTTGAAAAGATGAACTTTTAAAACATTAAGAAACAAAAAACGAGATTCAGACCGTTAACGGAAGCAATTAATTGAAGATTAAATTCTAGGTGACAAGGAAAAGCAATGATTACGACAAAAAACTTATTGCATGTTTCAGAGATTCATTAATGGCGATCTAGAAATTGAGATTGAAAAGGCACTGAGTTAACTCGTCTGTGTCGCCGATTCGCAGAGCTTTTAAGACAGAAAACTTTCTTCTTTTGCTGTTAGGAATTTAAGGCACGCCGTTAATGATAATTTTAATTAAATATATAAAAATCTTGACCACTGTTTGATTTGATTTGCTGAGCACCAGAAAATCATACTGATAATTGGATTGGCGTATTATCATGCTTAAACTAGGAAATCTATAATATGGGCTCCAAGCATTTGGATTTGAGAGCTCTTAGAGCAACCACAGTCGACGACCAAAATCAAAAAACTTGACCAGATATCAACCACTATGGAACGGATCAAAGATAAAGAACTAGACTAAAACCAAAAACCAAAAACCAAACCATATTTGGTCTTTAGTTTGGTTTTGGTGGAGCGTAAATTAGGACTACGCCAAAAGTGAGACGCGAATCTTACTTGTGTTCGATGTGGGGCGGAATTTTATATTACCGCCTGGTAGTGAGACGCAAATACAAAATGCGCCAATACGAAGGGTCATTTTAACCTACGCCTGGTGGGGCGTTACTTTAATTTGAGTCTGGTTTGAGATGGGCATTCCAGTTACGCCTGGTCTAGGCGTAGTTTGTAGTCCTGTCTGGTGAGACGTGATTTTAAAGACCGCCCAATCACCGGGCGCAAGTTTCAATTACGCCTCTCACTTAGGCGTTTCAAATTTTCAAAGTTTTAAAGTTTGGAGTTTGAAATTATAACGTTGGGAAATTTGGAACGTTGGAAATTTTGGATCTGTTGGCTTTGCGGATCTGAGAATGTTATACGAAAATTCCAAATTTGCTTTTTATCGTTTGCCAAAAGGAAAAACAAAGTAAATCACGTTGAAACAAAAGAATATTAGGGTTGATCGTCGAAATTGCATGTGAGATGATTCACCGCTTGTATACCGTTTAAAGGTTTATTTTTTTCCTCAGTAAATTCAAATTCGATCTAGACCCAATACAAAAGTTTAGGACTTGTGTTGATCTCTAATCAAAAAATAATACGATTATAGGGTTTTAAAAATCTTGATTTTGATCGTTATTTGGTGTAATTGAATTAACACTATAAATAAGTGAATAAATAAAAGAAAGATTGAGATCACATACCTCGTCGCGTTAATCTTTCTTTTTATTTTTGTTGGATAGAGAAGAAATTGCTGGAAGGTAGAGAACCAGAGAAGTAAAACGATGAGAACAAAGTAGAAGGGGTTTATAATGCTGCCGCATGTGCAGTACGAGTGTGTGGTGGGGCGTAGTTTCTTATTGCGCCTTATAGGGCGTTGATTTCAATTGCATCTGATGGTCAGGCGGTTGTACATATTCCGCTCCACCACAAACTCAATTTTAAAATGTGCCCGACATCAGGCGTTAGTTAAAGTTACGTTCATCGGGAACGCATTTTCTACCTACGTCCCGTATCAAACGAACCATTATACATCCGCTCCACCATATTTGCTCCTACACCATAACATCACACTATGGACTAAACCCATTCTTTTTAATTTTTTTTGGTTTTTACTCTTTGGTTATGCTCGCACCACTGCAGTTGCTCTTATGGATTTAAATGTCCTATATGTAGATAAGGGGAGACCTAAGCTATTGACAAAAAATAAATAATAGCTAACCTAACCAAAAGCAAAAACTAAAATCCGTCGCGTCCTTCTCTTCTTCTTCCCTTCTTCCGTCGTCTGTTCTTCATATTCTCCCATTTTTCCAATCATCAATTATCAAGATTAATCATAGCTGATTAATCAAGGAGTACAAACATCAATTAAGAATCGAAAAACCCATCCTTTTTTCTTGGGTTAAATTGTATAAATCTATGGTTTGGAAAATAAATATTTATCCACCATACTGAAGTTCTACAGTTTGGAATTCCCCTTTTCGAGATTCTGTAGATATTCTCCCCTTGAAAATTTGAAACCAATATCCCCTCTCAACCGTAGATTCTAAAACACTTGGTGAACAGAGAAAACGAGGGTTTCCTGTAATCTCGTGATCAACCCTTGCCACAATTTTTTGTTTTCTTACAGTTGCCTTTAAGATTATTGAAATCAGTACTACAAAAATCCCCACCGTACAAAAAATGGCAGTAGTAATTCAATTAGTCTTTGCCCATTGGTATATGATCTATTGGAATTGAGACAAACAACTAATTATCATGAGAAAGAGAGATCGACGTCAGAACTAGTTTGATGCAGTTGAGATTTATCTAATGATAGTGGACCTATATCATTAGTTCTTTGATTTCATCGTATGATTCTGTTGAGGGTACTCCTCCTATGTTTGAGCCTCGGGGGATGGCTTCAATCATCTATTCTTGTCAATACTACTGGTTTATTATTATGATCCCAACCGTAGAATGAACATTCCAAGATATCAAACTCACTTTTCCCCACCGTATATTCATCTGAATTTTTTACGGTTTGGTGACTCAAAACGTAGCTGTATTTTCAGAAAAAAGAAAAACTTCCCAACCGTATCAACTCCATTCCCAAACGTAGCATTCCCTGTGTTTGTATACGGTTTGGATTTTTTTAATTTCACATCGTATATTATTCTACGGTTTATTTTCCAAACCGTACGTAAACTTTAACAAAAAAAAAAAAAAAAAAAGACTTGATCCCAGTTTTCCATTTTCCGAACTTTGATTTTTGATTTTTAATCACTAATATTATTTAATTTAATTAATCTAATTTTTCACACAAATTAATGGAGGGTATTTTAGCCATTAATCAAAAAAGTAGGATAAGGGGTTTTGTTGAGTGCTATTGGACAACCAAATTTTGCCATTTTGTAAGCCTTCAAAACCATTTACTTGGAACCCTTATAATAGGCTGCTAAAACCTTTGAACGTAACGAGCAAGATATCATACCATCATAGGGACAATGAAACGTGTGGGTTTTGTAAAATCCTAGAAACACAATCAACTTGACACTAGACAGTGGCATTGAGCAGTATTTGTGTGCTCACGAGTGACCTGTAAAAATTTTGGATCTTAAAATTTTGATTAGTTAAGAAGATAAAAGAAAAATGCTGCCATGGACGACATCCCCTGACTTGGCTAGCGGATAACCATAAACTTAAACATGTCCAAACACACACTCACACAATAGTAAAAGGGCTTGTGAGAGTTGACTGTACAGAAAAAGAATGTGAAATTGGGATAAAAAAAAAAAATTGGAATATAAGAAAAAGACAAAAACTGGATCCAGATATCAATTCGGGGTCACCCCTTATCTAAGTATTTTACGTATTACCTAATCTACCCTCATTGGTCTAGTTGATGTTCTAAGTTCGCCATAGATCTTTGAGTAGCCTGCACAAACAAGCTCATGCTTTCTTTCAAACTAGGAATACTTTGGTTAGAAAAATCGCTAGGAATAGAAGATGGATGTGTAATAAAATCAACAGGCTTAATTTTAGCCTTTCTTTCTAACGACTCAAGTCTTCGTGTCAAACCAGCGAACTTGGCCTCGAAGTCATTGTCAACTCTGTGAACCCCATTGCTACTAGTTACTGATCTTATGGTTTCTGTAGCCTCCCACTCTTGGTTTTTTTCAGCTACTTCATGCAAAAATTTATAACCTTCTTCAGCACTTTTATCGGGAAAATTACCACCACAAAGTGATTCTACCATAGTCAATGTTTTGTAATCTAATCCCTCATAAAGGATCAACGTGAGCCTAGGAGTGTCAAACCCATGGTGTGGACATTGTAACAAGAGATCATGGAACCTCTCTAAATAATCATAAAGAGATTCTCCTTCTTGTTGCGAAAAACTATATAGTTTTTGACGAATGGCAGTAGTTTTATGCCTAGGAAAAAATTTATGCAAGAATATATTAGTCATGTCATTCCAGGTACTAATTGATGAAGGACCTACCGCATTTAGCCAAGATTTAGCCTTATCCTTTAAGGAAAAAGGGAACAACCTAAGTTTAAGATACTCATCAGCCAAGTCTTTTCAAAATCTCTAATGTGGTAGTAAGGATTTTCATTCTCCTCGCCATAAAATTTAGGAAGTGCTTGAATGGTGCTTGCTCTAATCTCATAGGTTGCTGTGGTGGTAGGCAAAACAATACAAGAAAGTTGAGAGACTCTAGTTGGATACATATAGTCTCTCAAACTTTTAATCAGAGGGTTCTTACCCTCACCATTCGTTCCCGTCATGTATAAAGAGTTAACTCTAACAAGATGATTTAAACAATTCTCTACCCAACCACTAGGTAGATCTTGCGAAAGCTAACAAAATGCAGAATTCAGTTCAAACTCACCTTGCAAAAGCTCAGCGAAATACTTACTTTTCTGCCTATTTTCGAGAGATTCCAGTTGCGCTCTTCAAGCTAAGGTACCTAAAGATAATCAAACAAGCTACGTAAAAAAAAAAAAAAAAGAAATTATGTACAAAAATAATATAAAAATAAGCTATATACAAAAAGATATCAATTAGAGAGTATTATGCAACCACTCCCCGGCAGCGGTACCAAAAATTGATGGTATTTTTCAATGATACTGTAGTAAGATGATTCGTTCACTCAGATTTGTTGAGAATTTGTTTTAAGACTTAATAAAGAAAATAAGGGAAAATATATATACACAATTTGTCACAAGATGAAGAGATGTTGAGACGCGGGATTCCACTACTTTTCATATTGTTATGGTTCAGTCATTAACTCTAGACAATATAGCTCAAACAAAAGAAGTTGTGACTCTAGTTCTTTGCCAAAAATAGATTTCGTAAAATATTATTTATAAGTTAAAAGCATGACGCATCTAAAGTATTTAGAACTAAGCATGCGGCATCTAAAAAAATAACAAATAATTAATAGAAATCATAAAGCAATTAAATCTATGCAAAAAGTCAATAAAAGAATTAATTCATTTACCACAATCATGAAAAGTTGCTTCCTCCGTCGTCCCAACGATGGGGTCTAGCTCCTCATACTCAAAACACGCTCAAAATAATTTTTTATAGCTCAAAAAGGTGCTTTATTGAAGAAAAGATATAAAGCAGTGTGTTTGTAACAGTTATAATTGTTACAAAACCTACTGTTACAAATGAGTTGTTACAAAGTAGCTGTTACAAGAAAACTATAGCTCAAAACTGTCGCAAAACAACAGTGTTATCTGGAAGAAAACCTAACGGTTTTTTCGACACTAGAAAACGACTGCTTTTTGCAGTCTATTGTTCTTCGTGTTCTTCTCTCATGGCAGCAACATGAACTCTCTCCAACTCTAATTCCTACACTCTGTTCTCACCCCTTACTCTTCATCCCCTCGTCTAAAACTCCTCAGTACCTTATATAGCCTCTCATGCACAAGAAATCTCTTCCATAACTACAAATATTTTTCATTACTCGGCATTAAGGAAAATATTTTCGGGAATATCTTCTTACCTTTTAAACTTACAAAACCAACAAGAACTCCTTCTTCTATGTTCTACACTTCCACACGTTTCTGACTTGGCAAAGAAATCTCTTTCAATCAATAGAATATATTCCAGAGAGTAAAATCTTCTCTCACAAATCACGTATCTCCCATAATCAATTCCAGAATATCAAGTATTTATCACGTGAAATCTTCTTGCATACCATTCCTGTTTTAATGCAACAGGATATTCCCAATCAATTCCAGCGAAAAGATCCCAACAAATCAGCCCAGAAATCAACACAAGAAGTTACGCAATCTGAAACTATTTTCCCGCCAAAATGTATTCTTTAAACAGTGAAGAAGATGGTGAGGATTGCCCCTTATCCAGTGATAGGGTGCGGATAACACGTTTCTTTCGGGGTTCCCCGAGCAACTTTTCGATCCGAATTTCCACACATGTTTATTTCTCCAAAAACACCTACACATACACAAAAACACCATAATAAGTACAAAATCGAGTACCAACATGGAGATAATTGAGGACAACTTAGACACAAAAATGTGTCTATCAAATACCCCCAAACTTATTATTTGCTAGTCCTCGAGCAAAACAAAAAAATAAAATAAAAATAAAGCCGAGTTAGTCTCGGGTGGGTTTAACAGGGGTGTACCTACAAAAACCATGACTTCTAATTGGTAACAAGTATATAAAAAGCTATGAGGACATACATATTCTCAACCTATCTCCAAGTAACTAGAATGCCAGAGAAATTAAAGGTGTCAGCTCTAAAGCTGACTGAAGAAAAGGGGAGACACATCCACATCACTGCTAGATAAAGAGATATCCGCTACACAGCTAGATAAACATTGTAAGATGCGTCCGCTGCTTTACAGCTGGATAAGATTAGGAGAGAGATAAAAATGAGAGGGACATCTGCTACACAGCTGGACTAATTACGTGTGATGAGTTAAACCAGTGCTAGAAAGATCTTGTGCCAGATTGAAAGCAGACTAACAAAGCAACCAAAATGCATCTTTCTTTGACTCTCTCACAGTGCTCAGTAGAAACAACGCCTTCTTCGGTCTTCAACTGTTGATGATAAAATCTCGAACCTCATAGAACCTTGACAATTAACTCTTCTCTTCGATTTTTCTTGCTTGACTTATAAATTTCTTCTTCTCTATGGCCTTATTGAACAAAAAGAATGTAATGATGTTTCATTTTCATTTTTCATTTTTTTTTTTTCGTTTTTTTTTTTTTTTTTTTGAGTACAAAAAAATTACAAGACAATAAATTTACAAGGCCATGAGAGAAGGACTTTAAAAACTTGGATCTTCGCAACTTAAGATGTCTTGGTATCATGAATTCCAACAACTTATATCATTTTCTCTTACAACTTCTTGTAACTAAGTCTTCAATTTTGATTTTTGAATTATTCTATTCTATTGTTGCTTCTAAACCTTAAACGTCTTCAACTTTCTTCATAGATTTTGATGTCGCTCTGTCTGTTGATGATGATAAGTTTCTACTGAGAGAGTCGTAATCCAGTAACTATGATTACATTGTGAGGTTGCTTTGTCTTTCTGGCATTTCCTGACCTACTTTCCTTTCCATCATGGATGGTTAGGTCCATCACGGTTACCCTCTAAAAGGAACAAGTTCTCTCCTGAATTTCAAAGATCTCAATGTCTTTTTCTCTAATGTCTCAATAAGTTGTTATCCCTAGCATTCCAATTTCTATCTTTTCGGTGAGAAACAGTATGTAAACTTAGCTAACCGGATACCATGTGACGCTAGAAGTTTCAAAAGTGCAACTAAAAAGTTTCTCCCATACCCCCAAACTTAAATCTAACATTGTCCTCAATGTTCTAAAGATAAAATTAAAAGCATATGAACAAGGAGAAACTGTTACCATTTGAAGCAAAAGAGTTAAGGAAAGATATTACCGTGTTGCATGAGATTTGGTTACCTCCCAAGAAGTGCTAAGTTTAAAGTCTTCAGCCAGACATCGGAAGGAATTAGTCACCTTATAGAATCATATATAAGTAGCCGGAATAATTGTGGGTCATCTGGATCAAAAGGTGCTAACCATAAGAAGAGGAAACTGCAACAGACCAAGAAGATACCGAACATACCCTTATTTAACTTTTTGTTTAAGACAACTATCTTTAGTTGTGTCTCAGGTTTAGGCTCTATAAAAGGGTCTAAATAAAATGTTTTCATAGGCAGGACTTCCTCAAAAGAAGGATTCTTAAGATCAGGTTGTAGAGTCTGGAAATACTCAAGTAGGAACTTAGAAGCACATAACAATAACCTGAACAACTGCGGATCCTTAAAGTCAATTAGACTTGACTCACAAAACTGACCACAATGAAAGAGTTGGTATTCCTTAAGCAAATGTGTCGACCCTATTCTCCTAAAGTAATTAGGTTTAGTCTTAAAACTTAATAACCGACACATCTTAAAATCAAATGTTCCCACAATTGGAAGAAAATTATTTGGTGGGAAAACAAAGTCAATCTTGGTATCATAGCCTGGGTTAACCACATCAACCAGAGGATGGGTTTCTAACAACTGGGCTTCTCTATGGACATCATTAGGTTCAGGAAAAAGTGTACGAAGATAATCTTGTAAGATGGTTGAGGCACAAATGTCAAGTCCTACACGAGGGAACTTTCTAAGAGTTAAAGCACACGGAGACTGGTAATCACCCCCAAACTTAGAGTTTTCTGTGTCTCTAGAAAGACTAGTCATAACTTCCCTAATTTCTAGGTCATTGGATTCCTGAAAATGGTCAATTGATTCTTCTAAGTCGGGTTCATCCTCACTCATTTCTACGAGTTCATTTTCTTTTTCTAAGTCTAATATTTCTAAATTTCTAGACTCTAAAACAATATTCTCTGAATAAACTCGTTCCTCAAAACTATCATCGGCTTCGTAGACAGGAAATACTACATCATCTAAAACGGGGGTATCTCTAGTCAAATCCTCGTCCTTTTGAATAGGTGAATAATTAGTAAAATTATTTGGATTTGTACTAGAAACAGTACTATCATTATAAAGCTCAATCGGTGTAACAAATTCCTGATCACTATGCCTACATATTTCATGTTCTTCATCGATACTATCCTCATCATAATCATCATTATAATAACATGAAAATGATCGAACCTCATCAAAACAAGTAGTGTTACCAATTCTAACCTCGTCATCTTGATTATGCAAATAACTATCCTCATTTTTAAGGGTATTATTGGAAACACTATATTGGAAAGTAAGATTATTTCGAGCAAGTCTTTCGTTCGTCTCAGCCATCAAATTGAGGGATTCCTCTATAGAAAGTTCTCTTTCGTCAAAAACTAAGTTATTCATTTCTGCTAACTTACGTGTTGACTCAGCTAATTTACGTGTTGACTCTAGTAAAGAGGAATTATCAGAAGGATCATAAAAAGGACTACTTTTCAATAGTTTCATTGCATCCTCCAAAGACGAGGAACTAGTGCTATAGTCTTCTTGCTCGTATGACCGGTGCGCATGCGGATAGTAATTGGGCTCACCATGGTATGACCCGTAACCTTCAAAATTTTCGCGTTCCCAATCACGATTCACACTATGGTCATAAAAAGGATAATGTCCAAGATGCTCAGTCGGATACTCATTGTATTGGCTATTATAATACCAGTTCGACATCGTAACTGCAGGGGAATTCTAAACAAGCACAAAAAAGGCTGACTCGACCATAACAAGCCTATTTTATCTAGCAAACAAAAAGCATGATGGCTCCACTTAGATTGTTTCTAGACCAGCTTCTAATCCTTCGAAAGGGAATTCGTTACAATTTAAGCAAACCCCTCTGAAATCAATCCGAGTCAAAGCAAGTTGAATAGGGGCGAGGGAAGCTCAGTGGAGCTTTGATACCCAAGGCCTCACCGCTATTACAAGGCGGCGCAGTCACACATTCAACTCACAGAAACCATCATGAACTTCTAAGTATGCTTAAAAGAGTAACCAATATTTCTCGAATGACTTTCCTATTAAGCTCGTTACCCTATCGGTCTCGTTCTAGTCAAAATTTTAGGCTTAGGTTCGCGTTTGGTTTCGTTTTCCTAAGGCGGGCAAGAAGAGAACGGTGATGAAATCCGAACCCTTATCTTGTATGGCCAGGCCTTGCCCTTTACTAGGAAATTAAAACAGCCGTATTCGATTCCTCAACATATATGCATACAAAATCATCCAGTAAACCCGCTGACAGGAGATTCGCGGGTGTTTAGAATTCTTACCTACCGTTCCAGACGGGGGATGAACCGTTGAAGTCGACTCGGACCACAACTCCAATGTTGTGTACGAACCCGAGGGGCCGAGGTGATATCTTAATCACCGTACTTCTCTGCAAACAGTTTATTTAAAATTACCCTTCCACAGGGTTTTAAAAAAATAAAAATGTCCAATGTCCAAAAATAAAAAAGTCCAAAAATAAAATAAAAAGCTATTTACAGTTTCTAAAAAAAAAAAATAAAGAAAAAATCTTTATATACAAAAATCTTCTTCTTCACTCCTCTTGAATTCTCCTTTTCTTTCCTTATTTGGCTTAGCTTTTGTTTTCAACACTTTCTTCTCTTTCTTTAGCTTGGCTCCAAATCTGAAAACAAACAAGAAATACCAAAAGGCGTAAAAAATAACAAAAATTAATAAAAATGAAACCTAAAAACAAATCTATAAACAAATCCCCGGCACCGGCGCCAAAAACTTGATGGATCGGTAGACCGACTTTGTTTTACCGCAAGCGCATGGTGTAAAAAATAGCACACAATAGCAAGCACGATTCGTTCCCTCAAGGAGTGCGAAAACTACTACTAATTAATATCAAGACCGAACTAACCAAAATTCAATATTTTAGAGATGTTGTATTAAGAAAATAAGATGTCAAGTAAAATAAAGCAAATTTATAATGATATGTAATCAAGGATGTAGAAATATTAGGGTTACGGA
The DNA here is from genome assembly GCF_003573695.1 of Papaver somniferum. Lineage (NCBI taxonomy): Eukaryota > Viridiplantae > Streptophyta > Magnoliopsida > Ranunculales > Papaveraceae > Papaver > Papaver somniferum. The sequence continues at coordinate 128,354,550 of NC_039359.1, forward strand.
ATCCGTTGTAGGCTAAAGTTTCACTTATGTCTCTCACAAAGGTCTCATTTAACTCATGAACAATAGAAAACCTAGCTATCGAAACACGAAAGATATTTCAATTAAGAACAGTAGATAAGGATTATCAAGAGGATACGTTTGTTCTCAACCTTGAAGGTAGAAATCCTGAGTACTAATCATACAAGGCATAAGTAGTCAAAGGATTATCATAAATCATTTATCACCAAGATTATATATGGATGTTGTTCAAGAATTCAACTATGAAATATACATGGCATAAAACATGAAAAACTCATTAGACAAACAACCCAATTTTGAGAAACACAAACATTACGTTAAGATTTTATTTTTGAAACCATTGTTTGAGAACACAAGTAAATTCAACCTACAAGTTCATCTTTCACCCTAATGAGGAGTTTAGCTAGACATGGTTTTCTTGAAATCCATCAAAAATAATATAGATAATAACAAGTAAAGCATATGAATTGCAGAAAGCAAAATAGCAAAACCTAGTTTCTTCCCTGATTACCCTCTCCCATAAACAATAAGTTCAGAATGTTTACCAATTTTGATTCCCATTGGAGACTCCCAATTGGGTTTTAGATTAGGAGGGAGAAATGCATTACTAATGTCAATAAGAACAAGACCGCAGGACTTGGAAAAAGGAGCTAAGCAAACAATTCTTGGTTCTAATTTCTTATTGTGAATTAACTGACCAGTATAAGCATCTTGATAACTACTACTAGTACCATGAAAAACTAGTTCATCAGGCTTGGCAAAATAAGATGAGCAAATATCTGATGATTCAGTTTTTGTTAACTCCTTACAACCTGCAAAGTTTTCAGACATGCTTTCGAGATTGTCATTATAACTGTGAGTATAATCATTCACACCATTAACCAAGCATACATGTTCACACATTTCAGAAATCGCAGACGAATTTGAAAGGCTAAACACATTTATCTCCATTTTCATATTTCCAAAAGTAAGCTCCATGATTCCATTACGACAGTTGATAACCACATTTGAGGTAGCCAAAAAAGGTCTACCTAAGATGACAGGAATCTTCCCACTAGGATTAGAAACAGATTGAGTATCTAAAACAATAAAATCAACGGGATAAACAAAACTTTCAACCTGTATAAGAATATCCTCTACCACTTCCCTAGGAATTTTAATTGACCTATCAGCCAATTGGAGAGTGACATTAGTGGGTTTCAAATCACCAAGTTCTAATTGCACATACACAGAATATGGCAAGAGATTCACATTGTCCCCTAAATCTAACAATGCATGTTCAATCCTATGTTCACCTATAGTGCAAGCAATCGTATGACAACCTGGATCTTTGAATTTGGGTGGAGTTTTCTGTGTAATAATCGAGCTCACCTGTTCAGTAAGGAAAGCTTTCTTATGCACATTCAATTTTCGTTTCACAGTGCACATATCTCTTAGGAACTTAGCATAAGAAGGAATTTGTTTAATGGCATCTAATAGTGGAATATTGACGTTAACTTGTTTAACACTTCTAAGATGTCATTAGGACTAGATCCTTTCTAACGAGGTAGCAATGCTTGAGGAAAAGGAGCGCGAGGAACATAAGAGATTTCAGAATTACCTTTTTCGGTTTCATCGGTTTCTTTTTGTGTTGAAGGAGTAACCTGTGTAATAGTAGGCAGGTTCATATCTTGCACATTCTCCTCAGCATCACGAACATGGTTATCCACAACCCATCCACTTCTTAGGGTAGAGAAGGCTTGGACATGATGAGTAGGCTTAGCACCAGATGTGCTTACCTCAACAGAACCCTTGGAGTTGGGCGGGATTTGACGCGAGATCTGATCCTTCTCCCGCTCATTCAGTTGGCTAGCAAGCTGGTCTAGTTGATGCTCTAAGTTCTCCATAGATCTTTGAGTAGCCTGCACAAACAAGCTCATGCTTTCTTCCAAACTAGGAATACTTTGGTTAGAAAAATCGCTAGGAATAGAAGATGGATGTGTAATAAAATCAACAGGCTTAATTTTAGCCTTTCTTTCTAACGACTCAAGTCTTCGTGTCAAACCAGCGAACTTGGCCTCGAAGTCATTGTCAACTCTGTGAACCCCATTGCTACTAGTTACTGATCTTATGGTTTCTGTAGCCTCCCACTCTTGGTTTTTTTCAGCTACTTCATGCAAAAATTTATAACCTTCTTCAGCACTTTTATCAGGAAAATTACCACCACAAAGTGATTCTACCATAGTCAATGTTTTGTAATCTAATCCCTCATAAAGGATCAACGTGAGCCTAGGAGTGTCAAACCCATGGTGTGGACATTGTAACAAGAGATCATGGAACCTCTCTAAATAATCATAAAGAGATTCTCCTTCTTGTTGCGAAAAACTATATAGTTTTTGACGAATGGCAGTAATTTTATGCCTAGGAAAGAATTTATGCAAGAATATATTAGTCATGTAATTCCAGGTACTAATTGATGAAGGAGCTAACGCATTTATCCAAGATTTATCCTTATCCTTTAAAGAAAAAGGGAACAACCTAAGTTTAAGATACTCATCAGCTAAGTCCTTGAATTTCATTGTTCCACAGAATTCTCCAAAATCTCTAATGTGGTAGTAAGGATTTTCATTCTCCTCGCCATAAAATTTAGGAAGTGATTGAATGGTGATTGCTCTAATCTCATAGGTTGCTGTGGTGGTAGGCAAAACAATACAAGAAAGTTGAGAGACTCTAGTTGGATACATATAGTCTCTCAAACTTTTAATCGGAGGGTTCATACCCTCACCATTCGTTCCCGTCATGTATAAAGAGTTAACTCTAACAAGACGATTTAAACAATTCTCTACCCAACCACTAGGTAGATCTTGCGAAAGCTAACAAAATGCAGAATTCAGTTCAAACTCACCTTGCAAAAGCTCAGCGAAATACTTACTTTTCTGCCTATTTTCGAGAGATTCCAGTTGCGCTCTTCAAGCTAAGGTACCTAAAGATAATCAAACAAGCTACGTAAAAAAAAAAAAAAAAAAGAAATTATGTACAAAAATAATATAAAAATAAGCTATATACAAAAAGATATCAATTAGAGAGTATTATGCAACCACTCCCCGGCAGCGGTACCAAAAATTGATGGTATTTTTCAATGATACTGTAGTAAGATGATTCGTTCACTCAGATTTGTTGAGAATTTGTTTTAAGACTTAATAAAGAAAATAAGGGAAAATATATATACACAATTTGTCACAAGATGAAGAGATGTTGAGACGCGGGATTCCACTACTTTTCATATTGTTATGGTTCAGTCATTAACTCTAGACAATATAGCTCAAACAAAAGAAGTTGTGACTCTAGTTCTTTGCCAAAAATAGATTTCGTAAAATATTATTTGTAAGTTAAAAGCATGACGCATCTAAAGTATTTAGAACTAAGCATGCGGCATCTAAAAAAATAACAAATAATTAATAGAAATCATAAAGCAATTAAATCTATGCAAAAAGTCAATAAAAGAATTAATTAATTTACCACAATCATGAAAAGTTTCTTCCTCCGTCGTCCCAACGATGGGGTCTAGCTCCTCATACTCAAAACACGCTCAAAATAATTTTTTATAGCTCAAAAAGGTGCTTTATTGAAGAAAAGATATAAAGCAGTGTGTTTGTAACAATTATAATTGTTACAAAACCTACAGTTACAAATGAGTTGTTACAAAGTATCTGTTACAAGAAAACTATAGCTCAAAACTGTCGCAAAACAACAGTCTTATCTGGAAGAAAAAGTAACGGTTTTTTCGACACTAGAAAACGACTGCTTTTTGCAGTCTATTGTTCTTCGTGTTCTTCTCTCATGGAAGAAACATCAACTCTCTCCAACTCTAATTCCTACACTCTTTTCTCACCCCTTACTCTTCATCCCCTCGTCTAAAACTCCTTAGTACCTTATATAGCCTCTCATGCACAAGAAATCTCTTCCATAACTACAAATATTTTTCATTACTCGGCATTAAGGAAAATATTATCGGGAATATCTTCTTACCTTTTAAACTTCCAAAACCAACAAGAACTCCTTCTTCTATGTTCTACACTTCCACACGTTTCTGAGTTGGCAAAGAAATCTCTTTCAATCAATAGAATATATTCCAGAGAGTAAAATCTTCTCTCACAGTTCACGTATCTCCCATAATCAATTCCAGAATATCAAGTATTTATCACGTGAAATCTTCTTGCATACCATTCCTGTTTTAATGCAACAGGATATTCCCAATCAATTCCAGCGAAAAGATCCCAACAAATCATCCCAGAAATCAACACAGGAAGTTACGCAATCTGAAACTATTTTCCCTCCAAAATGTGTTCTTTAAACAGTGAAGAAGATAGTGATGATTTCCCCTTATCCAGTGATAGGCTGTGGATAACACGTTTCTTTTGGGGTGCCCCGGGAAACTTTTCGAGCCGAATTTCCACACATGTTTATTTCTCCAAAAACACCTACACATACACAAAAACACCATAATAAGTACAAAATCGAGTACCAACATGGAGATAATTGAGGACAACTTAGACACAAAAATGTGTCTATCAAATACCATGCCGGTAGACTCAATACCGGCATGGTATTCATACTACGACCATGCCGGTAGAGGAATATCCACCATTTTGAATATTGATCCGACATAGTATTCTACCAAAAACTATGCTAGTACGCTGTTAACTTTTTTACCTACCAAGGAATATACTACTGAATATTCAACCGGCATGGTTTCATTGATAGGTTTTTATGCCAGAACTGCATGAAAAACATACAGGAAACATTTCCATCTAAAACCAAATACCGGCATGGGAAATTAATAAACATCAACGCCGGAACTCCGTACCATCAATATCGAGAATGCCGGCAGCGCAACCAACGTTGTTAAGTTTCAATTTTACGATGCCGGTACCTACTAAAAAACATACAGGAATAAATATTTTCCAAAGCTAAATACCGGCATTACATATCAATTATTTTTAATGCCGGAAGCGTGTACTGGCTTGGGACAATAAATTACGAGAATGCCGACACCTTGGCTTCCAGCGTTGCTGTCTAATGAATCTTTTATGCCGGAATATATTTCAAATTTGGTATTCAGTTTTGGTTAAGTTCGACTATGCCGGAACATTGGTCGAGCATGCTGGTACGGGTTTCCGGCACAGTGTTTTAATTTCGTTTGGAACTAATTTTCATTCAATCTTTAGGTGGTGACATATATTGATCCAACAAATGCAAAGCCGCTTTATCGGGATACGTCGGAGTACTATAAAATACCTCCGGTATGTGACCAAAGAATACTTTTCACCTAGTATCTTGAACTTCACTAATGGATTGCTAGTAATGAACGTGAAATTGATCTTATGTAGGAAATAATAGATTGAAATGAAGCAATCGCTTGGGCTAAAGAGACGGCTCTTAAGAACATGTGTGTGTTGGTGAGGAATACCGAAGGTTCAAAGAGGCGTTTTGAGATGGCTTGCGAGAGAAGTGGGAAATACAAGGAGAAGAATAGCCACAAGAGAAAGGATTATGTATATCCAAAGAATACTAATAGGGTATACAAGACTCGTACGAGGAAGAATAATTGCTCGTTTAAGCTTGTATTCCGTTTAAATGATATGAACAATTGGGATTGTGAGGTTTTGTGTGGTTGTCATAACCACCGGGATCCGAAAGATTTTGTTGGTCACTCCCTAGTTGCGAAGACAAATTCTCAAAGGCTTCAAGGAAAAGGATGCGTCTAAGGTGTCTTCTCTACGTACAATTTATAGCGCACAAGCAACTATTAAAAGGGTGGAATGGGAAGGGAGGTCCGTTATGCAAGAATTTGAGAAGATAGCTTGGGATTAGAACTACATGGGTATCATTAAAAGAGGGCCGGACGAGAAGCCCCTTCAAATATTCATTTCGCATCCTTTGCTTTCACAATTGGCAAATACATGTTGTGGTGTTCTTTTGATGGATTGTACCTACAAGACAAACAAGTACAATATGTCGTTGTTCAACATCGTGGGGAAAACCTCGGACAAGGTAACATTCACATTGGCTTGGTGTTTAATGGAAAAAGAGAGGGACTATAATTATCATTGGGCGTTACGACAATTAAAATTATTCTTCCGGGAAAATCAATTTCTGAGGATCATCGTAACCGATCAAGATGACGCATTAATGAAAGCAATATCCGACGTCTTCCCGGACGCACAAAGTTTCCTATGTACATATCATATACGTCAAAATATCATAAAAACTTGCCATGGATTGTTTGAACCCACTAAGGCTGATATTAAGAAGAGAATGATTGTTCAATTATAGGAAGATGTTCGAAAGAACAAACTATCCCCCGAAGAAGAAGAATATGAGAGAGGCAAGAAAAGGAGCGAGTGGACATAGAACATGCGAAAAATCATAAAAAGTGGTTGGAATTTCTAAGAGATTGGGACAAAGTTTATTGGTCTCTTACCGAGGTTATGTACAAAAGAGATTGAAGAAGTTTATTGCCGATTGGAATGAAGTTTATCCGACTGTTGTCTGGTATTGTCGGACTCAATGGTTGGATAAGTTCAAGGAAAATTTTGTGCGTGCATGGACAAACCGGCATAGACAGTTCAAGAATGAAGAAACTAGTGAAGCGGAGTCCGATCATGGGAGATTTAAAGATCTCATCCAGTCCGGTCAAGGCAATGTGGTTACGGTCACCGAGGAAATGGAGCAACACTTTAAAGCTGATATCAATAGGATCAAGGAGGCTTTTGAGAAAAGCTCAATGGAAAGGATGACTCAATTTCTTCGTTATGGTAAGTTGCTCCAAGGAATAGAATTCAACATCTCTCATTGGGCAATAAAACATATGATGAGACAAATGGAATATGAGAAAAATTACGGAAAACCGTGTGATGTGTGTATTTGTCCCGACATGTCTTCATTGGGGGTTCCGTGTCGTCATATGCTTGTGAAGTATGAAGAAGTGATACCTATTGAGGTTATTGATCCGTTTTGGAAGCAACTATATTTCGACCCTCCCCCTTTGGGAGATCCCGGGCAATCTTCATGGGATACGAACGAAGCAAAGGAATTCTTCGAAACTTACTCAAGTGGCACATCGGTAAGCCGACAAGTATTGTTGAGCCAACTAAGGATAATTACTCGTCCATGGATCGCACAAAGCGAAGAGCCAAGAAAGGGAGATCCAATAGGTAGACCACAAACTAAAACGTCAAGGAGAAAACAAAGGGTAGAATTGAGAGAAATGACTCAACGTGATGAAGAACGCGCGTCAACTAAGAAACGAGATCTAAACGCATGTGAGATTTCGGAACAAAGGTTCGTGGAAGCGCAGGTCCCAAACAAAAGAGGTAGGCCGAGGAAGGAACCGCTTTCAAGTCAACAACAAAAGAAGGATTCCGTATCCACACCAAAAGCCAACTCATCGGAGGTTCCAATTAAGAGGGGTAGGCTGCCAAAGGTATCAACATCAAGTTACAAAGAACAACAAGGTGAGCATTCCGAAGCCATACCCATAGTCGATCTAGTGGAGGTTCCAAAGAAAAGGGGTAGGCCTCCAAAGGTATCAACATCAAGTGACAAAGAACAACAAGGTGAGCGTTCTGAAGCCATACCCATAGTCTATCTAGCGGAGGTTCCAAGGAAAAGGGGTAGTCCTCCAAAGGTATCAACACCAAGTGACATTGAACAACAAGGTGAGCATTCCGAAGCCATACCCATAGTCGATCTAGCGGAGTTTCCAAGGAAAAGGGGTAGGCCTCCAAAGGTATCAACATCAAGTGACATAGAACAACAAGGTGAGCATTCCAAAGCCATACCCATAGTCGATCTAGCGGAGGTTCCAAGGAAAAGGGGTAGGCCTCCAAAGGTATCAACGTCAAGTGACATAAAACAACAAGTTGACGAGGCAAAGGTGGTGACAAACCCAAGTGATAGCAAAGTTGATGTAGTTTTAGTTCCAAGGCGAAGGGGTAGGCCAAGGAAGTACGGACTCCCGTCACATATCGAAGACAGTGCAAGTGTAGAGATTGCAGAGGATGGTTTGGATATAATCAAGTTAGAAAAGGGTAATATGAGATGTATAAGGATCCCAGAACAGGTAGGACAATTAGAAGTTATCATACCAAGATACAGTCTTACATAGACCAACTTCCCGAGGTTATTCGCGAGTATATTGTATATACGGATGATGTCGATGGAGATGAAAATTGTGGATATCATGCTATGACAGAACAATTAGGAATCTTTGACACGACGATTAGTAGAGGTATGACACCATGCCGATATGCTAGAACGAGGATGGTCGAACAACTTGTGAACAAGAGGAGCTTTTATGAGCAATTGCTCGGTGTAGGCGAGGGGTTTGATGATATGCACACCCAAGTATTAGGGCCCGAGCAAGAGATGAACTTTCTTCCTTCTCAATATTGGATGAGAATGCCGCTTTATGGGCATCTAGTGGCGGATACATTTAGATGTGTTGTTCATTATTTTACCCCCACCGTAGAAGTAACATTTACCCCAAAGTGGCAAAAATGCGAAGGATCTCTTAAGAAGAGAAGAGTTGTTTTGGCGTTCGTGAACGGTAATCATTTCGTTATTCCAAAACTCAAGGACAATTGTCCATTTCCACCTGTTTGTGGGATGGTAAAAAACAAGGATCTAGATCCCAATATCTGGAATGGATGGATGGCATTGTATGAGGAAAATCACCAATTTTGGGATACATTGGCCTTATCAAAGAAACCTCTTCAAGAGGAGGAGATTCAAGTTAATACGTGTGGAAGCGATGACGAGTAATTTCGATATATGTGGTTCACTAATACGCAACCTTTTGTGTTTTTGGAAGTTTGAATTGTAAATATCGGCATAGTTGTGTTTTATAGTTATGACGCCGGAACCATGGTGCCGGCGTAGATTATTGTTTTGAAATCATGCCGGAAATACATAAAAAACATCCAGAGAAATCAGTAAGTTCGCCAGCATAGAAGTTAACATAATAACAACGCCGGTTTTCTGTGAAAAACATATTTTCCAAGGAGATTGCAGACCACCGGCATAGTATCCAAACACATTTTAATGCCGGAACTCTTTCATTTAGGAAACCGACATTGATTTTACTCTTTTCGAGCATGTCGGTACTGGAGAAAACTTAGAAATTTATGTGATCTTGCCACATTCAAACTTTGTAAAATAGGTAATTTGACACAAGTTTATCAACATAATAAATATAATAACAATACTAGATTGTATACAAAAACAAACTCCAAAGTTATGTGGTTCCAAACCGAAAACAAATCAAACATAAACCAAGTCAAGCAAAGAGTTTAGCAAAACACACAAACAAAAACATTGTTCAAGACTCACAAACAAACATAAACCAACACTAGATTGTTCAAACCAAACTAATACTATAGAAGAAACACACGATCACTCGGTTCTTGGCTTCTTGTGTACCCTCTTCTTCCTTTCGCCCCACAAATCTTTTGCCTCTGAATCTTCAATTTTGTCTATCTTTTGCTCGACGTTCTCCATTTCTTTCTGGGTCAGCACCTCTCCTTTATTGTTTTTTTTCTTAAAGAACTTTGACAAATTTCTAATCCGCCGGCGCTGTTAAGGAAATTTTAAACATGTACTTAGTATGTACAATTGAATAAGTTCATAGATATAGATTAAAATAATAGTAATGAACAAGACGTGTGTACCAACAACGTAACAAACTGTAGAAGTGCGGGTACAGTTTCCGGAGTTGTGGAGGGACGCGCTGGTGGTGGAGGAACATCTACGATATCCTGGCGTACAACATAAGGATGCGAGAACTTCCGATGGCCTCTTAGGAAGGATGGTTCACTCTCATAACCGTTCTCAGCCAATTCCCAATCATCCCTATCCAACACAAGTCCTTGTTCTTCCCTTTCACTCCAATGTGCAAGAATATGTTTAGGGTCGTAAACTATGAGAGAATGGTTCTCATTTGATTGGCATTGAGGAAAGTCATGAGAGAATTTCTGATAAGATGTATCTGTGAGATCTTTCTTCTTGTACCCAAGTTGGTGCATTACACGGCGAGGGTTGTGCATAACAAATCCTTTTGGATGAAATAACGGTTCGTTGTAAAATGAAACATTGTCACGCCTTTGCAAGTAAACTCCTATGGCATTCCTATATGGGTCAAACACAACATCTTGGACAACCACCGAGTCCAAAGCCAATCTCATTGCACATAACCGTTTCTTGTTATTGGGCCTCGGGGTATTGTTGAAGAAGTATTTCTGACCTAGAGGCCCATTCTGTTGATATTCAGTGAAAGCACTCAATCCTTTATACCGTATGAACAATTTTGGGAAGTGTTCATATGCCCACACCTATGCCAATGAAATGTATAAGAAAATAAATAATTGGAAACTAACAAATTTAATGAAAACGGTCACAAAATAAGTAGTTTAGTATATCTAAATTACAGTGAAATTCTCATTAAATTGACGGGCGTTCGCCTTAGAAGCTCGACGCGTTTCTGCCAAAAAATGTGCCAAGAAAGCAGTGCCCCATGAATACTCATGAACCTTTTCCAACGGATCCAAGTTTTGTAGGTTGTTCATATGCACCCTGTTACCATTAGCGTCAGGGAATATAGTGGTTCCCAAGATGAACAACATATAAGCAGCGGCAGTTTGCTGAACTTGTTCGGGATTCAGTTCCTTGTTCTTCGTATTCCCAAACAATTCAATGAGTTTGAAGAATGTGATAGTCTTTGTCTGGGAACGGTTTGTCTTGTACATATTTTCCAAAGTGGTTTCCTTGTCCCATCCAAACAACGTTTTAGTCAGCTCATAGATCTTGCCCCATCCTAGGTCCTTAGACTCATATCCTACCTTAACGGCTTTCCCAAGAACCTCAAGACCTATTATCCTTTTGACATCTTCAAGGATAATGGTCATCTCGCCAAAAGGAAAATGCATGGTATCAGTTTCACCAAAAAACCTCTCCAAAAAACAGTTCGTCGTGACGGTATCAGTTCCCACATAATTTTTTATCGCGGGATACAACCCAGATACTTTGAGTACTGCTTTAACAACGTCACACTCAAGTTTTAAAGGCTATACATCTGATTGTTGATGGTGGCTAACACATAAGGCTTTCTTGTGGTCCTATAAAAACACACCAAACTTAATTAAATTCACTCGATCACAGATAAATAATATAATAAGAAGATGCAAACGTCTTACATAAGTTTGATAGATCCAACGAGCCCAAAAGTGTTTGTAAGCAAGTAAGAGTTGCGGGTTTATCAGTTCACCCCAATATTTGCCATCATCGCGGTCTGGAATCATGTCATATTTAACAGGAAGGTGGGCTGGGGGTGCCTTTTCATTATCCTTAGGGGCTTCAACTCCGACACCAGTTTGTCCTAAGCCACCTGCTTGTGAGGATGAGCCACCTGCTCATTCCGGTACATGTAATTGTTCCCACTCATCATCATCATCACTGCTGGTTGAGTCGCTTATAGGTTGATCCTGAATTGTGACTTTAGCAGTAGCCGGATCAGGATGGCTACGTGGAGAAGACTTACGTTTTGCTTCTACAACAGCTTTGCCTTTTCATTTGTTCTTTTGTTCTACTGTAGACCTATGTTCCAATATGTAAACTGAGTTAAATAATCACAGACGGCATATATATTGGACATAACATCAATGCCGGGAACTGAGCCGGTATTGTAAATAATTAAAAATCCATGCCGGTTTTCTTGAATTTTAGACACAAAATTAACAATTTTTGGTAAAGAAAACCGGCATAGTAAGTTCACATATAGACACTGCCGGAACAGCTGTCGGCATTGTAAGATAGATACTGTGTATGGCGGAACTATGTAATTTTAGTACAGAGTTTTTAACAAAAGAGGCTAACGAAAACGACATAGTATTGATCAAATATACAACGCCGGAAACTACAACCGGCATGGTATTCAATTAAATATTCATGCCGGCAGGTTCATGCAATAAAATAGGGATTCAAGACACATAATCTGGCATGATTTTAAAATTGAATTCTACCGCGAATCAAACATGTAACTGAACTTCAAATTTCGATTTCAAAATTTACTTCTAGTGTAGTAGAAAGACTAAACAACCAAGTTTCACTTTGGATAAACCCTAAAAATACTTCAATTCAACATATACATCACTTACCGGAGCAATTGTGTTATTCTCGCCTTACAAACAGACTCTTCAGGCTCAGGCATTTCTTGCGCTTTTGATTTCCATTTACCACCATCATCAGCAGATTCTTCAGGATTGGTTATGGGTTTTTCACGAGGTTTGCGACGACCCATTGTCTTTGGTATAGAAGATGAAACAAAAAGGGAGAGTGAATACAAAGGGAGATTGAATAATTTCTTTTCTATAACCGTCACTTAAATATAATGAAGGAGTTTGTAACCGATGCATAAACTTGTATTAAGGATTTTATAACCGTCAAATAAGTGGGATAAAATAGTTTGTAACCGTCAAATTAGTGGAATGAAGGAGTTTGTAACTGCCACATAACTTGTGTTTGTAACAGTCAGCATGCCGGCATGGAAAGATGGCACAATTAAATGCCGGCATTCTGACAATAAGTTTCAATTGTAACCATAAAACCAGCATAGTAAGCTGATCAAAGTTCAACGCCGATAGTGATTCTTAATTCATTATTAACGCTTATCCAAAAGGTTTAAGCAAGCAAACTGACCCAAATTGGGCTTCATATTAATACTAAGGAAATAAACTAAAAAACATTAAACACATAAACAATGTTACACATAAACATTAAACACATAAAATGAAAGATCTCGAGCTAATTGCAACTAACATCATTTGTTGGTACGAGATTCAACAAACAACGCAGCTTCGAAATGCCTAAAAGGCTCTTTTCTCCATTTGGTATATGCGGCCTGAGCTTGATACCTATTATCTCGGTATGTTGTGAGAAACTCGTTGTATCTGCGACATAATTTTATAAGGGCAATTGTCCGATTCTCTACAAACTCATCCCCGTAATCCATTTTGCGTTTCTTGCACTTACCGTCATATAACCTCGACATATAAGGACCATCCACAACAAGACCCCAAAAAAGGTTTGAAGGGCGGTGGTCTTCCGGCAAATCTGAAACTATGAAGTAATTCTTAATCTATTCAGTTTCTTCCTCAACATCCGCTTCTATGTTCGCTTGTTTTACACGTTCGATTATCTCTTTAGTTTCTTTGCGATATTTTTCTTGTATTGCTTCATCCTATTCTACTCTTTTCCTTCTAAGTGTCTCTTCTTCCATCGCGGCAAGTGACTTGGTGGTTTTCTCCTTCCTTTTAAGTTCTTCTAGTATCATGGGAATTGAGTTGGTGGTGGATGATGATTGATTCCCTATCGAAGTGTATTTTTTTTCATATAAAAATTCTCTGAAATCGGTAGTTCATGATTTTTCTTTGCCATGAGACAAATTTGTTGGAGCTCACCTATTTTTTTTTTTTGAGGTATCAACTGCAATAGGTGTATCCATTCCTTTTAATAGATGAGGACACAACGAATCTTTTCCACTTTATCATTTCGGCATTGTCAGTATCTTAGATTCCACGCCGGAAATGGTCTTTACTGGTTTATGGTTCAAAAAAAATAGTCGTTATGCATTGAATGCTCTATTCCGGCAGTGTACGTTAGATTTTCGACAATGCCGGAAGCAATTGTCGGCACACTAATGCATATAACTAAAAATCCGGAACATTGTTTATTGCACTCAGAATTTTGACACTAATTCCGGTATACAATAATATAGAGTATATATAAGATCTACGCCGATACCAGCTACCGGCATGGAATTACGTAAACATAGAATACCGGAAATGTAATTTATTTCAAATGTAATCCTTGTCGACGGGAAAAAGAATGCACTTAGCATGTGCATCAAGCCTTTGAACACCTAGGCGAGCCTAGTGGACGAGTTATAGTCTCGTGAGGGTTTACATAGAGATCTACCCACAAAACCTACACTAAAATTTCTAAAGCCATCAATCTTCGTCCGAGGACGATACACTCTCCATCATCTCCGGGGCATTTTTCAGAATTTTGGATTCCATGAATTGGTAGATTGCATCGAATGCAAATGCTTCCCCCTTTTCCTCCAAGTAGCGCGCTTTGACGAATTCATGCTACAAAAACATAACACAAACTTACTTGGTTAGTGGTGTTTAGTAGGAAGATCAAACAACATGGATCACGTAAACTAAACCACAACAATACTTAAAAATTGGTCAATGGACAAGTTAAAGTGGGGATCGTTGAAAATTGGTTTTTGGATGTCTAAATAAGCAAGTATCGCACTTTCAATGACTTGGTGCCTTTCATGAATCTGTTGAACACTTCTTCTATTCAGATTCCCAAACTCTTGCATATATTTGTTGTATACCTTACCCCAAAAGGTTACGGAATCCACCCTTACGGAGGACTTCCTCCTAGCTCGAGTTTTCGCGTACCAAGCTTTGGTGATCGCCAAATCTTCATTTGAATCAAAGGATGTCATTGCTTTGTATGTTGAGATATTGGGAGAGTTAGAAATATTATATAATGATATCAGCTTTGGAGAGTATATGGAACCCGGTGTGTGTTGTTTTGTAGGGAAAGCAAGTGTATTTATAGGATGGTGCCCAAATATGGCCGTTATTGTACTCAATCAATGAAGTTGTACTTGCAAAAATTTGAATTTTGAATTTGCCGGCATAGTAGTAAGGATAAACGAACCGCCGGAAAATGGAGCCTATATTGTGTCATCTATAACATCAATGCCGGTACATGGTTTATTATACACAGAAACCATATAATTTTTGACACTATATACCGGCATGTAATAAATATATAAGATCTACGCCGGTACAGGATACCGGCATGGAATTATGTAAACATGCTATACCGGAAATTTAATTTATTTCAAATGTAATCCTTGTCGACGGAACAACGAATGCACTTAGCACGTGCATCAAGCCTTTAAACCCCTAGGCGACCCTAGTGGACGAGTTATAGGCTCGTGAGGGTTTACATAGAGATCTACCCACAAAACCTCACGAAATACCTAACCAAATGCCCTAAAAACCTAAGCAAACACCACTAAACTATCAATCTTCTTAAGAAAAATCCGTCTCTGATTCACCCAGCTGGTGATACTCCGTGACTTTGGTTACAATATGGTTTATGTTGGCTTCAAACATGAATGCTTCCCCCTTTTCTTGTAAGTAACGCGTTTTCACGGCTTGATGCTACAAAAACAACACACAAACTTTGTTTGTTACATAAAATTTGCAAACGAGTAGATTATGTCGAATTAATCATAAAGATACTTACGAGTTGTTGAGGGGACAATGTATTGCGGGTAGCGTGATTGATCCGGTGTTTCATTTTTAGATACTCAACCACCGCATTTAGGATGATGTCGTGTCGTTCCTCGATTTGTTTGGCAATTCTTCCTTTCGGGTTACCGTAATCATGAATAAATTTGTTAAAAATCTTCAACCACATGGAATCCCGCGTGTTGTTATCTATAGTTGAAGGAAGAGTTTCGGCGTACCATGCTTGGGTGATTGCTAAATCTTCCTCCGAGTCGAACGATGCCATTTGTTGTATATGGGATTAGGTATTATACTAAGCTATTTATAGATAATTATTCTAGGGTTTAGGGTTTCTAAGTTAAGAGGCTCAAAGAGATATATAAGAACACACCAATTTAGGAATTTTGGGTCCAAGTATTAGCTTACTTTATATAGAGAAAAACCTCAACGACTATTTTTTTTTGAAAATCACCAAAACCGGCATTGTAGTAATTGTGACATAAGATGTCGGCCGGTACAGTGTTTCCATAAGCTAATCATGCCGGTACAAGGGAATTTCTTTACAGAGATTGGGCCAAATATGCAACCATTACCGGCATGGTTTTACAACAATAATCGATGTCGTTACAGGAAACCGGCATTGGATTTATAATAGCGACTACGCCGGCGTTTGTGAGATTCAAAAAAAAAAACGGCTAGTTTTTTTAAAAAATAAGACCGTTGGTGATTCATTTCTATATAATACTCCCCATTCCTTGGGATAAATCTACATAAACCACCCACCAAATAAAAAAAATCCTTGTCTCAAGAAAGCAAGCACGGTTAAAGCTTCACAAGGGATGGGAGATTCATCATCTAGCTCCATTTGCAAAGTAAGTAGATTAAACATTACTAACAATATAATCTTCACTACTATGACGCATAACTAATATAATATTCTCTTACAGAGTCATCATTGCAAGTGTCAAATTTTCAAGTCACCTTCTCATCTAGCCATGGACTGTCCTTTTATTTATTCAAAGTGTAGAAGCTGTGATGGGACTCGCCGGTTTTGGATTGCAAAAACTGATGGTGCTGAAAATGGAAGAATGCTTCTAAGGTGTTTGAATCACCCAAAGTGCGATGAGTTTCAATGGTTTGACAAAGTTGTTGAACTAGCAGAGTCAAGTGAAAACCACAAGGGCCAATACAAGCCTATCGATGGGTGTGATGGGTGTTATATGAAGGGAAAGGAGTATGTTGAAAGAGAAGAAGAACCAATGAAGATGATCCTTGACACCCCTATCCCGGAAGATGTCTTCGAACAGATTCGGGAAACGCTCAAAGGTTCCGCAATTGTTGAAAAGGGATGGAATAGATAATCTTTAACCAAATGTAATCCATTCTATGTTTTTTTAGCATGTTTTAATTTAAAGTTTCAAATCCAATGTAATAGACTACTTAAGAATGAAATAAAAGAGTGTTTAAATGGATTTATACTCAAAACTAGCAGAGTGCCGGCATATAAGCAACCAAGCTTACAGTGCCGGTTTTCTGTCAACTATGAAAATTTGGAAAAAATCATAAAACCGGCATAGATGTTAGAAAAACGACTATGCCGGTACCTTCCAATTTCTATACAGGAACATGAAATTTTTAATCTTCTAGTTCCGGTATGGTTTTATAAAACATTTCATTGTCGGTACGAGGAATCGACAATGAACTGTAATTTCCGTGCATGCGGAACGAGTACCGGCGTTGTTGAACCTAAGATTTTCCATGCCGGCAGCAGTCGTAAATAAATCTTACAAAAATAACATTTCTCTAGAAATCTAAACATGTTCAACATAAAGCAATTACTAGAAATCTAAACATGTTCAACATAAACCAAACAACTGAATTCTGTTTAAATGTTCTTAATCCAGGTAACATAAACTAAAATCAGGCCAAACAACTAAAGAGTTAACCATGAGGTACAAACGAAAACAAGTTCAGAATTGTTCAAGACGTAACAACCACCATCCAGAAAAACAAACACAACTAAATAGGTAATCACTTGGTCTTTTGCTTCTTTTGTGCCAGTTTCTTCTTAATTTCCCCGAACAAATCTCTTGCATTAGGTTCGGTTTCTTCAATTTGTATCAAGCTTCTCCACGACTTCCTTCACTTCTTCATTGGATAGCCCCTCTCCTTCATCGTACTTGCAACGTAACTGCTTCCTCAACTTGCCAAGCCGACGCCGCTAGTTTCATACATACAACACATAATTAGTATATATATGCTAATAAGATTATGTGTACATTAAATGACTAAGTAATTAACAATAATTATTAGCAATCCAACGGTCTTATTAAGTTTGGCGATCGTAGGTGGTGCCTGCGCGGGAGTTGGAACGTGAGGGTGTTTTCGGGGTGGAACTTGGACGTCATCCGGGCGGACGACAAAAGGATGTGACCATTGCAGGTAATCTTCCATGTAGTCGGCATCAACCTCATCACCATTTTCCGCAAGCTCCCACTTATCCCACTGACTAATATCTACCAAACGACGTGGTTCCCTATCCCTCCAATCTGTTGGATCCGGTTTTGGATCATACTCTACATGCAACCGATAAAGGTCAAGAAAAAAACATTGAAAATAGTCCGTCACGAAATGTGATAATTGCTTATATCCAAGTTGGCGCATCGCACGTGTAGGATTGGCCGTAACGTATCCTTTTGGGTGGAACAACGGCTCATGTTAGAATGCAACGTTACCAAACCTCAAAACTTGGTGGTTTCCTCTAACCTCCTTGTAAGGGTCGAACACAACATCTTTGGTACTCATCGCGTCCAAAGCCAATCTCATATCGATCAGTCGACCCATGTTACCGGGCTTCGAAGTATTGTTGAACTCGTATCTCTTAGCTATAGGCGTATCGGGTTCAGGAAGGTCTTTCATCTTCAAGGAGGTCCAGTCCTTGAACAAGGTTGGGAAGTGTTCATAAGCCCACACCTATTCCAAGGTGAAGCAATAAGTTTTGTTTCTAAGTTCACGATAAGGGTACATGTGAACAATATACATAATAACATAAGTTTAAAAACAAAATTACCTGCAGTAGAGTGAAATTCCCGACAAATTGGTTGGTTTTAGCCTTAGAGGCCCTTCTCATCTCCGTCATCAAATGTGCCATTACTGGGGTGCCCCAAGAATACCCATAGACATCTTCCAATGGATCCAAGTACTGAAGGTAGTTCGCACTAACCCTGTTGACATTAGTGTCAGGGAATACCCTAGTGCCCAAGATGTATAACATGTATGCAGTGACAGTATAACGAATTTGTTTAGGGTCCCATCCATCCTCCGAATTTCATTTCTTTGTGTTTTCAAACTTCTTCTTAAGCAGCGTCAACTTGATTGTCTTTGTCTTACTAGACATGGATTCATAAAAGCTCTCCACAGAAGTTTGTAGTCCCAACCAAACATCTTGTTAGTCAGAGCGTGCAACTTCGGCCATTCTAGGTCCAGAGACTCAACTCCTTCTGCAATTGATTTGCCGATAACACTCAAGCCTAGAATGTTCTGAGCATCTTCAGGGACGAAGGTCATCTCCCCAAAAGGGAAGTGCATGGTATCGGTTTTACCATGATACCTTTCGACGAAGCAATTGACAGTCACAGAATCAGGCTTCACATAATTTTCAAACAAAGCATATAGACCAGAATCCGTTACTATTTGTTGGACCTCTTCACATTCCTCGGACAATTTCCAACAATTCGAGGCTTGGTTTCGGCAAACGCGCACATCCTTCGTATGATCCTACAATTAGGAGACAATACAATTAAGATATTTACATAAATACACAACAATACATATGCACAAGATAAAAAATGCTTACATAGGTTTGATACACAACAATCTAGCTGCTAGATTAGCCTCCCATAGGACTTAAGGGATTGCCCTAGCTGACATGGACTGTTAATCTAGCTGCTAGATTAGCACTCATAGGACTTAGCCTTAGCAAAGATGATTAAGTATTTGACTGCTTGTGATGAACAAGCTAAAAAGGAATGAGGTAAAAAAAAGTAATAATAATCCTGTCTTGATTGGGGTATACCCAGATTAATTGGGGTATACCCAATAAGACAAAATCTGGTCATTATGAAGTAAAACCAAGCCACCCCTTAACCTTATATTTTCTAACTGGCTAATATGCCCTTGTTTAATTAACACTAAAAATTCTGATTAGGTTAATTAATTGAGTTTAGATTGATTGAATACAATAAAACTTAGGAACTGAAGTTATGAAATTTTGTTTTTGATTCAACTTTTGTGGGATGATTTTTGATGAGATTTTTTTTTTTTTTTTGAGAATATCTCTTGCAACGAAAATGAAGTACACAACTGAAACACTTCTAAAAGGTGATTGCAAATATTTTGTATGAAATCATACTTAAAATCAAATAAAAAATCCACACTTTCAGTTCTGAAAGTTTGACAGGTCGGCAAGGTCGACTAATGAAGATCATGCCGACCATAGTAGGCCGGCAAGGTCGACGAATGAAGAAAGTGCCGACCTAGTATGGCCGGCAAGGTATACGAATGAAGAAGATGTCGGCTGTAATATTTTTTGACATGCAGGAGACTGTTATAAATGCGTAAGTAGTCGGTATGGTATTGATTTACTACCTTGCCGGATTTTTTTAGTTGGCATTTATAACTTTCTTACCTTGTCGGCTAGAATTTAGCCGGTACTGTAGTAATCTTATAACCTTGCCGACTTTGGTTATCCCAAAAAAAAAAACTAAATTCTAATAGATGCAATTCACTTTATTCATGCAATTTTGGTTACTACATTGATTGAAACATAAAATACAACTCCTTGTCGACGGAAAAAACGAATGCACTTAGCATGTGCATCAAGCCTTTGAACCCCTAGGCGACCCTAGTGGACGAGTTATAGTCTCGTGAGGGTTTACATAGAGATCTACCCACAAAACCTATACAAAAACTTCTAAAGCCATCAATCTTCCTCCTCCGAAGACGATACATCATCCAAGTAGTCCGGGTTATCCTCAGGGATTCTTTCTGCCAAGAAGTGATAGCTTGCATCGAACGCGAATGCTTCCCCCTTTTCCTCCAAGTAGCGTGCTTTCACAACTTCATGCTACAAAAGAACAAAAGCAAACTTATATTTGTTAGTGGTGTTTCATTGGAAGATAAAACAACATGGATCACGTAAAATAAACCACAAAATTACTTACAAATTGTGCAATGGACAAGGTGAAGGGGCTAGTGTTAAAAATCCGAGGTTGGAGAGATAAAAAAGAAAGCATCGCATTTTCGATTACTAGGTGCCTCTCATGGACTTTTTGAACACTTCTTGCATTAGGATTCCCAAACTCTTGGCTAAATTTGTTGTGTACCCTAGCCCAAATGGTTGTGGAATCCACCCTTCCGGAGGATTGACGTCTAAGTTGTTTTTCCGCATACCAAGCTTTGGTGATTGCCAAATCTTCATTAGAATCAAATGAATCCATTGTTATATGTATGTAGAGAGCTATTGGGTGAGTTAGATGGAGTGTATGATGATATGATCTTTGGAGAGTATATGCAAATAGTTGTGTGTTGTTTTGTGGAGATAAGTAGTGTATTTATAAGATGGTGCCCAAATTTGGCCGTTATAGTGTACAAGTCAATCAATGCAATTGTACTTGCAAAAATTTGAAATTTAAATCCGCCGACACTGTTTTATTTCCCCAGTATGCCGACTAAGTCAGGCCGGCATGGTCGGAATTTTGTTACCATGCCGACCTTATGATGATTTTAGGCATCAAGAGATCAGTTTCTTCTATGTATCCACAAGAACTGTATTTGGTCATTAGCATGCCGACTTTGATATGTCCGTCAGGGTAGGAAATTTATTACCATGCCGAATTTATGCCTATTAGGCATCAGGAGAACATGCAATTTTCTGTTAAACCGTCGGAACGGTATTTGGTCACTAGGGTGTCGGCCATGATGTGGTCGGAAAGAAACATATTTTTAAGCATGCCGACTTTATGATGATTTTAGACATCAGGAGAATGTGTTTTCTGCAACAAATAGCCGACATGGTAGATAATGTAAAACCCTGCCGGCTGTGTAACAGCCGGCGAGGTTCTGATCTGAATACACTGCCGATCCTGGTATCCAAATAATTTCTGGTGTCAGGGCCGGCAGTCTGACAGTTCAAAACCATGCCGGCCCTGGTGTGGTCAGCACTGTATATTAAAAAAAGCATGCTGGTATAAACATTGAAACTTTACATAGCTAAACAAACCATTCATTCAACAATTAGAAATCCAACACTTTTTGTCCAAAATACGAAAACATGTCCCATAAACCTTAAAAAAAATATTTGTCCACACCATTAACTTAAACATTTGTCCACCACAACATAAAGAAATAAACTAGGAAAACATTCATTCACCACCACGACCACGACCCCGTTTAGGAACACTACCACTACTACTACCTTCACCACCACGACCGCTACGAGCCCTCTTTTTGTCAGCATTCAACTTGGCTTGTGCTTTCCTCCTGGCTTTTTCTTCCCTCTTTAATTCAGCATCATCTTGCTTGAACAATTCATGGGCATCCTCATTGTCAATATTGCAAGCATAGTCAATGTGCTTTTCTTTGTCTCCCATAATGTGTCCCTCAACTTCTTCAGATTAAACTTCTTGCTTAGACGACCATCCTTCTTCTCAAGCATAGACTCCGTCTCAATCTGATTCCAACCGAACAATTTCTGGCTCCGTTTGTAAATATCCTTGAAAGAAAACTTATTATTGAATCCCTCACTGACTGCTTTTCCATCAACCTCGAGGCCTAGAATTTGATGAGCATCATCGGGAGTTACCGCCATCTCACCGAATGGGAATAACATTGTATCAGTCTCTCCGTAGAACCTCTCACAGAATGCAAATACGGTAACTCTATCATGCTCAATATTCGAACTCTCCACCGCAGGCCACAACCCGGATTTCTTAACAATCACTTGCACCTCCTCACATTCTAGATCAAGATCCCAAGTCTTAGTCACTGAACATGAAGCTTGGCGCCTCATGAGACGGACAGCATGCTTGTGATCCTAAATACCAAAAAAATAAAATGAAAAGAAATACAAACACTTGACGCAAATTTAAGATAATTACACACTTGAATAAAAAACAAAGACGGATTGAGATTACTTACGATAGTATTATGGATCGTACATGCCCATGAGTCTTTGTATCCAAAAAGAACATTTCCACCATCTCTTGGGGTCCCCCTTGGAATCTCACCTTTTTCCAGTGTAACCATCAAGTGTGTGTGTGTGTGTGGGGGGGGGGGGATGTGGGAATTAGCTGGTTTAGTAATCACCCTCTTCTTCTTTTCGGTTTCAGTTGAAGTTGAAGCTTCGGTTTGTTGAACAATAGCTAGAGTTTGTTCTCCATCTCCATCTTCTTCTTCTTCTTCTTCTTCTTCTTCCACTGCCTCTTCAACAATTTCATCTTCGATATCCTTATCTTTATCTCCATTACCATCATCATCATATCCTCCTCCAACATTAGGCATTTCTTGATCACCATCATCATCATCATTGTTACCTCCTCCAGCAGCCGGAGTGCTTTCATCAACATCATCATCATCACCTCTTCTACCAGATGAAATTGATTGGTCTTCATATGGAGTCTTGTTTGAATCACTGGGTTCCGATGGTGGTTGAGAATCATTCAGTACACGGATCTTGAGCGTTCCCGGCACAACGTATGCCCCTCGATGTGTTGAAGTCAAGAGTTTATCACCAACACGAGGAGGTATTGAAGGAGGACTAAGAGCTTTCATAGCTTTCTTCTTTGCTTTTTCCAACCTGAACAAGAACAATTAAGAAAGAAAAAATTTACAGGTCGGCAGGGTCGACATATATAACCTATCCGGCGGAACAACGGTCGGAAGGGTCGATATCCAAATTACATGTCGGCTAAAACGCAGCCGGCAGGGTATTATTCACATAACTTGCCATCTTATGACAAATATGAACACAGTAGAAAGAAGGATTTTTCACCAAAACTGTCGGCAAGGTCCATTACCCATACGCTGTCGGCCAACTAACAACCGGCATGGTTTTATCCAAATACCATTCAAGGCATCAGGAGACACAAAAAACTTGAAATACAGCCAACAAGGTAAAAAATTATAACCAACCCGGCTAAAAAAAAACTGTCGCCGGCAGGGTCTAAGGTTGAATAGCTTGCCGGCCCTACAAGTACCAGTTACAGGTATTCAACAGCCGGCAATCTCTTCAACCTAAGAGCCTGTCGGCCAAACCCTAACTATGAAAATACGGCAAGGTCGATAACATAATACCTTGCCGGCGTCGCAACTTCCAATTCATAATTTCGATTTTTCTGACCTAATTTAACATGCAAACATGAAATCGAAGTATTAGAGTGAGTTTAAGTAATCCCTTACTTTCTTAAGCGCACCATTTCTCGTGTTTCAGCGACTGCGAATTCTCCTTCTTCGACGATTTTTTTCTTCACTTTCTTTTGAACCAAACTTGCAATTCCAGGGTTATACTCATTGGGTTTTCGATTAGCTTCTTTCGTACGAGTTCCCTTCCGCCGTGGTGGATCCATTGATGAAGATTAATCGGAGTTTTCGAATCGACGATTTCAATGAATTAATCGACGAGTTTTGATGGTGGTGGGGGTGATGGAACCGGTATGGTTGTGGAGGAGAAGAAGAAGAGAAGAAGAAGATGAAATGAAAAGATTAAACTGATTTAGGGTAATAGGTTTTTAAAAGATAAGGGTAGTTTTGTAACTTATTCATTAGGACTCCCCTAAAACTCTTAAAAAGAGTCCCTTTAAAATTGGATATACCCCAATTAATCTGGGTATACAGCAATCAAGCCAGGATAATAATGTCATGGAAAAATCCTCGTGCCACATATAGAAACCAAAAATGCTAGATAGCCCCCGATTTTTGACACCAAACATTGACCCCGCCTATGTGTCAATTACCCATTGGTTCATCCTTTTAAACATGTCCCCTGTTTTCCTGGTGGGGTGGGTTGGAGAGGAAATCAATGATTGATCTAAGTGCCACATGGTGATGTAAGAAGATGGTGTAAACAACCGGGGTCTCTGTAGCACTTTCCTACACCCACTGTTTTTTTCACTTTGTCCTTTTACATCCACTGATTTTTTGTCATTTATGCGGTACTATACGACACTGAGATCAAATCAAATAACTATATAGACAGAAAATGACCCTATCTCGATGTTCTTGCAAGTTGCAATCTAAAGTTACATTTTTCATCGAGACTCCTTTGAAGATGAAGAACTTTTGACAGACATTCATATTTTTCTTTATTTTTTTTGGTAAACAATATATTAAACAAAAACTAAGTGAGCCTTACAACACGGGGAAGGCTCTCCCCACTAGGTCTTCATACAAAAGATTACCCAAAAAATGAGGGGATCTGGAATCCAAGTTTGGTCCGTACCAACAGTTACAACAAGTTTAGCAAGTTTATCGGCAACAAAATTACCTTCCTACATTCTTTGGTTATGGGAAGCACGAAGTGACCTCTCAGTGCTCCGTGTTCGGCACATATCGAGTTGAGATACATAACCAATATTATGTGGTGATATATAGTAGAAAAAGAAATTCAATCAATAAATAAAGAACACGTGATTGGAGATATAAAAAATAATTTGGGGATATAGGAAAAGGACAAAAACAGGATCCAAATATCAAATCAGGGTCACCCCTTATGTAAGTATATTATGTAATTCCTAATCTACCCCTCACTAATCAGGATTAGTGACTAATAATAATTAGTAAAATCTTAAGATTTTTGATAAATGATTAGTGTGTGTTATTATTTGTGTTTGGGTGAATGAGGTGAGAGTAGAAGGAGGGAAAGAAAATTTGAGAGGGAATTGTGAAAATGGAGGATGATTGTGAAGAGAGAATTGTTGTGGCTGAATCATTGGCTCAACTTCAGCAAGGAGCATATCTTGAATCTTCATCCAATGACAACAACTCACAATTGCAAGTTTTTGTGGAACCAACACCTTTGGAACATGAATTTTATGAGCATGAAATGTTTCGTGAAGAACCAACCCAAGAGAGTAAACTAGCTCAACATGTAAGCACTCTCAATACTCAGGTAAAGCTGCGAATATGTTGAAAAATTAATTTGTTTTTCTTTGAATCCACCATTGCTGCTGCTGTAAAAGCTCAGTACCGACATGGTAAAAGTATGAATACCATGCCGGAACCACGAATACCGGCATAGTATTCATACTACGACCATGCCGGAACCTTGATATCCCCCATTTTGAAACTAAAAGCGGCATAATTTGCAACCAAAAAACTATGTCGGTACATAAGTTACTTTTTACCTACCACGGAATATTCTATCGAATATGCTACCGGCATGGTTAAATTCTAAGGTTACCATGCCGGTACTGCATGAAAAACATACAAGAAGCAGTATCTTCCGAAGCTAAATACCGGCATGTAAAATTAATTAACTACCACGCCGAAACTGTGTACCGGCGTGGAACCATAGATAACGAGAGTGCCGGAACAGTGTACGGGCGTTGTTTAATTTTAACGTTACCATGCCGGTACCTACAAAAAAACATACAGGAAGGAGTGTTTTCCAAAGCTAAATACCGGCATGGTATATTAAGTATGGGCCACACCGGAATCTCCTACCGGCGTGGTAACTTAGATTACGAGTATGCCGGAACCAGTATTTCCGGCATTGCTTTCAGATATATTGTTAATGCCGGAAGCGTCTCAAAATTGGTCTTCAGTTTCGGTGCAGTTCGACTATGCCAGGACTGTGATCAAGCATGCCGGAACTGCATACCGACATAGTATTAAATTTTTCTTTTTTGGAACTAATTTATTTTCTTCTCCTTCGATCCTTAGGTTGTGACATATATTGATCCAACAAATGCAAAACCGCTCGGTCGGTATACGTCGGAATACTATAAAATGCCTCTGGTATGTTATTAAAGATTTCTTTTCACCTAGTATCTTGAATATTACCAATGGATTGCTTGTAATGAACCTTATAATCTCTCATTGTTGTCCTAATGTAGGTAATAAAAGATCCAAAGGAAGCAATTGCTTGGGCTAAAGAGACTGCTCTTAAGAACATATGTGTGTTGGTGAGAAATACCAAAGGTTCAAAAAGCTGTTATGAGATGGTTTGCGAGAGAAGTGGGCAATACAAGGAGAAGAATAGCCACAAGAGAAAGGATTATGTATATCCAAAGAAGACTAATAGGGTATACAATACTCATACGAGGAAGGATAATTTCCCCTTTAAGCTTGTATTCCGTTCAATTCTATCAAGCTTTTCCACGACTTCATTCATTTCTTCAAGGGATAACACCTCTCCTTCCTGGTACTTGCAACCTAACATCTTCTTCAACTTGCCAAGCCGACGACGCTAGTTTCATACATCAAACACATAATTAGTATATATATATGCTAATATAAGATTATATGTACATTAAACGACTAAGCAATTAACAATACTTACTAGCAATCCAACGGTCTTATTAAGTTGGGCCATCGTACCTCTGCAGGAGTTGGAACGGGAATGTTTTCCTGGGGTGGAACTTGGACGTCATCCGGGCGCACGACATAAGGATGTGACCATTGCAGGTAATCTTCCATGTAGTCTGCATCAACTTCATCACCGTTTTCCGAAATCTCCCACTTACTAATATCTACCAAACGACGTGGTTCCCTTTCCGTCCAATGTGTTGGTTCAGTATTTGGATCATATTCCACCAGCAACCTATTGGGAGTTGAAAAGCACCGAGAAAGGTCAAGAATATAACCTTGAGGAGAGGTCGTCTCAAAATGTGGTAATTGCTTATCTCCAAGTTGCCGCATCACACAGTCGAGGATTAGCCATAACGTATCCCTTTGGTTGGAACAACGACTCATGATAAAATGCAACGTTACCAAACCTCAAAAGTTGGTGGTTTCCTCTAGCCTCCCTGTAAGAGTCGAACACAACATCTTTGGTACTCATCGTCGAACACAACATCTTTGGTACTCATCGCGTCTAGAGAAAATCTCATATTGATCAATCGACCATTGTTACCGGGCTTCGGAATATTGTTGAACTCGTATCTCTTGGCTCTAGGCTCCTCGGGATCGTCAATGTGTGTGATCTTCAAGAAGGGGAAGTCCTTGAACAATGTTGGGAAGTGTTCATAAGCCCACACTTATACCAATGTGGAATGATACATATAAGAATCAGTAAATTTTGTTTCTTAGTTCATGAAAAGGGTACATGTGAACAATATACATAAGAACATAAGTTTAAAAACAAAATTACATGCAGTAGAGTGAAATTCCCGACAAATTGGTTTGTTTTAGCCTTAGAGGTCCTTCTCATCTCGGTCATCAAATGTATCATTACCATGGTTCCCCAAGAATAGTTATAGACATCTTCCAACGGATCCAAGTACTGAAGGTAGTTTGCACTAACCCTGTTGCCACTAGTGTCAGGGAATACCTTAGTGCCCAAGATGTATAACAGGTACGCAGCGGCTGTATAACGAATTTGCACAGGGTCCATCCTCCAAACTTCTTTCCTTTGTTTTTTCAAACTTCTTCTTAAGCAACGTCAGCTTGAATGTCTTTGTCCTACCATCCTTAGATACATAGAATCTCTCCACAGAAGTTTTGTAGTCCCAACCAAACAGCTTGTTAGTCAGAGCGTACAACTTCGACCATTCTAGCTCCGGAGACTTATCTCCTTCTGCAATTGATTTGACGATAACATTCAAGCCTAGAATGTTCTGAGCATCTTCAGGGATGAAGGTCATCTCCCCAAAAGGGAAGTGCATGGTATCAGTTTCACCATGATACCTTTCGACGAAGCAATTGACAGTATCAGAATCAGGCTTCACATAATTTACAACCAAATCATATAGACCAGAATCCCTTACTATTGTTTGGACCTCTTCACATTCCTCAGACAAATTCCAACCATCCGCGGCTTGGTTTCGGCAAACACGCACAACCTTCTTATGATCCTACAATTAGGAGACAATACCATAAAGAGATTTTACATAAATACACAACAATACATATGCACAATATAAAAAATGCTTACATAGGTTTGATAGATAGTACGAGCCCACGAGTCCTTGTATCCAAATAACATTTTCAGTTCCGGAGCTTCACCCCAAATTCTACCACGAGCAAGGTCAGGTATCATGTCATCCTTATGAGGAAGGTGCGAACTTTTAACTTTTACTTTGACTATTCCTTTGGTATTTCCTTACGTCGGTTGTTGTTGACTTAGCCCACCAATTTCGATTTGGCTTGCTAATTGACTTGGATGAACCTCATCATCTTCCTTCTCACTTTCCTCTTCATCATTCTCATCGTCCTCAACTGTTCCAGTAAGTTCACGGATTACAAGTCGACTACGGTCACCACCACTCTCCCAAATTATCCCTCTTGTATCAGCCCCCAAACGCTTTTTGCGACCTTTGTCTTTCCCTCGAGGAGGCAAAGACTGAGGAGTATCAAGACCGTCATTCCTTCTACTCTTAATGACAACATCGTTAGTTTTTCCTTTGTTAACTTCCTTGGCTTTTTTCCTATATCAAAAGACACACGAAATAAATACAAGATAACACAATTTCATTCTTAATACGACATAGAATCACTAAAACAAAACAACGTTCGGGACCAGAAACGACATGGTCATCAAACAAATACCGAATGTCGGAACACAGTTCCGGGAATGTACAATAAATATCGACTATGCCGGTAGTATTTTAGATTGTTCCTGGATACAAAATGAACACTACCGGCACACACCTAATAATTCACTCCATGACGTAACCATGTACCGGTGCAGAATGCTAACTCAAACCAATGTCGGTAATTCTTAGAATGTTCCTGGATACCAAAGCTG
This sequence comes from Papaver somniferum, assembly GCF_003573695.1. Taxonomy (NCBI): domain Eukaryota; kingdom Viridiplantae; phylum Streptophyta; class Magnoliopsida; order Ranunculales; family Papaveraceae; genus Papaver; species Papaver somniferum. The sequence continues at coordinate 128,383,884 of NC_039359.1, forward strand.
CACTACCCGCATACGCGAACAATTTTAAAGTAATGTCGTAACCCAATACCTGCATAGTATTCAACTTAATTTGAATGCCGGTATAGAACATTCAGCTTCAGGAGACTCTGAGTTTGAAAATGACATTGTATTCATACTAAAATCAATGTCGTAACCCAATACTGGCACTGCCTTCATTCTAGATTGAATGCCGTAATTGAGTACCGGCGTGGTATTCATACAAATTTCAATGCCGGTACTCACTGAAACTCAATTATTTTAGTTAGGGTTTGCGATTCTAACCTAAACCCATTGCTATAAATCGATTTAAACACTCATAAAGTAGTTCAAAATCACTTACCTTCTCATAAAATCCATGTTTACGAGAGGTTGATTGTACGAGTTGGCTGCTTCCTCTTCTTCTTGCTCTTGAGCAATCAAAGCAAGCCTTTCCTGTAATTTCTGTTGAGCAATCGAGTTTGATTTCAATTGGGCATTTGGTTTCTTTCGTGGAGGCATTGATATGATTCGAGTAGGTTAATCGACGAAGAAATTTTTGAATCGACGATTAATCGACGAAGAATGGATGAAGAACGACGATGAAGATTTTTTTTTTCAAAAACCTAAACCTAGAAGAGTGTCGGTACTGATTTGAGAATGGGGGATATATGAATTTGGTTTATTGATTTTAAGTTTTAGTAGAAAGGGTATTATGGTCTTTTCATAATGTTTTTTGATTAACCAAAGGGTATTTTAGTATTTTCATACCCAAAAATCATCCCTTAACATACACTACTGGTTGGGGGAAGTAATCTAAATCCCCAAATTGTTTTTTGTATCCCCAATCGCGCGTTCTAAATAAAATTCTATTTTTCATTTGACATGATAAGTCAGTTTGGGGTGTACAACATAACTACTAAATTATAAGCCTGTCACTTATTTAACGATCTACAAATAGCAACAACTTTTCTGTAATAATGAAATAATGGTGATGCGACCAAGTAGTAGATGATACTTCCCTTGACTTGACTATAATGATGGACCGTCCGAAAAGCCTATGTATTACTCCCTCCGTCTCTAAAAGATAAGCAGGTTTGTAACACACAAACCTGCCTATCTTTTACAGACGGAGGTAGTATCTATCTATTTTGACAAAATCATTTAAGAAAAAAGACAAAACAATTATAACTATTTGATCTAAAACAGTAAATTATGCTTTAAAAAAACGCAAATTATATTGTTTGATATAAATTGTTTGAGGGAATGCCTCGCCGCCTCGATGCACATAATAGATTTGTTATGAGGAACCATATGGAAAACATTAAGAATGATGCTGGTTGCTCTATGACTTGCTTTGGAAAGTACATCTCTCAAAATGGGACAACATGGTTAGAAGTGTGGGTCATTAGAGATGGCATGCTCCTTACTGTCTAACAGGGAATTACAAAGCTGGAAGTTGAATGTGATTCAACTTATGAAAAACAACTTTGCAAAGAAGAAGTTAATCCACCTTGGTATCTCAAAGCTTAACTCAAGATATCAAGATTTTGAAGACATTGTTTTTTTAACCATGACTACAGAGAGGCAAATTTTATGACAGATTACTTGGCCAAGACATTGTTTTTTCCTCCTGAAAATATATTAAGTTTATCAGCAGTCAGGTAGGTGTTACCTAAACTTGTAAGAGTAGAGTAGTTTGATTCTGTTTCTTCGCCTTAGGCCACGTTATCAAATAAAAAAAAACAATACGAGAAGAACTAATTATCCAAATTAAAGTAAGTAACAAGATTACCATTGTATACACATAATCCGCAACTAGCCACGTGTCATAAGTATCACACGTGGACGACACAGGGCAGAGAAACATCAAGTTCCGATGCCACGTTCCAACACCCAAGGGGCATGCATCATCTCCATCTGCCACATACTCATCACCAGGAGGACCGAGGAGTACCTGATGAATAGATCACCGCGAAACACCATACAAGACCCAAAAATATACTTTACCCTATCCCAAGATATATCCGAAATGAACGGAGGAGACGAGTCTCGCTGACAAGGAGGTGACAGCTGCAGTAACAGCTGTCTGACGCGTGCGGACTGCACCAACCACCCGCCTTAAATGCTATAGACATAGGGTACGTATCAAACATCTTATGGAGGAAGAGGAGGTGCAACATAGTCACAATACATTATCGTTTGGAGGCATCAGGGAATTACAAATATGGTCATCGGTTCGACACATTAACCAAGACGATAAGTATTGACAATGGGAGTAAAGAGAGGTCCACATATCTATAAATGCCCTGCTCAACCAAAGGAGAGAGAACTATAGTTAAGGAGAGAGAAATTGTAAGAGTAAATGTGAATTTTATCTACCTTTCTTCTATCATCGTTCCCTACTCAGAGTCATTCGACTATCCTTTGTAACCTTATATGATACATAGTGAAAAACCGAGCCCCCCGTGGATGTAGGCCTTAGTGCTGAACCACGTAAATCATTGTCTCATTTACATTCTGCACTTATAATTTTCTTATTCCTATATTATGCATCGTTTGAATCACCATAGACGCCTCTATGATGCGAAACAAGGACGAACCTGAAGGCTCAGAGTTTCCAACATAATTATTATATGTTGTTCTGTATGTTTTTTAATTAATATAGTAGTTTTATCGATACTGCGAACATTGATTGTGAGCACGATGTTATCATCGTTATTTCTGTGTTCACATCCATATTGATAAATCAACTATCAAGATGACTAAGTTTTTTCAGGTATAATTATGACAGTGGTTATAGATGAACCGACAAAAACATAACACCAAAAGGTAAATCAATTAAAACTCCAAACTACTCACATAAGTGGAATGATGAATCCTTTCTGAGAAATGATGTGTCCCAAATTGAATGCCATGAGATCCAGTAGAAGTGTACTTAAGAAACGCGGTTTTCATGTTGTTTGTAAGGACTGTTCATTAAGCACTTCTGTAATTATAAAGAAAAACCAGTCAGGTCTCAAGTATGCCAAAGGATCAAGATTAACTTTCTATACCATACGAATACCATACTGTGGTGTTCTTTATTCAACAATATGCAAGATTTTTTCTGGCATTTATATTTATTTATTTTAAAAATATAAAAGAAAAAAAAACAGATAAGCACGCCCCTCCTTCTGCCGAACCCTAAATTTATTCCACTAGTGTTTTCACTCGTAGGATTAAACTCTTGCATTCTTACTCTCAAAGAGAAAGCAGTTTTGACTTTCGACTGTACTAGACAATGAGCTCAAATTTAAAAATGTTAGCAATTTTTTGTAATATTTTACAAAAAGTCACTTTAAAGTAATGGCTCTAAAGCTACACAAGATACGGTTTTAGGTTTTCTTTTTTTAATTAATAAGTGATACGAAACTGAAACTTAGCCTTTATAATAAATTGATATAAAGGAAATAAATGTTAATGAAATTTATGGCACAATATCCAATATCAAGAAGAATGAAATCGGTACTTGTCATTTTTTCATTTTTCAGTTAGTTCCAAATAAAACAAAGTCGAATACAGATAACATGATCGGTTGTCCCTAACTTGCCAATTAACACTATAATTTTCTGAAAAATAAAATAATAAGCAGTCTTCTGACTTTCTCCATACTAGCATCAATAAATATTAAAGTGTCATCTGCGAACTGCAGATGGGAAATCATTGTTCCATGTTCTACATCTTGGAAACAACTTAACTGACATGTAGTCACTGCATCATTAATCAGTTTAGATAAAATTTCGACCACTAAAAGGAAAAGGTATGGAGATAATGAATCACGTTGTCTTAATCCTTTGATTGGTTTAAACTTCTCAGTCGAACTGTTATTGACCAATACAAAAGTAACACACCATCCAATCCAAGAAGTCCACCTATTACCATAGTCGTGTTTTCGCAAAATCGTACATTATCAAACGCTTTTTCCGTATCGATATTACACATAATTTCAGGTTTGTTGGCCTTCAACCTACTATCCACACACTTATTAGCAATAAACACGCCATCAAGAATTTGTTTCTCATGAATAAAAGTACCTCGAAAATAAGAAATAAGTTCCGACATCACTTTCTTTAATCTTACAGCAAGTACTTTTGAGAGAATCTTATACACACTACCAATAAGACTTAGGGCCTAAAGTCCTTTCGTGTGCATGAGTCTTCCTTCTTGGGGATTGGAGTTAAGAAGGAGCAATTTAGCCTCCAATCTATAGAACCAAATTTGTAAAAGTCTTTGAACGGATTCATAAGATCATCCTTTATTATACTCCAACAACTTTTGTAAAATTCTGCAGTGAACCCATCTGGACCAGGTGCCTTATTACATCTCATCTGCTTGATAACACCCCACACCTCCTCTTTAGTAAACTCTCTCTCTAGCCAGTGTTCATCCTCTTCCTTAATTATTGGAAAAACAAGATTGTCCATAAATGAATTAACACTATCCATCTGAGTGAAGAGGTTTATATAAAAACTTCTGATTTCTTCCTTAATAATGTTAGAAGCGAAATAATCAGCACCCCATACTTAAAGTTCAGCAATAGTGTTTCTTTTTCTCCTTGCACTAGCAATACTATGAAAGTATCTAATATTTGAATATCCCCATCTGAATTCGTTTTGTTTAACCCTCAACTTCCATTTCCTTGTCTCCAATGTTTCAATGTGCCTCAACTTCCATTTCCTTGTCTCCAATGTTTCAATGTGCCTCAACTTCAGCTTGCGCTGTCAAGCTGATTCTGATGCAATGCTCCCGATTCTTCTTGAATATTATGGTCGTGTATTCTTCCTGTCACTTCGTTCTTCTCCCTATGAATGGAACCAAACTCCTGCATTCTCCATGGTTTCATAAAGTGTTTAAGATTTTGAAGCTTAAGAAAGAATTTAGAACTTGCACTACCTCGGAAGTCCATCATACTCCACCACTCTCGCACTTTACCAACAAAATCCGTATGCTCAGTCCACGATTTGTCTAGCTTGTAGTAATGCTTGGTTGCCATCCTAGCCTCTCTAATCACCATCACTGGATTGTGATCCGAAATAGTTCTTGTTAGAACGACTTGAAGAGCATTTGGATATACCTCCTCAAAATCAGTACTAAACAAAAATCTATCTGACCTGCAAAGAAGAGGGTCAGTATGATTGTTCGACCAAGTGAACCCCAAATTTATTTCATTAACATGTTTTAACACGCTTGCACCTCCGAAGTCCAACCTTATTCAAGTAAAAATTCCATAGGTATTTTTATCCCGTGGGATTAAACTCTTGCATTCTTACTCTCAAAGAGAAAGCGGTTTCGAGTTTCGACCGTACAAGACAATGAGTCCAAATTTAAGAATGTTAGAAATTTTGGAAACAGTTTGTAAATAGTGTCACTTTAAGACGATGTCTCTAAAACTACAATAAATGTGGTTTTAGGGTTTTATTTTATTTTATTTTTAATAATAAGAGATATAAAATTGAAATTTAGCCGTTGTAATAAATCGATATGAAGGATATAAATGTTAGTGAAACTTAAAGCACAATATTTAATATCAAAAAAACTGAAATTAGTACCCACATTTACCAATTAGTTCCAAATAAAACAGAGTCAGAAGATCAGTTTAGTACCAAAATTGATCTTCTGACTAACATTTAATTTTGGATTTTTCTCCTAAATAAAACAGAGTCGAAATGAGATAACATTATCCGTTGGCCCTAACTTGCCGATTAACACAGTAATAGGAAAAAAAAAATCCAAAATTTAAAAGTTGTATTTTTATCACCTTAAAACCGTTGCTACCCCCTAGCCCCTAGGCCCCTATCAAGTAGATCTTCATTTTTTTTTTCTACCCTCCATAGGATCCTTGCTTACTCCACCACCAAAGGTGACATGATGAACCGACATACAGCATCACGATTTATGCTTTATTCTAAATCTACTCCAAAAGTAAGTAGGTGAAAGTTTTGACACAAACTGTGAAACATGTGGACGAGATTTCATGTGAATACAGTAAACTTTATGGCTTTGTGACCCAACTTCTTCTAACTTGATAGGCGTTTCAGCGTTCACACTTCACATGGAAGGAAAGTGACTAAAGAAGTTCAAGCGAAATTTCTTATCAGACGAAAGTGACAATTGGAGAAATATCATTGGATAAATTTAAAAATGTGTGTAGTTCGAGACTTCCAAGTGAAGTAACTGTGGTTGGGATGTGGCATATGCATGAATGAGGATCCAGAACCTTTAGTATACGGATAAAGTTGTGCTTGATTTATGGTGCGGTCGTTTTCGGAAATTGGGAAATCTATGGCGTAGAGCAGTATTTGTTTGATCACGAGTGACCAGTAAAAAATGTTTGGATCTAATTCTTGGTGTTGCTAGATTTTGCTAGAAGATGAAAAATGATGGTCCAGTCCAGAGTACACAGCTTTTATTCCGTTGATCATGGTTCAGCCTCACAAAAATTATGTTGCCTGGACCACACCCCTGACTTGGCTAGTGGTGGATGATCATAAAATAAAAAGGGCAAATTAATAAAATAACCAACTTCAACACCCCTAATTAATAAACCGGCCGTTTTCTCAAAATGTTTTATAAACTGGCCTTTCCGTTATTTATTTCATACGGTCCCACCAAGATGGTCCAACAAGTTGACTTAGTCAATTTCTATACTTAAAATGACCACCATATCCTTCATCTAACCCTTGTATCTTCTCTTTGGTTTTTACATTGTCGAGAGTCTATTTTGAAAAAAAATTCTAAAGCCAGGAACGGAGAAGCAGCGACCTTCATCTTCTGATTTTAGTTAGAGTTTGCAACAAATGAGATGAACCACCAGAAGATTTTCTTTGTCTCAACTGTTCTTAGTCTCTCCCTTTCTCTCAATTGTTCTTAGTCTCTCTCTTTCTCTCAACTGTTCGTAATCCTTGTTAATTCAGTTAGTTGTATTTTTTGATAATACTTTAATTGAATTGATTCAGTTTGAGACAATGGGTTTGTGTTAATTCATCATATGCATGTTCGTTTGGATCTAATTTCAACAATTAGGGTTCTGGATGTTGCATTGGGGATTCCTTAATTAGGGTTCTTCAGAAATTAGGGGATTGCGTTAATTAGGATTTTTAATTTTATCAATTAAATGGGTACTGCTGCCATCATGATTAACAGTGGTTGATAAGAAAATCATTTGGGTTTGAATCAGTAACAATTTGGTTGGATTTTGGATGAGTTTTGTTGCTGGTATGGTAAGCTTTTAATTGGGTATTTGATTTCAATTATTGTTGCAGAGATTTGATTTTCATGCACATAAGAATTGATTAGAGTTTAGTTATGTTGATTTCAAAGGGATTTGATTTCAATTGTTCACTTGTAACAGGGAAGAGATGGGGTCTTGTAACAGGGAATAGATGAAGAGGCTCAGTTATGTATGTGCATGTGTTGAAGGCATTGATTTTACAGAGAAGTTGCGCTGTTGTTGTTCTAGTGGAGTTTCAGCTGGAGTTGTAGGTGGTTTCTGGGTTGGCAAGAGTTATAGAAATGGAGATGGTGGTTAAGTTACAGATGCAGTTTTGTGGATTCAGCTACATATGAGCATTTGAAGTCAACATGGGGTCTGGTAGCTATGGTTTATACTTTATGAAGATATTAGAGGGAGGATTTGTTGCAGCTGTTGTTTAAGAGGTGATGTTGCAGGTACTCTGGTGTTGCTGAGTATGGAGAAGGGAAGGAAGATGTGGAAAAATTTACAAATCCCATGGTTGTTTTACACACTCAACATGTATGTAGAAATGCCTACATAATGATGTTCTTCACTTGGTCCGAGTCACTGAGTTGGCTCGAAAACGACTCATGTTATTAACTCGACCTAGTCAATCCATGTGAGGGTCTAACTGTCTTTTACTGAGTAGGATAACTGACACATAAGCATTTAACTGATGTTACCCGTTTTATTCAAAAAACGGGACGGAAAAAGTCAGACTCGGCCAGTTTGTAAAACAATTCAAAAAAACGGCCAGTTTCTTAATTATGACCCAAAAAGTTGGTTACTTTATTAAAAAGCCCAAATAAAAACATGTCCAGTTACACAGTCACAGTGAGAGTTGACTGGACGGAAAATGTATTGGATATCTGTCTATGGATTGGACGGACTATCTGCAGTAAAACGACTATTCATGACCATGTACGATTCCTGCCATCACTGCTCTTTCAATTCTCTATTTTTCTTCACCAATCACCTAAATCAAAGTTAGCCCCGTTGAGAAAGTCCTTTCAAAGCTTATTGTAGTGACAACTTCTTCAGAGTTTTGAGCTTCAGTAAAAAATTATGGTCGTACGATGGTTTGCAAGCTGACGCAGCAAAATAAATTCTCCTCCAAAACCCAATGTTGCCTGCGAATGACAGTGTAACCAAGGTGTACGATTGAGTCGGACTGAGTAAGAACAATTTCGAGAGTCGAAGACTCGAGGGAAGATCCTTTGCCATAAAAAGACAAAAAAGAAACTCACTGTTTTCTCACTTTGTCCTTTTACTTTTTACAGCCAGCGACTTTTTTTTGTCACTTTAATCATCCTCGCGTTTTTAGAGGCCACCCGAAAGGATTTAGGGGCCATGAATTTATACCCAGCCAAAGACTCTAGTTAAGGAGTACCCTATATGATATTGAAGTTACATAAATGCCCTTCTGGTAAAACTGTATAAAAATCAAATCGAAAAAAAATCTACTCATTGCAACTCTTCTTCTTCCAGTTTCATATTATCTTCCGATTGTGGAAGAAAAAAAAACTTTCCCTCGTTCTTGTGTTCAACCGAAACATCGCCGCGAATCGTAAATATCAAAACATCGTCGATTCGTTTATAAAACAATGGATAAGGGAAATGAAACCCACAGACCTAGAACCAAAAACGTTGCTCGGGGTATCGATCCAAAGATTGGGATTTTAGCAAGAAATAAAGAAATTGTTGCTGCAAATGAAGAAGAACGCGAAGAAGAAGTACCCGTCGATGTAGTCGGTGGTGGCGATTCCGATAGTCAAACACTTCGTCAACTTCAAATGGCCCCAATTAGGTAAGAATCTATCATTTTTGGGGTTTATTTCGCTTTAATTCGACGAATCGAGAAAAAAAATTTAGGGTTTTCGGTTATTTATCCAGATTCGGGCGATATTCATGCTTATTTACTTCCGAATGTAGTCGTGTTCTTCATTTCTCAAGAACATCGACAGTATTCGGGAGAAATATTTGATGGTTATCGGCCGAATATTGTTGGCCATATCTTCCTGGATACAAACTGGTAATAATCGGTAGTTTAATGAATTTTTTGGCTCCCGAATATATTTAAGTAGACACACAGTATTCGGAAGTACACTCACTACCGAATATATATATATTGAAAAAATCTCAAAATTTCTGATATAGGAAAAATCCCATTTTGGGGCCAGTATTTATTCGGAAGACAATATAATGTTTTATACCTCCGATTGTGTAGGATAAAATTTTAGAGTTTCTGAACTCCAGTTGATGAATATTCGGTTGTAAACATGTTTAAATTCCGATTGTTTTTCATTCGGGAAAAATATGTGTCTTCTTACTTCCGAATTTGTTCATTCGGGTTATAGTTGTGTACTTTGTCTTCCGATTGTGTAGGATGAAAAATTTAGAGCTTCTGAACTCCAATTGATGCATATTCGGTTGTAAATATGTTTAGTTAGCTTTCGATTGTTTTGTATTCGGGAACAATATGTGTCTTCTTACGTCCGAATGTGTACATTCGGGTTATATTTCCATACTTTGTCTTCCGATTGTATAGTTTGTAAATATTGTTCCTTTCTTTGTTGTTTAGACAAAGTCGAGAAAGGAGGAAGAAAGTGACAGCTAGTGCTAGGAGGGAAAGGAGTGCCAAAGATAATTCAAGTGCTCAACAAAGCTTACAAGAACAAAGCAGTCAACAAGGAGTGCAACCAAGTGCTGAACAAAGTGTAGAACAACAAGGCAGTGAACAAGGGGTGCAACCAAGTGTTGAACAAGCCGCTCAACAAAGTGCAGAACCAACTGCTCCACAAGTTACACCCCACCATGAAATTGAACCAGTTGATCCAGTGCCAAGAGTAGAAGAAGAAGGACAACCAAGTGGTACCCAAAAAGCCAAAAAAGGAAAAGATGGTGTAAAGAAGGATATTGCTAAGAAAGCATCACATCTTGTCCCTCAGCACTTGAAGAAGAAGGGTATTCCAGCAGGCACAATCCTTGGGCTACCGGCGGATGGAGGAAAATTGCTATTTGGATACAAAGACTCATGGGCCAGAGAAATATACGAAACCGAGGTAATAAAATTACTATTTTTTATTAATGTATTGTCTATGTGTTATATCGTAATATTTGTATTAAGGATTTTTTTATGTACTTTAATAGGATCATCAAGATGCGGTCCGTCTACTCAAACCTACCGCCGCACCAACAAAAATGCTTGCGTGGCCTTTATCCGGTGAATGTGAAAGGTTCAAGTCAATTGTTGCCAACTCGGGGTTAGCTAATGCCGCCGAGAATTCATTGTTGGAACATGATCGTGTGGCCATATCGGCGTTCGTGGAGAGAATGTATCCTGAGACCGATACTTTCCATAGCCGTTTGGGGAGATGACGATTACCCTCGGATGATGTTGTGCAGATTCTTAACCTTCCCGACCAAGGCACAGCTGTGAAGTTTAACTACACAAAGCAGTTAAGTTGGGCACAACTTTATGCTCTAACTAAAAAGTGCTTAGGTTGGGATGAAGAGACAACAACAGCAGAGTTTAGGAGGCATGCAAGTTACAGAACAAGACAGATCAACATTACAGCTTTGATGAATATGTTCCGAGGCACCTTGGAGAAGGAAAAGAATGGAACGTTAACTGATGAGCAAGTGAACCACGCTGCCACCGCATATCTCCTTTGTGTATTGGGATGTGTCATATTCCCCAATACTTCTGGCAACCGGATCGACGCCAACCTTATACAACTTTTGGATCCTCTCCATGAAGTCGGTGACTATTCTTGGGGCACGGCATGCCTAGCATTCTTGATGGAAGAGTTGAGAAAGGCTTCGAGGCTAGGAACCTGCCAAGTTGCCGGGAACGTGGCTCTATTGCAGGTTTTTTCTTTAACTCTATAACTCACTCTATAGTTATTCGGTAGACAATACATATGATGCATATTCATAACTCCAAATGCATATTCGGTAGGAATATCCATTTTTTCCGAATGTTGGTTATTCGGTGTTACTAGTTTTTTCCGATTGTTAGTTTAGTCTTGATTACTGCCGAATATATAGGCCAAAGTATATAGGTTACTGAACTCCAAATGACGCATATTCGGTAGGAAATGATCCATCTCTTTTTCCGAATGTTGGTTATTCGGTGGCTAGGTACTTATTTGTTTTCCGATTATATATAATCGGAAATATTCTTTTGATATTAGAACCGAATATACAGGCCAGAAAAACTATAGGTTACTGAACTCCAAATGACGCATATTCGTTAGGAAATGATCCATATCTATTTCCGAATGTTGGTATTCGGTGGATAGGTACTCAGTTTTATTTCCGATTATATAATCGTTTGGAAATTACTACCGAATATACACAATCTATTTACTAAAACTTGGTTTCTTATGTATATAGGCATGGATCTATGACCACTTCCCTATCCTGAAGTTGGCCGGAGAGAACCCGGGGTGGTGCAAAGGTACTCCTAGAGGAACAAAGTATATATTTGAAGACAACCGTTCTAGGACAAAAGAGCAGCAGTTGATTCGCATGAGGGAGATTTTGGACCAATTGAAGGCCTCGACGTATGCTTTGATCCATACAAGGAAGATCGAGCCAGTGGGCATATAAATGTTCGGTCGGACTTGTCCCTTTATTTTGGACCATTGTGGCACCCCACATGATATGTGATGTATAACCCCTATAGGGTGATGCGACAACATGGGTATATACAACATCAACCTGTGGAGGAAATGGAGGATTACTACAAATTGGAGTTGGAGTTGTGCTCTTCTAGTGGTGACAATCTCATGATTGTTCACACAGGCCCACCTACTGTTCTTGATAACTGGGATAAGAGGAATGACTTCATTATCTACACTGGTAGACGAACCACTCGAGGTGATGAAAATTCTCCAGGCTACATGAGTTGGTATAACAACGTATCACATCCTTTGGTTATCCGTGAGATCAAATCCAACACTACTGCGGCGGGTTCAAGTTATAATTGTATCATCAAAGATAAACCAGTTGGATATGATAGACTGGTGCGTGTTCTTATATTTTTGTTCATTTTATATTCTTCCTATAAATCTTAGGTAATTACCGTTTGATGTTATGTCATTACGTATAAAAAACAGGTGAATAGGTTCAAGCGTGTTTCCAAAATGTTAACTGCATGCCTGAAGAGCGGAGATCCCATGCCAGCTGAGAAGATCAAAGAGGCTAGAGACCTAGTTGATAATATGGATAACGAAGATTATGCTGCCCAGTTTGGGGAGAAAGTCACGAAGATGCATCCGCCCAAGGTGGCAGTATCAAAGACGGGTAAAAGAACTCGAGCTTCATCGAGCGCTGAAGGTGCTCCAACTGAATCTGCTCCAACTGAAGGTGCTCAAACCCGTGGTCGTGCAGGACTGGGAGGTAGTCACGGTCGTAAAGTAAAGAAGAGCAGATAAATGACAATGATTTGTGTTGTACATTCGGGACTTTAAAAGGGCCAATATAGAAGGTTAGACAACCCATATTCAGAAGTTTGGGTAACTGAGTTGACTTCCGATTATTGCAAGTTCAAAATTTGAAAAGTATCAGTTTTTCCCAAATTCTGATTTTTGGGCCATCGTACATTCGGGACTTTACAAAAAAAAATTATCCTCCGAATATTACAAGTTCAAAACAAACCATGCCATGGCTCTAGGTGGTTCCAAGGGCCAATATAGAAGGTTAGACAACCCATATTCGGAAGTTTGGGTAACTGAGTTGACTTCCGATTATTGCAAGTTCAAAATTTGAAAAGTATCAGTTTTTCGCAAATTCTGATTTTTGGGCCATAGTACATTCGGGACTTTACAAAAAAAAAAAATCCTTCGAATATTACAAGTTAAAACAAACCATGCCATGGCTCTAGGTGGTTCCAAGGGCCAATATAGAACGTTAGACAACCTATATTCGGAAGTTTGGGTAACTGAGTTGACTTCCGATTATTGCAAGTTCAAAATTTGAAAAGTATCAGTTTTTCCAAAATTCTGATTTTTGGGCCATCGTACATGATAAATACATTTTTGTGTCTAATTTGTCCTCAATGTCCGTATTGTTGGAACTCTATTTTTGTACTAATATTGTGTTTTTATGTATTTTTAGGAAATAAACATTTTTGGAAAATTCGGCTCGAAAAAGTTGATTTTGGCACCCGGAGGACAAGTGTTATTCGGACTGTCGCTTTTGGATAAGGGGTAACCTAATTACTAAGGGGTACCCCCAGGTCACCCTCAAGGCATCTGCTATTCGCACCCCAGTTCAGGATAGGGGGACACCCTTTCTTCTTCGTTTGAAAACTGTTTTGGCGGGAAATGAAATTCTCAACTGGCATAAGTTTGATCACAAAAATGAAGGGGTTACGGGTTGATTCAATGGCTGAAATTTGATAGAGAGATGTGATATAGGTTAAGGAACACATTTTGGGAAGTGGGTTCGATCGGAATTGGCTGGAAAACGCGTGATGAGCACACACCCAAAACAGAGCACGTGTACTGTAACACGAGCAAAATTGAAGTTCTTGTGTGCATGGAGGAGTTCTACTAGCGTTGGAAGAGTGCTGAGACGTGGACAAGGCTAACTAAAGCGTGCAGGATCAAATCTAACGCGTGCATGGGCTTAAAAATGGAAATTATCGTTATTATGGGCAGCAAGGAATATTCTAATTAAAGAGAGTATATACGCAATCAATGGTCGGATTTTTGGCCTCAATTCACTATAAATACACGTATTATTGAAGCTAGCGAAGTTTGGAGAGTCTTGGGGAAAGTTTAGGAGTCGAGAGAATCAAAAGAAAATCACGCAGAGAAGAGAAGCTTGCTGCTGGTGCAAGGAAGAACACGAGGAACATAATACCCTCAGGGACAGTCGTTTATCAACAGTGACATCGACTGTCAGTTGTGGGTCGTAGTTTCCCAAAGACAACAACACTTCAGCTTTGTCGTTGATTCTGGACGCCTTCTGTGGGTCGCAGAATCCTGTTTTATATCATTTTCTTGTCTTTCTCTTCATTGTAAAACACTTTTGAGCATCAATGAAATATTTTGAGAGGTTTTCCAACATGATGAGCGGCTAAAATACCTGGTGACTGAGGCGACGGAGGATCTATTCACTCATGTTTGATTGGTAAATTCTTTTTATAATTTCTTAATTATTTATTTTATTTAATTCACTTGGATCAATAAAAAAAGAGATAAAAATGGTTTTCTTAATTAGTTGTGAATCAGTTTGATGTTTTATGCTTAGAATTAATTCTTTGATAAATCATGCTTAAGGATTACAATTTAATATTTGGACACCTTATAGATTAATAAGTGATTTAATGGAAAAAGAGCTAGATAATAATTATGAAATATTTTTGTAACCAATCAACTTGAAGTAATAGTGAATCCGGAGCCTTAGTCCATTTTAAATCTTGACATCACTCTTTGAAAATTAATTTGCTTTACTTTTATTAAATCTTAAAAAAAAAAAGAGTTACCTTCACAAGTTCGAAAAGAACCCCTTTTACCACAATCTACAACAACATATGAAAATACATCAAAATTTTGGTGCCGCCGACGCGGACCTGTGCTTAGGTAGAATTTTTTTTTTAGGTTTATTATTTTTTTTTCCTTTTTACGTTTCTTTTTGTCTTTGATTTGCAGGTTCGAAGTGGAGTACTAAGGACCTTGGAAGGAAAAGCTTAAAGCGAAAGGAGCGAAAGAGGAATTTTTTTTTTTGTTTTATATATAGAAAAGAGAGAGATTTTTATATATTTTTTTTAGGTTATTTTTCTTTTTCTTTTGCACTTTACTTTATTTTGACTTTGGACTGGACTCTTGGACTTTATTATTATTATTTTTTTTTAAACCCTACGGAAGGGTAGTTAAATACAAACTGTGTGCAGGGAAGGACGGTGATTACAATATCACCTCGCCCCCTCGGGTTCGCACACGGCATAGGAGTCGTGGCCCGAGTCGACGACAACGGTTCATCCCCCGTCTGGTACGGGAGGTAAGTCCAATCGAAACACTCGCGAATCTCCTGTAAGCGAGTTACTGTATTCCTTAAGGTGATCATTGATTGAGGACGAATTTGGACTGTCTTTATTTTCCTAGTAAAGGGAAAGGCCTGGCCTAAACAAGATAAGGGTTCGGATTTCATCACTGCTCCCTTCTTGCCCGCATTAGGAGAACAAAACCTAACGCGAACCCAAGCTTTAAAATCTGATTAGAAAGAGACCTATAGGGTATCGAGCTTGTTAGGAAAAATTTTCGAAGGATATTGGTTATTCTTTTAGCATACTTCGAAGTTCATGACGGTTTCTGTGAGTTGAATGCGTGACTGCGCCGCCTTGTACTGCGGTGAGGCCTTGGGCATCAAAGCTCCACTGAGCTTCCCTCGTCTCAATTCAACTTACTTTGACTCGGATTGATTCCATAGGGGTTTGCTTAAATTGTAACGAATTCCCTTTTGAAAGATAGAAGTTGGTCTAGAAACAATCTAAGTGAGCCATCATGCTTGTTGTTTGCTAGAAATCTCTTGGTTTGCTGTGGTAAAGTCGAGTCAGCCTGCTGTGTGATTGCTAGAACCTTCCTGTTAGGATTTTGATTTCTTTTTGATTTTTTTTAGTGTATTCCCGATTTTGTTAATAGGGCTTGGAAAAGAGATACTCTAGGTCGATTGATTAGCGAAAAACCTAGTATTTCTTCTGATATAAGCAGGGAGCTCGAAGATTGTTCTTTTGAGAGCCTTTTTTTTGGAAACTTCAGTTTTAAGAATCTGTCTCTTCGTGAGGAAAGTACCCCTAGTACTTCTGTTGTGCCAGCGATGGCAACTTTGAAAGATTACATGTTCCCAATTAGGTCCAACAGAGCTTCGTGCATTAAATTGCCAGCCACTACGGCTAATTTCGAGATAAAACCTAGTATTCTTCAGATGATCCCTATATTCTTAGGAAAAGATGATGAGAACCCTTATTTCCATATTAGGGACTTTGAGGAAATTTGCGGGACAATTAGAATAAAAGACCTTACTGATGAAGTCTTGAAACTTAAGATGTTTCCCTTTTCCTTGAGAGATAAAGCCAAGACCTGGCTGAACAACCTACCATCTGAATCCATAGAAACATGGCAGGAACTTATCGCTGCCTTCTATATGAAGTTCTACCCTAAGCATAAAACTGCAGCTGTTAGGCAGAACATTAGTACTAGTGTGCAACAAGAGGGAGAGTCTCTTTATAGGTTTTTGGAGAGATTCAATGATCTCCTATCCCAGTGTCCTCACCATGGATTTGATAAGATGAAACTTGTAGAGATTATTTATAATGGTTTAGACTATTCGACCAAAGCCATGGTCGAGTCTATTGATGAGTGCCAAATATTGTATATATTTATCCCTTTTTGTTGGCATTTAACTCATCTTTTGTGCATTAATTCTACATTTTATCCCATATTCTGTATTTTCATTGTTTTCAAGAATAAATATTTTTCTTACTTAATTTTGCATTTTTAGGTAATAAATAAAGTTTGGATGAATAGCAGAGCGGAAAAAAGCAGAAAAGTAGTGAAAAGCCGGGAGAAATTACACAAGGAAGCCGCGAAGAATGTTGTGCACAAGACCAAAAGGCTAGAAGTGGGCTTGAAGAAGAAGAATTGTCCTTAAAGAAGATATGGGCTTGGCATACCCAAGGCCCAAAACCCTTACTCAAACACATTTCCACTATCCAAGCCCGTCTCGGATTTCAGCCGTCAGATCGAAGCATCTCAGCATCCTACGGTCGCTCCATCATCGCACATCAAACTCCGAAGCCCCCGCTTTACATCGAAACGCCCATCTCCATCTTGGGTCGTCCGTTTTGCTACATCCCTTCATCCGACGGTCGCTCCACGCTTACCTCCGTATCGCCGTTGGATCCACCTACCATCTTCCCATCCATCGCTCCTTGTCGCAGATCATCAAACCGCGCTATCCCCGCTTCACACCCTAGCATCCAGAACCCATCGACCTAAAACAAAAATCTCCTTCTTCCCAAATCAATTTTCCCCAAATTTCTCTCTTCCTCCCCCGACAGTTGCAGTCGAGCTCTGCTCCTGCCTCTCTTCCATGTCCACTGCCACCCTCTGCCTCACTACCATCTCCATACCCCGACAACACCTCAAACCCATCTCCCTAGCCTAGTTATTTTCCCCATATCACAACCACTGAAACCCTAGGTTTTGGGGTGAGTAAAATAACTCGAACTAGGGAACAATTAGAGCAGCAAAGGCACCAGGAGAAGCAGAGAAGACATGGGTCGATGCTAATTGAGGAGATTTGTCACATCAAGGTAAGAAAAAAAACCCAAACCCTAATTTCAGTTAATTTGGGGATTTTCGAGAAAACCCTAATTACTGCTAGGGAGAGCATGAGGAAGAACAGTGGCAACATGGGTATGATTAAATTAGTCGAATTAGGTGAGAAACCCTAATTTTGTCACTGTTCAATTTGGGGATTTGGGGGAATTTTTCTGTAAACCCTAATTTGGGTGTCTGGGTATAAAAAGGGGACTGTGGGTGTGAAATTGGCTTATGCTGGAATAGCCAGTGTCCAGAACTATGTTCTGTTAATGTTTTTTCTCTTCAATTTGTGTTGTTTCATGCACTGCTCCTGTTTAATCATGTATGTGTTCTGTTCAATTTCACTGCATATGTTAAGGTGCTGTCACTGTGATGTTTGTATGTGTTGTTCCTGCTATGAACTCCATTGTGTTATGTTTGTTCTTTACTGTCACTCCCATACCCCTGTTATGTTATGTTTCTGTAAGCTTGTATCATGTTCTGTATATGTTCTACTTTTAATTTCCTATTGATGTTTGTGTTCCTGTTTAATTTTAATGTCATGTTAGTGCCATGTTTAGTTCACTGTTAGGTTTAATTCACTGTCAAGAAGTGGAATGCTAGGTTAGAGCTTTGAAGCATTGATTTGATTGTGCAATGGGAGAAATTAGTGCTCATAGCAAGCTAATTCTCTTTCCATTCCATTTGTATGCTTAGGATGCATTGTTTTGATTGAGCAATGGGAGAAATTAGTGCTCATAGCAAGCTAATTCTCTTTCCATTCCATTTGTATGCTTAACTTTATTGCATTGTCATCACTGTTAGCTTCACCATCTCCCCTTCCCTTGGCTTTGGACTTGGTTCATTTGCATTGTTCTCTGCTTGTTTTCTTCATTGTCTTCATTGTCTTTGCTTCACTGCCTTTGCTTCATTGTCTTTGCTTCACTGCCATCTCTTCTTTTTCCTTGCCTTGCAACCCTGCTGTTGTTTACTTTTCCTCATTCCTTCACTGCCTTGTTCTGCTGCTGCTGCTTTCTTTTCTTTGCTACTGCAGCTGTCTGCTTCCACTGCCCTGCAACCCTGTTGCCTCCCTTCCACTGCTTGTGCAGCTGTTGTGCTGCTGCTGCTGCTGCTTTCTTTGCCTTGTGCTGCTCCACTGCTGCTGCTCCAAAGCTCACTTCAACACTGAGCCCAAGTTCAGTTCATTGAAACCAAAGGCTAAAAGCCCAGGTTCAAAGCCCACTCACTGGTAATCCCAAAAGCTGAGCCCAATTCACAGTTGAACTGTTCAGCCCAAAGCTCAAATCAGTTCACTAAAACCAAAGCCCAGTTCACAAGTGAGCTGTTAAGCCCAGTCCACAGTTCTATCCAAAAGCCTAGTGTACTGATAGGCTAAAGCTAAAGCCCAGTTCATTCCCAAAGAACTCAAAGGCCCAAAGCACAATCATAACCCATTGGTTACCAAAATCCATTGGTACCCAAAGCCCAACAATAGCAATTTAGAGCCCAAAATAGTTAAACACTACAAAACACTCCCAATCTCTGTGGATCGACCCGTACTTGCACGAGCTACAACCGACGACCGTGCACTTGCGGTATTACTGTAGGCCCGCGTTTCATTGCGCTTTAATTTTAGACGCTTTCCCGGGCCAACCAAGTTTTTGGCGCCGCTGCCGGGGACCATTTTGCATTTAAATATAATATCTTTGAGGCCTACCATCTATGTGCGCTGGTGAGTTCACTAGTAAAAATTCTGATGATGCTTTTACCTTCTTAGGAGCTATCACTGAGAAATCCCAACAGTGGGAGTCTTGTGTGGAACCCCATAAAAGACTCTTAGTCAATAGAAGTAGCACCAATATGGTAGATACAAGTTTTGCGTCAGATGCCAAATTTGCTGCTTTATCTAGAAGGTTAGAAGCGTTGGAAATGGGTCAACCCAAAAATAAGTCCCTTGTTGAACCTAATAGAGCCTCTCAAATCTCTAGTTGTGGAATAGAGCCCGATAACTCATTTTGGGAAGGTCAGGTTAGTGAAGAGCAAGCTCATGCTGTCTATAACAATGCTAGGTTTGAGAACCGTCAGAAGTTTGACCCCTACTCAGAGACCTACAACCCTGGTTGGAGAAACCATCCTAATTTCTCTTGGTCTAAGGGCCAGAATCAAGGCCAGTCTAGTAATTCTCAGCCTCCCCCCAGGTTTTGGTTATACGAAGAACCCTTCAGGACAGACCCAGAACCCATCTGAGAATAGAATAACTAGCTTAGAGGAAACCCTTAGTATATTAAGGAAGAGCCAGGAAATGCTATCACAAATCCAGGAAATGTTAGTAAAAAGCCAGGGTAATTTTCAAGAGGAAACCAAACAGAATTTTAAGAATAGTGCCCAGTCTTTTGCTAAATTAGAACTTCAAGTCGGCCAAATAGCTAAGTATATTAATGAGAGAGAGGAAGGAAGGTTCCCTAGTCATACTGATCCTAACCCTAGAGGAGAGAAATCGTACAGTCATGTAAACTCTGTTACGACCCTTAGGAGTGGAAGGAAAGTTGATAATAAGGTCGACATACCTGAAAGTGAACATGCTGTAGTTCACCCGTCTGAACCAGAGAATGAAGAGACTGATAAAGTCTCTAAAGAGACCAATGAGGGTCCTTTTGAGCCCGTCTTTGTCCCCAGAGCCCCATTTCCCAGCTATTAGTACCAACAAAAAGTGAATCCAACTTTAATGATATAATGGAGGTTTTTAAGAAAGTTACCATAAACCTTCTGTTACTAGAAGCAATTAGGAAACTACCAGCTTATGCCAAGTTCCTCAAAGATATGTGTACACGAAAGCGAAAGCTTAGTGTCCCTAAAAATGCCTTTTTAGCTTGTCATGTAAGTTCGATTATTCAAAACACCACAACTCCTAAGTATAAAGACCCAGGTGCACCTACCATTGCTTGCACGATAGGAAAATACCGGGTAGAAAAATCTTTACTTGACTTAGGATCCAATGTGAATCTACTACCATACCATGTGTACTTAAAGCTAGGACTTGGTGAATTGAAACCTACCAAGATAACACTCCAGTTAGCTGATAGGTCTGTTAAAATTCCTCGTGGTGTGATATAGGATGTTCTTATTGAGGTCGACAAGTTTATTTATCCTGTGGATTTCGTTGTCCTAGATACCCAACCTGTCCATGACCCAGAGAACCAGATACCTGTGATTTTAGGTCGCCCATTCTTAGCTACGTCTAATGCAATCATAAACTGTCGAAATGGTATCATGAATCTATCTTTTGGTAATGTGACTATTGAGCTGAATATTTTTAATATCAATAAGATACATTCTGAGCTAGATAACACGTGCATTGAAGAGGTGAACATGATAGGAACCTTAGTTCAGGATCCATTACCAAACATTGTATCGGAAGATCCGTTAGAGAGTTGTCTACACCATTTTAGCCTGGATTTCGACGATGATAGCAACATTGAACAAGTAAATTCTCTATTGGATTCTATTCCTGTGTTAGATATTGATATATGGAAAGATAGGTTTGAAACATTGCTAGCTTCTGAGTCTACCTTAATACCTTGTTTAAAAGAGCCTCCTGAGTTGGAGCCTAATTATACATTTTTAGGCCCATCCGAGTCTTTTCCTGTGATTATAGCTTCCGATTTGGATAGTGAACATGAGAATAGGCCAGAGACCGTGATTCAAGAAAATAAGGAAGCTTTAGAGTGGACCATAGCAGATATAAAGCAAGTAGAGGATGAACCACTTGATCATAACTTAGAGAAAGCAATCGACCTTTTTCAAGAACCCGATGGTCTAGAAATTAGGAATATTGTGACCAGTCTATGTAGAGACAACCAAAATCCTAAGTTTTGGAGTAGAGAACTAGAAGAATCTCTTGAGTATTTTAAGGACTGGGATGATCCGGAAATTCAAGCAATAATCAGAGGTTTGTCTGAGAGTGGCCAAAATCCTAAGTTTGGGGGTAGTGATGATTCTTGTGATCGTCAAGTGTCCCTAATTCGAGTCCCTAACTTGGGACTCGAACCTTGTGATCGTCTGTTCAGACTCCGCAACCCGATCCTCCTGATACTATCCAGGAGGTAACCCAGGTATTAGAGACCCATTTTGCGGATGACTCTAGTTATCGAGACACACATATGAAGCTCAATCATGCAAACCCAGTTGTCTTGACAGAAACCTTAAATGAGGACGTGCTCCTTCTTTTCATTTTTCTAAACCAGTGTAGTTGTCTCATACTTGTGTTAGCTCTATTTGGTCTTGTGGATCCACAATTGTTTCGACTACTGGTATACGACTTTGGAAGGTGACAATTCCTTTAGAGGTATTTGATGTCTAGCTAATGACTATAAATTTAGCATTTATTGGGAGGCTCCCGCGCTCATGTGATACGGTAATATCCTTCCTTATTTTTTTCCCTCCAGTGGTATCAGTTTCTCCTTGTTCATGCTTTTAACTTCATCCTTAAAACATTGAGGACAATGTTAGATTTAAGTTTGGGGGTATGGGAAAATCTTTTAGTTGCAATAAATAAACTCCAAAGCCTAGAAATTTATGCGTATTCAGGATGGCACTAACTAATCTAAGTGGATGGAAACATCTTGGTTGTAGGAGTTGAGGAACCAAACTGATTAGATGGAAACATCTATAGAGTCTATTCATAAAAGCACAGAGCTCAGGTGTTAGAAATAACATGATAGTTGCACCATATCTCGTTGAGTCCTTTTCACTTCTATTTTTATTTTGTTTTGAAACTATGTTTCTCTAAGTGATAGGTGGGGCCAACGATTCAAGTTGTTACCAATGTTAGGGTGAATTAGAGTGATTGAGATACCATGAAAAAAAAATAAAAAAAAATTGAGACCAGACCATTTGACCAAAAGGAATAAATTCAATAAAGTCGACCACTGGTACCCTTGTATATGCCAGTTGTGTTGACCTAGAGTTAGGTTATCGACCACTGGTTCCCTTGTATATGCCAGTGTGTTGATATTAGTCAGACTAGTATCTCAATCCATTAGGATAGGTTCATTTTGGCGGAGGCCTTCAGACAGATATGGGAAACTCCATTCACTTAGTAAACATCAAAACCATCTATGTTTTTCTATATCCATCTCTTAATCTTTCCATGTGATTAGTTTGACTCCGAATATGATGTCCATAGTGAAACTATCTGAGTAGAGCTCTGTCAGTTATATATGAATTTTAGTATGCTTGATTGCAAACTCGTGTACATCAATTGGAATTTCGCATCAGGGTACTTCCTCTTGTAGTCAATAAGTATGCCAACCAAGGAGATTCTTTAGTGCCTTCCAAGGTTCGTTGTAGATAGCTAGGGTCTGGAGTATTAATGTTTTGTGGGTACACCTCTGGTAAACCCTCCGGAGACAACACTCCGCCACTAGGGCCACCTAGGGGTTCAAATGATTTTCCTTTCTAGAATAAATTTGCTCGAGGACTAGCAAATAATAAGTTTGGGGGTATTTGATAGACACATTTTTGTGTCTAATTTGTCCTCAATGTCCGTATTGTTGGAACTCTATTTTTGTACTAATATTGTGTTTTTATGTATTTTTAGGAAATAAACATTTTTGGAAAATTCGGCTCGAAAAGTTGATTTTGGCACCCGGAGGACAAGTGTTATTCGGACTCTCGCTTTTGGATAAGGGGTAACCTAATTACTAAGGGGCACCCCTAGGTCACCCTCAAGGCAGCTGCTATTTGCACCCTAGTTCAGGATAGGGGGACACCCTTTCTTCTTCGTTTGAAAACTGTTTTGGCGGGAAATGAAATTCTCAACTGGCAGAAGTTTGATCACAAAAATGAAGGGGTTACGGGTCGATTCAATGGCTGAAATTTGATAGAGAGATGTGATATAGGTTAAGGAACATATTTTGGGCAGTGGTTTCGATCGGAATTGGCTGGAAAACGCGTGATGATTCACACACCCAAAACAGAGCACGTGTACTGTAACACGAGCAAAATTGAAGTTCTTGTGTGCATGGAGGAGTTCTACTAGCGTTGGAAGAGTGCTGAGACGTGGACAAGGCTAACTAAAGCGTGCAGGATCAAATCTAACGCGTGCATGGGCTTAAAAATGGAAATTATCGTTATTATGGGCAGCAAGGAATATTCGAATTAAAGAGAGTATATACGCAATCAATGGTCGGATTTTTGGCCTCAATTCACTATAAATACACGTATTATTGAAGCTAGCGAAGTTTGGAGAGTCTTGGGGAAAGTTTAGGAGTCGAGAGAATCAAAAGAAAATCACGCAGAGAAGAGAAGCTTGCTGCTGGTGCAAGGAAGAACACGAAGAACATAATACCCTCAGGGACAGTCGTTTATCAACAGTGACATCGACTGTCTGTGGGTCGTAGTTTCCCAAAGACAGCAGCACTTCAGCTTTGTCGTTGATTCTGGACGCCTTCTGTGGGTCGCAGAATCCTGTTTTATATTTTCTTGTCTTTCTCTTCATTGTAAAACACTTTTGAGCATCAATGAAATATTTTGAGAGGTTTTCCAACATGATGAGCGGCTAAAATACCTGTGACTGAGGCGACGGAGGAGCTATTCACTCATGTTTGATGGTAAATTCTTTTTATAATTTCTTAATTATTTATTTTATTTAATTCACTTGGATCATAAAAAAAAGAGATAAAATGGTTTTCTTAATTAGTTGTGAATCAGTTTGATGTTTTATGCTTAGAATTAATTCTTTGATAAATCATGCTTAAGGATTACAATTTAATATTTGGACACCTTATAGATTAATAAGTGATTTAATGGAAAAAGAGCTAGATAATAATTATGAAATATTTTTGTAACCAATCAACTTGAAGTAATAGTGAATCCGGAGCCTTAGTCCATTTTAAATCTTGACATCACTCTTTGAAAATTAATTTGCTTTATTTTTATTAAATCTAAAAAAAAAAGAGTTACCTTCACAAGTTCGAAAAGAACCCCTTTTACCACAATCTACAACAACTTATGAAAATACATCAGTACATTACGGACTTTACAAAAAAAAATTATCCTCCGAATATTACAAGTTCAAAACAAACCATGCCATGGCTCTAGATGGTTCCAAGGGCCAATATAGAAGGTTAGACAACCCATATTCGGAAGTTTGGGTAACTGAGTTGACTTCCGATTATTGCAAGTTCAAAATTTGAAAAGTATCAGTTTTTCCGAAATTCTGATTTTTGGGCCATCGTACATTCGGGACTTCACAAAAAAAAATTATCCTTCGAATATTACAAGTTCAAAAAAACCATGCCATGGCTCTAGGTGGTTCCAAGGGCCAATATAGAAGGTTAGACAACCCATATTCGGAAGTTTGGGTAACTGAGTTGACTTCTGATTATTGCAAGTTCAAAATTTGAAAAGTATCAGTTTTTCCCAAATTCTGATTTTTGGGCCATTGTACATTCGGGACTTTACAAAAAAAATTTATCCTCCGAATATTACAAGTTCAAAACAAACCATGCCATGGCTCTAGGTGGTTCCAAGGGCCAATATAGAAGGTTAGACAACCCATATTCAGAAGTTTGGGTAACTGAGTTGACTTCCGATTATTGCAAGTTCAAAATTTGAAAAGTATCAGTTTTTCCCAAATTCTAATTTTTGGGCCATCGTACATTCGGGACTTTACAAAAAAATTTTATCCTCCGAATATTACAAGTTCAAAACAAACCATGCCATGGCTCTAGGTGGTTCCAAGGGCCAATATAGAAGGTTAGACAACCCATATTCGGAAGTTTGGGTAACTGAGTTGACTTCCAATTATTGCAAGTTCAAAATTTGAAAAGTATCAGTTTTTCCCAAATTCTGATTTTTGG
This sequence comes from Papaver somniferum, assembly GCF_003573695.1. Classification (NCBI taxonomy): domain Eukaryota; kingdom Viridiplantae; phylum Streptophyta; class Magnoliopsida; order Ranunculales; family Papaveraceae; genus Papaver; species Papaver somniferum. Next base: position 128,409,314 of record NC_039359.1, read on the forward strand.
GCCATCGTACATTCGGGACTTTACAAAAAAAAATTATCCTCCGAATATTACAAGTTCAAAACAAACCATGCCATGGCTCTAGGTGGTTCCAAGGGACAATATAGAAGGTTAGACAACCCATATTCGGAAGTTTGGGTAACTGAGTTGACTTCCGATTATTGCAAGTTCAAAATTTGAAAAGTATCAGTTTTTCCCAAATTCTGATTTTTGGGCCAGTTTGGGGTTTTTTCTCATATTCGGCAGTAAACTACTATCTTGGAACTACCGAATATACATATTTGGTACTCTCTGTGTTTTATTTGTAAGTTTATTCGAGAAATTATCTACCGAATCTGGGTAGTTCATGGCATTCAATGCATGTAATAATCGGTTTTTCTTGTTTACAAAAGCACACAAACGCATGCAAATCGAGTATTTGAGTTTCTTAACACAATACCCGTGTTTTACGTGCATCCTTAGCTTCAATATCAGGCGATTCTCCATTTTCTTCCATGAAAGGGTCGTCTAGGTTTTCCTCTCCACAAAAGTTTGGATCATTCAACAGATACCCCAAATCGTCTTCACCATGATTCTCACCTTCTTCTTCATATCCATCAATTTTTGTAGTGATAAAATGGGTTTTCCCTTTTTTCCTTCACCTTCTTCTCTATAACTCTAACAACTCAAAAATGAAAAAGAAATGGAAAAAATGAAACAGAAATCATTCTAATACTGCACCGACTACAATCGAAAGTCTGGGTAATATTTTGGCTTCCGATTGAAATCAGAGGATAAAAATGTTATCATATCCTCCGAATATATAAGGGTAATTTTGCCATTACGAATTACGCGAGATAAGGGCTGGCTACATTTTCCCTTTGGGTGACCTTTTTTGTTTTATTGTTGGCCCCTAAATCCTTTTGAGTGGCTCCTAAAAACACGAGGTTAATCATGACATTGAAAAAAAAATCAAGTTCTTCAAAGTAGACATACTTTGGTTGTGGGAAGCACGGAGTGACCTTCCCACCCATCCATGTTCGACACATATACATGGAAAAATCTTTGAGATGCATAATGCGGTGCTAGCATATTACTAGTAGAAATGAAAAAAATCAATATAACCAAAATTCATGAAATAAACTCTATATTTTTTTACGTTTTCATGATAAGTCAGTTTAGGGTGTATGGAAAAACTAGATTATGAGCCTCTCATTTGACGAACTGCAAATAACAACGACTTTCTGTGATGAAATGATAAGGGTGATGCGACGTAGTGGGTGTTTTTTTAGACTTGGCTAAAATGATGGACCGTCTGAAAGCTTTTTCGTACGTTATCTACTTTGACAAAATTGTACAAAGAAAAACAGTCATCTACGGAAAACAAATCAACAATAATGGTTTGATTTGAAATCGCGGATATGTGCATTTTGTTTGATATACACCGTAAATTTACTGTGACATCCTCTTTTCGTTTCTGAAAAAAAAAAGATATTTTTATAAAATAAAATAGCGAAAGTATTTCTTTTCTAAAAATAGAGGAAAATAGCGAAAGTATTTTTTTTCCGTGTATCATACCTTAAAATATGTAAAAGAACCGATACCAGAAAAACTATTTATCCAAATTGAAGTGATTAAGAATCAACACTAACACAATTGATTGGTCAATTGTCAAAATAACTAAGTTCTTTTTAACTCGCTTAATTGGGGTATACATGGCGTGTATGGATTTTTTTCCCAAATATAATAGTGTGCTAATGGTTGTTCCTAAGTACAGTAGAAACTCCATATATTGATACTCCATATATTAATAACCTATACATATTAATAAAAAATCATGGTCCCAACTTGGACCAGTTATAAATAGTAATAACCTCTACCGTTTAGCGGTTTAATATTAATGGTTTGGGTTTAGGTCGAATTTAGGTAAAAAGACTATTTTGCCCCTGGTCCAAAACTTGATGAATATGACTTTGCACTTTGAATTATAAAATGACCATTTTGTTCCAAATATGTGAAATTACTATTTTACCCCTGGTATGAAAATTCACCCAAAATGATTGTTTTACCCTTTGTCAAAAATCCAGCATCAACATTAAGTCACATGCTTAGCAGAACAGTAACATTGTTGCATGGTAAGCACTAGATGGTGATTTTATAAATATGAGCAAAATAAGTAATTTAACTTAATCGTGAGATTTTTATCAGAGGCCCTGTAGTTGACTTGCATTGATACTGTCGAGAACACTGAGATGATGTGTTGAGGCAGTGGATCCTGAAGAACATAAAATATAAGGGGTCTTTTCTACTAAACAGAGGAAGAAGCATACCTGCGACTAACTGACCAACACTCACCAGCAAGTTGTTCCCATCATAATGGAAGTCTCGAATCATAGACTCAGTGAGAACATCCGGACCATCAAAAAAGAGGATCTCAAACTAGTCTAGAAGAAAAAACTTGGAGATCTGAGCAAGAGTCCAACTTCGGTAGCCACCTTTATCCTCCAATTGTATCCTTTATAATGATAAGGCGGAGGCGGTGAAGGAAGATCTTCAACAACAACCTCTACGGGAGTACCCTCCTCGACTTCCTCAACTTCCTTCGGTACCTCAGGAGGCGGAGATGGTGTAACGTCAGGATGAGCTATCCGAGAAGGGGGTTGTGAGAAAGATCTACCCTTAGAATCTTTATGGGTAGGTTTATTCGGAAGCCTGATTATCACTAACACCAACAAAAAGTTTGATCATCAATTATCAGTATAAGAAAGATGATCACGACATCATAAACTTTTGATCATTAGAAGTCAACTGAGAAATCTATTTATCACATTTGGAGATAAAAACACATCTCAAAGAAACAAAACATAACAAGAGAATGTGATGATTATCACGTCTATGGTTAAAAGGAGGAGGAACCCTAAATTGAAATCAGTATGATCGAAGCAATCGAAACAAAAACAGGGGCATGAAAAGCACTACTTTCGATCAAGAAAAGCAAATTAAACGAAAGAAAATTGTGGTTATCACTTACCAGATGTGAAGAACAAAGAGTTGCATCCAAAATCTTTCTAAGACTGATCTCCAAGAACCAAGCATTGAAGAACAGTTGCAGGAGAAAAATGAGGGTTAAAGAAGAAGAAGAGACTCTGTTGAAAGGGACAGAGAGATAAAGAGACCGTAGAAGAAAAAGAGAGAATGATTATTCTTCCTTAAAAGCTTCCTTTTATAGGCAGCTAGTAAATCCAAAGTTGGGGCTATCCCAAAACCCGAGGAACAATTATTGCACGAATGTACGGGCGATGACCACAAATCAGGCGTCCAGAAATGACGGCTTAATGGGAGTATTTTTCTTCCCATCCTACCCTTTCTAGAAACGAAACAAAATGGGCAAACTGTAGATATCATTTAACTGGCTTACACGTGTCGCCATCTGAGTGAGCATGCACAAGTTAACTCAGTAGTCCCAGTGATTCTTGGGTACCCGTGAAGTAGGGATCTCTTCTCTACTTACTTTATCTCATCACGAGGCGCCATAATCAACGATGGTGATGAAGAACTAGGTTTTTTCCTAGGGACGTGGCTGCTGTAGGCAAGTCAGAGACTGCTGAGGCGTCTACTCAGTATTAAATACAACAACTATCAACCTAGGCGCGTGGAATGAGCTTAGTTGGCATAGTATGACTTGGGAAGGTCCGTGGTCGATGAAGATACATATATGTATGGAGGATCATCAGATCTCGATGGATCTGGATACAACGAAGATGTCCTTGATAGGGAAGAAGTTATAAATACTGGGCTTCGCTTCCAAAGAAGGGACACAAAATTAATGAGATAGATCTAGAGAGAGATTATACTTATTGAATGCTAAGAGTTAGAGTACAATTTCTTGAGATTGGTTCTATTTAATACCTTTGAGAGCATTGAATACCTTGTAACCTCACCAAAAACTTAATACAATCACTACACATTACCCCATAGACGTAGATGAAAGTCTAACCACGTAATCTCTTGGGTCACTTGATAACTTAGTTGCATTCACTTTATTATCTTGTTTATCGTTATTGCATATTTATCTTGAACACCTTTTATTTACTCAGCAGTATCAGTTCAATTGAGACATCTTTACTACTTAATATATGATCCTCTGAGTTGTTTATATTACGTAGACTTACCAGAAAATTAGTATTCACATATAACGTTAATGTACTTTACAATTGTGTTGCGTATTTGGTAGGTTGAGTATATAACATTTCAGTTTGCTTTATGGGGTTTCTGCCTTTGATTTTTTGGTGTACCTGTAGGAACCATAGAAGTAACAAGTGAAACCCCAAAGTGTTGAACCCAAGGCCATCCCTTTTTATCATATGAAATTCTCATGGAATGTTATCAGAACTGCAATTTGCGAAAACGCAAGAAAACTGCAATCATGACTCCAACGAAGAGCGGGGAGGTATAGAGTATAATCTCCGCTCTCCTGATAAACGTTAGCTTCCAAACTACTATGTTTGAAACTAACACCAAGTAGTACATTTTTGCCCCCAATCCCAATTGATTTGCTTCTTTATGCATTTCCTGTAAATATAGGAACAAATAGTTAAAATGGGTATGTATATACAATCAAAATCAGTTTGCTCCCAATCCAAATTGACTTACCATCTGATTTATGAGGCTTCCAATTGTGTAAAACACCGTAGCAAAGAGGGCCACAAAAACTTGAAACAGTAACACAATACAATAAGTCATGGATTGATTGGCCTTATCATAAGACACTTGGGTGCTCACTACAATGAACTCGAAAAATGCAGCAATACCTAAAAAGAAACCCAATAAAAGGTTGGGTTGTAAGAAAAAGGATGATTTTAGGCATACTGAAATCTTTATAGGCATACTGAATAAAGACAAAAAATGTTGTGAAATAACAAAATCAGATATCCCCTTAACCCAAAATTTTTTTAATGACAAATCTACCCTTTACGTATTAGTGTTAGTAATCTGGATTAGTGATTAAATATTTTGTTTAGTGATTAAGATAATTTTTAGAATTATAAAGGTTGTTTAGATGAAAAAATTTGGGGGAAAAAAATCAAAGTTTTGGTTAAGAAGGAGAGAAAGAAGGACAAAGTGAGAAAATTTTAATTCTTGATTCAATGGAGGATGAGGAGGGTCATAATTCATATAAAAAACCTAGGAAAATACATATCAACTACAACAATGATTCCCAAATGGCTGATTTCTTAGATTATGAGAATGATTTTACACAAACTCAAGCTCAAACTCAAACTCAAACTCAAGATGATGATTTTTATGAGCCAAATCCAAATGATGAGTACATATATGAGGAACCCAATGCTTCTAATACACAGGTACACTTCTATCTTATTCTCAATCTCACTTCTATAGCTCGAAATTATCAAAAGTTTAGATTTTTGCTTCATGGTTCGGCGAACCAGGTTGAGGTTCGGCTCACATCTATGAGCCAAATCAACCAAATGATGAACGGTTCGGCTCACTGAATCTGTTTACAGCATGCGCCGAACTTATAATTTTCAACTCCAACCCTTTTGCTAGACATTAGTTCGGCTTATATGAAAGTTTCATAGTAAGACGAACAACATCCTGAATAGCCCGGAATAAAAATAACTACTAGTTCGGCTTATATATTCAAAATCGTATGAGCCGAACATGAAATTCTTTCCCTTCCATCGTCGCCATTCCTCTAGAGCTCGAACATCAATCTCAGAGTTTGTTTCACCCTTGAGTCGATATCGGCTCACAATCCGAACTAAAGCTATGAAGTCTGTGACTTTTTTCTTAATACTTTCAATTCGGAAAAACAAGGACGCATTATCCCGGTTGTGAGGACTACCTGTTTCCATGCAGAAGGCTTCATGAATTCTAACCAAGTAGTACATACTCATCAGACCTTTCACTCGTCGTTCTTCACCCTTCTTTGGATAGTATGCTACATAATTAATGCAAAGAGATAAATCTTCTTCTAGAGTATACTTAGGAGTTGGGGTGCCATTTTTTGAGTATACGTGCTTAAGAATATGAAAAAACATGTAGGTATATATAGAATATAGTTTTACAACGGCTATATTTTTCAAAATTTTTACAGGTTCGGCTCACCATATCGGTGAGATTTACGCCGAACTATATAAGTAACGGCTATTTTTTTTGAAAATTTTCACAGGTTCGAATCACCATATCTGTGAGATTTAAGCTGAACTATATACTGGATTACACGCCAATAATGATTTTTAAGGCTCGGCTTATAACTCAAATTATAAAGCAAGCCGAACCTTAGATACACAATTCGAATTACAACTACAATTACATGACAAGCCGAACCTAACAAAGAATATTAGAATTTCCAGGAAACCAACTTAAATAATTAACTATTACGCTATCGATTAAAACATAAAATTCAAGGTGTCCGTAACACGAATCCAGTGCACTTACACAAATATTAAAAAGATAGTTCAGCACCTAAAAGTCAAAGAACTTGCAAAGTGTACGTAATACTTAAGAATACACTAAAAAGAACTTGGCAAACTTAAATGTGCACTTAACGACGACCCTTCTTGTTAGTTCCACGACCACCTCCTCTTCCTCCTTGGCGTTCATCTTCCGTTGCATCATCCCTAGTACCACCTCCACTTGTACCTTCACCAACTTGTCGAGACCTCTTACTGGTAGGCCTTTGTGCGGGTAACTCAGATTCCTCGGGTCCTTGTCCTTTGCTTATAATTGCATCCCACTTGTTGTAGAGGTATTTCTGTTCTTTAATAGTCATAGGTGTTTTGCAACCAAGTTTCTTTTTCATTTTTTTCAACATCTCCCTACCCGCTGCAACCTATTTTCATTTGACAACAACTTCCAACCGTGAGTACGAAGACATTTTTACCATGAACTTATATATGCAAGAGTATAAAGTGAAATCATTCTTACCATTATCTTGAAAGCCATCACTACTTCTTCGGAAGTAGACTTGGCAGAGATCTTGATTTCCTTCGCCTTCGCCTTATCAACTTTCTTTTGACTTTTTTTTATTGAAAATGAAGGGATGAGAAATCTGGTTATACCAATCCATGTAGCCCGGATCCTTTTCACATGGATCATCACCTAAAGGTACTAACTTGGTAACATCTAATTTGTTAGTATCTAAATTATTCCAATACTCAAGGGTAGGGTCGGGATCGTACTTTGGTTCCCATGATGAAGTGGTGCTTTTAGTTCCATTACCACACTTTGGCAACAACATGAATTTCTCGTCAAACAAAGGAACCTTTTGGATGCATCCTAATTGACGAAGTATTCTCCGAGGATCGTATATTACATAACCACCGGGATAAAACAATGGACCATGGTACATAGCCACCGGCATATCCTCATCTTCAACAATTTCATCTTCTTCATCTTCCTTCACATATGGTTGAAAAACGACGTCATCAACACCCATTTTATCTAACTTCTCCCTCAAACTTGCCACCAACTGTTTTTTGTTCCTTTTCTTCGAGTCTTCATACTCGTACCTTGCTGTTGTTGGCTCTGTATCAACCCATTCGACATCCTTTTCAAACGTTTTGGCCAATTCCAAAATTGGGAAATGGTCATATACCCACACCTATATCCAAATAACCACATAACTAACTTAAAATGATTGAATTAATAGAAACAAAACAGTAGACATTCTTTGGTTTGACACAACAAAGTAATAAAGAAATTTGAAAACTCTGTGCATTGTTCGGCTTAAAACATTGGATGGCTTATAAGCCAAACCTGAGAAAACTTATGGTTCGACTTATGTGTGACCACAGTAACAACCCGAACCATACACTGATGACCCAGAAAATTTCAAGTTTGATCGTTGAGAATTACCTGAAGAATAGTGAAATTTCCTCCAATGTTTGTGCTTGTCAACCTAGAGGCGGCCGCAAGTTGGTCCAGCAGGTAAGCCAGCGAAGCCGTTCCCCAAGCATACTTGTTAACGGTTTCAATATTCTTTACCAATTGGAGATAATTAGCATTTACCTTGTTTCCGGTAAGGTCAGGAAAGATATCTCTGCCAAGAGTATAAAGAAAGTATGCGGTTCCGGTTTGCTTCACTTTGATCTCGTCCATTACCAACACCCCCTTCTTTACTTTCTCCTTTGTGCACCCAAATTCCTTTTTCGGGTTAGTTAGCTTGATCTTCTTATTCTTCTTATTCCTTCCACCAGGTATGCAAACGGAATCGACATCTCTAACGGATCGACAAAACTCCAACTCAGTTTTGAATGAACTCCAACCAAGAGTTTCCTAGAACAACTTGTACAACTCTTCCCAACTCATGTCATAATAATCGACATCCACGCTTCTACCCCTTGCTTTAAGGCCTGTAATCGTACTCGCTTCATCATGAGAGATTGACATCTCTCCAAAAGGTAATTTAAATGTGTAAGTCTCTAGACAAAATCTCTCGGAAAAACAGGAGGCTGTCACACTATCATATTCTTGATGTCCATATTGAATGACAGGCCATAAAGCAGAGGATTGTACGTAAGCAACCACCTCATCAACCTCTTCAGAAAGTTTCCATTCTGCTGCCCTCTGGTGTCTCAATACTCGGACTGCATGGTTGTGATCAGGAGTCTCATAAATTCTTTTTGCCCAAGATTCGGCGTAACCAATCAACACATTTCCTCCATCTTCAGGAAGACCATGAGGCTCACCATCCGATCTAGGTGAAATTACATCATCTTCATCAGGAATGTGAAAACCTGTAGCCCGTTGTTCTGCAACTTTTTTCACTGACTTTGGTTGTGCAACCTTCTTACCTTTCTCGGGTTTTCTTTGGGGTTGTGTTTCTTGAATATCATCAACTTCTTCATCATCATAAATTCCTTCTTCTTGTATTCCAACTCTTCCTTGTTCATCAACTTCTTCATCATCATGAATTCCTTCTTCTTGTATTCCAACTCTTCCTTGTTCATCTACTTCTTCTATGTCAGTTCCTCTACGGTTCGCTCCCAATTTTTTCTTACCTCCTCCTCGAGGATCGGGAGTTTTATAAGTAGAAGGTGTTACCTCCATCTTCTTCTTCTTTTTAGCTGCATTGTTCCTAACATAAGCATAAAACTTATAATCCTAATACTTCGAACAACAAAGGAATACAAACTATATGAAATATGTATTTGATTATCATTTACAGAGAGTAGTTCGGCTTATATGCACAAAATACTTCCAAGCCGAACATATATATTCGGCACAAAACTACTATTATCGAATAAGCCGAATCCATATTTACGAATTAAAACAACTGTTCGTCGCATAATGATTTCATAAAATGAGCCGAACCTCTACACTTGCAAAAATAATGAATTCTAACAACACATAATCGGCTCAAAACAAATAGTATCGAATAAGCCGAATCTATACTTAGGAATTGTAACATATGTTCGGCGCATAATAATATCATAGGATACGCCGAGCCTATACACTTGAACAATCTATGAAATTCTACAAATACATGTTCGGCTCAAATGTAATTGTATCGAATAAGCCGATCCTAAATACAAGGCTTCTAATTAACAAAGTTCGGCTCAAATCTCATCTAAACTTTTAAGCCGAACTGTTCATATGCATTTTCAGAGTTCAGTTTCAAGAACAGTTAGGCGCAAATCTGGGAATACTTTTAAGCCGAGCCCTACCCTGTAACCGTCGCAAAACCCTAATTTTTGACTATTAAACCTATTATACAAATCAAAAACATCAAATACGAGATGGGGTTGTAGAAACTTACTTTCTTATTCTCATTTCAGGTGTTGGTTCTTCACTTTGTTCTTCCGGTTCGAATTGTGGTTGGATTTCACTTTGTTCTACATCTTCATCTTCAGTTGGTGCTTCAATTGATCTATTAGAACGCGTTACAATTTTATGACGACCCATTATATAATAGAGTTTAATCGACGATCAATTTTTCATGAATCGACGATTATCAGTTTCACGGCGATGCGATGCGATATGAAGTGAGGGAGGCAGAGGAGGGAAGGAAGAAGAAGACTAGCAAACTGATTTAGTATTTTTGGTATTAGGTTTTTGTATTAGGGTTAGGGATAGATTAGTAATTTAGAAGATTTAAGGGCATATAGATAATTGAACTACCCATAGGATACCCCTTATAAGGTCACCCAAGTTAGGACTATTGATTTGTATGCTTAGAAAGATTTAGGTATGCCCAAAATCAGGGTTCTGTAAGAAGGAGACATATGGTTGATACAACAAGGAATGATAAACGGGGAAATTAGGGGGAGACCCAAAAAAAAATAATATTCTCGTTCTCAGGCCCACAATTAATTTTGTATACCGTGACACCCATAATTATATGAAATTATTATATGAATCAATACGTAACTGGTTATGCATACTATCTTTTCAGGCATAACTCGTTATGCATACTATCTTTTCCAGGGGTATAATTGGCAGCACAACTTGGACATAACATATCTAAAAATCCGCGCCTTAGAATTTTACAAATTTTATATCGTTGGAAATCTTTTTAAAATAGCTACGCAACGAGTACAAACAAGAATATCAAATTTTTGTTTTTAACGAAAAAATCGGAGGTGATCCTCATTTTAGGGATTTTTTTTGAAAACTTGATACTTAACCATTATGCAGTCACCAAAAACGATGCATAACACATTCTGCAGACGCATAACGAATTATGCAACCATTTTTTCGACTGCATAACAAGTTATGTATCTGCATAACAAAGTTATGCATCTATAACAAGTTATGTAACCATTTTTTTGGTTTATTTTAGCCGTACATATAAAAAATTGATGCATAATGCAGTATGCATCCATATTTACGGATGCATATCAGGTTATGCATCTATTTTCTCGATGCATAATACATTATGTAGCCATATTTTCGGACGCATAACATGTTATGCAGGTTTTCTGGACTGCATAACAAGTTATGCAACAAACTTTGTAGATGCATAACAGGTTATGCATCCATTTTCACGAATGCATAACATGTTATGCAGACAGTTTCGCTACTGGCTATGCTTCCCACTAATATTAGTATGGAAGATTCCCTTAGTGTAAGTTTAGTGGATTGGTAGGGTAATATTTTCAACGACCTGGTCAAAAGGTAACATCATTCATAATGTACACAACAAGCTAGCAACTATACCAATTTAGTGTAAGTTTGGACTGTTACGTGTACGTACCTCAAACCACTGCAGCTCTCTCTACATTCGCAAAGTGACCGAGTGAAGCTGAGACGAAGGTGATAACTTGGCAGCTAAATTGCACAATCACTTATATTGTATTCCACCAGTACTAAATAGTAATCACCGGATCTTCCCAAAACAACATTACCAATTCATTCCATTCTTGAATTCAACTCCACAGTGATAGCATAATACCCTTGTCTTCCATCACCGACCATCAGTGCCAGTAATCAACCAATTCTAAATTCAAAACTTCCATCGCTCTTTGTAATCAACAGCCACGCCACTGTAATATCTGCTCCATTCCCTAGCCAAGACCTTCCAAGTAATTGCCATCACCAGCTCAAAGCACTCTCGACTGAAATATGGAGGTACTGTACCTCTTTTCCGTACACTCTGCTTTGAACACCAGCCCAGACAACCATCAGTTCATCCACCACCGCCATTTTCTAATTTCCCTTACTAACAACAACACCATCTCACATAATCATCTTCTTGTTCTCGGAGTAAAGCTCAAACAAAACCCATTTCCTATAATTTCAACTGCGATCACAATTCTGTCTGAATCACACACTCGTATCAACCGTTGCTCAAACAAGATCCTTACTCACCTTTGGAAGAGTTTATGATCAATTCTTTTAATGTTGCTTCTTCAAAATTTCTCCAATCATAATTGATATCTAAAGCTTGGTATCGAAAATTCCAAATCAAAACCAAAACCTAAAAACAAAAAGTCGAATCAGACTGAACTAAATTTGAACGAAGAAGAGAAAAATTGATGAGAATCAAAAGTTGGAATCTCTGGAACTTGGAGAGAATCTCAATTTGAAACGAAATCTACATCTTCTAATTTATTCTCGCCTCTCCCCGTATCTTTTTCTATTTAAAAATAATGGGTCTACTAATAATTTTTTCTAAATAAATGGGTGCGCCTGTGAGGTTTTTGGACGGTGGATTTCATAGTGGGAAGAATTCTAAAAATGGGTGTGGCTGTAGTTTCCACATGATAAACCATACGTTGAACTGCCTATTCCTTGACTTGTGCCCAGAAGAGCAGCATAGACTAAAAGCTTTCGAGAGCAAAAAACTCGATATTAGGTAGTGTATGATCGCGCCGAAATTAAAGGATTGTTAGTGGGATGAATCATATGGAAAACCTTGACATTCTTGATAACCATTTCCTGCTACTTTCATGTAAGCATTTGGAGCGGGATCATAGTAATACAGTGAACACATTTTAGTAATTTCTTCTTCATTTCTAATGGGCCGCCATTGCTTGATCTGTATCGGCCAAGCATGAATTGTTTTTTTTTTTTTCTTTCTTTTTTTCTTTTTTTTTGAGCAAAAGATATCGATATTCTATGTGAGCAAGGCTATATTTGATTTTTCTCATGTTAGTATGAAATTTCACAAGACGCCTCTTTGACATAGAATATGAAATTCACAAGACGGCTGCGTATAGAATGACCAAGTTTTTGAGTAACATAGTTCTTTTTCTTAATGTTGCATGTATAATATTATTTATCGGTACTTCTGGTGATACTTCATTCATTGTCATTGATTCTAAGCATCATTAATTATCCATTCTAGTCAGATGTATTAGACGAGTCAGACATCAAAATAAAAAAATAAAAAGATGAAAAAGCAGACAATTTGACATCTGATTCAGACATCTAGTCGAATTCTGATCGCGAATCAGATCCAAACTAACAAGACCTTTGTGAAGGTTGTTGGACTGGATATTTTATTCCCATTGACTAGGTCCTTTTTCACCGTCCAAAAGAGTGGGAGACTAAGTTTACAATACAGACTGCAGTCCATCAATAGAAGACTCAGCCAGTTGGGCCCAACATGTATCAGTGATGAGTTGCCGGCCGGCAGTGGTGGAATAGGTAATTATCCACCAATTTAACCACCACCGGCCTTCAACGTGTGCGCAATAAACCCTATACAAGTTTTACTGCTGGAAACAGGTTGGCTCATAACACTCTCTTTTCTTACCAAATCTAGTCAACAGAATAAAACTATATATATTGCCGGGCTTTCTGGTTCTTGACTTTTCAAAACCAAAACTCCACCATCAAAATTCTCAAACAAAATCTATCCATTTTTAAATGATTACAGTAAACATTCTCATTGCCAATTGAACAACCCATCTTTTCTACTTTATGCACCTCACGTTTCCATTTTTAACAAAATAACAAGAAACCAGACAACTATCTCCATTTTCATATCTTGCTTCGTCCTAAATTCACTCTTTGCTTGTTTCCAACATTGATTTTCCAGTGGGTTTCAGGGTTCATCTTCTCATGTAACAATATGGTATTAAGAGCACATGAGCATGAAAAACGAGCCGCGAAGAAGTGGAAATCGTTTTCAGCAAAAGTGATATTAGAGATTAAAAGGAAAAACGGCAATTGTAGTAGTAAGCATAAACAAGTTCATAATTATTCTGAGTCTGAAGAGAATTACTGTACACTTGATTACACAGATTCTGATAAAAATCAGAATTATTGTCTCATTAATTATTGTGGTCTTAAAGTGGATGATAATAGTAAAATTCCTAAAGTAGAAAAACCTCCAGCTGGTAAATTTCGTGAGACCAAAGAAGATCCCAAGAAGATGAAGCCTGACAAAATTTCAGGTCTTCATTTTTCTCCTCCTTGTTGTATTTTATTTTCTTTAACAATTCATTTTTTTCCTGTGATTTTTGCTGCATTTGTTGAGTTTTTGATCATCTGAATGTGTTATGTCCATTGGTTTCTTGCCTAATTTTATATCCAACATTTCATTTTATTGGTTGTTGAATTCATTTGCCAATATTCCCTCTTTGATCATCAGATGCGGAAATGATCAAGGAAAGGTTCGCCAAGTTGTTATTAGGCGAAGATATGTCCGGTGGTGGAAAAGGAGTTTCGTCGGCTCTGGCCTTGTCAAATGCTATTACCAATCTGGCAGGTAAACAAACCATTTCATCAAATTTTAGATTATGTGCAAATTCAATTGTAGGCTTTTTGTTTTGCAAATTCTACAAAGATGGGGTTTCTGGTTAATGAATGAATTTATATAGAATTAGCGAAAATGATTTTATTCTTTATTGTTCTTGAATGTCAGAAGACCCGGTTGCACAATTTGGGATTTTTTTCATTTCTACAATTACATAAGCTTTTGGACCTAATGCAGCTTCTGTATTCGGCGAGCAATATCGGTTAGAACCTATGTCAGCTGAAAGGAAAGCAAGGTGGAGAAAAGAAATTGAGTGGCTTTTATCGGTATCCGATCACATTGTTGAATTTGTACCTTCTCAGCAGACATCCAAAGAAGGTGTAAACATGGAGGTAACTGTTATTTCATTTGCTAGCTTCAATTATTTTTCTCACAAATTCCAAGAGTTTGATCCACATGGCCATCTACTGAAGGTACCATATGCATATGCTTGATTTTATATAGATAATGGTGACACGGCAACGAACCGATTTGCACATGAATATTCCTGCTCTTCGTAAGCTTGACGCCATGCTGCTTGTAAGAAGCCTAATTCATGCCATTTTCTTTCTTCCAAATTGTTCTGACATGTATAATGTAACATCTTAAACGAAAATACGGTGCATTGTCTTATTGTTGTTGATGTTTTGTTGTCATTTCAATGGTCAAAAACAGGACTATTTGGATAATTTTAAAGATCAGAATGAATTCTGGTATGTGTCTAGGGATGCCGAGGACGCTGAGAAAAGAAAAGACGATAAGTGGTGGTTACCAACGGTAAAAGTACCGCCAGAAGGGCTATCAGATGTCTCAAGAAAGTGGCTTCTTTTTCAAAAGGAATCAGTGAATCAAGTACTCAAAGCAGCCTTGGCTATTAATGCTCAAGTTCTTGCAGAAATGGAAGTTCCAGAGGACTACATTGATTCTCTTCCAAAGGTAAGAAATTTTTGCAATATGCTGCTGGTTCCCATATATCTCAAGATTAGGCTTTTCATTTTTTGTTTGTTTGTTCTAATGAAATTTAGAACGGAAGAGCAAGTCTTGGTGATTCGATTTATCGGAGTATCACTGAGGAATATTTCGATCCCGACGAATTCCTGTCTACACTAGACTTATCTACGGAGCACAAGATTTTAGACTTGAAGAACAGGATAGAGGCATCCGTCACAATATGGAAAAGGAAGATGATTCACAAAGATCAGAAATCTTCTTGGGGTTCTGCGGTTAGTCTGGAGAAACGCGAGCTCTTTGAAGAGAGAGCAGAAAGCATTCTAGTTCTCCTCAAACAAAGATTTCCTGGCATACCTCAGTCCTCTCTCGACATTAGCAAAATTCAATACAACCAGGTACAAAATGTCGCTTGCCGCAAACTAATGTAGTTCATGCATGATTCTGTCACTTGCACTAAAATAAGTCTGTTTTTATGAAATGCAGGATGTAGGACAGTCAATTCTAGAGAGCTATTCAAGGGTGCTAGAAAGTTTGGCATATACCGTTACGTCGAGAATCAATGATGTTCTTTATGCTGATTCGTTAACGCAAAATCCAGCGTTAGCTATATCGAAAAGAATGCTTTCAATGGATACTACACCGAAAGCGCTAGGACTAGTGAAATTCTCTGAAGAAGAGATTGAGAAAGTGAATTCAACGGAAATACCTTCTCCCATGACACTACTAGATTTCATTGACTGGAGCGCCGAACAAAGCGATAAAACACCAAAGAAAAACGAAGAATTGGATAATCTAGAAGAGTTCTTGAATGGTAAAGGGGTGACAAAACCTGCGACTATCAATGTACTCACTAAGAAGGCTTCTTATGTTGACAGCTTGGGGCGCCTGTCCAACCCCAAATTCGTGATCTAGTGCCGAAAGCTTGCATTCTATACCGTTGTAGAGTCGAACAGAAGGAGAATGGGAGTGCGAATAAAAATGGTAAAATTATAGAGTATATACAGATCGAACGCGTGTGTTCATCATTTTACCCAAACCAGAGTTTTAAATTTGATTCTGTTGCCTTCAGATGATTTTTATTGATTCTCTATTGCGCTTAAAAAAAAAATGAATTACAGAACTAGGATTGTAGGTTTATAGAGAACTCATGTACATATAAGAGAAGCGTACTCGAACCTGACTTATTTTACTACGCTGAAAATCAAGCTCATTGAGCAAGATATATGTATTAATTAACATCCCTCAGTTTCTAAGGCCATTGTACTTTTGCTACCATCACCCATTGTCGTTATGCTATGTGTGCAACACAGTAATTTATCAACAGGAGTCATCCTCATTAATCCGCGAAGCACCGTTACTACTTCTTGCATCGTAGGTTTCTTTTCTCCCCTCATTCTTAAGCAATTATGTGCTAGTTCGGCGATATGTTACATCTAACGACTATAAATGCAAGGCGATACCTTTGATCCGCACAAGAGTCATTTACCAATTTATTTTTTTTATTTTTTTGGACACGACTCCTTTGTATCTGACTGTAATCACTTGATTCATTAACTAATTTGTTCCCATCCGTCAGGAGTATTTTATTATCCGACTCAAACGGGTCCAAATAAAACAAACGGTTCCTATGAGTCACGAGTCAGTTCTGACTCAAAATAGAAACAAACAAACTGTTTGACATCTGATTCATGTCGAGTCAGATCAAGACGTCTAAACAGTAAAAATAAACACCTGTTTGTCCGGCCAGTTATTATTCTGGTACTCGTTAATAAAATGAACAGTATAATGATACCAAATGCTAAAAAATCCTTCAATTATTTATTAGTGAACCACTTGCATTGTTCACAACAGGAAGTTAACTCCTTCATGAATCAAACAAAGTCTTAATCTAAATGAATATGTAACATTCATGAATCCAACAACCGTGTTGAT
Organism: Papaver somniferum; assembly: GCF_003573695.1. Taxonomy (NCBI): domain Eukaryota; kingdom Viridiplantae; phylum Streptophyta; class Magnoliopsida; order Ranunculales; family Papaveraceae; genus Papaver; species Papaver somniferum. The sequence continues at coordinate 128,426,382 of NC_039359.1, forward strand.
ACTCCAACACATGATTTGAACATGTGAAAACTACTATACCCCCTACTAGATGGGTTCAACATATAAAAGCCTCACAAAATGGATCTTTCATTATCAACTCCATACTTTAGGAAAATGTTATTAGTAGGTCCAAAATATCAATTTTTCTTCAGATCCGGCCCATAATTAATTATTACGAATTTTAATAATGACGACACTACCCTTTTGTATTTATACCAGAGGAATATCAGAAGATATTTTCATTTCTCTATTCTCTTTCTCTCTCTTCTCCAATCTCTTTCTCTCTCGGCTCCAGCGAATTCAGATCGGTGAAGAAAAAGAAGAAGAATCAATTTGATTCAATAGATTTTACAGTTGATTATCAGTTAATCTGCAAATCTGAATCAATCATTCAATTGATTTCATTTGAATCTAGATTTCAGTTGGTTCTAAGCTGCATCAGGATAGGTTTTCGTTGGTTCAACTAGTTTTGTGAAGAATTTGAATCGATTTGAATTTTAGGTTTCAATTGATTCGAAGATGCATCAGGTTAGCTTTTCATCATTCTTACTTTTCTTAGATCAATTAGGTTTTTGATTTAATTGATCTATTCAGATCTGAGAAGATGAACAACCTGATTTTTCTTGAATCAATCGAAGATCTTCAATGTCATTTTAACCTTAATTACTTACTTTTTGTGCAGGTTCAACAATAAAATTAATAAGATCTTCAACATTAGCAGAAATGAAATCGTCTTCATTCATTTTAGCTTTGACAACAACTAATGAAGAATCATTTTCTAATAATAATTCATATGAAGATTTGGTATGAACAAGATCTGAAAATCAGTAAGATTTCTCTCGTTTTTTCTTGAATCAACATGTTTTAAATCTAGGTATACGTTTAGATTATTGTTGTTTTTATTGTTTGATTTCTATTTTATTGATTCATTTTTTTCACCGAATCATTACACACTCAGGTTAATGATGTTTGATTTCTATTTCATTGATTCATTTTTTTTCAAGTTATAGATCTTATTTTTGGTATTGATTTGCTATGCAGGTTCAGTATATTATGTTAGCAACTTAGTTGAATGAGAAAGTGTTTAATGGTGATGTTCGTAAAGGATCTGTGGTTCAAATGATCTATTACACATGTAATACTATTTAGATTCAGAAGTAAGTTTTTCTGAATTCCGGTCTAATTTTTTGTTTGATTTCAATTTTTTTTAGTATTACAAACCTTTGGAACGATGCTCATTTCAGTTTATAAATAGGTTTAATCTGATATTTTGTTGGTTAGACAAGAAGGTTCTACTATATTATTGAGTTTATCAGCTGCTTAAGAATCTAACAGATTTTTTTCTTGTAAGTGCCTCTTGTTTGATATAGATTACCAATTGAGTATGTTTGTGAATATCAGTTTGAATGATTGGTGAACTATCTAGAAATGGTACAAGGAAGCAAAGTTAGTGAGAAAACATGGAGGTAAACGATGCTTTATTCAGTTTCCTAGTGGTTTTTGTCTGAGATTGTGTTGATTAGGTTAGAAGATACCTAAACTTAACCCTAATTGAAGTAATTAACGTGATTACATAATTTGTTGTTGATGTGTTTACCGTCAGTAGTTGTGATCGACTCCAACCATCTAAGAATCTCATTTATTAGGTTTTTGGCGGTTGTGTGCCTGTCTTTTGTTGTAGATTACTAAGAATATATATGAGTGCTAGTAACATATTAATTACCGAGGAATATCCTGCACAGGCTACAAAACCTGAAGGTGTAGTTGAGCCATAATTTGTTAGGGATACTTGTTTCTGACTTGGTTTCGACTCAATATGTCGTGTTAGTTTCTTAATTGAATGTTAAAGTGTTTAACGGAGATATTCGTGAAGGATCTATGGTACAATTGATTTCAATTTTTTTAGTATTGATTTCAATATTTTTAAGTGTTACAAATCTTTGAATTGATGCTTTGTGCAGTTTACTAGTACGCTCAATCTGGTATTGCGTTGGTTAGACTAGAAGTTTCTAATGTGTTGTTGTGTTTATCGGCTTAAGAATCTAAGAAATTTGATATGCTAGCTAAAACTCAAATATGACATTCTCCGATATAAAAGTAACTGTTGGAATTTGTTTGTCGATCTTAACGTTGATAGTTTAATGGATGTGTAACTAATAATTACAAATGCTAATTAGATGTGTAACTTCTAGGTACACAAGCTAAATATATGTGTAGCTACTGGTTACACATGTTAATTAGATATGTAACTTATAGATACATGTGCTAATTGGATATGATACAAGTTCTATGTTTTACTTGTATATTGTTTAATAGATTTTGAGCCGTTCCTGGTGGTAGCATTGGAGCTGGAGGTAGTGCGAGTGGTGGAGAAATAAGTGGATGTGATGAATAGCTATGTCGTCCATGACTGTCGATGACTACATAGAGGAGGAAAACGAGTAGCTTCATCAATATATGCTTCTATATGTCGATGAGATCCTGAAATTTGAATTTTGGATGTAAATCATTCTTCCACAGGTGAAATCAGTTGGTTACGAACAATATTGTACAAACTAGGGTATGATTTTTTTATAACATTTAGTAGTTTTCATGCTTAAACATTGATCGCAAATGTGTTTTTTATTTTTGCTATTGTGATATGTATTTTGCTTGTTGTTCTTGCAGGTATTTGCGATGCTTAAACATTTACTAGTTGTCATGGTTAAACTCTTGTGAATAAGAGATGCCTGAACCTGAAATCATACGAAGTATTGCAGGTGATTTTTTTCTTTCGGTTTGATATGTGTAACTCTTAGTTGTTCAAGTTTAGGTTTAAGTTTAACTCTTTATTTGTAGAATTGATGGCCAAACTTGCTGGCATATTTGGTGGTGATACAATTTTGAATATTTGGTGCTTTATATAAAGTATAGTATATGCTTTTTATGTTTTGAATCGGTCAAATTTATGCATTGTACAACATCTGATGAAATTGTATTTACTATTAATTGTATTACAAGTTATAACACAATTGGTGAATCAAAGCTTACATGATGTCTACTGTGGTTGTATGAACAAAAGCAATAAGAATGATTTTTTATTGTTTATGTTCATCAAGATGTGTAGCTACTACTTACACATGCTAATTAGATGTGTAACTTCTAGGTACAAAAGCGAAATGGATGTGTAGCTACTAGTTGCACATGCTAATTAGGTATGTAACTTATATATACACATGCTCATACGATTGAGTCACTTTTTCATACACAAGTTGTGGTTTACTTGTTGAAATAAATATATAGGAGTTCAAGTTAACTATGCTCATACGATTGAGTTGTGTCAACTGGAACAGTGGTGGTACTGGACAATGTAAGGAGAGGCATAAAAAATGGATCAAAGGCGTTGTAACCAATACTAGTGATAATATGTTGCATGTAAGATTTTCGATCATTTTATATGGAATATGTTTATAATCCTTCTGTTCGATGTATAGATTTTGTTACTTATTGAGTTTCTTAGAATAAGCTACATGCATTTGTAACTAAAGTACTCTTCTAGATTGTAGTCAATTTAGGATGTTGAATGAGTTAGAATCTTGAGACAAGAAATATTATCAGTAGTGTTCAGTGCTTGCCTGAATGATTTTGTGATTGTAGGAGGTGAAATTGCGAAGTGTACGTTGTAACTATCCTATTGAGTTTCTGATTGTAGGAGGTGTTGGTGGTGGAGGTGCAGGTTTTAGAGGAGGATTTGGATCCAGTGGTGGTGTAGGACAATGTAAGTATAGTAAATTTTTCTTTAACTTCCGTTAAACCATGAACTGATAATTGCATACAGTTGAAATTCTAATCTTGTGAATTTAACGAAGTTTTTTTTTTTTTTGGTTTCAATTGATTTTGGTAGATTTTGTGTGCGCATGCTTATACGTACGAGCTCTATTTAGTGTTAATTTCACTGATAAGAGGGGAACTTGTTAAGCGCCGGGTAACTTCACCGTGCTCAAGGTAAGTTAGGATTGCAAGTTTATGACAAATGGAATATGCTCTTTACTGAGCCAAAAAACCCATTGTGCTTTAGGTAAGTTAGGATTGCAAGTTTATGACAAATAGCATATGTCGTATGCATCTACCCTTAGTTACTCTAGTCTGATACATGTGTAACTGAAAGTTACAGATCATGTATAACCGAAAGTTACACTAGTAAGATGCATGTGTAACCAAAAGTCACACTAGTAAGTACGAGCTGAGATCTCTGGAAGGCTCTCATGAACATCCGCGAAATGATATAGAAGTGTACGGTACTCATATAATATAAGTACTCATCATCTTCCTTAAATTTTTCGATTGGTATATCTCTTTATTCCTATTCAATTCTTATGTTTTCAGAATGTTGTAGTTGAATCTGCTGGAAGAGATGTACCAGTTGCATTTCTAGAACATGCTAGGGATTACTATACTGCAGTCCTTGAGCCAAAGCACATTAGAAGACGAAACAACTAATCACAACCCTTTCATTAAACTTGAGGTACTAAATATTTTTAGTTTTTACTGAAACTGACCTGTTGCGAACTCCCTTGTCACTCGCAGCACACCAGTTTGATAGCTACTTTTGCAATTGTAACATAATCTCATCCATATAACATATATGTGATGAATCACTTGATAATCATGGTGATCCTGACCCAAAGGTTAGAATTTATGATGTTCATCCAACCTAATCCTATTGATGTTTTTTTTATAGATATAGAAGCATTTTGGAATCGAGGTAGACAAGAAGGAAAGGGAACATTACTATTTTATGATATCTGTAGTTGCAGGAAATCCTACAACACACCCCTTGTATTATCATGACTATGATTTCTAGATCGAAACTTATTTGATATGAAAATAAAGATAAAGATAATGAAAATAGAAAATAAGACACAAGATTTACGTGGTTCGATCAATTTGATCTACATCCACGGGGTTAGGTTTCACTATGATCATTGAATTACATTGAGACTCCATTAATGAGTATTTGGAGCTCTCTCTCTTTCTCTGGTTTTTGGGGAAGAATAAGAAGATAATAATACCAGTCCCTTTTCTCTCTCCTACCTTTGTATTTATATAGGATGCTCCCTAGTGGATGACAGCTCATATTTCCTTTTATTTCATATTTCCTTTTATTTCCTATTTCCTATTCTCCGTGCGACATTATCGCACAACCTTTTATGAATCTCGCACACTTACAAATACTTGTGCGATATTTGGATCCTACATCTTGCCTCTTTTTTCTTGAATATTGCTTGAAGAGCGATCTTCACGAAAAAATCCGTTGTTGTAGTTGTTGGAGCGAGATACGTGTTGTTGGAGTAGTCTTTAATCTCTGGATATGATCATGGTCTAAAGTGGTTTTGGGAAGGGAAATGCATTGCATTTGGTATGTTGGGAACGATTGAAGACCGAATAAGGACTGTACGACCATCCTGGAACAGAAGTTTCTGTTAGAGCATAGCTCGGTTGAACCCACCAAGCGTTGGTATGTCAAGTTTGGTTGTCATATTTTAGTGAATCAAAACTCATCTAAAAGTCGCTTTATTATGTATTAGAGACAAATTCGTATAGGTTAGACTAGAAAGTTTAGGAATGTTGAGACATACAAGCATTACACGAAGACCCGAAGAACGTGAATAAGTAACGAGCTACAACGACGACATCATCCTTCCTCTTGAGGTTAATAATATTGACTTGAACTGTTTCATTCATAACGTATCTTTCAAGTCGTACTATATTGAAAACATAACTGCGAAGTTGTGTATGCATATTTTACTCTAGTAGTGAGACATGATTATATGATCATAGTGTTAAGGAATTAGACTACGAAGTATAACGCCTATCTTTTGAACTTCGTAGATATGACATCGACATAATCTTATGAATGTTGTGATGATTATGAGAATGGGTAAAGGTGAAGATTTCATCACAAGAAACAATGTTTTACATTTGTTTAAAGGAAGTACATTCATGAACTTTTTTTATGAATCAAAAGGGAAATCACTAGGCTTATTGGTATGGTTATCATTGCAAAATCTTTTGATTACCAATATGTGTGAGATGGTAGAACCGATCGTAACTTGTTATGTATCTTGGTATAAATAATCACAAGGCTTGACTTATGATTTGGTATGACTATTTTTGATTATTAATGTAACCTATCTGTAGATGGGGAAAAACGATTTGCTGGTTTTTAAGGAATTGAGGAGACGACCGTACGGAGGAGACTCCTCGAACCGAGTGAAATGTTAAACCTCACACAGATGCACCGCTGCAAAGGGGGTGCTTTAGATTCGAGAGATCAATCTGTAGTACTCCGGCCTAAATCAAGACAATGACCGTTCCAGAGTAATTTCGGTCACAAGAGACGATGGGTTGATCTGTAGGAGGGAAGCTGGGAAATGTGTGGAACCAATGGTAATCAAAGATTGTGGGTGTGTGAATTCTGAATACGATAAGCTCTGAGTGATTGAAATTGCTCAATTGAGAGTAGTTGCGCAATTGATGAGTTGATGATCTCGTGTTGTCGATGAGACGTGAGATTGATGATACTGTTGATAATTCAATCATGGTTCAAATAATTATTTATATTGCTGGAATTATAGACACCGTGATTCCATGAAGTGTGACAGTTGATGGAATCAAGGAGTGGAAAAGTGGAGATCGTGTTTGAAACAAGTTGCTCAACATGTGGAGACTTGGTCGTTTTCCACCCACTACCTCGTGAATTCCTTCAACTGACTGCACGACTTGCTCACATTCCATCGTGTGTTTGAACACACGTGCCGTAGACCGCTAGACCAAAACGCTAAGTGATATCCCCCCAAGTGACACGATTGACGTCTCGTTATTTGTTAGTCAATTGATGACTTCGTGGTTTGATGGGACGATGAGTCCATGTAGTCGTTGAGTTGAACATGATGTTCTGAAACTCGTGAATTGAACATGTCATGAGACAGAGGTATAGTTCTTACGATGAAATGAGCAAGTATTGCTCATTCGGTGGATCGTTGAATATTCATTGTTGAACCAATATTCCTTGGTTTGAACAAATATTTATCATCTGAGAGAGTGTTGCTCATGTGATGAATTGTTGAATATTTGATCGTCTGAGCATGTGTTGCTCGTCTGATGGATTGTTGGCAGCGTACCAAAAATATTAATTAGAATACTGGTCGTTGAACCGAGCATAATTAATAAAATTAATGACCATGAGGTCGTCATAAAATTATTAAGGTTAGAATCTGGAATGATGATCCTTGGATTCAAAAACCCTAATTTGATCAATTGATGATCAATTCATGGTTCGTCAGAATTTTAACCATGGGACGAAGGAGGGAGCGACTACATGGGACCGTGGATCAACCATGTGGTTTCCATATGCTCACGTGAGAAAATACGAAGATCTCTTGAAGAGTTGACGATTTGCTGGTAAAAGAATGATTAAATGCTGGTTTAATCATTTATTCGAAAATGCTCGTCTGAGCCTTTGGTGAGAAAACCTAATTAATTTTGACGAGGAGAGGGACCGACCATGGAGTCATGAAACCGGACCTGGGTTGTCCCGTGACCTCCTGACGATCACTTCATGAAAATCCAAAGTGTTTGGGAGAGTTTTGGACCTAATACGAGCAATTGTGCAAATTAGGTCAAAACTGTGAAAATTGATGGGACCGGCTTCCATGAGCCAAAGAGCCAATCTTGGTCGGTCAAGATAGCTTTCTCGTGTCCCCAAGGCGTCCGCGTCTCAGTCCTGAGAATTTTGATATTTTCTGGCGTGCAATTGAGCATCCATTCGAGAAAATATGCCAAAATTAGGGTTTCGACGAAACTGAGGAAGACACCATGAGATGATGAAAAATAATTATAAAATAAGGAATGAGGAGGCGTGGGACCGCCGTGGTCAAGTCATGGTCGGCCGGTCGTGACCACGGTCCCGTGGTGCCTTTTCCTTAATTTTATAATATTTTGGTGATTTTATAAAAAATTCATGAATTTTGAGAAATTTGATGAATTTTGGGAGTTTCCATGAATTGAAGGAGTTTTCATGAGTTCAAGGAAGCAAAAGATATTAAAATAATAAAATAAGGGCGTGTGGGACCGTGGAAGGCATGGCCGGCCGGCTAGGGCCCGGTCCCACGAGTTTTCCTAATTTTTTAATAGTTTTAGGTATTTTGATGATTTGAGGGAACTTTTCCTAATTTGAGAGAAATACCACGAAATCAAGGAATTTGATGAATTCAAGGAAAACTAATAATAAAATAATGAAACAAAGGGGCGTGTGGGACCGGCTAGGGCATGGCCGGCCGGCCAAGGCCCGGTCCCACAAGTTTTCATAATTTATTTTATTTTATTATTATTTGATGATTTGTGCAAAAATACCATGAAATCAAGGAGTTTTTTCATGAAATTAGAGAAATAATAATAATAATAATAATAATAATAATAAAATCATAAGAAACCGTGGGTGTGGGGCCGGTTGGGACCAAGGCATGGCCGGTTGGCCAATGAGAGAATTTCCTCAAGACGAAGGAGATTTGATAAAATGAGAGAATTTCATCAAATCATGGAAAATAATAAAAATGCCTTAAAAATATAAAACTAGCGTGGGATTGACCACGACACGGTCGGTTGGTCGTGTGTCCATGCTCCCAGCACCCTGGTCAATATTTTTAATTATTTATTATTTTCTTCTCTATTTTGCATAGGTTCATCGTTTCGTTGTATTTTTGAAATACTCGTTCGTGCAGTGACTGTTAGTGTATCATCGTTGAATACTCCTTCACCATTTGAATCGGTAGAGGTAGCTCAGACGCCCGGTTGTTGATTATTTATTACTAATTGTGGAATTCAGTGGAGAATAATTCACAAAACTGAGTAATAAAATGTTTATTATTAATTCATAGGATCAGCTGAGGATTCGACTACGAATTCAGAATAATAGAGTGAGCATTACCATTCCATGGGATTGGAGATTCGACCATAGAATCAAAGTAATTAAGGTTTATCTATTACCATTTATGAGACCAGTTGTGGATTCGATCATGAAATCGGAGTAATAAGATAATATAGTTATTGCTATTCTATGAGATCAAGATGTGGATTCGATCATAGAATCAGAACAATTGTTATTGTCATTCCATGGGACCAGTCGTGGATTCGACCATGGAATATGAGCGATTGTAATTAGGAATAATTAACTTTGTGGCTCTATACTAGCAGAGCAAGATGTCTAGGAGCATTAATTATCCTGATACGAGATTGCCGGTAAGTCATATCCTTTATATAGTCAGGGTAAACTTGTTGTTTGTTCCTGAAGACGTTATCGCTCCATACTAGCAGAGCAAGCTGTCTAGGAGCCGTCCATCTCGTGATGCTATATAGAAATAATCACTAAAAGTATTCAGTATTCATGAGATATGCCGTTGTCCAGTCGTGAGACTACATATATACATGTACTCTGAGAGAAAGTACTCTCCGTTGAGAATTCGATGAGAGACCCGTGTCTCGATACTCACGTCTGATTGCTGAATCAGAGCTTCGTATAATTATGAGTTTACGAATTTAGCCTTTGTCAAAAATACACCATCTACATTAAGTCCCCTGCTTACTGAGGAAAGCTGTGTCCTCAGTCAGCATTAAATGGTGATTTTCCGGCCATAAATAATAATACCAGTAACTGAACTTAGTCGTAAGTTGAGACGTTACCGGATTTAAAAAGCATGAGCAAACCACGACTTGATGAAGGCTTCAATGTCATGATTTGAGCGTCTTTTGATGAACATAAATTGGTGTTGAACCGCTGGTTTGGACGACGAGTCCGTGGTCGGTTAGGATTCGCGGGTCGGGCCCAATAAGGAAATCCTTAGAAAATTAGGTTTTGGAAATAAAATTGATATAAAAGGGATTAATCCTTTTTTTTTTCTCACGACCAGCTCTCCATCATCTCTTCACCTTCACGCCAGCAGGAGAAGACTCCCGCCGCCGCCGGACCACCACCTGCCGCCGCCGGTCACCGTCGTTGCCGTCGTCGGCCAATTTCCGGCCGGCGCTCCCAGGTACGTTGTTTTTTTTTGTTTTCTAATGTTTATGATCCTCATGAGTTGTTCATGCTTTGATCATGATGAAGTTATATACATGTGTGTATGGGTGAGCGAAGAGTCTCTTTTGCTGAACTCGAAAAGAAAAGAGTTGAAGACAAAAGGGAGGATGCCCGTCAATATGAAAAAGATCGCACCCGACGTAAGAGACAGAGGGTTGAGGAGAAGCGTCAATTCTTTGATGGGGTGCCTTCTGATTCTGATGCTGATGCTTCTAAAGGAGAGATCATATGGGAACCATCCGAGTGTTACATTAAGCATGATCGATATGAAAGAGAGCATCAGAGGACGATGAAGAAAATTGAAGTTGAAGCTGCAGCAGAAGATATCTCGGATTCAGATGATGATGTTATCTTCCGTCCACCGGACTTCACCAATGATTCTGACAGTGACTCTGAAGAAGATGATTCCGAGAAGGACAGTGATGATGAAGCTGACAATTTGGATGAGTCCGACGAGTAGTTTTACTTCCATTTTCTTTAGACGTTAGAGCATTCCCTTTTAGTCTTCATAGTGGATATATTTCTTTTGACTGTTTAAACGAATTTACTTCAATTAGACTTTTCTGGTGAATGATGAACATTTTGTTAACGTCGATTTCTTCGAATCCATAACATGGACCAATGTCCATATATCCAAATTCATCATGACTTGTCGATTTTCATGAGAAGTAACACACAGCCGAGAATCCATGACTGTACAAGGACGCGTGGCCTATCCTTTGACCCGTGATGTTCAGACCCCAGTGTATTATTTTCCTCCGCGTCTTCGGTATCGATCTTTGAAGCCTAGGGTTTCAGTGAAACTCGTAACTGAGTTTACCATATGGCTATCGCTTGATATATATATCTTCAAGACTCCAAATCTATGATCCACGCATATATTTCTTCTATTCCTGAGTCAGTTTCATCGTGCAGAGAAGTTTTGATCCTAACCTCTTGTCGTCATGTCGAGCAATAGTATTTCTTCTCAAGATGATCCTCAGTCGAAGCGTGAAATAGCAACGTCTATCTCAGTAAGTTGTACACTTATTCTTCTTCCCCTTTTTTGTTTTTTTTTCAATCGAGATTGTTGATCACAAGAGAATGATTTATCGTAGGACTGTAATAAGAATGCTACTCCTCATAATGCAAGGCCTAAGAGGACTGTTAGATCTCCTGCCCGGTATGGATCGGCTCGTGCTGAAGCTGGATCGTCCGTAAGTAAACCTATGACTCTTGAGATTGTACTGAGTCCCGGGATTAACACTCCTTCGTTTCATCGTAGGCGGATGTCCGTTTCGTCGTCGATGCTAGACGACGAAAGAGTGGAAATTCTGTGACCGTAGTTGAGGTTGAGGAAAGCAGTAACCAGGCATCTGAAGATTCTGTAGGATCCGTGGAGACCGGAGACGGTGTCCATGCTCGTGAATACCCAACCGATGGACTTTTATTCGAAGCCCCATTGATTAATACCTTCCCAGACAATGAAATGGTTGGCGGATTCGTGGTTCCCAAATGTCATGCGTCTCTATACACCAAGATCTGGAAGAAGTATGGTCACATTGCTACCACAGAAGTGTGGAAAGGTTTTCTTCCAACCCTTTTAACTACGGTAGCGGGGCTATTGCCGATCATCGAGGAAATGAATCAGATGCACTTGCAGGACGTCAAAAACCATGAACTGCACCAATGGGATGAAATAATCTCGAATTGTGAGGTATTGCGATTCAATGTAATCTGGCTCCGTCGTCGTCTTGAGATAATCAAGGTTCATAAGGCGGCAGAGGCTACTGATGCAATTTCCATGAATGCAACTTTACTGTATGAGGAGAGGATATTGGCTCTGGAGTCGGCAAGGGTTGACAAAGCAGTCGAAGACTTGAAGGCAAAGACCAAGATTTTTCAGAAAAAGCTTGACGAGGCTTCTTACAGGGATTATTCGTTGCTAGATGGTTTGCTCTGAGTGAGCATTTGTGGTTGTTGTTTTTGAGTAAATCTGAGTTTCTAGTTAGGTGAAACAGTTGATCATGGTATGAACGAATTTTGCTCATTTATGAAATGTTTAATGAAGAAAGGAGCATTTGTATGCTCTTTGGAGGAATGAAATTACATTTTTGAAAATGCTTGAAATGATGAAGAGGTAGTTTGTTTCATGGATCAGGCATAATAAGCTTTGAGCCATTTTCCATTGATGATGTTTCCTTCCTTTCCTCCATTGATTGCTAACATTTTGTAGTATCCGCTAGACACTGCCTTGATAACAACATATGGCCCTTCTCATTTAGGAGAGAACTTAGGAGCGGACATGTCTTGTTGAATGTGCTTTTCCGTCTTTAATACCAAATCTCCTACTTGAAATGTTCGAGGTCTTACCATTTTGTTCTAGGCTCTGGAGATCCTCTATTTGTAAGCTTCCACATATTTTTCCACCTTGGTCCTCCTTTATTCCAGCATATCTAGCTCAACAATTCTTGATCTGGAGATTTCGGCCTCATCCCATTGTACACCACTGGATGCTACAATCCTGGCTAAGAGAACTTTGATTTCTGCTGGAAGTATGGCATCGGCTCCATAGACAAGGGAATATGGCGAAGTACCGATCGAGCTCCTTGGTGCAGTTCTATAAGCCCATAGAGCCATGGGTAATTGCTCATGCCATGATCGAGGATTGTTATGAATCGTCCGACTGATAATCCTGACCAAAGTCTTGTTGGTACTTTCTGCTTGACCATTTCCTTGTGGATAGTAAGGCGTGGAGAAGATTTGTTTGATCCCGTATTTATTGAGTAGCTTCTCAACATCTTGATTGGCAAAAGGAGTTCTGTTATATGTGATGATATGCTTAGGAACTTCGAATATGCATATTATATGCTCTTTGATGAAGGCGGCAATCGTAACTCCAGTGGTTCTTCGAAGAGGAATAGCTTCGACCCACTTGGTGAAGTACTCTGTCGCAGTGATGATGTATTCATGTTTTTTTGAAGATGCTGGATTGATCTTCCCAATGATATCTAGTCCCCAGCTATAGAAAGGCCACGGACTATTCACAGAATTCAATGGGAGACAAGGAGTGTGGATGAGATTACCATGAGTTTGGCATTGGTGACACCTCTGAACGTGTGCGGCTGCATCATCTTCCATGGTTGGAAAACAATATTTCTCATGAATTTGAAGAAGTAGTTTCCTCTTTCCTTGATGTTCTCCATCATGTACTTCCTTCAGGGTTGTAGGGATTTCATGTTCGGCTAAGCACCTTAGTAAATTTCCATCAAAGCTTTTGCGGTATAAGATCCCATCGAGATAGACAAATCTCTTAGCTTTCTGAATGAGTTTGACTGCATGCTTCTTTTCCAGTGGTAGTTCGTTGTCCCGGAGGTATTTGATGTAAGGCTCCCTCCAGTCCCCAGTGTGGTGGATTGTCAAAAACTCTAAGTGATGAGGAGGTGTTTGGCAATCAGTACAAGATCCTTGTAAATATCTTGACTGAGTCTCCATGGATGGCCAGTAGTACCCCATTCTTTGAAGCTTTCTGTAAAGTGTTACCACTAATGTTTTCCCACAGACTTCCTCATGTATGCGTTTGAGCTGTTCTTCCGCTTCGTCGCTCCCAAGATATCGTGATAGAGATCCATCAGGGTTTCGATAGTATAACCCTCCATGAAGCAAGAAGTAGTTCTTCAATTCCTTGAGGCTGACTTGGCCTTCTGAAATAGAGTTGCTCAATTCATGAATGATGGGTGCTCGCCAATCGTTCGCTGGAATGTCTTCGATCTGAGTGAACCAAGTTGATGATACCGTACGTCTCTGTACAATGATCTTTTTCTGTGCTCCTTCGAATTGCAGCTTGGAGGCAAGAGTTTATAGGCAATCAGGATGCCTATTGTTAGTCCGTCCAGTATGGACGATCGTTGCGTCAGCAGAATAGGTCAACAGTCGCTGAGCTTCGGTTCTGAATGGAGCAAGTGTGATTTCTTTGAGAGATACGTTCCATTCATCTGGTTGACCAGTAATTTTGAATCTCCCCTTATCTCGAGGTGTGTTGCTCCTGCTTTCTTGGCCAAGGATAATCCTAATAGGAAGGCTTCATATTCCGCTGAGTTGTTGGTGCACTGGAAATCCAACTTGAACGAATGTGAGAAAACTTCACTAGATGGAGACACGAGCACTATGCCCGCTCCACCGGTGTCACTACTAGGGGTGGCAGATCCATCAAATTATAAAAGCCATGTTTCTTCCTTGATGACCAAGATGTCTGGGAATTCGCCGGGTACTTCTTCATGTAGCGTTGTTGTGTCTTCCCCTGGAAAAGCGGCGAGAAAGTCTGCGACCGCTTGAACTTTGATAGCTTTAGGTGGCGTGCAAGCTATGTCAAATTATGACATCTGGAGTAGCCACTTCGCTGGTCTTCCTATCAAGGATGGCTTTGATAGCAAGAACTTTATGGGATCAGCTTTGGAGATGAGTACGACCCTGTTAGATAGTAAGTAATGCCTGAACTTCTGGATTGCATGTACCAATGCCAGGAATGCCCTTTCGTCCTTTGGATATCGGAGTTGAGCATCTCTCATTGTGCGGCTGAAGTAGTAAATCGGTCGTTCGACGCCTTCGTCGTCTTCCTGAGCGAGGAGTGCGCCGATGACGACGTCACTGGAGTCTGTGTAAAGAATCAGAGCTCGTCCCTGCACTGGAGACCTCATGACGGCCGGTGACAATAATATTTGTTGTATTTTATGGAAAGCTTCTTGTTGAACAGCTTTCCAGGTGAAGCTTGCTCCTTTCTTCAGCAGAGGTGTGAACGAAGCAATGAGTTGAGCTAATCCAGGAATGAAGCGTCGAATATAATTTACCTTGCCCATAAAGCTCTGTAGTTCCTTCACGGTACGTGGAGGAGGCATGGTGGTAATAGCTTTTGCCTTGTCGGGGTCGACTTTGATCCCTTCAGCCGTGACCAGGAATTCTAAGATTTTTCCTGAAGACACTCCGAATGCGCACTTTAAAGGATTCATTTTTAATTTGTATTCTCTGCACCTTTCAAACACCTGACTTAAAACTTCGAGATGAGATGCTCGAGTCTTCGATTTTACCACCACATCATCAACATAGTCTTCTACCTGCTTGTGCATCATGTCGTGGAATATGGCAGTCATGGCTCGTTGATAGGTGGCACCAGCATTCTTTAATCTAAAGGGCATCACAGTGTAGTGAAAATTCCCAATGGGAGTACGGAACGCAGTCTTGTTGGCGTCATGTTCATACATCTTGATCTGGTTGTACCCACTATAGCCGTCCATGAATGAGAACATACCGTGACCACTGGTTGCATCGACGAGCATGTCAATGTTGGGTAGAGTAAAATCATCCTTTGGACAACATTTATTCAAGTTCCTGAAGTCGACACAACATCTGATTTGACCATTTTTCTTCTTAACAGGTACCACATTTGCTAGCCACGTTGGATGAAGAATAGGTTTGATGAACCCTGCTGCCAACAGTTTCTGGATTTCGACCTTGATTTGCTCCTCGACTTCGTGTCTAAATTGTCTGGGCGGTTGTTTGACAGCTTTGGAACCAGGGACGATGTACAGGTGATGGGTGACGAGTTTGTCATCCAGACCCGACATTTCTTCGTACGTCCAGGCGAAGACATCTTGATATTCTTTTAATAATTTTACCAGCTCGGTCTACTCCTCTGGTGATAGCGCTGAACTGATCAGGATTGTCCTTGGATCGTCTTCAGTCCCAATGTTGATTGTTTCAAGATCGTCAGTGGTAGAGTCAGTGCCGTCCTGTAGTTGTCGTGGGGTATCTTGGACTTCTTCTTCAAGTGATTGCTCACTCTAACACGATTCTTAATGGTAGGGAGACTTTTCATCGTTCTTCCCGATTAATTGCTAATCTTTCCGTCGGCGATCAATGACTCTCCCTTCTACGTTTCGGTCGGTCGTGAAGTTTGTCCCTGGAGTTGAGACTTGATCATTATGGCGTTTAGTCGGTGTAGTAGGTGACTTGATCATTTTAGCAGCTGAGGATGACGGATCGTTATCAGCCTTCTCGATAGTCTTCCATCTTGGAAGTGGAGTACTGTGAATCCTGCTTGGAGGTTCCGGGATGCCTTTTTGAGATTCAAGGAACTCAGTATCATAGATGGGAGCATAAGGAGATGATGAAGCCGGAATGCGAACATTCTTGTTGTCGAGCAGGGCCTTCATGCATTGATAGTATGTTGAAGGAACCACCTTGTTATCATGGAGCCATGGGCGTCCCAGTATTATATGGTAGTCAGGTTTTTGCTCGATCACATGAAACTTCGCTTTCGATCGAATCGGTACCACCCTCAAATCTATGTATGCATATCCATATGTATAGATTTGACTTCCTTCAAATCCTGTCATTAGGATGGGATAGCGAACGATTTTACCTTGTGGGAACCTGGCCATCCTGAGAGTCTTCATAGTGATAATGTTGGTAGAAGCACCGGTGTCAACAAGAGCTCTTTTAAATTCGGTGCCTTTGATGAAACCAGTGACATACAATGCTCGGTTGTGTCCTTCATCCGTCATGCGATCTTCTTCTCCAAAAGAGATGTTGTCGATTGAATGCCCAGACACTAGGGAGACTTCTTCAACTGATGGTGTTGGTGGCGTTATTTGCACGCTGGATGATATCTGATTGAGTGCTGAAAATGTGTCTGTGCGCTGATACCTGGAGAAGTGCAGGAGTTCACATAGATTTTCGATCAAATGTGTGACCTCTTGTTCCACCGGCTTCTCGTATGTGGTGAAGCTGTTGATTTGAGGGTCAGATGACGCTTCAGTCCCCGGTGTTGAGACTTCTGGAGCGGAGCTACCGCCTAACTCGGATGTTAATTTGATGAGAAAGTCGAGGATGTGGTTTATCGTCTCCTTCATCAGGTCCATGTTCCTGGTATGGACCTCTAGGATTTGAGCCAACTCTGCCAAAGTCGAGATCCCTCTGCCTTCCATGCCGCCAGGTGTAACATGAGGAATGTTTCTGTTTGAAATATTCTGATCTGAATTAGTTGAATTAGTCCTAAGACTAACCATCTTGTGAGATTCTTAGATTGCAACCGAGAGAATGATCTCCCACTGTGGTCGCAAATCTGTAGATGGGGAAAAACGATTCGCTGGTTTTTAAGGAATTGAGGAGACGACCGTACGGAGGAGACTCCTCGAACCGAGCAAAATGTTAAACATCACACAGATGCACCGCTGCAAAAGAGGTGCTTTAGATTCGAGAGATCAATCTGTAGTACTCCGGCCTAAATCAAGACAATGACCGTTCCAGAGTAAATTCGGTCACAAGAGAAGATTGGTTGATCTGTAGGAGGGAAGCTGGGAAATGTGTGGAATCAATGGTAATCAAAGATTTTTGGTGTTTGAATTCTGAATACGATAAGCTTCGAGTGATTAAAATTGCTCAATTGAGAGTAGTTGCTCAATTGATGAGTTGATGATCTCGTGTTGTCGATGAGACCTGATATTGATGATATTGTTGATGATTCAATCATGATTCAGAGACTTATTTATATTGCTGGAATTGTAGACACCATGATTCCATGAAGTGTGACAGTTGATGGAATCAAGGAGTGGGAAAGTGGAAATCGTGTTTGAAACCAGTTGCTCAACATGTGGAGACTTGGTCGATTTTCCACCCACTACCTCGTGAATTCCTTCAACTGACTGCACGACTTTCTCACATTCCATCGTGTGTTTGAACACACGTGCCGTAGACCGCCAGACCAAAACCCTGAGTGATATCCCCCCAAGTGACACGATTGACATCTCGTGATTTGTTAGTCAATTGATGACTTCGTGGTTTGATGGGACGACGAGTCCATGTAGTCGTTGAGTTGAACATGATGTTTTGAAACTCGTGAATTAAACATGTCATGAGACAGAGGTATAGTTCTTACGATGAAGTGAGCAAGTATCGCTCATTCGGTGGATCATTGAATATATTGATTGTTGAACCAATATTCCTTGGTTTGAACAAATATTTATCATCTGAAAAAATGTTGCTCATGTGATGAATTGTTGAATATTTGATCGTCTAAGCATGTGTTGCTCGTCTGATGGATTATTGGCAGCGTACCAAAAATATTAATTAGAATACTGGTCGTTGAACCGAGCATAATTAATAAAATTAATGACCATGAGGTCGTCATAAAATTATTAAGGTTAGAATATGGAATGATGATCCTTGGATTCAGAAACCCTAATTTGATCAATTGATGATCAATTCATGGTTCGTCAGAATTTCAACCGTGGGACGAAGGAGGGAGCAACTACATGGGACCGTGGATCAACCATGTAGTGTCCATATGCTCACGTGAGCAGATATGAAGAACTCCTGAAGAGTTGACGATTTGTTGGTGAAAGAATGATTAAATGCTGGTTTAATCATTTATTTGAAAATGCTCGTCTGAGCCTTAGGTGAGAAAACCTAATTAATTATGACGAGGCGAGGGACCGACCATGGAGTCATGAAACCGGCTCTGGGTTGTCCCGTGACCGCCTGACGATCACTTCATGAAAATCCAAAGTGTTTGGGAGAGTTTTGGACCTAATACGAGAAATTGTGCAAATTAGGTCAAAAACTGTGAAAATTGATGGGACCGGCTTCTGTGAGCCAAAGATCCAATCCTGGTCGGTCAAGATAACGTGCTCGTTTCCCCAAGGCTTGCGCGTCTCAGTCCTGAGAATTTTGATATTTTGTGGCATGCAATTGAGCATCAATTCGAGAAAATATGCCAAAATTAGGGTTTCGACGAAACTGAGGAAAACACCATGAGATGATGAAAAATAATTATAAAAAAAGGATTGAGGAGGCGTGGAACCGTCGTGGTCAAGGCACGGTTGGCCAGTCGTGACCACGGTCCCGTGGTGCCTTTTCCTTAATTTTATAATATTTTGATGATTTTATAAAAAATTCATGAATTTTGAGAAATTTGATGAATTTTTGGAGTTTCCATGAATTGAAGGAGTTTTTATGAGTTCAAGGAAGCAAAATATATTAAAATAATAAAACAAGGGTGTGTGGGACCGTGGAAGGCATGGCCGGCCGGCTAGGGCCCGGTCCCACGAGTTTTCCTAATTTTTTAATATTTTTAGGTATTTTGATGATTTGAGGGAATTTTTCCTAATTTGAGAGAAATACCATGAAATCAAGGAATTTGATGAATTCAAGGAAAACTAATAATAAAATAATGAAACAAAGGGGCGTGTGGGACCGGCTAGGACATGGCCGACCGGCCAAGGCCCGGTCCCACAAGTTTTCATAATTTACTTTATTTTATTATTATTTGATGATTTGTGTAAAAATACCATGAAATCAAGGAGTTTTTTCATGAAATTAGAGAAATAATAATAATAATAAAATAATAAGGAACCGTGGGTGTGGGGCCGGTTGAGACCAAGGCATGGAAGGTTGGCCAATGGTCACGCCCCACACTCCTTTCCTTAATTTTATATTATTTTTTATGGATTTATGGAAGTACCATGAAACCGAGGAGTTTCCTCAAGACGAAGGAGATTTGATAAAATGAGAGAATTTTCATCAAATCATGGAAAATAATAAAAATGCCTTAAAAATATAAAACTGGTGTGGGATTGACCACGACACTGTCGGTCGGTCGTGTGTCCGTGCTCCCAGCACCCTGGTCAATATTTTTAATTATTTATTATTTTCTTCTCTATTTTGCATAGGTTCATCGTTTCGTTGTATTTTTGAAATAATCGTTCGTGCGGTGACTGTTAGTGTATCATCGTTGAATACACCTTCACCATTTGAATCAGAGCTTACTTAGAGGTAGCCCAGACGCCCGGTTGTTGATTATTTATTCCTAATTGTGGAATTCAGTGGAGAATAATTCACAAAACTGAGTAATAAAATGTTTATTATTAATTCATAGGATCAGCTGAGGATTCGACTACGAATTCAGAATAATAGAGTGAGCATAAATAATAATAGGAAAGCTGTGTTCCTCAGTCAGCATTAAATGGTGATTTTCCGACCATAAATAATAATACCAGTAATTGAACTTATTCGTAAGCTGAGACGTTACCGGATTTAAAAAGCATGAGAAAACCACGACTTGATGAAGGATTCAATGTCATGATTAGAGCCTCTTTTGATGAACATAAATTGGTGTTAAACTGCTGGTTTGGACGACGAGTCTGTGGTCGGTTAGGATTCGCGGGTCGGGCCCAATAAGGAAATGCTTAGAAAATTAGGTTTTGGAAATAAAATTGATATAAAAGGGATTAATCCTTTTTTTTTATTTTTTCTCACGACCAGCTCTCCATCTTCCCTGCACCTTCATGCCAGCAGGAGAAGACTCCCGCCGCCGCCGGACCACCACATGCCGCCGCCGGTCGCCGTCGGCCAATTTCCGACCGGCGCTCCCAGATACGTTTTTTTTTTGTTTGCTAATGTTTATGATCCTCATGAGTTGTTCATGCTTTGATCATGATGAAGTTATATACATGTGTGTATATTAGTGTGAGTTTTATGAAAAAACCCTCGTTTTTTGAAAACGTATGTTCGTTCGTTCGATCGTTAGTTTTGCAAACCAACTATAATCCCTGATTTAGGAGAGATTTTTCTTAGTATATGAACCTAGGTTCAGTGATAAAACTTAGTTTATGAGTTTTCATGTGTACCAAGGTTTTATCATAAAAGAAGTGAATTTTCATGAAATCGGAATAATCCTTCGTTTTAAAGACAAATAACGATGACACGAAGGAAAATATGTATGATGAATTTGTGTCCAGTGATAAAATTTTGCTTATGAGATTTCATGTAAATACAAAACTTTATCATATGTATGAGATGTGAGCTTTCACAATATTTTTTGAAATAAACCTTCGTTTTAAAGACAAATAATGACGATACGAAGGTAAAATAGTTTTTTTTTTTTTTTTATATATGTAGCCGTGACATATATTATGTAAAATATGATGGTATATTTTATTTGCATGAATTTGTTTTCATTAGATAAAATTCTTGAGAATTGTGTAAGCAATGTTGCATTAATTACTGTTTTTTTCGAAAAATCAGAAACGTGAGTTTTGAGGAACCTTCGAAGATAGACAATATATTTATGAAGAAATATTTTATTGTTATGAACTTCATAGGTCAGTTGTGTGAATGTTCACGTTATGAAAATTGTGTTCGTAATTTTATGAAAAATCAGTTTCGAAATTAATAAAGCTTCGTTCGTTTTTTGCAGTTTTCGAAGAGAAGAACGATTTTGAGGTGTTAACTCTAGAATTACTATCACTATTGTTAGTGGAAGTATAAAAGGTAAGAGTTAAGAGTTATCATTTTTTGCTGATGTTGGTTTGTTTACATGGTAGTAATATTTGATCTTCCGGTTCCGAAAAATGTCGATCAACAATAACAGCAATTACGATTACTGGTATTCCTCTTCTTCCTCTGGCTCTTCTGATGAGGATTCCGCCGCTCTTGTAGAGAAATCAAAGGCTAGGGTTACCCAGGAAGGGGCGAAGCCTAATGTTCCTTTGGGTGAGCGAGAGTCTCTTTTGCTGAACTCGAAAAGAAAAGAGCTAAAGACAAAAGGGAGGATGCCCGTCAACGTGAAAAAGATCACACCCGGGGTAAGAGACAGAGGGTTGAGGAGAAGCGTCAATTTTTGGATGGGGTGCCTTCTGATTTTGATGCTGATGCTTCAGAAGGAGAGATCACATGGGAACCATCCGAGCGTTACATTAATCCTGATCGATATGAAAGAGAGCATCAGAGGACGATGAAGAAAATTGATGCTGACGCTGCAGCAGAAAATAGCTCGGATTCAGATGATGATGTTATCTTCCGTCCACCGGAATTCACCAATGATTCTGACAGTGACTGTGAAGAAGATGATTCCGAGAAGGACAGTGATGATGAAGCTGACAATTCGGATGAGTCCGACGAGTAGTTTTACTTCCATTTTCTTTAGACGTTAGAGCATTTCCTTTTAGTCTTCATAGTGGATATCTTTCTTTTGACTGTTTAAACGACTTTACTTCAATTAGACTTTTCTTCTGAATGATGAACATTTTGTTAACGTCGATTTCTTCGAATCCATAACATGGACCAATGTCCATATATCCAAATTCATCATGACTTGTCGATTTTCATGAGAAGTAACACACAGCCGAGAATCCATGACTGTACAAGGACGCGTGGCCTATCCTTTGACCCGTGATGTTCAGACCCCAGTGTATTATTTTCCTCCGCGTCTTCGGTATCGATCTTTGAATCCTACGGTTCCAGTGAAACTCGTAACTGAGTTGACCATATGGCTATCGCCTGATATATATATCTTCAAGACTCCAAATCTATGATCCACGTAGATATTTCTTCCATTCCTGAGTCAGTTTCATTGTGCAGAGAAATTTTGATCCTACCCTCTTGTCGTCATGTCGAGCAATAACATTTCTTCTCAAGATGATCCTCAGTCGAAGCGTGAAATAGCGACGTCTATCTCAGTAAGTTGTACACTTCTTCTTCTTCCTATTTTTTGTCTTTATTCAATCGAGATTGTTGATCACAAGAGAATGATTTATCGTAGGACTGTAAGAAGAATGCTACTCCTCATAATGCAAGGCCTAAGCGGACTGTTAGAGCTCCTGCCCGGTATGGATCGGCTCGTGCTGAAGCTGGATCGTCCATAAGTAAACCTATGACTCTTGAGATTGTACTGAGTCCCGAGATTAACACTCCTTCGTTTCATCGTAGGCGGATGTCCGTGTCGTCGTCGATGCTAGACGACGAAATAGTGGAAAGTCCGTGACCGTAGTTGAGGTTGAGGAAAGCAGTAACCAGGCATGTGAATATTCTGTAGGATCAGTGGAGACCGGAGACGGTGTCCATACTCGTGAATACCCAACCGCTAGACTTTTATTCGAAGCCCCATTGATTAATACCTTCCCAGACAATGAAATTGTCGGTGGATTTGTGGTTCCCAAATGGCATGCGTCTCTGTACACCAAGATCTGGAAGAAGTATGGTCACATTGCTACCACAGAAGTGTGGAAAGGTTTTCTTCCAACCCTTTTAACCACGGTAGCGGGGATATTGTCGATCATCGAGGAAATGAATCAGATGCACTTGCGAGACGTCAAAAACCATGAACTGAACCAATGGGATGAAATGATCTCGAATTGTGAGGTATTGATATTCAATGTAAGCTGGCTCCGTCGTCGTCTTGAGATAATCAAGGTTCATAAGGCGGCAGAGGCCGCTGATGCAATTTCCATGAATGAAACTTTACTGTATGAGGAGAGGATATTGGCTCTGGAGTCGGCAAGGGTTGACAAAGCAGTCGAAGACTTGAAGGCAAAGACCAAGATTTTTCAGAAAAAGCTTGACGAGGCTTCTTACAGGGATTATTCGTTGCTAGATGGTTTGCTCTGAGTGAGCATTTGTGGTTGTTGTTTTTGAGTAAATCTGAGTTTCTAGTTAGGTGAAACAGTTGATCATGGTATGAACGAATTTTTCTCATTTATGAAATGTTTAATGAACAAAGGAGCATTCGTATGCTCTTTGGAGGAATGAAATTACATTTTTGAAAATGCTTGAAATGATGAAGAGGTAGTTTGTTTCATGGATCAGGCATAATAAGCTTTGAGCCATTTGCCATTGATGATGTTTCCTTCCTTTCCTCCATTGATTGCTAAAATTTTGTAGTATCCGCTAGACACTTCCTTGATAACAACATATGTCCCTTCCCATTTAGGAGAGAACTTAGGAGCGGACATGTCTTGTTGAATGTGCTTTGCCGTCTTTGATACCAAATCTCCTACTTGAAATGTTCGAGGTCTTACCATTTTGTTCTAGGCTCTGGAGATCCTCTGTTTGTAAGCTTCCACATATTTTTCCACCTTGGTCCTCCTTGATTCCAGCATATCTAGCTCAGCTATTCTTGATATGGATATTTCGGCCTCATCCCATTGTACACCATTGGATGCTGCAATCCTGGTTGAGGGAACTTTGATTTCTGCTTGAAGTATGGCATCGGATCCAAAGACAAGGGAATATGAAGAAGTACCAATCGAGCTCCTTGGTGCAGTTCTGTAACCCCTTAGATCCATGGATAATTGCTCATGCCATGATCGAGGATTGTCATGAATCGTACGACTGATAATCCTGACCAAAGTCTTGTTGGTACTTTATGCTTGACCATATCCTTGTGAATAGTAAGGCGTGGAGAAGATTTGTTTGATCCCGTATTTATTGAGCAGCTTCTCAACATCTTGATTGGAAAAAGGAGTTCCGTTATCTGTGATGATATGCTTAGGAACTCCGAATCTGCATATTATGTGCTCTTTGATGAAGGCGGCAATCGTAACTCCAGTGGTGCTTCGAAGAGGAATAGATTCGACCCACTTGGTGAAGTACTCTGTCGCAGTGATAATGTATTCATGTTGTTTTGAAGATGCTGGATTGATCTTCCCAGTGATATCTAGTCCCCAACTGTAGAACAATGGTAGACAAGGAGTGTGGATGAGATTACCATAAGTTTGGCATTGGTGACACCTCTGAACGTGTGCGGCTGCATCATCTTCCATGGTTGGCCAATAATATTTCTCATGAATTTGAAGAATTAGTTTCCTCTTTCCTTGATGTTCTCCATCATGTACTTCCTTCAGGGTTGTAGGGATTTCATGTTCGGCTAAGCACCTTAGTAAATTTCCACCAAAGCTTTTGCGGTATAAGATCCCATCGAGATAGACAAATCTCTTAGCTTTCTAAATGAGTTTGACTGCTTGCTTATTTTCCAGTGGTAGTTTGTTGTCCCGGAGGTATTTGATGTAAGGCTCCCTCCAGTCCCCAGTGTGGTGGATTGTCAAAACCTCTAAGTGATGAGGAGGTGTTTGGAAATTAGGACAAGATCCTTGTAAAGCTCTTGACTGAGTCTCCATGGATGGCCAGTAGTACCCCATTCTTTGAAGATTTCTGTAAAGTGTTACCACTAGCGTTTGCCCACATACTTCCTCACGTATGCGTTTGAGCTGTTCTTCCGCTTCGTCGCTCCCAAGACATCGTGATAGAGATCCATCAGGGTTTCGATAATATAGCCCTCCATGAAGCAAGAAGTAGTTCTTCAATTCCTTGAGGCTGACTTGGCCTTCTGAAATAGAGCTTCTCAATTCATGAATTATGGGTGCTCGCCAATCGTTCGCTGGAATGTGTTCGATTTGAGTGAGCCAAGTTGATGATACCGTACATCTCTGTACAGTGATCTTTTTCTGTGCTCCTTCGAATTGCAGATTGGAGGCGAGAGTTTCTAGGAAATCAGCATGCCTATTGTTAGTCCGTCCAGTATGGACGATCGTTGCGTCAGCAGAATAGGTCAACAGTCGCTGAGCTTCGGATCTGAATGGAGCAAGTGTGATTTCTTTGAATCTCCCCTTATCTCGAGGTGTGTTGCTCCTGCTTGCTTGGCCAAGGATAATCCTAATAGGAAGGCTTCATATTCCGCTGAGTTGTTGGTGCAGTGGAAATCCAACTTGAACGAATGTGAGAAAACTTCACCCGATGGAGACACCAGCACTTTTCCCGCTCCTTCGGTGTCACTACTAGGGGTGGCAGATCCATCAAAGTATAGAATCCATGTTTCTTCCTTGATGACCAAGATGTCTGGGAATTCGCCGGGTACTTCTTCATGTAGCGTTGTTGTGTCTTCCCCTGGAAAAGCGACGAGCAAGTCTGCGATCGCTTGACCTTTGATGGCTTTAGGTTGCGTGCAAGCTATGTTAAATTCTGAAATCTGGAGTAGCCACTTCGCTGGTCTTCCTATCAAGGCTGGCTTTGATAGCAAGAACTTTATGGGATCAGCTTTGGAGATGAGTACGATCCTGTTAGATAGTAAGTAATGTCTGAACTTCTGGATTGCATGTACCAATGCCAGGCATTCCCTTTCGGCCTTTGGATATCATAGTTGAGCATCTCTCATTGTGCGGCTGAAGTAGTAAATCGGTCGTTCGACGCCTTCGTCGTCTTCCTGAGCGAGGAGTGCGCCGACGACGACGTCACTGGAGGCTGTGTAAAGAATCAGAGCTCGTCCCTGCACTGGAGACCTCATGATGTCCGGTGACAATAATATTTGTTGTATTTTATGGAAAGCTTCTTGTTGAACATCTTTCCAGGTGAAGCTTGCTCCTTTCTTCAGCAGAGGTGTAAACGAAGCAATGAGTTGAGCTAATCCAGGAATGAAGCGTCGAATATAATTTACCTTGCCCATAAAGCTCTGTAGTTCCTTCACGGTACGTGTAAGAGGCATGGTGGTAATAGCTTTTGCCTTGTCGGGGTCGAATTTGATCCCTTCATCCTTGACCAGGAATCCTAAGAATTTTCCGGAAGACACTCTGAATGCGCACTTTAAAGGATTCATTTTTAATTTGTATTCACTGCACCTTTCAAACACCTGTCTTAGAACTTCTAGATGAGATGCTCGAGTCTTCGATTTTACCACCACATCATCAACATAGTCTTCTACCTGCTTGTGCATCATGTCGTGGAATATGGCAGTCATGGATCTTTGATATGTGGCACCAGCATTCTTTAATCCAAAGGGCATCACAGTGTAGTGAAAATTACCAATGAGAGTACGAAACGCAGTCTTGTTGGCGTCATGTTCATACATCTTGATCTGGTTGTACCCACTATAACCGTCCATGAATGAGAACATATCGTGACCACTGGTTGCATCGACGATCATGTCAATGTTGGGTAGAGAAAAATCATCCTTTGGACAACATTTATTCAAGTTCCTGAAGTCGACACAACATCTGATTTGACTATTTTTTTTCTTAACAGGTACCACATTTGCTAGCCACGTTGGATGAAGAATAGGTTTGATGAACCCTGCTGCCAACAGTTTATGGATTTCGACCTTGATTTGCTCCTCGACTTCGTGTCTAAATTGTCTGGGCGGTTGTTTGACAGCTTTGGAACCAGGGACGATGTGCAGGTGATGGGTGACGAGTTTGTCATCCAGACCCGGCATTTCTTCGTACGTCCAGGCGAAGAATCTTGATATCTTTTAATAATTTTACCAGCTCGGTTCGCTTCTGGTGATAGCGCTGAACTGATCAGGATTGGCCTTGGATCGTCTCAGTCCCAATGTTGATTGTTCAAGATCGTCAGTGGTAGAGTCAGTGTCGTCTGTAGTTTCGTGGGGCATCTTGGACTTCTTCAAGTGATGCTCACTCTGACACGATTCTTCATGGTGGGGAGACTTTTCATCGTTTCCCCGATTAATTGCTAATCTTTCCGTCGGCGATAAATGACTCTCCCTTCTACGTCTCGATCGGTCGTGAAGTTTGTCCCTGGAGTTGAGACTTGATCATTATGGCGTTTAGTCGGTGTAGTAGGTGACTTGATCTTTAGCAGCTGAGGATGACGGATCGTTATCAGCCTTCTCGATATGTCTTCCAGCTTGGAAGTGGAGTACTGTGAATCCTGCTTGGAGGTTCCGGGATGCCTTTTTGAGATTCAAGGAAACTCAGTATCATAGACGGCGCATAAGGAGATGATGAAGCCGGAATGCGAACGATCTTGTTGTCGAGCAGGGCCTTCATGCATTGATGGTATGTTGAAGGAAACCTTGTTATCATGGAGCCATGGCGTCCCAGTATTAATGGTAGTCAGGTTCTTGCTCGATCACATGAAACTTCGCTTTCGATCGAATCGGCCCCACCCTCAAATCTATGTAGCTATCCATATGTATGGCTTTGACTTCCTTCAAATCCTTGTCATTAGGATGGGATAGCGAACGATTTTACCTTGTGGGAACCTGGCCATCCTGAGAGTCTTCATAGTGGACAATGTTGGTAGATGGAAGCACCGGTAGGTTCTGTCAAAAAGCTTTTAATTCGGTTGCCTTGATGATGAAACCAGTGACATTACAATGCTCGGTTGTGTCTGCATCCGTTCATGCGATCTTCTTCTCCAAAAAGAGATGTGTCGATCGAATGCCCAGGCACTAGGGAGACTTCTTCAACTGAGGGTTGGGCGTTATTGCACATGGATGATATTGGTTGAGTGTTGGAAAAATGTGTCTGTGCGCTGATCCCTGGAGAGAAGTGCAGGAGTTCACATAGATTTTCGATCAAATGTGTGGACCTCTTGTTCCACCGGCTTCTCGTATGTGGTGAAGCTGTGATTTGAGGGTCAGATGACGCTTCAGTCCCCGGTTGTTGACTTCTGGAGCGGAGTTACCGCCTAACTCGGATGTTAATTGATGGAAAGTCGAGGATGTGGTTTCGTATTTCTTCATCAGGTCCATGTTCCTGGTATGGACCTCTAGGATTTGAGCCAACTCTGCCAAAGTCGGGATCCTCTGCCTTCATGCGCCAGGTGTAACATGAGGAATGTTGCCGTTTGAAATATTCTGATATGAATTAGTTGAATTAGTCCTAAGGACCAACCATCTTGTGAGATTGTTAGATTGAAACCGAGGATTAATCTCCCACTGTGGTGCCAATCTGTAGATGGGGAAAAAAAAACGATTTGCTGGTTTTTAGGAATTGGAGACGACCGTACGGAGGAGACTCCTCGAACGAGCGAAATGTTAAACCTCACACAGATGCACCGCTGCAAAGGGGGGTGCTTTAGATTCGAGAGATCAATCTGTAGTACTCCGGTCCCTAAATCAAGACAATGACCGTTCCAGAGTAAATTCGGTCACAAGAGAGGATGGGTAGATCTGTAGGAGGAAGCTGAGAATGTGTGGAATCAATGGTAATCAAAGATGGGTGTGGAATTCTGAATACGATAAGCTCGAGTGATTGAAAATTGCTCCAATTGAGTAGTTGCTCAATTGATGAGTTGATGATCTCGTGTTGTCGATGAGACGTGAGATTGATGATACTGATTGTGATTCAATCATTGATTCAGGACTTATTTATACTGGAATTTTAGACACCATGATTCCATGAAGTGTGACAGTGATGGAATCAAGGAGTGGGAAGTGGAGATCGTGTTTGAAACCAGTGCTCAACGTGTGGAGACTTGGTCGATTTTCCACCCACTACCTCGTGAATTCCTTCAACTGATGCACGACTTGCTACAAACACAGTGCCGTAGACCGCCAGACCAAAACCCTAAGTGATATCCCCAAGTGACACGATTGACGTCTCGTGTTTGTTAGTCAATTGATTGACTTCGTGGTTGATGGGACGATGAGTCCATGTAGTCGTTTGAGTTGAACATGATTTCTGAAACTCATGAATTGAATTCATGAGACAGAGGTTATAGTTCTTACGATTGAAGTGAGCAAGTATTGCTCATTCGATGGATCGTTGAATATTGATTGTTGAACCAATATTCCTTGGTTTGAAAATATTTATCATCTGAGCAAGTGTTGCTCATGTGATGAATTGTTGAATATTTGATCGTCTGAGCATGTGTTGCTCATCTGATGGATTATTGGCAGCGTACCAAAATATTAATTAGAATACTGGTCGTTGAACCGAGCATAATTAATAAAATTAATGACCATGAGGTCGTCGTAAATTATTAAGGTTGGAATCTGGAATGATGATCCTTGGATTCAGAAACCCTAATTTGATCAATTGATGATCAATTCATGGTTCGTCAGAATTTCAACCATGGGACGAAGGAGGGAGCGACTACATGGGACCGTGGATCAACCATGTAGTGTCCATATGCTCACGTGAGCAAATACGAAGAACTCCTGAAGAGTTGACGATTTGTTGGTGAAAGAATGATTAAATGCTGGTTTAATCATTTATTCAAAATGCTCGTCTGAGCCTTAGGTGAGAAAACCTAATTAATTATGACGAGGCGAGGGACCGACCATGGAGTCATGAAACCGGCCCTGGGTTGTCCGTGACCGCCTGACGATCACTTCATGAAAATCCAAAGTGTTTGGAGAGTTTTGGACCTAATACGAGCAATTGTGCAAATTAGGTCAAAACTGTGAAAATTGATGGGACCGGCTTCCGTGAGCCAAAGAGCCAATCTTGGTCGGTCAAGATAGCGTGCTCGTGTCCCCAAGGCGTCCGCGTCTCAGTCCTGAGAATTTTGATATTTTCTGGCGTGCAATTGAGCATCCATTCGAGAAAATATGCCAAAATTAGGGTTTCGACGAAACTGAGGAAAACACCATGAGATGATGAAAAATAATTATAAAATAAGGAATGAGGAGGCGTGGGACCGCCGTGGTCAAGGCATGGTCGGCCGGTCGTGACCACGGTCCCGTGGTGCCTTTTCCTTAATTTTATAATATTTTGATGATTTTATGAAAAATTCATGAATTTTGAGAAATTTGATGAATTTAGGGAGTTTCCATGAATTGAAGGAGTTTTCATGAGTTCAAGGAAGCAAAAATATTAAAATAAAACAAGGGCGTGTGGGACCGTGGAAGGCATGGTCCGGTCCCACGAGTTTTTCAATTTTTTAATATTTTTAGGTATTTTGATGATTTGAGGGAATTTTTCCTAATTTGAGAGAAATACCATGAAATCAAGGAATTTGATGAATTCAAGGAAAACTAATAATAAAATAATAAACAAAGGGCGTGTGGGACCGGCTAGGGCATGGCCGGCCGGCCAAGGCCCGGTCCCACAAGTTTTCATAATTTATTTTATTTTATTATTATTTGATGATTTGTGCAAAAACCATGAAATCAAGGAGTTTTTTCATGAAATTAGAGAAATAATAATAATAATAAAAAATAATAAGGAACCGTGGGGTGTGGGGCCGGTTGGGACCAAGGCATGGCCGGTTGGCCAATGGTCACGCCCCACACTCCTTTCCTTAATTTTATATTATTTTTTATGGATTTATGGAAGTACCATGAAACCGAGGAGTTTCCTCGAGACGAAGGAGATTTGATAAAATGAGAGAATTTTCATCAAATCATGGAAAATAATAAAAATGCCTTAAAAATATAAAACTGGCGTGGGATTGACCACGACACGGTCGGTCGTTCGTGTGTCCATGCTCCCAACACCCTGGTCAATATTTTTAATTATTTATTATTTTCTTCTCTATTTTGCATAGGTTCATCGTTTCGTTGTATTTTTGAAATACTCGTTCGTGCGGTGACTGTTAGTGTATCATCGTTGAATACACCTTCACCATTTGAATTGGGGCTTACTTAGAGGTAGCTCAGATGCCCGGTTGTTGATTATTTTTCACTAATTATGGAATTCAGTGGAGAATAATTCACAAAACTGAGTAATAAAATATTTATTATTAATTCATAGGATCCGCTGAGGATTCGACTACGAATTCAGAATAATAGAGTGAGCATTACCATTTCATGGGATCGGAGATTCGACCATAGAATCAGAGTAATTAAGGTTTATCTATTACCATTTATGAGACCAGTTGTGGATTCGATCATGAAATCGGAGTAATAAGATAATATAGTTATTGCTATTCTATGAGATCAAGCTGTGGATTCGATCATAGAATCAGAACAATTGTTATTGTCATTCCATGGGACCAGTCGTGGATTCGACCATGGAATATGAGCGATTGTAATTAGGAATAATTAACTTTGTGGCTCTATACTAGCAGAGCAAGCTATCTAGGAGAATTAATTATCCTGATACGAGCTTGCCGGTAAGTCATATCCTTTATATAGTCAGGGTAAACTTGTTGTTTGTTCCTGAAGATGTTATCGCTCTATACTAGCAGAGCAAGCTGTCTAGGAGCCGTCCATCTCGTGATGCTATATAGGAATAATCACTGAAAGTATTCAGTATTCATGAGATATGCCGTTGTCCAGTCGTGAGACTACATATCTACATGTACTCTGAGAGAAAGTATTCTCTGTTGAGAATTCGATGAGAGACCCGTGTCTCGATACTCACGTCTGATTGTTGAATCAGAGCTTCGTATAATTATGAGTTTACGAATTTAGCCTTTGTCAAAAATCCACCATCTACACTATCCTAAGTAATCACCTGAGATGGTATGATCGATATTTGTAATTGGTGTGACCGATCACAATAGAGTTGTGTAATTGTTGATGGTGGTTTTCAGTTCAGGGCTAAAAATGTAAAACCCTATATTTAATGCGTCGTCTGCAAAAGGACTGAGCCATTTAAAAGCAATGAGTTCCCAGGCCTCTCTACTCACACATGTACTGAGCAATTCAGTATATTTTCAGAATGGCGCATGTAGCAACAATCCCAAACATTCTGTAAACTCTCGCCTACATTATTCATTAGTGTATGGTTTATTAAGTATCTTCCTATGCTATGTTCCCAAGCTAAACCCTTAGTATTGGTATGACATGACAATTAGTGTTCACTCACAGCTGAGTAACATGAATTTCCCGAAGTATCAAGGTTAAGGTCCGCATAAAAGTACTCAGTCGGAAAGCATGCTGCTCTCTGGAAATAAATCTTAAAACTCCGTGTCAACACGCAGAGTTCAATCAATTTTGTGATAATTCACAAGATTCAAACACCAATCTAATTAATTTGCTAAAATTAGGTTTTTGCGTCCTGCACATTATATCAGACCCTGCTGGTAGAAACTAAACCTAGGAAAATTAGGCAATTGATCCGCCATGGATTAGTAGGTGCAAAGTCCTACCTAAAGTCTAAAAACAAGGAATAAAAGAGGATCCGCGAAAAATAGGAGCAGCAACAAAGGGAGGTGTCGTCGTTCTATAGGTCAGCCGGCGCCACCTGCAGATGGCCACACCCTCATGCTGCTTGTCGGCCCTCCTCTTTCCCATCGACCAATCAGGTCTCTCTAAATCCGCCACATGCACATGAGATGTGGCCGGGTCCATACTTTTTGGCCCTCTTTCCCATCGACCAATCAGGTCGCTTTAAATCTGCCACGCGCACTAGAAGATGTGGCCACGCCCTATGTTTGGCCGGCCATTTTTTATTGACCAATCAGGTTGCTCTAAACTTGCATGTGGTCATTCCTATGTTATGGCCCTTCCATAATTCCTTTGATGCGGCCATGGCACTATTTGCACAAAAAATGTCACCGTGTCGCGGCCACATGCCACACGCGCTAATTAGGATTTTGGTATGCCAAACCCTAATTTAAATAAGGTTGCTACGCCAACCAAGCTAAGTAATGCTACCTAGGGCATTAAGTTTGATATGGAAACTGGAACCAATATTGCCGAGCCATATTTGGGTCTAACGCCAATATGCCAAAATAAAGCGGCCACG
The DNA here is from genome assembly GCF_003573695.1 of Papaver somniferum. Taxonomy (NCBI): domain Eukaryota; kingdom Viridiplantae; phylum Streptophyta; class Magnoliopsida; order Ranunculales; family Papaveraceae; genus Papaver; species Papaver somniferum. The sequence continues at coordinate 128,459,679 of NC_039359.1, forward strand.
GGTACGCCAGGCGCTATTCGTGCCACTATGCCACTGGCACGTGCCAATGGCGCCACTATGCTATTATCAGGTGCCAACTGAATGTGGCCATAATCAACAACCACCCTTTCTCATGACTTACAATCTCAGCCGCCCAAATTCGCCACAGAATTGACCGTCCCATAATAAGTCTCATGTTCACACGCCATTTTCCTACGACAAGTTCCATGGCTTGACTTGCTGCAACATGATCATCCGCCACCTAGCTGGCGCACGATTGATCAGAATAACTAAGTCTTGCACACAAGACCCACTAAGCAATCTGCTACACATTTTCTACGAAAATACTTGAGACATCAAACATGTCACAAACTGGGGGATGCCCATCAGGGTATTGGTCTGGCAGTTTACATCGTGCGGCGTGCAACACGCCAATTATAAGAATGTGTCAGGAAAGCGGGCAGTTAGTGGCAGCAAGAAGTAGTGGGTGTAAACTAACTCGTTTCCTTCATAGTGGGGACGTGGTTTCTAGCATTTACACATTTCCCCACTTCTCCATCACTCAACTACTCCCACTTCCGATGAGATCAGGGTGCATTCAAACTATGACTTGTATAAATAGGTTTCTACCTATTTCAACCAAAAACAACAAGAGTTTTGGTTAACAACAACACAAGTATCCAGAAAAACACCAAAGAACTGATAGCTTACATTCCGCAAGCCATTTCCAAATATTGTTACAAGTCATAAAATAACCACACCTTCAGAATTAACCATTCTGGTCCCAACACCTTCTTCGCTTCCCTTCATAAGAAGAACCCTTCTCCTTCACTTTGTGACCAAAGCAAGACTGGAACAACCATTTCTTGGTTTAGGCCAGGATTGTACATATTGATCTCTCGAATCTAAAGTACTCCCGTGCAGTGCATTTGTTTAGGTCTAAATTCGTTTCTCATCAACGCATCTAAATTTACCAAAACCGGCAGAAACAATTTTTACCCCAAAACAACTGGTGACCACAGTGGGAGATTAATCTCTCGGTTGCAAAATCAGTTTCTCAGGATTCATTCCATTTTTTCTCAATTTTAAAAGGGTGGATCTTAGATCAAATTCAATCATTAACCAGAATTCACTTCAATCACCAATCCCAACTTGCCGCTTCATGATGCATCCCGGCTATCCCAAGCACTTCCAAAGCCGCCAATGCTCGAAATCCAATCACCATGGAAGAGTATGGCAAACCATCTGTGGAAAAAGCCAGCAAACATTCGATCGGAGAGCGCCAGAGATGACACAAAAAATGTTGAATCCTTGTCTGAGGTTTGTGCCTCCGCCAACGACGATGCAGACAGAATATTTGGATGTATCGAACGAGAGCAAAAGGGAATGGCCAACACCAATGCACCGTCGCAAGCGCAGTCGACACATCCTATGGCATTACATCCTTTAGCACCAACACCAGCGATACATGAAGCATCCCCTTTGGCGTGACACCTCCTATTACCAGAGCCAGAGCCGCCGCTACTCCTAATATTTCTTCGAGCATGACGCCTCCAATCATTACCAGGGATGCTACCACTTCTTCGTCTAGACGAGAGATTGGAGGAACTAGAGAAAACCAACCTCCCATTACCATTATCGATTTAATGGAGAGACAAGAAGTTCTCGCAAAAGCTCCGATGGACATGGCACAACTCAGAAGGAGTGAAGCAACGAACATCTGAATAATTATGTCAAGAGATTCAGAAATCAAGCGCTAGATTGTCATGATCCAAATGCGACTGAACATAATTTGGCGGAGTTGTGCATTAATGACATGGTACCCGTCTATCGCGCTCTACTGGAGAACTTGCGCTTCCAGACGTTTTCTGAACTTCATGAAGCTGCTAAGCGGCCGGATACAGTAGCGCCAGCCCCGCTAGAAACAACCATGCTTGCTAGGAATGAAGAGCCTCATGATATTCGTGGAAGCATACATCTCACCAACAGGCAATACAACCTTCGGTCTTCAGTAAGCATTTTCACTGAAGCAGCAAGAGGAAAGCCACCGCTTTAGAGATGCAATATCCTGCGCGTCCAAAACCGCCAACTCCAGTACCACATGCGCGATGGCCACAATGAGAAAACCACGTCCAAATTATACCATATCTGGATCAATGGCAACAACATCAATGAGAGACGCTTTCAGAATTTCCTCTAGCATAGAGAGAGTAGTTGAGTTACTGAAGGAAATTGCACCTGGGGACTCGAGAGGTACATAAAGACTCTCCATGTCAGAATCTTCATCATATTTGCACAACCTATTAGTTAAGTCGTTCGTTTGAGGGAACTCCCCTACTCCACAAAGACACGAGCCAAAGATGATAAAGGCAAAAGAGTGTGGCTGGGGACTGCTCAGCACTACCCATCTTAAAGCAACAAAAGCGGAACTACGAGTATGTCCTTTGCCAATGTCTATACCTGAGAGGGTCTCCAACAAGCCGTCTAATCCTGAAGATTATTTGTTGCCGTATGGACAACTCACAAATGTGATGCAATTTCCTGGAGAGAATGTAGCAGTATTTGTTCGCGGGTTCCACACACAAAGCCTAATATACCCAAAGCCCAATCATGCGCGAAGAACATGCCTAGCAGAGACAGAGCTAAGTAATTATCCTTAAACTAAATGTTTTATATCTATTAGGCCTATCAAATAAATTTTAAATATCTTAATGTTGAAACGTGCAAATCCCTTAACACTCACCATAGTGTTGCCAGGCGTACTGCCACAACACGTTTTCCTCTTAGTGTTGAGACGTGCAAATACCTCAACATTCACCATTGTGTTGTCAGGCGTACTGCCTCAACACGTTTTCCTCTTAGTGTTGAGACGTGCAAATCCCTCAACACTCACCATAGTGTTTCCAGGCGTACTGCCTCAACACGTTTTCCTCTTAGTGTTGAGACGTGCAAATCCCTCAACACTGACCATAGTGTTGCCAGGCGTACTGCCTCAACACGTTTTCCTCTTAGTGTTGAGACGTGCAAATCCCTCAACACTCACCATTGTGTTGCCAGGCATGATGCTTCAACACATCTTTCCTCTTAGTGTTGAGACGTGCAAATTCCTCAACACTCACTACTGTGTTGCCAGGTATGCTGCTTCAACACATCTTTCCTTTTAGTGTTGAGACATGCAAATTCCTCAACACTCACTATTGTGTTGCCAGGCATGCTGCTTCAATACATCTTTCCTGTTAGTGTTGAGACGTGCAAATTCCTCAACACTCACCATTATGTTGCCAGGCATGCTGCTTCAACACATCTTTCCTCTTAGTGTTGAGACGTGCAAATTCCTCAACAGTCGCTACTGTGTTGCCACTGCTTCAACACATCTTTCCTCTTAGTGTTGAGACGTGCAAATTCCTGAACACTCACTATTGTGTTGCCAGGCATGCTGCTTCAACACATCTTTCCTCTTAGTGTTGAGACGTGCAAATTCCTCAACACTCACTACTGTGTTGCCAGGCATGCTGCTTCAACACATCTTTCCTCTTAGTGTTGAGACGTGCAAATTCCTCAACACTCACTACTATGTTTCCAGGCATGCTGCTTCAACACATCTTTCCTCTTAGTGTTGAGACATGAAAATTCCTCAACACTCACTACTGTGTTGCCAGGCATGCTGCTTCAACAAATATTTCCTCTTAGTGTTGAGACGTGCAAATTCCTCAAAACTCACTACTGTGTTGCCAGGCATGCTGCTTCAACACATGTTTCCTCTTAGTGTTGAGACGTGCAAATTCCTCAACACTCACTACTATGTTGCCAGGCATGCTGCTTCAACACATCTTTCCTCTTAGAGTTGAGACGTGCAAATTCCTCAACACTCACCATTGTGTTGTCAGGCATGCTGCTTCAACACATATTTCCTCTTAGTGTTGAGACGTGCAAATCCCTCAACACTCACCATAGTGTTTCCAGGCGTACTGCCTCAACACGTTTTCCTCTTAGTGTTGAGACGTGCAAATCCCTCAACACTGACCATAGTGTTGCCAGGCGTACTGCCTCAACACGTTTTCCTCTTAGTGTTGAGACGTGCAAATCCCTCAACACTCACCATTGTGTTGCCAGGCATGATGCTTCAACACATCTTTCCTCTTAGTGTTGAGACGTGCAAATTCCTCAACACTCACTACTGTGTTGCCAGGTATGCTGCTTCAACACATCTTTCCTTTTAGTGTTGAGACATGCAAATTCCTCAACACTCACTATTGTGTTGCCAGGCATGCTGCTTCAATACATCTTTCCTGTTAGTTGATGAGTGCCAAATATTGTATATATTTTATCCCTTTTTGTTGGCATTAACTCATCTTTTATGCATTAATTCTACATTTTATCCCATATTCTGTATTTTCATTGTTTTCAAGAATAAATATTTTTCTTACTTAATTTTGCATTTTTAGGTAATAAATAAAGTCTGGATGACTTGCGGAGCGGAAAAGAGCAGAAAAGTAGTGAAAAGCCGGGAGAAATCACGCAAGGAAGCCGCGAAGAATGGTGCGCACAACCTCATTTTCTACACACAAAAACGCCTCCGTTCTCAGCCATCAGATCAGTTCTCAGAAGCATCCGATGGTCGCTCCTTCATAGAGCATCAAAATCTGAAGTCTCTGCCAAGCACCACAGCGCTGAAATTCCAAGCCTTCAGATTAGATGGTAGTTGAATCCAACGGTCGATCCCTTGCTGTTCATCAAATCCCGATACTTCCGCTTAACACTACAACACCTAACCCCATCTAGAGCCGTTAACTTCTTTGTATCAAAAATATCTGACGGTCGCTACCAACCTCTTCAGGAGGAACCACCCGATCCACCTACCAGCTTCACATCCCACGGCCCATCTCACAAAACATCACCTCTTGATGGACCCGCCTCACACCAGAACATCCCATACCCTAAAACTATCGAACCAACCTCATTCTTCCTCTTCCCTTCTCTTTCTTTTCCTTCTCCTTCACCCGACAGTTGCAGAGAGCTGCAACTGCAACTCCTGCCTCCACCGTACCAGCCTTCACTTCACCTCCATTTCCACTGCCACCACCACCTTCCCAAAACCGACCGCCTCGACCATAACCTCAACTTCTCTCTTCCTCGGTTATAGCTTCTCCATCAAACGCTAAAACCTAGAAAGACAGAACTAGGGTTCCATTAGAAGACAACATTGAGGCGTGTTTCAAGAGCGCATATGCAAGTGGAAGCATGGGTATGAGCTTAATCGCAGAGGGGACAACGAAATCAGAAGAGTATGGTAATTTTCTCCCAAGTATGAAAACCCTAATTTTCTTTATAATTTATGGTTTTTCTAGAAAACCCCAATTGATGTAATAGAACTGCTTAGGAGAGGATGAGAGTAGGGTTATGGGAAAAATTAGACCCAGAACACTAGAAAAACAGTAAACCTAATTGTACTGTTTTATTTTGGGATTTTGGGAAAATGGGTGATAACCCTAATTTGATGTATTGGGTATAAAAGGGAATTGTGGGTGTTGTTGTAAAGTCATGCTGGACTAGCCAGTGTCCAGAACTTTCAAGTTCTGTTAAATTTTAATTTCAGTTCAATTTTAGTTCACTTTTCAATTTCAGTTCATGTTCTGTTTGGTGTGATGTTTGTGCCTTTAATTTCAGTTGTTTCATGTTCTTGTGATGTACTGTGTTTCAATTCATTGTCAAGAAGTGATGGTATGCTAGGTTAGAGCTTTCAGTACACTGTTTTGATTGAGCAGTGGGGAGAAACTAGTGCTCACTAGTGACAATGAGCAAGCTAGTTTTCTTCCCACTCCATTTGTATGCTTAACTCTATTGCATTGTTGTGATTGAGCAATGGGAGGAATTAGTGCTCATAGCAAGCTAATTCTCCTCCCATTCCTTAGGTATGCCTAGAGCCACTGCTACTACTTGCATTGTTATCACTGTTAGTTTCACCATCTTCCCTGCCTTAGGCTAATTGCCTTTGTGTCACTTTCACTTTGTTCCATTTTGTTCACTGTTTTGTTACTCATTACCTTGTTTACACTGTTTTCTTCACTGCCTTGTGCTGCTGCTACTTGTTTTCTTGTTGCTTTTGTTTGCTATTTTCTCCTGCTGTGCATTTTCTTCACTGCCTTGTGCTGCTGCTACTTGTTATTCCTTGCTACTGCTTCCCCTACTGCTGCTTTCTTTGCACTGCTGCTGCTGTTGCTGCAGCTGCCTTTTCCTCCCTTCTCCTGCATCTGAGTTTCTGCAGCTGTTGCTGCCACTCCACTTCCCTTGCAGCTGCCCTGCTACCACTGCTGTTGCTGCTTCCTCCCCAAAGCTCACTTCAAAAGCTGAGCCCAATTCAGTTCATTGAAACCAAAAGTTTAAAGCCCAAGGCCCAGTGCAATTCCAAAGGTACAAAGCCCAAGGTTTAGTTCACATAGGCCCAGAAATAGGTTCAGAACAAGAAAAGGCCTAGCTCCCAAAAGCCTCTGAGGCCCAGTTCAGCCCAAGCCTAAGTTTAAGGCCAAAGCCTAGTGTACTGATAGGCTAAAGCTAAAGCCCAATTCATTCCCAAAGAACTCAAAGGCCCAAAGCACAATCATAACCCATTGGTTACCAAAATCCATTGGTACCCAAAGCCCAACAATAGCAATTTAGGAACCCAATTAGCTAGAAAACTACAAAACACACCCAATCTCTGTGGATCGACCCGTACTTGCACGAGCTACAACCGACGACCGTGCACTTGCGGTATTACTGTAGGCCCGCGTTTTTATTGCGCTTAATTTTATACATATCTCCGGACCCACCAAGTTTTTGGCCGGGGATAATTTTTAGACCTTTTAGAAGCCTACCATTAGTGTTGAGACGTGCAAATTCCTCAACACTCACCATTATGTTGCCAGGCATACTGCTTCAACACATCTTTCCTCTTAGTGTTGAGACGTGCAAATTCCTCAACAGTCGCTACTGTGTTGCCACTGCTTCAACACATCTTTCCTCTTAGTGTTGAGACGTGCAAATTCCTGAACACTCACTATTGTGTTTCCAGGCATGCTGCTTCAACACATCTTTCCTCTTAGTGTTGAGACGTGCAAATCCCTCAACACTCACTATTGTGTTGCCAGGCATGCTGCTTCAACACATATTTCCTCTTATTGTTGAGACGTGCAAATTCCTCAAGACTCACTATTCTGTTGCCAGGCATGCTGCTTCAACACATCCTTCCTCTTAGTGTTAAGACGTGAAAATTCCTCAACACTCACTATTGTGTTGTCAGGTATACTGCCTCAACATATCCTCACCTTAGTGTTGAGACGAAGCAATTCCTCAAAACTTACCACTGTGTTGTCAGGCATCACTGCCCCAACACATATTCATATTAGTGTTGAGGCACGCAATATCCTCATCACTCACTCGTATTGTCAGGCGTCACTGCCTCAACACTGCATAGTGTTGGCGGCTCCACCACCTCAATACTCATCCTTGTATTCAAGGATCAACTTACTTATTACTCATCCGTCGAGGCTCCACTACTTAAATACGTCATTTTAGTGTTCTCGGCATCAACGTACCATAAGGGTGATTGCTAATTGCCACGACATTTAATTAAACATATCCTGCTAAAAAGCCGAGCCAGCCTCTATCCTGGTAATGTACTCCAAGCTTCTATCTTGAATTTCTTTGACTGTCACCATCTAATGGTTACCCCACAATAGCGTCGCTATTACGTGCTAAGCAGGGGACTTAGTATTGATGGTGGTTTTCAGTTCAGGGCTAAAAATGTAAAACGCTATATTTAATGCGTCGTCTGCAAAAGGATTGAGCCATTTAAAAGCAATGAGTGCCCGATCCTCTCTACTCACACATGTACTGAGCAATTCAGTATATTTTCAGAATGGCGCATGTAGCAACAATCCCAAACATTCTGTAAACTATCGCCTACATTATTCATTAGTATATGATTTATTAAGTATCTTCCTATGCTATGTTCCCCAGCTGAATCCTTAGTATTGGTATGACATGACAATTAGTGTTTACTCGCATCTGAGTAAAATGAATTTCCCGAAGTATCAAGGTTAAGGTCTGCATAAAAGTACTCAGTCGGAAAGCATGCTGCTCTCTGGCAATAAATCTATAAACTCTGTGTCAACACGCAGAGTTCAATCAATTTTGTGATTATTCACAAGATTCAAACACCAATCTAATTAATTTGCAAAAATTCGGTTTTTGCGCCCTGAGCAGTATATCAGACCCTGCTGGTCGAAACTAAACCTAGGAAAACTAAGCAATTGATCCGACATGGATTAGTAGTTGCAAAGTCCTACCCAAAGTCTGAAACCAATGAATAAAAGAGGAGCCGCGAAAAATTGGAGCAGCAACAAAGGGAGGTGTGGCCGTGCCATAGGTCAGCCGGCGCCAACTGCATATGGCCACGCCCCCATGCTGCTTGCCGACCCTCCTCTTTCCCATCGACCAATCAGGTCGCTCTAAATCCGCCACATGCACATGAGATGTGGTCGGGTGCATACTTGCCGATCCTCTTTCCCATCGACCAATCAGGTCGCTTTAAATCCGCCACGCGCACTAGAAAATGTGGATATGCCCTATGTTTGGCCGGCCCTTTTCTATTGACCAATCGGGTTGCTCTAAGCTTGCCATAGTATTAAAATAGGCAAATTGCACCGGATGCTCACAATGCCAATTAGCTTGCCAAACCGTGCCAACATGCTAATGGCATGCTAAACATGCCATTCCGCGCCAACATGCTACAACAGCATGCCAAACGTGCCATTCCACCACAAACGACGCGCTTACGTGCTAACTCACTTTTGTTCGTGGCCAAACGCCATAACAGAGTCCAGTCAGGGCATCCCAACTAGAACACGATTTTTCTTTAGTGGCATTAGTTGAAACCCTAATTTTGGTTTTGGCTCAAATTACGCCACTTTGGCCCACAACATGCCGCAAGCCTTGCGGGGCCCAGGAAACCCTAAAAGTAGCGCCATGTTATGATCACTCGTGGCCATCCTTGCGCCTGTGGTCATTCCCATGTTATGGCCCTTCCATAATTCCTTTGATGCGGCCATGGCACTATTTGCACAAAGAATGTCACCGTGCCGCGGCCACATGCCACACGCGCTAATTAGGGTTTTGGTATGCATCTCAGCCGTCCAAATTCGCCACAGAATTGACCGGCCCATACTAAGTCTCAGGTTCACACGCCATTTTCATGCAGCAAGTTCCATGGCTTGACTTGCCGTAACATGATCATCCGCCACCTAGCTGGCGCACGATTGATCAGAATAATTAAGTCTTGCACACAAGACCCACTTAGCAATCTGCTACACATTTTCCACGAAAATACTCGAGACATCAAACATGTCACAAACTGGGGGATGCTCATCAGGGTATTGGTCTGGCGGTTTACAGCGTGCGGCGTGCAACACGCTCATTATAAGAAAGTGTCAGGAAAGCGTGCAATTAGTGGAATCAAGAAGTAGTGGGTGTAAACTTACTCGTTTCCTTCATAATGGGGACGTGGTTTCTAGCATTTACACATTGCCCCACTTCTCCTTCACTCAATTACTCCCACTTCCTATGAGATCAGGGTGCATTCAAACTATGACTTGTATAAATAGGTTTCTACCTATTTCAACCAAAAACAACAAGAGTTTTGGTTAACAAAAACACAAGTATCCAGAAAAACACCAAAGAACTGATAGCTTACATTCCACAAGACAGTTCCAAATTCTGATACAAGTCATAAAATAGTCACACCTTCAGAATTAACCATTCTGGTCTCAACACCTTCTTCACTTCCCTACCTAAGACCAACCCTTTTCCTTCACTTTGTGACTCAGGCAAGACTGGAACGACCATTTCTTGGTTTAGGCCAGGATAGTACAGATTGATCTCTCGAATCTAAAGTACTCCCGTGCTGTGCATTTGTTTAGGTATGAATTCGTTTCTCAACAACGCACCCAAATTTACCAAAACCGGCAGAAACAGTTTTTACCCCAAAACAGTAATCGATCCTTGTAATTGGTGTAACTGGTCCTAGTAATTGGTGTAACCGATCCTAGTGACTGGTGTGACCAATCACAAGCAATACCATGTATATATGGTAACCTGTCCTGGTAATTGATGTAACCGGTCATAGTAACTTGTGTGACCGATCACAAGTGTTCCATATTAAGGTATAACCGATCCTAGTTATTGGTAGAACCGATTGAACCCATGGATGCGATTTGATATTTTATCAATCACATAGTTGTCTTGGAATAAAGATGAACCAATTCTAAACTTGTTTGGAAGTGTGGTATAATCGATTCCAAGATTGGAAATATGAAAGATGATTTACAAAGAAAAGATGTCAACATACTTTGAACACGAACAATAATTCTTATCTTTTATTGTTCAAAGATATTCCTTAATTACTCAAGGAGATCCTGTTCTGAAATAAATTGAGAATCTTTTAATTAAGGTTGTTAGTTTTATATGCTTTAATTACCAGCAATTAAATGCATATCTCTAGAGAATAAAAATTAGTAATGTGCATTTACTAATCAGAGATTCTCTATTGAGAGATTTCGGAAAATATTGGACAAAGCATTTCCTGGAATTATGAAAACCGAATGGGCATTTATTGCATATCTTGAGAATACTTTCGGTTTTGGAAATTCCTTGGTGTCCAAATATCCTTGGTCTATAAATACCTAAGTTTGCATTTTTAGCAAACTATCCTAAGAGCCAGGCAAACTTCATCTTTTTTTTTTGTTTCTGGTGGATCCGTCTATCAGGAAAGGAAAGTATCCTAATTAGGTGAAATCTCTTACGACCGCTCGTTTAAAGAATCCCGTGGTATCAAGAAGCTCTACGAGTACCGTTGGTGGGAAACTAGATAATTGTAGTGTTATTATTTTTCGATTGATTTGATTGACTAACGGTTGTTGAAACTTTGATTGCACCTAGTTTGTTTATTTTTGAGAATCTTCTCTTCTGATATAAGATTCACTCAAACTAGATCGAAATATCGACGTGATCTTTAGAACTTTTTGTAAATCTAAAGACATCTTGTGATAATCCATTATTAATAGACTCTGTTCTGTGCATGATTGATCACAAGGGATTCAAGTGGTGTTGTGCAGGTTTTAATTGAAGATTAAAGAAGACTTGAAGACGAATAAGATTTCTTATTGATTTCTCATATCTTTGTATAGCACAAACCTTGATCGGCTGGGATCTAAATAGAATCGGATTTATTCAATTGATTAGTTGTGTGAGATCGGTAACGCCTAACAGTTCTCTTGAGATTTATTTTGATTGTAACAAATCCGAATCTTATTAATTAGGTAATAGAGATTGGAATTATCTAACCAGGCAAAGGAGTTTATTAGTTTAAACGGAAGAGCCTTTGCATATGACTTGAGATATCTTATCTTAAAGAATCAATAGAGTTGTTACCAAACAGATTTGTTGTTCCTTTACTATTTGGAATACGATCCAAAGGAATTGTTCCAGTGCGTGCACTCATCGGAGTCGGAAGCACAGGGATACTGAAGAAACTAAGTGAACTAGGGGTAGTTTCTTGGTCTCAACTATACGAAGTTGGTTTAAATTTTGTATAGCGGCTTAATTCTAAGAGTATTCAATTATGGAATTGGTCCCGGGGTTTTTTTGTATTTGCAGTTTCGTTGTTAACAAAATCTTGCTGTGTCATTTACTTTTCCTTTCCGCAATTATAATTGTTGTTATTATAATTTAAAGTAAATTACGCAAACGTTAACTCCGCTTTACTTGATAGTGATCCTATATAGTTTGTTTAAGTCTGAACCTATTATCAAGTAATCACACTTTAGTAGTCGTATTGTCCCGATCTCGTATCCATAGTGAAAATGTGGGGGTCGGACAACCTCACCCAATATTACGTTTAGGCAATATGTATGGACAAACTCCAATATAATTCCAAGAGAATCAACTAGACAGCCAGACTCAATCAATGGAAATATATCCAAGAGTTGTATCTCTATTCACAATGTAATCAGCAAATCAAGCAGATAGAAATCCGCGAGCCTGATTATTATGCGAAACAACTTGAACGGTACCAAATACCAATGTTCAAGTTTCAATCAATTTATATCAACAACCAAAGGTTGGATTATCTAATTGATTGAGTTACGCACAACCTATGATATTTCAATTATATAGAAAATATAACGCAGAAAAGAAATAACACAGACACCAGAAATTTTGTTAAAGAGGAAACCGCAAATGCAGAAAAACCCCGGGGCCTAGTCCAGATTTGAACACCACACTGTATTAAACCTCTACAAACACTACCCTACTCCAAGTTAACTTTGTACTGGAATTTAGTTGAGACCTAACCAATATCACACTGATCAAGGTACAGTCGCGTTCCTTACGTCTCTGAATTCCAGCAGGACTTTAGGCACTTAATTCCCCTAGATGATCTCACCCACAACTAAGAGTTGCTACGACTCAAAGTCGAAGACTTGATAAACCAATCTGTCTCACACAGAAAAGTCTATTGAATAGATAAATCTGTCTCCCACAGAAATACCTAGAATTTGTTTTTCCGTCTTTTGATAAATCAAGGTGAGCAGGAACCAATTGATACAACGGATTTATATTCCCGAAGAACAGCCTAGTAATATCAATCACCTCACAATAATCTTAATTGTATGGTAGCGAAACAAGATATTGTGGAATCACAAGAAGATAGTACTCAAGCAAATCTTAAAGAAGATAGTACTCAATACGATAGAAAATAGCAAGATCAGAACACACAACTACAGAGAAAATATTTGGGTCTGGCTTCAGAATCCCAGTGACGTCTTGAAGTCGTTAACCTATAATGGTTTTAGAAAAACCTAGGTTAAGGGAGAATCGACTCTAGTCACAACTAGTATCACAGTGGAGGTGTGGGGATTAGGTTTCCCAGTTGCTAGAGTTCTCCCTTATATAGTCTTCAAATCATGGTTTCCAATCAATGTTACCTTGGTAACAAAGCATTCAATATTCACCGTTAGATGAAAACCTGATTAGACTCAAGCTAATATCTTTAAACCGTCAGATCGAACTTAGCTTGTTACACACAAATGAAAAGTGACTTCATTTAGATACGGTTAACTGTACCTAAACGTGTACACTTTGTTGGCTCAACAATAGTTAACCGAAGTTAGCCATATGAACATTTTCATATCAACCTTGTTTATCTTAACACAACTAGTTCAAATGACTCAAATGAAACTAGTTCTAGAGTTGTTCAATTGTTTATCTTCTCATAGAAGTATACAAGACACAATTGAAGCAAAATCGATTTTGATTCACTCGAATCAATTCATGAACATAATAGCCACGATTTGCAAAAGATTGCATTCCTTATTATATAAATGTATTAGTTCATGAACCAACCGATTTTAGAACATAACCTACTCAAGTATGCAAATGGGTACGCATACCTAAGTGGCCAGACTTAGTTTGGGTTCTCCAGTGTGCGAACGGGTACGCATACCTTCCAAACTCAGTTGAGTTTCCGGACATGAACTTACGCCAGTACGTATACGGGTATGCATACTAAGTTCCCGGACTTTCATTAAATCAACCAGTACACATCCGAGTATGCATACCATGGTTCTCGGACTTGGAATAACTTGCAACAGTTAGCATACAAGTACGCATACTGTGTTATATCCAGTCATGATTAATTGTTCTAAACTCCCAATTCATTCATTGAAACATTCTTGGAAGACGACAATAGCTGTCTCACACAAACTATTAGCTTCTAAGAAATTTTCAAGTGATCGATAGACCAATACGAAACATTCCGAGTCTACATCAAATGACTGTCTCACACAAATCATGTAAGATGTTACTAGATGATTTTCACATGATCCTCTTTTTACTTTCGTCAAGAAAATAAGATGAACTTGGTTAAAGAGAAAGCTTACCAACAGATAGTTCGAGAAATATGTAAGCGAGTTAAACTCAGCTCGAAATATCAAATGTGTATAATCGAAGTCTATATAGCTATACGACTTTGTCTCAAATAGAAGATAGAGTAGATAGAATTTTGAGTGATAGATGAGTTCAAATCTCCACATACCTTTTGTTGATGAGGTTCCACAAGCTCCCCTTAGTAGTTCTTCGTCTTCAATCGATGAACATCGTGAAGTCTAATGCTCAATTACACTTTCTATCCTAATCCGAGACTTAGCTATAAGTAGACTAGAAATCAAGACTTATAGTTTTGGCAACTAAACTTGACAAACAAACTTGAGATAGCAACACTTGCGAGTTCGACCGAGCAGTGCTCTAACACATAGAAAATCACATAAAGTGTGAATACCAATTTGTCGCATTGCCTCGACTTTGTCCATAGACAATCACTTTCGGTAAGAGGACTTATGGGTGGATAATTTAAAGATTGTGGTGTATTTGGGTACCCTCGTCTTTTCAATTGGTATCAGAGCAGGAAAAGACGAAAATATCTAACAATCTATGTTTGGTGCGATCCAACCTATAAGAATTGAATCTAATGAATGATTCAGTTAACATAGTATCAGGATTTGACTACTTCAAAGACTCGCGGTGGAAGATATAAATGAAGTATATGATACTCATGTTCCTAAATTTGTTAGGAATTGAGATTATGCCTATGTATGTCTTGGTTGACCAACACTATTCCTCAGATATCATAAAATTGTATCTCATGGTATTGTTTACTAACAAGTTTAGTAACAATGATATAATACTCTATGTGACATGATGTATCTTGAAAATGCATAAGATTCCACGTAAGATTTTTGTATGTACGAACCATGACTATCTTGCTTTTGAAAAATCTGGTATCTTAAATATATTTTGGATTGGCTACTCAAATATATATATGTACATTTTTAGATCGAAGACTGTCAATGTTTCGCTGATTAGGATGCGGTTTTGGAATCTTTGTAATCTTACGAAGAATGATCTTTCAGTTAATAATCATATTAACAATGGATTGCTTCATACACCCCACAATTGTTTTATTGAAGCAAGTGATCTTTTAAAATTTTATTGGATCTGTGATTCTAAAGATATTTTTCGCAAATATCTTGTTACGTCCAAAATTGTTTTTGTATACTCTGTTGGAAAATTGTTAAGTGAATTTTGTAAAGACATTATCCAGTTTTGGTATTCACAGAGTATACAAATTTTTGGACATGAATATAGAATTGATCCATAATATAGATCCGATCCAAGAAAAATCGGTTTTCCAAAATAAATACCTAATTACAAAATCGGATTTGTTTCCCCATAAATCATGGTTTCCGATTTTGGAAGGATTTCCTAAAACTAGTTATTCCGGTTTTTGATATCTTCACTCCTTATAAAAGAAGATTATTTTGTATTATTTTTACAAACATCCTGGGAGAGATTGTCTGGAACCGAAACTAGGGTTTTCCATACATCTTCGGTTGTTGAAAATATGGGAAAAAGGAAAACCAGAGAAGAAACTGAAACTGATAAACTGGATTTGAATCCGTTTATTCCTGCTGGTGATATTGAGAAAATCAAGTATCCCCACTTGATCAAAGACAAACATAACTTACAATCTTTATGGATAGTACATGTTTTGAAATATATCAAGCTTTAAAAGGAGTAAACTTCACTGCTGAGAAGAGGTTCGATTCAGATGTTTCAGAAAGAAAATATGTGAAGTTTGTTCAAGACCGAAACTGATGAAATATGTTTGGGTTTAAAAAATATTCACCTGATATAGTAAGAATCTTTTATGCTAACATTCACAATTTTGATCATGAGAATCTTACTTTTAGCACTCTTGTTGGATATACTTTTTCACCATGTCGACAGAAAGATGATATCAAATATCATCAATTACAAAGTCAAGGGAAATCATATGATTACTGGTTTTGAAATTGAGCACGATAACATTTCAAAACGTATCACTGGAAAATCTGTTGGCTGGAAAAAAGGAAGAATGCTAACCAAAGAAATACCCTTCTACTTAAGGGTTTTCGGTAAACTTGCTATAGAAACTCTTTTTGCTTGTACAAGAGATACATCACAATGGGCCAAGGAATTTGTTGAGTTTGTATACTTCCTTCTTGAAGGTAATAAGCAAATTGATATATGTGGAATGATTATTAATGAAATTATCAAGATCTTCGTATCTATCAATGCCACAAAGCCCCAGAGAAATCTTGGATATCCCTGTCTCATCACCAGCTTGTGTGAACACACAATGGGGAATAATTTTGGAGATGAGAAAGTCACTAAAACTGTCTCTCAGGGAATTATCAAGCAAATGAGTAAAACTCGAAAAGAAAGAGGAACTATTGTCTCAACTGCTCAAATCTATAGCAATGAAGATCTCTTGTTTCATATTTTACGTCTTGGAAGACAATTAAACTGCGTTCGGAAACAGTTAGCCTTTGCCGCTCGAAATGATCCAGAAACTCATAAATGAATCATAAAGATCAATGATGAGTTCTTAAAAGGAGAAAAAGACCAAGACTCTGAATAAGAATCTGATGAGCGGCTGACAAATGAGGAATAATATACTCTTATTTTCAAGAAAATAAACATCAATTTTGATTTATTTCGATTATTGTATATGGTGTATTTTTGAATAAAACTATCAGTTATTTATGAATAAAATTATTATTCTATAACTTGTGATAGTTACCGATTACATAACATGTGCTTGAATGTCTATATTTTTGTAGGATCAGAATTTCGGGACAACGATACGCTGGCGAAATTCCTAACAACACATTACAAAAATGTCGCAGAGCACTTTGAGAAACGATACAATAGGTGATATTAGCTTAAACATAAGAAAAATGTAATAACTTTGTGAAGATTGGAAGATCTGCGAAGTTAACATTTGTAAGCTTGCGATATCATCGCAAGCCAGATCCGAAATTAGGGGAAATCTTAGATGTATATGAGTTGTCATCCACTAGGTAGCATCCTATATAAAGAGAAAGGTAGGAGAGAGAAAAGTAACTTGTATTATTATTATCTTCTTATTCTTACCCAAAAATAAGAGAGAGGGAGAGAGCTCCAAATACTCATTAATGGAGTCTCAATGTAATTCATATGTAATTCAATGATCATAGTGAAACCTAACCCCGTGGATGTAGATCAAATTGATCGAACCACGTAAATCTTGTGTCTTATTTTCAATTTTCATTATCTTTATCTTTATTTTTATATCAAATAAGTTTAGATCTAGAAATTATAGTCATGATAATACAAGGGGTGTGTTGTAGGATTTCCTGCAACTACATTTTTGGCACTAGAAACACTACCTGCTTGTGAGATTGGAGAAGATTCAAAGAAATTAGCAATTGTTGGTGATAAACTCAACTGGATCTGTGAGCTACAATGGAAAATATGGAAGTTTTGGACAAGATTTGGAAGAACAGAAGAAGAGTTGAAGAAATATCCAAGAAATCTAACCAAGCTACATCAGCAATTCATCCACAAGAGGACAAAATCTCTCTTCCTTTCTTTAATTTTTATGTTCAGAAATCCAGATCTGGGAGTTTTTCAACAAAATTTTTGAGAAAATTTTCAAAAATCCATCACCTATTTTCATCAAAACATTGGTTTTCTCCGAAATATACAACCTAATACAAGTTTTCTTTAGAGATTTAAAACTAACGAAACTTGCTTTACAAACCCATTTGATTACTTTCAAAATCATTGAGTATAACAAATTTCAGCTGATTTAGGAGATTAAGCACTATGCGAAACTGATCACCTTTGATTTAGAAAAGTTAGCTTAAACTTGTGTATGTTTCACCCGTTTGATTTGTTAGATTGCAGTGAACAAAGGCAAATAAGAACCTGGTTAATCTGTGAGAAGAAGAATGCGAAAAAATAAGGTATAAGAGGCAGTGACATCAGGGAATAAGATGCAGTCACATCACGCGAAGAAGAAAAGAGATTACAAATTTATGGACATCAACAACTTAGGCGAAGATGATATAGTCGTGGGATAGAATCAATTATATTACAAGCATAAAAGAGGCCAACACAACTATGCGAATAAATGGACATCCAAAGAAGTGGAAAGGAAGGGCTAACATGCGAAAGCACATGCGTCAAAATAACCGGAAGGCTTGAACAGTTTGTGCGAAGAGCTATTTTACCTAACGATCGTGTTTATTTGTTGTTTGCATCTTGTAAAAGGAAGTTATCGTGAAACAATAAACAATATTGGAGCGAAATCAATTAACTACAAGGAAGTAAATAACGTGGAGAAGAAAGAAGAAAAGATGAAAGAAAGGAAAAAAGGCTTACAGATGCAGCTCAGTTCGAAAAAATTCCAATCCCTGCGAAGTTTATAGTTCATGCGAAATTAATAGATCCTGCGCACAAGAACTAAGGGAGAACTTGAAGGAAAAGTGAAGACCAAACAAAGATACAGCTAAGGGAGGAAGAGCAAACTACAAAGGCGCGAAGGAATCATTGTCAATTAGCAGGTCAAGAAACTTCTCATGTGTGAAGTCAGAAACGAAGGAGAAATCATTACAGCTTAACAATACAAAGAAGAAGAACAGGAAAGAAATCAATCTTGAGATTACAGCATCAGAAGTTAGGAGGATTCGTGCAACTCACTATCACCAGCAGCAAAAGAACAAACATTAATGAAGAAAAGCTTCAGAGTTGAGATGAATGGAGGAGCAGCACATGAGGAGATAAAATGACAGTTCCATGTGAAGAAAAGTTTGCGAAGTTACGTTCCATCAGCAACTCAGGAGAAGAATACGTTGGAAGATCAATTATCAAATAGGGAGACCAAGGAGACTACGTGCAACTCAAGACAATTAGAGTCATGCGAAAGAATCACATTCTACTTATCACGCAAAAGCATACAGTACCCAGATTAAGCAATTTACTGATCAGACGACAATGAAAGCATTACGTCTTACAAAAATTCGCTGAGGACAACACTCAGTGGAGAAAACCAAAACTAAATATCATCATTTCAGGTTGCTTGCGATTCAAACATAAGATGAAGGAAAAGACGAAAACTTAACAACTCAAACAACAGTGCCAAAGACGATGATATCAAGTATATATATATTAAAAAAAAAAGGTCGACCATGTAGCAGGAAATCTCAACTCAACAGGGAAAGCACGACATATTATAAGGCTGCAGTATACAAACTCAACAGCTCCAACAGCATCAACTTGACAACCTCAGCTAGAGAAATTCATAACCATCTCATAGGAATCAGAAAAGTATAGAATCGAATCGAGAAGGAGACCAGAGTACCAACTTATCATCGCATAAAGACGCAGACGATGTCAAAGATATAAAGCTTCAAAGTCGCATAGGTTATGACAGACCGAAAGCTTCAAAGTATCTTAAGAAGGGAAACATCGAGCCTAACAGACTTTACAAATCAAAGATATAATGAGAAGTTCAATGGGAGAATAAAGAAGCCTACAATGGCACCATTAACAACGAGAAGGAAAGAATACATTTTAATAAGGATGCGTTAAACTTCGCCTGGAAATAAAATTTTGTAAAAATGCATTAGTATTCGCATGCAAGACACAATGTAAAATAACAAGGCAAGTGAATACCAACAACATAAAGGCAATGATAGCATAACAGAAAGAAAGACCAAATGACAGAGCAGCAAAGAAAAAGACGCATAGAAGAAAAAGAATGGTGGACAGTTCACGGCGAATTTAACGCATAGAAGAGGAATGCGTTAACGCGAATTTCGCAAAGAATAAGCTTGCACAATTGGTCACGAGGCATGAATGCAAGCAGCAAGTCGCGAGATCAATTCTTGCTTCTCGCATGATTATTTTTGTTACGCGAAATTTATACAGAATTCTCGCATGATTATTTTTGTTACGCGAAATTTATACAGAATTGTCTCTCACACAGTTGGAATTTGATTACTTCGCAAGAACTCTGATTATTTCGCAAGAGAGGCTTAGCATAGTTGGTATGGTGTGAGAATATGCAACTAGCAGGTCACGGGTTCAATTCTTGCCTCTCGCATTTATTTTTGCTAAGCCACATTTATACTTCATGCAACGTATTTTTCGTTCGAGATTGACAACAACAGCGAATCACATAAAAGCTAAGTACCACTTTCCTTGAACATATTACTTTTACAGAAAATAAAAGATTTTTGATTTGATTTACAAAAAGCGATTCAATCGCACGATTACAAAGATTTCAAGATTTCAAAGATTATAAAGATTACTAAGATTTCAAGATTACAAAGACTTCAAAATTACAGAGATTTCGAGATTTCAAAATTACAGAAAACTGAGAAAATTCAATTTATATGTTTCTCTAGAATATTTCTTTTGCAGAGAATAAAAAGATTTTTGATTTGATTTACAAAACGCGATAGAATCGCAGAATTACAAAGATTTCACAACTACAAAGATTTCATAGTTACCATGTATTAGAATTTCTCTTGAATATTTATTTTGATTCAAATGATATGATATTATGAGAATGAAAGAATGAATGAAAGAGATGACAGAAATGAAAGAATTAATGAAAGAGGTGACAGAAATGAAAAGATGAATGAGAGAATAAAGAAACGCGAACATTTTGCAGAAACAAAGAGACGCGAAAATTTCGCAGAAACGCGAATAAAATTTCGTAGATAGGGGCGAACATTTATGGCGTACACCCTAGTTCGCGAATACAATTTCGCAAGAGGCAAATGTAAGACCTAAAGTACGTCATATAAGGGGGTACCTGTTGCATGGCTCAGGGAAAGGCTACACCGCCCCCGGAACCTGAGTCATGGAGATTTGGGGTCAATAAAGCCCATCCGGGAGAGGCACCTTGGATTCTCAGCTTAAGCATATGACTTAGGTTAGGCGACTAAGGTAATAAGGACTCTCTCAAGGAGTGCGGAATCTGATCAAGGCACCGAGGTACACGGTTGAGTCAAGAGTGCCAGGGGCGTCTGGAGCGTACCTTGCCATTCTTGACAAGTCTTGGCTTATACTGCACTCGGCCCGAAGAAAACCCCACTTAGGGTGCAGTCTCGTAACCATAAGCCCTATAGGTAAAAGGGATAAGAGGCTGCGAAAACAACTGGTTGTTGTTAAGACCGGATGGGAGGAGCTAACCTTGTATGGTAGAAGTACGCCTCCTTGAAGGGGCAACCAGGGGGGAGATAAGAGTGGCAACCTCCATTAGGGAGCTGATAAGTGTCTTAAGACGCAAATGTCATGAGGCTTTTTACTCGCAAGGGTATTAAGGCTTGTCATATTTGTGCGACAATCCTGAAGAGGCAATAATACTAGAGAAAAAGATAAGACGAGATCAATGGGTCAGTACATGAAAGTGTAAGGACGTCCTGCGATTTCGTCGCAAGACGGCAATGTCACGGGGCTTTATTTTCGCAAGAATATTTAGGCCTGTCATATTGTGGCAACAATCCTGAAGAGGCAATAATACAAAATAAAAAGTTAAGGCAAGATCAATGGGTTTTTGCATGAAAGTGCAAAGACGTCTTGCGATTTTGTCGCAATGACAAGAGGTGGCAAAATAAGACCTTTAACTAGGAAGGAAAAATAAGACCACATGAGAAAATGAGTAAGCAAGTAAGCATGCGAGAATGACTAAATGTAAGCAAACAAGCTTGCGAATATATATATGGAAATGAAACTGAGGCAGTGAAAATGCCGCAGACTTGATACTATGATCATACTGTTATGAGATACTAATAGTGCAGGAAAGAGGAAAGATGAAACACAAATAAGAACTTGTGAGGAACAATAACTACACGAAGAGGAATACATACACTAAAGAAAAAGCCAGAGAAATGGAGAATGGAGGCAATTTAAAGCTACATCAATTTTAGCGTGCAAAATGAGCTAAGTAACACAAACATTAGCTATACATTGCAATAGATAAACATTCTCATCATACAAGCATCATACTCGCATCATAAAAGCATTGCATAAGCATTTCATGGCATAAACATCGCATACACATTTCGTAACATAATCATCACATAAGCATTATATTCGCATAAGTACTTTACAAAACTGTACGGAATAATATTGCAGAATTTCGCAATAATATCGCAGAATTTAGCATAATTATTCAGAATTTCACTGGATTATTCAGAATTTCGCAAGATTATTCAGAACTTCGTAGAATGATACAGAACTTCGTAGAATGATTCGAAATTTCATAGAATGTGTCAGAATTTCGCAGAATGTGATTATTTCGAATGATGTGATTATCTCGCTCAATTATTTCACACAATTATAAGCAACTTGAAGAGATTATACTATTGCATGAGCACAAAACATGAGACAGAGGCAAGATAAGAATGAAGAAACAATTCGCACATTCAACATTTTCTCAAGGATTCTACCCTCATAGATAAAGAACAGAGGAAACTATGGATTACCAAGAAAACATTTTATGTTCTTTATATTCTCGGCAAGAATCACCAAAAATGGAGTAATAATCTCGCATGAATAGAGGCAATACTTATTATTCTCATTCAAGGACGGATACTTCTTATATTTCGAGGAATGAATACTTCTTATATTTCTCAAAGGATACTTCATACTTCATACTTCTTATATATTTTGAGGATTGAGTACTTCTTATACTTCTTCAAGGATACTTCATACTTCGCATACTTCAAGGGTTGATACTTCTTATTTACTTCGCAATGCTTCGGAACTTCACAAAAGAATAGAGACAAGTACGTACTTTTCAAGTCCAGTATTGTTTCGCTCGTTCCTTCATCAACAAAGATCAAAGACTACTCCAACAACACGTATCTCTCTCCAACAACTACAACAATGGATTTTTTCCTGATGATCGCTCTTCAAGTAATATTCAAGAAAAAAGAGGCAAGATGTAGGATCATAATTTCGCGACAACGATGCGCTCGTGAAATTCCTAACAACACATTACAAAAATGTCTTAGAGCACTTTAAGAAACGACACAATAGGTGATATTAGCTTAAACATAAGAAAAATGTAATAACTTTGTGGAGATTGGAAGATCTGCGAAGTTAACATTTGTAAGCTTGCGATATCATCGCAAGCCAGATCCGAAATTAGGGGAAATCTTAGTTGTATATGAGATGTCATCCACTAGGTAGCATCCTATATAAAGAGAAAGGTAGAAGAGAGAAAAGTAATTTGTATTATTATCTTCTTATTCTTACCCAAAAACCAGAGAGAGAGAGAGAGAGCTCCAAATACTCATTAATGGAGTCTCAGTGTAATTCATATGTAATTCAATGATCATAGTGAAACCTAACCCCGTGGATGTAGATCAAATTGATCGAACCACGTAAATCTTGTGTCTTATTTTCAATTTTCATTATCTTTATCTTTATTTTTATATCAAATAAGTTTCGATCTAGAAATTATAGTCATGATAATACAAGGGGTGTGTTGTAGGATTTCCTGCAACTACAATTTTGATATGTGTTTTCGGTTTATGGGATGTCTGATTTCGGTTTTCATAACCTTAATATTCGATCTCATATGATGGAACCCTTATGGTTTGTGTGGCCTTTTGATTTAGCGGGATTAAGTTCTAGACCATGTTGGTAGGATTTATCAAAGGATCATAAGGTGTTCCGATTGAAACTCATATGTAAAAAGTCACAATATGTTGAATCAATATGTGTTTTCATGAGTTGTGTTTAACATAAACATATGTGTTTCGGGTTTTCAACTTTTGCTATTGGCACTCATTAGTTAAAACCGATCCAAACTTTCTCTGGTACAAGTTGCTCTTGTTGTTGTTCTTTTGTTCTTGCAAGAGGATGACAACATACTGGGGGAGATTTCTAACTTGATCTTGCGCTTAATGATATATCTTTCTGGGGAGAAGAGGATGCGGAATCCGAGGTAACGAATTTGTTAGTTAATCGTTTTCCTGTTTTAGAAAAGCCTGTTTATATTGCATATATATTTTGCTTTTGCTTAACAAAATTTCGTTACAATTAATATATTACATTATGTGTGTATGGATGTATGTGTGTGTGATTCAATTGTTTCCGTTTAAGAAAAACCTTGTCAATTTATTTGACTTATTGTTTGGTATCTTCTTTATTGTTTGGTATCAAGTGTTTTTGCTTAAAGAAATTTCGGTGCAATTGCGGTGCTATAATGTCTATGTTTGTTTCAATTTCTTCCGTTTAAGAAAATAATTGTGCAAGTCAATTTATTTTGGTTTGTATGTATTATTTATGGCTTAACAAAATACGGGATCATTTGTTTAGTCCAATTCGATTTTGGATAAGGGAAACTAAGTTAATTCTGATCTTAGTTAGACTTATCAAATTGAAGGATTCGGTTATTCAAGTCTAATCGAATGCCTTGACAAGAAATACTAGTTAACTAACCTAGTGCTTATCTTGTCTAAAGGGAAAGGTCTAAGTTATTGCCTGAATAATTAAAACCTGATGAGAGAAATAAAGTTAATTCTGATCTTTATTTTGGTCTTATCGAATTAAGCGATTGTATGTTTACAACCGGTTTAACAAGGGAACTAACTTAATTAGTCAAGTCGTGAAGAAGTAACGAGCTAAAACACGACATCATCCTTCCTCTTGAAGTTAGTAATATTGACTTGAACCGTTTCATTCCTAACATATCTTTCAAGTCGTGCTAGATTGAAAACAAAACTGCGAAGCTGTGTATAAATATTTTACTCTAGTAGTGATACATGATCATATGATCAGAGTGTTAAGGAATTAGACTACGAAGTATAACACTTATATTTTAAACTTCGTAGATATGACATTGACATAATCTTATGAATGTTGTGATGATTATGAGAATGGGTAAAGGTGAAGATTTCATCCTAGGAAACAATGCTTTACATTTGTTTAAAGGAAGTACATTCATGAACTTGTTTTATGAATCAAAAGGCAAATCGCTAGGCTTATTGGTATGGCTATTCATTGGAGATATTTGGATTACCAATTTGTGTGAGATGGTAGAACCGATCGTAACTTGTTATGTATCTTGGTATAACTAATCACAAGGCTTGACTTATGATTTGGTATGACTAATTTTGATTCATTAATGTAACCGATCCTAAGTAATCACCTGGGATGGTATAATCAATATTTCTAATTGGTGTGACCGATCCTAGTAATTGGTGTGATTAATCACAATCGAGTTGTGTAATCGATCCTTGTAATTGGTGTAACCGGTCCTAGTAATTGGTGTAACCGATGTGACCGATCACAAGCAATACCATGTGTATATGTTAACCGGTCCTGGTAATTGATGTAACCGATCCTAGTAACCGATGTAACTGGTCCTGGTAACTTGTGTGACCGATCACAACCGTTTCATATTAAGGTATAACCGATCCTAGTGATTGGTAGAACCGATTGAACTCATGGATGTGATTTGATATTTGATCAATCACATAGTTGTCTTGGAATACAGGTGAACCAATTCTAAACTTGTTTGGAAGTGTGGTATAATCGATTCCAAGATTGTAAATATGAAAGATGATTTACCAAGAAAAGATGTCAACATACTTTGAACACGAACAATAACTCTTATTTTTTATTGCTCAAAGATATTCCTTAATTACTCAAGGATATCCTGTTTCGAAATAAATTAAGAATCTTTTAATTAAGGTTGTTAGTTTTATATGCTTTAATTACTAGCAATTAAAAGCATATCTCTAGAGAATAAAAATTAGTAATGTGCATTTACTAATTGGAGATTTTCTATTGAGATATTTCGGAAAATATTGGAAAAAGCATTTCCTGGAATTATGAAAACCGAATGGGCATTTATTGCATATCTTGAGAATTAATACTTTCGGTTTTGGAAATTCCTTGGTGTCCAAACATCCTTGGTCTATAAATACCTAAGTTTGCATTTCTAGCAAACTGTCTAAGAGCCAGGCAAACTTCATCTTTTTGTTGTTTCTGGTGGAGCCGCCTATCCGGAGAGGAAAGTACGCTAATTAGGCGAAATCTCTTACGACCGCTCGTTTTAAGACTTTTGTGGTATCAAGAAGCTCTACGAGTACCGTTGATGGGAAACTAGATAATTGTAGTGTTATTAGTTTTCGATTGCTTTGATTGACTAACTGTTGTTGAAACTTTGATTACACCTAGTTTGTTTATTCTTGAGAATCTTCTCTTCTGATATAAGATTCACTAAAACTAGATCGAAGTATCGACGATATCTTTAGAACTGTTTTTAGATCTAAAGACATCTTGTGATAATCCATTGTTAACAGACTCCGTTCTGTGCGTGATTGATGACAAGAGATTCAAGTGGTGTTGTGCAAGTTTTAATTAAAGATTAAAAAAGGTCTGAAGACGAAGAAGATTTGTTATTGATTTCTCATATCTTTGTGTAGCACAAACCTTAATCGGATGGGATCCAACTAGAATTGGATTTATTCGATTGATTAGTTGCGTGAGATCGGTAACGCCTAATAGTTCTCTTGAGATCTATTTTGATTGTTACAAATCCGAATCTTATTGCTTAGATAATAGAGATTGGATTGATCTAACAAGGCAAAGGAGTTTGTTATCTTAAACGGAAGAGCCTTTGCATATGACTTGAGATATCTTATCTTAAAGAATCAATAGATTTTTTACCAAACATATTTTTCGTTCCTTTACTGTTTGGAATAAGATCCAAAGGAATTGTTCCAATGAATACACTCATCGAAGTCGGAAGCGCAGGGATACTGAAGAAACTAAGTGAGCTAGGGATTTTTTTATATAAAATTGAAGTCGGGATTTGAATTCCCCATTTTAAAAAGTCCTGAATTGTTGAGGTTACATCAGGAATAAGAATATCCCAGTTCTCCTTAAAAAAAATTGGTTGAAAACCATCCGGGCCAGAGCCCCCACGGGTTCATTTTTTATAATGTCTGCCATATTTTTTTTTTGGTGGGAATCTAAACTAGGGAAATGTTTTCCGAATCAGAGATACAAGGTTCTATTAGTGTCGAAAAGTCTTTATTATAATTTTGTAATTGGTTGCTCATATATGAGAGAAATGGTTAACCAAGAGGGAATTCAATTCATCTTTATCTAAGATTCATAGCCCCGAAAGTTCACGAGGAGAACGAATTGCATTAACTTTTTTCCTACTTGATGCAACTGCATGTAAATTTTCAATGTTTTGGGATTAATTTTGATTTATAAAAATTAAAGTGGATTAGCATATATGTGGTGGTGGTGGTGGTCAGTGGGAGTTGGCAGTGGTGCTGGTTGGTGGTGTGTGGCTGGTAGTGTTGGGTGGTAGTGATGGAAAAATATAGCATGCTATGATTGAAAAAATAAAAATAATTTGTTCATAAGAATCCATGAAACTCTTGTAGCCTGGGTTGAAATTAATATGAAATAATAACACTTGTCTCCCCCTTTAAAAAGTCTAAGTCATATAAGTCCCTACATCGCGCGGTAAGAGTGACATCCCCCTCAAATTGATTGAGATAAAAGCTTTTGGCATCAGTAAACCTGAGGATGACACTTGGCGGGGACTCTATTGGTCAAAACAATAAAACAACAATAACATTCTGTTTACACCCGGTTTTTGCCCGACCATTAACAAAACCGTGAGAAACTAAACGGAATTTTACCAACCGTTTGTAACCCCGTCAGACAAAGAGTGCGTATCCGTCACTTACATGTGGATATATAATTAATGAAATAGTTACACTTGGGTTACGACAAAGCTTCTTCAAAAATCAACACCACCAATACTAAAAAAAAATACACCACCAACGTTTTCATGGGCAACCTGTATGGACTAAACTCAATTACAATTCCGAGAGTTACAACTTAATGAATCTCAATCAGGAATTATAAGTAGAGTTTGTATCTCTTTCTCTCACAATCAATATGTATTCGGCACAAATGCGTGAACCTGATTATACCGTGAGAGTTCTTGGACGATTCCAAAGATCAATCAAGTCATATCCAACAAACAAGGATGGATGTATCTACTTTGATTAATTTACGTACAACCTATGATATTTCAATTATAAAGATAAACAATATAATACGAAAAAATAAATAGCACAGACACCATAAATTTTGTTAATGAGGAAACCACAATTGCAGAAAAACCCCGGGACTTTGTCTAGATTTGAACACCAAACTGTATTAATCCTCTACAGACACTAGACTACTATCAAAGCCTCAGAATGGAATATAGTTGAAACCGAATATACCGTAACAATGGTTCAGTTACAGTCGCGCTCCTTACGCCTCTTGAGTCTCGCAAGACTACGCACAATTGATTCCCTTAGCTGACGTCCTTTACAGCCCAAGAGTTTTCTTCAACTCAATTGAAGACTTTAAACCAATATCCCTCCCAAGGATAAGACTATAAGTGATTTCCGTTCTGATCAAAGATCAAGGTGAAATAAGAAATGATTGCAATAGACAAAGTCAAGCAAACCTGTATTGGCTGTCGTAGGCTTAACAAATTAATAAATATATTTTCCAATAATTAACTGGTAATATAACGGTAGTAAGAGATCGTTCCCACAGAGAGCTGTATAATTGATAGGTTATTTGACCAACAAAATTAAGTAAATAACAAAAGGGGATTTTGTTGTGAGATAGATAAAAACACAATAAAGAAGAAAGGGATGATTAAGGAATCATTCGTCGTTACCAAGTGGTAGCTGGATTAATATACTTATCTATCGTTCGTAAGAACCATTCATCACCAACCGTAGAATAGCATCTAGAGCATTGTTATCCCCAGAGTTCCCTGTGTAACTTGATATCGAAGCGCTCGCATATCAAGTTATATCCAACCGAACCACCAAGTAGTAGCTCACTCAAGGTGTAACCCAATCGGAAGCCTTAAGTTATGTGAACTTAGGTTAATCCTAGCAGTTAGACTCTTAGCGCAAGGTCCACTTACTAGTGTTGTCTTCACACATGATTGCTCCAAAGAATCCCTCTGATAGGTCTCACGTTCTCTACTTGTGTAAGGATTATTCAACAATTACACGGATATCCCAACCCTTTACTAGAAATAGAATGCTCAATAGATTAATCCAATTCTACACTTGAACAATCTAGAAATCAATCATAAACTCTAGATATACTGAAAACAAACGATAATGATTAAAGCTCTCAATGGATTTGTATTATTAATAAAACTTCACGCTTAGAACATTGAATTCATACTTAATCAACAAATAATTATTTTCTCATGATTACACAATTACCCGGTTTCCCCCTAAAGGGGTAAACCCTAGGTTTTGATATAGAACTTGTGATATGAGATTAACGATGCTATGACCTAATACTTTTTTATAGGTTTACATTGCTTGTCCTTCAAGTATTTAATTCGGTTCAAGAACCCAACCCAAAAATACGAAGTAACGTGCCCAAACGTGCCCTTAGGCCTTCCAAGGAGTTTATACACATTTTCCTACTTGCTAAGTACGCGTACCTCAAATTCCAACAGAAATTGTCGGAACTAGGGTATGCGTACCCTAGTGTCTTCGGTATTCAATATAAGCTTGTTTTGGACACAACTTCTTCATCCGAACTCGGAATGGTCTCATTCTTTTTGCATTCTTTTTATCTTTCAATTCTCTTCGAGATGGTGATGAGAAATCCTTAATTTGAATAAGTTAAGATCGATATTTTACCCTTCTCTTGATTTTGAGCGTTTTGCTTCTTTTCGTCGCTTTTCTTCCACTTCTTTTGGACTTGGGAACTTGGATACTTGGAATACTTCTCTTCATAGATCTTTTCAGAACTTTGTAGCTCTTTTTTGGATGATTCACCTATTGGAGGAAAATAAGAGAAAACAAGAGTAATAATATGAATACATGCAAGAATAATAGCTAAAAAAAATATGGAATAGATACTAAAATCATATGAATTATGCACTTATCAAATTTGCCCACACTTAGCTTTTGCTAGTCCTCGAGCAAACTAAATAAAACTAATCCTAAATACAACAACTCCATGTCATGAGGATACGGTTACTCTTAGCATGAATAACAGACCTTTAAACCCCTAGGTGTCCCTAGTGGACGAGTTATAGTCTCGTGAGGGTTTACAAGAGGTATACCCACAAAACCTACTCCAATTTATCGCCTTGGAAGAACCACTAAGGATAGACACAAAGTAGTAGCTAAATAATTAGCTTGCATATGTTCTTTAGCTGCAAACATCCCACATACATTCCAATCATCACAGATAAGCAATTACTTGCGTGTGTCATTCAACCTGACTGCAAAACTCTACTAAGATAGTCATCGTACTTGTTGCAACGTTTGCGACAACACTCGCATACTGAAATCACATGGATAGATAAGAAAATGGAAATAGAAAAGTGAAGTGTGCAAATGTTGACTAAAGTGAAAGATATTACCCACAATACTTGTATGAATGTCGTCAAAGGATTCTTATTTATAGCGCACTAGTTGAGAGAAGCACCCATTCAACTCGACCACATGATTAGATATTCTAAGCACATGTTCCTTTTCAGCAAGTACATGATAGTTGCCTTGGATCCTGCGTTCCACGCTTGTTCAGGCGACGGAGACAGGGAAAACGTTTCACACATACTTCTATCCAAGTGTAAAGAAACTCATCAATAGTCTTTTTGACTTGCTATATAATGATGATATGGTTTTTATTTTTATCGACTATGATTAGTCCGAAACTACCTATCATTTATTAGTGTCGATAAATGAAGATGAGCCTTATTTATTTATTTTTTTGTTTTTTTTGTTTTTTTTGTTTTTTTTTTGACGGCTCACTCTTTATGAGGGTAAGACATTTGTATATGGGGATTTTATATAACTCAACCGATGATTACCTTGCTACAACATCCACGGCAGTATCAGGATCCCACCAAATCACTTTAGAGAAACATAAAACTGCAAAGATAAAAAGAAAGTGATTCAGTAATGATTAATTGCGAGGATGAATCTTTAAAACGACTACCATAGTTTAGTTTAGCATTCAATTATGAACGTATATATTTAAGGCTTGTGGAATGATAAAGTGGAACTCAATCTATAGACGTATGAACTGTTTCAACCTTAAAATGTTTAGAGTGTCATCCTAAATAGCTCATAATAAACTCCAAAAGAGAAATCTCAAGAATGCAAGAAATGAAAGAGTATTACTATTTTTTTTTAATATATATGAAGGCCAAACATGCTTAACTACTCCCCCACACTTAAACTCAACATTGTCCTCAATGTTCAAAACCGAAAATTCTGATTTCTGACATAACAACCCTGAAAAACTCGAAATCTGTACCAATGAGTAGGGAACTAGGAAAAACATCCTAAACTAAAGTTGTTCGCCTACGTCTTTTATATAACGTGTCAAAATTTCACAGTGTTTTGACAAATGGTCTGACGTTTATGGCCTCCTGACTGACTGACATGCAATCTGAAAAAGTTCTGGAAAAAAATACCGAAACTCAAATTTCCAGGCCTATCGCTCCACCTTAATAGACTCCGAATTCAGATTTTCTTTTTGGAAAAGAAAGGTATATCTGTCTTCTTTAAAATTTGGGGTCAACCACTCAAACCGGACTCCATACGAAGTCTCGAGAGCTATTTTCGTAACAAGTGCGCAGTCAGAATTTTCTGACGAGAATTCTTCAAAACTTTCATTATAGATATAGGACTTTGTAAAATCTAAGATGAGAATGCAAGATATGATATGAAAACTAAGAAAATTAATAACAAAAGGGATACATATACAAAACCGATGGGTTGCCTCCCATGTAGCGCTTGGTTTAACGTGGTCAGCCTGACGTTATTGTTATCGTTCGTACACCAATAATCTGAAAATTTGGTAATCCTTCCAAATAACTATCTGCAATTCAAATAACAGCTTCACAAAAACATTAGCACAAAATATAAATATTGAGCCTATCACTTTATTTATATTTCCCCCACACTTAGTCCTTTGTACACTCGGAAATGGATAGAGAACATAGAATTTGGGAACTTCAAAAGGTTCCTCAGCTTGGTGAACCTGCACAATACTCGAATCAAACACATCAAGTGGTGGATACTTAGAAGCAAAATAATCTGTTAACACTTTGGAAGCACACAAATCCAATCCTAGGTGAGGTATTTTCTTAAAAGTTGGGTTAACAACTCTTTGAGAAGCTACTTCGATTAGAGGAAAAGGATCAATGGATATAGAATTATGCAAAGGATTAGACAAACATTGTTTCGGATCCTCATTAATTATATCCAATGAATTATTTACCTCAAGTATATCGTGGTACTCTATCAAACTATTGTTATCTAGCTCAATTGGGTCTTCCACAACTTCAATCAATTTGGTTTCATTCTCAATCTCAATCTCTTTAACAACCTCGTCATCGGAATCGGAATCCTCTCCTAAAACGTCTAGTTCATTGATGCAACTCCTAATTTCTTCGTTTGAGTATGTTACACCATTTATAACAACAGATATGTCATACCCAATCTCCTCCTTTTGAATAGGCGAAGGATCTTTATTATGATCTGGAGTTGGAATAATCGTACATTGTTGCAAGGACTTTTGAAAGGTTGCTCATCTTCATCGGAATCTTCGTCATCCATAGGAATTTCAGAATCGTTTTTGTTTTGAGGCTAAACTTCTTCTTCATTCCTTGTCTCCATGAGTTGAGCAATTTTTATTTTAAGTTGTCCACATTCCTTTGAATTTCCTGAAGTTGATCGTATTGTTCATCTTCAATTGTATGGATCCCTTGTTGATGTTGTGCCATCGCTTGGAATTGGTCAAGACATTCATCAAAACCAACACCTTCAGTCACCACACTATTTCCAGACCAAGTCTCCCCTTTTTGAATAGGTGAATGATCATAAAAACGATCAGGAGTTTGGTTAGATATATTGAAGTAAGATTCGGTTGACATATTGTTCTCCGCGCTTAGTTGCTCATTGAGTGACTCCACTGTGGAAATACTGGCCTTTAAATAATGCATAATCTGATCAAACTTCTGCTCAAGTTCAGGAGATAAATTATTAGAAGTGTAATTATCCTCCCATCCTTGTGATTGTCCACATAATACCCCTCATAAGGTTGTTGATATGTATGTGCATATCCATAAGGTTCTGTGGGATAATGATTATAACCAACATATTGGTTTTGATTATACTCATAGGATGGTTAGTAGTTTTCATGTGAATGAGATTGAAAACCATATTGATTACCACAATTATATGTCTGATCTTATGCCCCGTACATGTTATTTCCGTAAGGAAACATGACGACTTATAAGAAAATCAAAAACAAAAATCTAAAAATAAAATAAAAAATAAGCTAAACAAATATAAAATCAATTAGCAACTGCTCCCCGGCAGCGGCGCAAAAATTTGTATGGGCTGTCGTAGGCTCAACAAATTAATAAATATATTTTCCACTAATTAACTGGTAATATAGCGGTATTAAGAGATCGTTCCCACAGAGAACTGTGTAATCGATAGGTTATTTGATCAGTACAATTAAGTAAATAACAAAAGGGGGTTTTGTTGTGAGATAGATAAAAAGACAATAAAGAAGAAAGGGATGATTAAGGAATCATTCGCCGTTACCAAGTGGTAGCTGGATTAATATACTTATCTATCGTTCGTAAGAACCATTCATCACCAACCGTAGAATAGGAGCTAGAGCAGTGTTATCCCCAGAGTTCCCTGTGTAACTTGATACCGAAGTGCTCGCATATCAAGTTCTATCCAACCGAACCACCAAGTAGTAGCGCACTCAAGGTGTAACCCAATCGGAACCCTTAAGTTATGTGAACTTAGGTTAATCCTACATTTATACTCTTAGCGCAAGGTCCACTTACTAGTGTTTTCTTCACACATGATTGCTCCACAGAATCCCTCTGAGAGGTCTCACGTTCTCTACTTGTGTAAGGATTATTCAACAATTACACGGATATCCTAACCCTTTACTATCAATAAAATTATCAATAGATTAATCCAATTGTACACTTGAACAATATAGAAATCATCATAAACCCTAGATATAGTGAAAATAAACGATAATGATTAAAACTCTCAATGGATTTGTATTATTAATAAAGCTTCACGTTTAGAACATTGAATTCATCCTTAATCAACAAAGAATTAGTTTCTCATGATTACACAATTACTCGGTTTCCCCCTAAAGGGGTAAACCCTAGGTGTTGATATAGAACTTGTGATATGAGATTAAAGATGCTATGACCTAATACCTTTTTATAGGTTTACATTTCTTGGCCTTCAAGTATTTAATTCGGTTCAAGAACCCGACCCAAAAATACGAAGTAGCGTTCCCAAACGTACCCTTAGGCCTTCCAAGGAGTTTATACACGTTTTCCTACTTGCTAAGTACGCGTACCTCAAATTCCAGCAGAAATTTTCGGAACTAGGGTATGCGTACCCGTATGAGTACCCTAGTATCTTCGGTATTCAATAAAAGCTTTGTTTGGCCACAACTTCTTCATCTGAACTCGGAATGGTCTCATTCTTTTTGAATTCTTTTTATGTTTCAATTCTCTTCGAGATGGTGATGATAAATCCTTAATTTGAATGAGTTAAGATCGGTCTTTGGCCCTTCTCTTGATTTTGAGCGTTTTGCTTCTTTTCGTCGCTTTTCTTCCACTTCTCTTGGACTTGGGCATTTGGATACTTGGAATACTTCTCTTCATAGCTCTTTTCAGCACTTTGTAGCTCCTTTTTGGATGATTCACCTATTGGAGGCAAATAAGAGAAAACAAGAGTAATAATACGAATACATGCAAGAATAATAGCTAAAATAAGTATGGAATGGATACTAAAATCATATGAATTATGCACTTATCAAAACCTCAAAATCCGGTATTTACGACTCCCAAAGAGCAACCTAGATTATTATTATTCACCTCACAAGTAATTCGTACTCGATTTCAACAAAGAATCGTTCTCGAGGAATATACCTGTGGAATCACAAAGTCTGAGACAAAGAAACTTTGTGATTTATATCTATCTCACCTGTTGGAGCTAATGGCTCAACAAACAGTAGCAAGATCAGGATACACGAACTATCAAGATAAAGATAGTTGGACCTGGCTTCACGAATCCCTAGGTAAAATCTATTTATTCGCAATACCTAAAAAGGTTTAAAGGAGAGGACGACTCTAGTTTACAACTAGGACACATAAAAATAGCATCAGGGATTCAAAAATCCCAATTATTTGAGGTTATCCTTATAGACTTTCAAGGTCAAGGTTGCTTTAGATTTAACCTAAGGTAGCTCTGGAATCAAACAATTAATAAGCACCGTTAGATGAAAAACTTGACTTGATATTAACATAACAGAATATAAACTCTGGTTAGGGTGAAGCGTAATTGAATATTGTACAATGACTTATTCATTAAAGGTTGGTTGAAACTATCCAGACGAACTATAAGCCTAACCATTTTCATATAACACTTTAAGACTTTAATACTGAGTCATAACCATAGGTTTTAATGCGATCGAATATGTCTAGATAGTGTTTTTATAGAGTTGTTCAAATGCCGATTACCTCATTGAAATAATTATGATGCATCTGAAAATATTCGACAAGGTAAGTACGTGTACTTGGTACATGTACCTACATCAGGTTCGTGAATTATTTTGTCAAGGTATGTGTACCGGGTTTGGATACCCTTTAGATAAAAAAGAGTTCATGAGTTCACATAAATTTTTCGGTTTAAATGCTGGGTATGCGTACCAACCTGAGTTCATGAGTCACAAAACTTTTTCCGGTTTGTATATCGGGCATGTGTACCATCCCAAGTTCACGAGTCACAGAACTTTTTGGGTTTGCATATCGGGTATGTGTACCCGAAAGTCATTGCCGAACTATAGCTACACTGGTACATTTACTGGGTACATGTACTGCACCTCCGGACCTATAATAGTTTTTCCAGTATGTAAGTTGGTATGCATACTTTCCTGTATCCAGACTTATAGTAGTTATATATCTCTCTAATAATAAATTTGAAACAGTCCCGAATAACATCAATGACACATATCACTATTTCAGGGTATTTTCAAATAATTAAATCTTGAATCATAACTTAGGTTATAAACAATAAATTGTTATTAACCAAATTCATCAAGTATGAATAAATGTTCTTAAGCTTAGTTAACATATTTCGAGAATGATTAACAAGATAAACTTGAACCGAAATTTATGTTATGCATTTAATGACCTATTTAGTCATGCAACAGTTTCTCATAGATAGAAAGGTGAAAACTTGAGTAATAATTGGTTCAGTCTTCACTTACCTTTTGTTGATGAAGTTCTCCAAAGGCTTCGATTGATCTTCGCCTTCAAACGGTAAAACACAATGATGTCTGGTACTCAACTACACACTTCTATCCTAATCCGAGACTTGACTAAATGTAGACTATAAATCAAGATATAGTTTTGATCAACTAAATTTGACAACAAGATTGAGATAGAAACACTTGTGAGTTCGACAAAGCAATGCTCTAACAAAAACCCATTCTTTCATCTTCCTTCACGAATTTGTTGTTATCGTAGATTGTCAAGATACCACCAATAGCCCCAACAGAGGGGATATAATTCTAATCAAAAGAATCATCATGCCAAAGTTGTTTAATGAACCAAGTTGAGAATTTCATTATCTTGGTTTCCTAAATGAGACAAACAACACATCGTTGATTATTGATAAGGTTTTTGAGATATATAACCTTATCATAGTCATTTATCCCTCCGACATTGTAGCTTAAGATTTTAAATTCCATCACCACCGTTTTTCTCCCTGGTTACAGAGCACCAACAATTTCATCTTATAATGGTAGGTTGTTGCTTTCTAAGAAAACCTTCTCCTCTTCCTCTGTCGTAGTATTCTTCTCCAAACTTGAAGCATCTTCTTCTGCAAATCTATCATTGTAACGCAATACCAGGTTAGTCATCTTATTTTTCAAAGATAAAATATTTTCGTTACTGATGTGCTCATAACTGCACGCCAAGTTAACAAAAGAATTCACAGTTTTATCAATAACCTCGTCCCACCTTCTTTGAGAGTTTTAGCCATATTTAAATTCTTCACTATCTCATCTTCCATCTCCTTTCTTTTGCTTCCTTCAGACTTATTTTTATCATTATTATTATTCTCTATGTGATGGCTCAGTTTGACAAGGGATTTCAACCTAGAGTATAAAATGAAGGATGAAAATTCAAAGACACAAACTAAGAAGTTTGACCATAAGCCCTTGAGGTACACAATTATTAAACACACATAATGTTTCAAAAGTTGTAAACTAAAATTCAAATCTTAAATAATGATTGTTGGCTATAAAAAATACACTGTTAAAAACTTAGCTCTATGTCCAAATACGAAATGCAATATGTGAATCATCAGAAGAAAAATCACCGGAATAACTAAATGAAAACCTTGGATAAATACAACATGCATGTAAAACGATAAATTTTGGTTAATTTAATCAGCAAAGAATTATACCACAAACTAAACAATGTGCTCCATTACCAAAAAAAATGTTGGGCCAATTTTCATAATTAGTGATTATTATGCAGAATCAGAACTAAAACATGACGTCTTCATAACATTTTTTTTTTTAAAAAAAAAGGGAAATATATTAAGAGCTAAGACTAAGTCCTATGGGCTAGATTTGGCTGCTAGATTAGCCAAAAAGCGTTGTAGAATAGAAAAAACGTTGTCTATTTTTAGCACTACTTCTCTCTCTAGATATATCTCACAATTGAATTAGTAGTGAGATAGCTACGCTAAATGGTTCAACGCAGCCAATATCACCTCTTCGCGGAATAGTACAACGCAAGGAAGAATATTCCAGGGTATCTGTGCTGAATGGAAACGCGTAGTTCCTCAGCGCCGAACCATACAACGCCAACAGAGTTTGACCTTTTTTTTCCTACACCTAGTTTACACCATCAATAATTAAATGTTGAAGAACCATGTTTCCTCATACTCCTGTTACACCACCAACGGCTATGTTTTCAAATTTTGAATTTTGAAATGTTTGACAATTTGTTCAAACGGTTGTTTGTTTCATAATTTAAAAATTTACCAAACTAAGAAATTCTTTCATTACATTACAAAACAAGGTTATAATGTTTTTTGAAGAAATTAGAAAGGTACATTGAAATTAAAATTCTACTTATAAAAATTAAAAAAGGACATTGAAATTAAGATTCTACTTCTAAAAATTAAAAAATACATTTAACTTCTAATTAAAACTTAAAAATGAACTTCTAATAACTTAAATTATTAATCATAAATCACTTTAATTTAGGGGATAGGATCAAGGCCATTACGGACCAAAATCTCGTTCTTCCATTTTTTGTAGAGGGGTTTCTCCTAATCCTACTTCATTCATTGGCGTAGAATTTTCAAGTCAGCTTCTCTTTGTTGGGTTTTTGCCAAGATTGTAGAGTTTTCCATGTGCTTCTTAAGGTACTATTCCTATGTTTCATACTTGGAAAGCCTTTGTGGTTGCGTTTTTTCAAGAAGTTCTTTGACCTTATCCATTTTGTCATTTGCTCTCGGCGATGCTTTAGCCTCACGAGCCATTCGTTTGGAAGAATCTCTTCCTGCACCTCTAACATCATCTGTTTGTTCGAAATAACGTCTTTTACGTGATATGTCTGAGGTTTCAGAACCAAGAGTAGATGGTGAGCTACCAAACATATCCATATCCTCCAAATCTACATTCATAGTTACTGGAGTAGAAGTACCAGCTTTAATGTTTTGGCTAGGTTGAATGTCTTGAGTAGGTTGAGTGTTTTGAGTAGGTCTATCATCATTATTCACTTCTGGATTGTAGTCTGGTTGATAGGTCTTCAGGAGATAGAAAACTGATTCATGTCTCCAAGGTCTCTTAACTTCTGCTTCATAATTCTTTTTTCCAAGGCGGTACTGGGGAAAAAATGTATTAGTATCTCTCTTTAGGGAAAAAAATTAGAAAAATTTCAGGTATTTACATAATCTACTACCTTCAATCCCGTAGGTCTGTTCCGGAAGTAGGGTCTGATGCGTGAAATATATCTCGTCACTTCTGATCTCAACGTGTTACACCTTGATTGCAATGACATTTTGTCCTTATTTCCACAATTATGCCATCTTTTAACGAACTCTTCCATAATTCTCTTCCAAAATACTTTACCTTTTTGATCTTTTCCTCTAATCGGATTGTTACTTACTATAAGCCAAGAAGTAATTAGTGCATCATCCTCTTTTGGTTGAAAGTGTGACATATTTTGTATGAACAAAATTGTAATGGGTGAAGAAGAAGAAAAAAAAACCAATGAAGAAGAGAATCAATTGATTTTGGTGTGAGGGATGAAGGAAAAGTAGTTATCTATTTATAGGGTTGTCTGAAAATATAGATGTTGATATTTCAAACGTCTAGTAAACCAGAACCGTTGAGATTAACGGACATTTTTGATCCGATGACTTAAATTATCCGTCGCTAAATGGTACAACACAACTGCGGGGAATGGTACAACGTGGCATTTCCAGCCGTTGAGAATAAAGGCTATATTCTGATCTGACGGCTGATACAACTCTGCGCAGAATGATACAACATTTTCCAAACATCCAGTAAACTCACTGTATTCCGATCATTTCTCCTACCTCTATTTAAACTCAACACATAAACTCAACATCCCCACTCCAAACTTGTGAAGTTTCACTCGTTTCTTCTTCTCCTACATTTTCAATTCAAGCATGGATGGATTTGTTGGATACTCAATTGCCGAAGACAATGACCTGGTGAGAAGTTTTTGCAAAATTCGCTGGTGAAATGGGGAATTTGGACAATAAAAAATTATGTCTGGGGAATTTGAACAATAAATTTGTGAAGTTTTCGCTCCATAAACTATTTCTTGGCGGAGAAAGAAATGGAGAAGAAATGAAGAAGAAGTCGAGTTCTACTGGTGAAATGGAGAATTTGGTTGCGCTGTTTGGTTCAACGTAGTCAAACAGTTTGACTGGTCATGCGTTGTTCCATTCGGCGAAAAGTGCAAATCTTTTTTTTACGCTGAATCGTTGTTTGATTCTGCGACTAGCATGCTAGATTAGCTCTGTCATAGGATTTAGGAGGTTGTCCTAACTGCCAATCTAGATGCTAAACTAGAAGAGCATAGAACTTAGTCTAACTCCCCCTTGGGAGCGGGTATGTACAACGTACATTGCATTTAAAATAAATAATTGTACATATGAAGTTTAGAACAAAAAATGTGATGTAATTTGCGAATTCCGTTTCCCTTAAACTCCTAATCCTGTATTTTCCAACATGCTTAGCGAGTTTATCGGCATTGCAGAAAAGATAAAAAAATAAACATAACAGTCTAAGGCCAAAGATAATAAGGAATACCTCTATTACCTATTTATAACCATTGGCGACCAAATTTTGGCCGAGCGGTCAGATTATTCCATTTCCTTTGCCCTAACTCATGGGGAAATAGACAGTATGGCGATGAGAGTAACTTTGAACATCTATTAGCTAGTGTTACTAGGGAGAAGGAATGTAACGCCAGAATTTTTATTGATGAAGCATGTTGATATCGGCGGTACGGAATCAAAATCTGCAGGCAATTTCATTCTTTTTATTTCGCTAAACACCTTGCATAAAATGTTTTAATAATTCATTAATTAATAAAATAGAAATATAGACATAAAATACGAAATAGCTTGGTAGAGTCATTTATAAAGCTCAGATATTCTAGGTATTATTATTCTTTAGTTTTTGTACTAGTAGGTACTAATAAGTTAATTCTTTTTTATAACGAACTTAGGCTAGGCTAGGCTAATTTAGTTGCTGATTTAAAGCAGCTCTACACAGAGGACATACTAATCTATGGCCATGACCATAATCAATCCAACCATCTAAACAGCTTCGATGAAAAATATGGTTGCATGATATTAATCGTCTGATTTCTTCATTACTCTCATACTCACTGAGACAAATAGCACAAGTATGATCGGTGCAGTTGAAAATAACCGGCAGATCTTCCAACTTCATAACAGGAAGAATTTTCTTGGTCGTATTTGCAGCGGAAGAAGAAGCTTGTAGGCTAGGTGTGGTCAGGTGGCCTCTATCACTGTGGGTTACGCGACAGCGATATGGTGTTAGTTATTGAAGACTAATTAATTATTTCCTAAAATTAGTCGTGGTTATTTAGGGAAGGGGTTTCCTAAACCGGTTAAAATTCTTGGTAGTCAAGTTTGTAACCTATATAAATAGGTAGTTAGGCCTTGTAGAATTTGTGCATTGTGTAGAAATCGATTAAGAGATCGGTGAGAGATTTCTTGTATAGCTTTTAGGTCTAAAGCTAGGTTTTCGT
Organism: Papaver somniferum; assembly: GCF_003573695.1. NCBI lineage: Eukaryota > Viridiplantae > Streptophyta > Magnoliopsida > Ranunculales > Papaveraceae > Papaver > Papaver somniferum. The sequence goes on from NC_039359.1 coordinate 128,501,047, forward strand.
TGTGAGAGCATATTGGTGAGGAACAAGAGACAAGGTTATCGTCTCGCGTAATTGTTGCGGTGTAACCAAGGGTTTGCTGGGATTCACACGACGTTGTAATCGTTTTTCTTCATAGTGGATTTGAGTTGGTGCGACTCAAAGTGGACGTAGACAATATATACAAGTTGTATGTATTGGTCGAACCACTATAAATCTTGTGTCTTGTGAGTTGATTTATCTTTCTCGTATTATTATGGTTGCTTGTGCTTGGTTTACTTATTATTCATCATAATATCTCAAGATCCGCTATTCCGCGGTTGTCAGTGATTATTCCCTAAGAAAATCCTGACAACTGGTATCAGAGCTCGGGTTAGAGCTTTAGGGTTTATCGTAGTACGATTTGAGTGAGAGTTATTGGTGATAATAACGAAAGTACGGTAGCTAGGGTTAAAGTTTTTAATGGGAAGAACTTTGCGTTTTAGAAGTCTCAGATGGAAGACTACCTATATGAGAAAGACCTTGTTGATCCATTGGGTGGAGTTGTGAAAAAGGGAGCACGGAAAGACGATGAATGGACAACTCTTGATCGCAAGTGTGTAGCCGTGATCCGTAGATGCCTAACGGAGGAAGTCTACAATAACGTACAAGAGGAAACTAGTACGAAGGATCTTATGGATAAACTTGAAAAGTTGTATCAAAAGTCATCAGCCTCGGGGAAGATTATGTTGTGTGAACAATTATTTAATTTGAAGATGCAAGAAGGCGAAGCGATTTCAGCACATCTTGGGAAGTTTAAATCAATTATTTCTCAGCTTTCAAAAGTTAGTATTACTTTTGATGATGAAGTTCAAGCTTTACGGTTATTGTCGTCATTACCAAAGAGTTGGGAGACTGCAAGGACAACCATAAGCAATTCTGGAGGGAGCGAGAAGTTGAAGCTTGATGATGTGCATCAAAGGTTAATTGCTGAAGAGAAGAGAAGAATAGAACAAGGTTATGTTTCTAGTTCTTCAAGCTCGGCTATAAGTATGCATGAAGAAGATAGAGGAAGGAGTTCAAATCAGAACAACAACAACAAATCTAGATGGAAGTCTAGAGGAAAGTCAAGGGGAAGATCTCAATCCTGGACTAGAGGTGTTGTTGAGTGTTGGGCGTGTAAGAAAGTAGGACACTTCAAGCGCGATTGTTCGGAAAACAAAGGTGCTAATAATGGTGGAAACAAAGGTAATCAAGAAAAGGTCAACGTAGTTGCAGCTGCGGAACCGGTGAAGGTCCTTGTTGATAACAAGAAGATGATTACGGAAGGTTTTCTATTACTCTCTGAGGACAAGCAAGATGAGTCTTGGATTATAGACTCGGGAGCTTATTTCCATGCAACGGGTGATAAGAGTATTATGATCTCTTATAAAGAAGGATACTATGGCCAAGTATTCTTGGGTGACGGTGAAGCATGCGACATCATCGGTTTGGGTGATGTGATCTTGAAAGTCAATGGTTCGACATGGAAATTGAAGGATGTAAGACACGTTCCAAATTTGAAGAAGAACTTGGTGTCTGTGGGCCAAGTTTGTGATGATGACTGTGAAGTTGTGTTAACGAAACAAAATTGGAAAGTAAAGAAAGGGGCTATGGTGTTAGCTCGTGGAGTTAGAGTCGATACTCTATACCGGACTTCAGATGGAACTACTTTAGCAGTGGATGGTAGTGGTGAAGACACTAACTTATGGCATAGAAGATTAAGGCATATGAGTGATAAGAACATGAAGATTCTATGTTCGGGAGGATATCTACCTAAGGTGAAGTCTGTTGATATGAGTTTTTGTGAAGACTGTGTTCTTGGAAAGCAAAAACGAGTTAATTTCAGCAGAGGAGGAAGAGACTTGAGAAGTGCAAAACTTGATTTGGTTCACACGGATGTATGGGGACCAATTGATGTTGCATCTCACAGCGGGTTCCAGTATTATGTCACCTTTATTGATGATCACTCAAGGAAGGTGTGGCTTTACTTCATAAAGAATAAGTTCGTGGTGTATGAAGTGTTTAAGAAGTGGAAAGCTTTGGTTGAAACAAAAACCGGTCTGAAGTTGAAGTGTCTAAGGTCAGGCAACGGTGGTGAGTATGACAAAACATAATTCTTACAGTTATGTGCTACAAATGGAATTCGTTTGGAGATGACAGTTCCAAGGACACCACAGGAGAATGGAGTAGCAGAACGTATGAATTGGACGTTGAATACACGTGAAAGGTGCATGAGGTTGCAGTCTGGTTTGCCCGAGACCTTCTGGGCACATGCAACAGAGGCAGCTGCTTATCTAATTAACAAGACACCTAGTAGTCCATTAGATATTAAGATACCAGAGGAGGTTTGGACTGGAAAAAAGGTAAATATTTCCTATTTGAAAGTTTTTGGTTGTGTTGGTTATGTTCATCTTAGTCTCGGTGAGAGGTCTAAGATAGGTGCTCAAGCAAAGAAGTGTATATTCCTTGGTTATGGAATTGACGCTTTTGGGTATAAACTTTGGGACTATGAGGGTCACAAAGTTATTAGAAGTAGAGATGTCACTTTTAATGAGAATGAGATGTACAAGGACAGGAATACAACACAAGTTGAAGATGTCAGGTCAAGCAACGTCGATAAGGAGTTGTATATCAATATTGATGATGTTTCTGGAAGAAGTGTGGAACAAGAAGAGCATGATGTTGTTGATGGCAGAAAAGTACAAGTTGAAGAGACTCCTACTGCAGTGGGAGTTATTCTTACAATTTCACAAGAAGTACGAAGATCGTCACGAACTCCTAAACCAAACCCAAGGTATGCTTTGAATTATCTATTACTTACGGATGAAGGCGAACCTGAAGACATTAAGGAAGCACTAGCGGCTGATGATTCAGGCAAGTAAAAACTTGTTATGGAGGATGAGATAAATTCACTTGATGAGAATGACACTTGGGTGTTAGTAAAATTTCCAAGAGGTAAGAAGGCGTTGCATAACAAGTGGGTTTATCGGATGAAGTCTGAAGCAAATGGAGATATTCGCTACAAGGCGAGGTTGGTTGTGAAAGGTTTCCAATAAAAACCTGGTGTTGATTACGACGAGATATTTTCTCAATTTGTGAAGATGACTACTATTCGAGTAGTGTTAAGTCTAGTGGCTTCTGAAGATCTCTACCTTGAACAGTTGGATGTAAAGACATCTTTTCTTCATGGTGACCTAGATGAAGAAATTTACATGAAGCAGGCAGAAGGATTCATAGTAAAAGGCAAGGAAGAGATGGTGTGCAAGCTAAAGAAGAGTTTGTATGGTTTAAAACAAGCCCCGAGACAGTGGTACAAGAAGTTTGATAACTTCATGCATAGAAGTGGTTACTCACGGTGTAATGCAGATCATTGTTGTTACTTCAAAAGAAATGGTTCTGACTACATCATACTACTACTATATGTGGATGATATGTTGGTTGCAGGAACATCTCTACAAGAAGTTGAGAATTTGAAGAAACAATTAGCAAGTGATTTTGCTATGAAAGATCTTGGTGAAGCGAAGCAGATTCTTGGTATGAGGATCATAAGAGACAGAGCTAAGGGAGTACTTATGCTTAGTCAGGCTGAATATATTGAACGAGTGTTGAAAAGATTCAATATGGAGAATGCTAAACCAGTTAGTTCTCCACTTGGAAGTCAAATTCGTCTTTCAAGTATGCAGTGTGCGAAAACAAATGAAGAAAAGGAGTACATGGCTAAAGTACCATATTCTTCGGTTGTTGGGAGTCTAATGTATGCTATGGTGTGCACGAGACCGGATATTACACATGCAGTGGGAGTAGTGAGTAGATATGCAAGCAACCCAGGAAAACAACATTGGGAAGCTGTGAAGTGGATTCTCAGGTATTTGAGAGGTAACACAAACGTACCATTGTGCTATGGAAAAGGTGGTTCTATTTTGAGGGGTTATGTGGATGCAGACTTCGCAGGTGATGTAGATAAAAGGCGGAGTACGACCGGTTATATTTATACTATGGGGTCAGCTGCAGTGAGTTGGAACTCAAGGTTACAGAAGTTGGTGACATTGTCTACTACGGAAGCGGAGTACGTAGCGGTGACGGAAGCGAGCAAGGAAATGATTTGGTTACAAGGATTATTAGCTGAGTTGGGAAAGGAACAAGGAGATAATGTTCTGTTTAGCGACAATCAAAGTGTTATATATTTAGCCAAGAACTCAGCCTATCATGCTAGGACGAAGCATATAGATATCCATTATCATTTCATTCGGGATCTCTTAGAAGAAGGAGAATTGAAGCTCGAGAAGATTCTTGGTTTGAAGAATCCGGCGGTATGTTTACCAAGGGAGTTACATCAGACAAGCTAAAGCTCTGCAAGACTTTAGTTGGTCTCTCAGAATGAGGATCTGGGAGGGGATCCGCACTAACAAGGAGGATGTTTTAGCACCGTCAATCCAAAGTTGAAGAATGGAAGACAATCAATAAGTCTTCAAAGTGGGAGATTGTTAGTTATTGAAGACTAATTAATTATTTCCTAAAGTTAGCCGTGGTTATTTAGGGAAGGGGTTTCCTAAACCGGTTAGAATTCTTGGTGGCCAAGTTTGTAACCTATATAAATAGGTAGTTAGGCCTTATAGAATTTGTGCATTGTGTAGAAAACGATTAAGAAATCGGTGAGAGATTTCTTATATAGCTTTTAGGTCTAAAGCTAGGATTTCGTTGTGAGAGCATATTGGTGAGGAACAAGAGACAAGGCTATCGTCTCGGGTAATTGTTGCGGTGTAACCAAGGGTTTGCTGGGATTCACACGACGTTGTAATCGTTTTTCTTCATAGTAGATTTGAGTTGGTGCGGCTCAAAGTGGACGTAGACAATATATACAAGTTGGATGTATTGGTCGAACCGCTATAAATTTTGTGTCTTGTGAGTTGATTTATCTTTCTCGTATTATTATGGTTGCTTGTGCTTGGTTTGCTTATTATTCATCATAATATCTCAAAATCCGTTATTCCGCGGTTGTCAGTGATTATTCCCTAAGAAAATCCTGACATATGGGGGATCAAAATCAAGCGATAAGTCACTGATCAAGTGGAAGATGTCTATGACGAGATAAAACATGAAGCTAATAAAAGATACTAGAGTTCGGATGCTCCCTGAAAATGATGAAAAAATTGCCATATTGGAAGAATATCTGTGTATATTAGAGAGATCCACAGAACTGAAGCAGATGAAATTACAGTTTCTGTGTATATTAGAGAGATGCACAGAAACAGTTACAAGGTCTATGAGTTTCCATAATTGAAAACTTATTAAACAGATGCATGGTATATATATAGATAATGAAATTAGGCACTAATCACTTACTCAAGAGTTCTCTATGCACACAAGAAAAAGTAGTTCGGCATTTTTGTGGTGTTGAAAATCTCGTACTGTGTGTCATTTTAGTTTCTGTTTTTGTGTGATTGTATTGTCTCTTTCATTTTTCTAAGCTATGGTACATTTGAAAGACATTATTGTGAATATCAGGTCATCTTATTCCTTGATTCTATATTCACGTTATTACACCGACAACTTTACAATTTTGGTACTCTACAATAAGTTTCTCCTAGAGTTTCTGTAATGAAAACTTGTTAAACACATGCATAATATATAGATGACGTAATTGGGCTCTATTCACTTAACTTGTGTACTGTCACTTTCACTTCCAAAGGTTTGGTACATTTTGAAGACATTATTGTGATTTTTGGGACATGTATTATTGTTGGACCTGTCACATTATAACTTTTACAATTTGTACCATTTTGGTCCTAGTTCAGTAGTTCTTTTTTATAGGTTCCAAGTAACAATCAGTAGGAAGCTATTTTTACCTGTATAGTAAGTTTTTCATCGTGTGCTATCAAGTATCAGCTGCAGACTGAAGAGTTATCTAATTACGCCTCATGTTTTCTTGTTTTTGAGCTTCCCGGAATCCCGAGTCCTTTTTGTTGTTTTAATTGGATGTTTTCCTTTCTTTTCTTCTTGGAGGGAGATTATCACCCCTTTGAGATCTTTCACAGGTACTTATCATTGATGTTTGAGGTTTTGTTGACATGCTAAAATCATATGGAGTAATTATTAATTTTTCTCAAATGTTATTGTCTTATGCATTTGCCGCCTTCTATGGGAGTACCACCTTTACAAACTCGATCTTCCATTCAGCAAAAACAAAAAACAAAACAAGACAGCAAAAAACTTGATCTTCGTACTCGAACCTGACTTATTTTACTATGCTGAAAATCATTTCTGTTCATTGTGCAAGAAGATATGAATATTAACGTCCCTCAGTTTCCAAGGCCATTATGCCTTTGCTACTACTATCACCCATTGATGTTATGCTATCTGTGTAACACAATGATTCTGCTGAGTTTAACAAGAGTATGTTTTCTTCTTTGACATTGTCTGCTAAATCCTCATCATCCAAGGCGTAACTAGAAGTCATCGTCGTTAATCCGTGTAGCGCCATTGCTACTTCTTTCATTGTAGGTCTCTTTTCTCCCCTCATTCTCAAGCACTTTTGTGCTAGTTCGGCCATCTGTTGGATCTGTTGATATCCATGTACACTACTGATTCGTTCATTATCATTCCTCACCAAATTACCATCAAGAATAGCAAACAACCTTCCGTTTCTCATCGAAGAAAGGAAATATCCTGACAGATTTTTATCTTCGTCGGGCCTCGCTCAAGTAAGTGCTGCTTTATTGCCTGTCAGTAATTCCGCAAGAAGAACACCAAAGCTGTACACATCACTTTTCTGCGTTAACTGGTCTGATAGGTGGTACTCGGGATCTAGATATTCTAAAGTCCCCTGCACCAATGTATTTAACTCAGTTTGATCGATTGGAATTAACCTTGAAGCACCGAAATCCGAAACTTTTGCTTTGTAATCACTGTCTAGAAGTATGTTGCAGGATTTGACGTCTCTGTGAATTATGGGTATAATGGCTTCAGCATGCAAGTAGGCTAATGATCCTGCAACATCTGCGGCTATCCTCAAACGGTCTTCCCACATCAGAAGAACGGACTCCGGTCGATTCTCACGATCATGTAAATGTTGGGAAAGAGTCCCATTTGTAACATATTCATAAACGAGCAAAGGAACAGTGCTCTTTAAACAACAACCCAAGAGCTGAACCACATTTCTGTGGTTGATTTGTGACAGAACAACAATTTCATTAATGAATTGCTCATTTTGCTTCCTGTCAATTACTTTGGTCTTCTTAATTGCAACCACTTCCCCGTTTGATAAGGTTCCTTTATACACTGTGCCAAACCCTCCTTGTGTGGAGATAACTTGTCGATAATCAATTCCTTGGTCTCCAAGGAGCAGGACCTAACGGAGTAAGTCTTGGCAAACAAGTATTCGATACTTAGGAAACCCGTAGTATTCCATATTTTTGAAACTGGTAGAAACTTGGTCAAGCGTTATACTTGACCTCCAAGTATTAATCACGTATAAATAGACGTGAGCTGATTTGGAGAAAGTAATGGAATCAACAATGAAGCTGTAAGGGATTCCATCCCACCCCTTGGGTGGTTATCTGGTGTGTGAGATTTCATGGTGAGTCTAAGGTTTCTGCTTGAGCGGTAAGGTCATGAGAGAAAGGTGAGGCTATCATGAGTGTTCTTGTATCTAGCGTGAGGTTACAACAAGAAGAGTGTTCTTCAAGGGTTGTATGTAATCACATCAATGGGGTTGTGATGCTAGGTAGCAAGATAGTGGTTAAGTCAAGGTTGTCTCCTAGACATTGGTTGTAATGCTAGAGAGACATAGGTGGCTGACACACAAAGTGTTCTTGTATTTGTTCTTCGGATATTTTCATTGAAGTGAAAAGGATCATCATCGCAAGTGGACGTAGGTGTTTTGCCGAACCACTATAAATCTCGTGTCGTGGTATGATTTTATTGTTTACTCGTTTATGCTTGTTTTGCTTTGCTATATCTGTATTTGGGTTTTGCGTTTGTATGTTTGATAGAGCACCAGACGTAAGTGGTCGATCGTTACCAGAGAGAAACCCCAAAAATTGGTATCAGAGCCATGGTTGGCTCGGTACAGTCGACTTGGAGGAATACCCGATGATTGAAGTGTTTGATCATGTGAAGTTAGGGTTGGCATCGGAACAAGCAGATATTAAAAGAAATAAGATTCCTTGGACTCTTAAGTTCAATTGAATATGGTGATTCAGTACGGTCCTTCGAAAAGGCATTGAAAGGGTAATACCGTAGAGATTTTGGGAGGATGTTGATCGGAAAGAACGTGATTTGCAGGAGTGTTGTTTCTTTAGAAACGACAGTGTTCATCGTTTTCGATTCAAAGAAGGTATCTCTATTAACAAACTTCTTAATAATTTCACTAAGTTAATCTGTTACTTAATGATGCGGGAGAAGTTGTTAAGGGAAAAGAGCAAGCTATTACTACTGTGTTGTTTTCTGGATATATATGGTACGCCGGTACAGTTGGATGTGATTGAGTTACAGGGTGGTATATCTAAACAACGGGGGATATCTGGAAATAATAATCCGGATGTTAGAGATTATCCAAGGCAAGGTCTGAATATGTTACTCGTGTAGCTGGAAGAATATTCTCCAAAGTTAAAGCCAAGGAGATTTGTGATCAGTCAAAGAAGATCGTAATTGTAGAAGTTTCTGATTCAGGAAAAGTGTGGGAGGTCACATGTGGTGATCCTTTCGAAGTGTGGTTCTTTGATTCAATTTTTCTTTTCATATGAGTCCAAACATGGGCTAGGTTACTTCTTACGAGTTTGTAGGAGGTGGTACTATATTACTGAGTATTAATTACTCTTGTGGTATAGTTGGGATTAGAAAAATACAAAATCAAGAATCATGGGGTTAAGTAAATCCTGGTGACACATCCTGAGTTGAAGAAGTATTTTACATCACTTGGAATTTGGAATCCAAAGGTTACAGTAACGTAACGGAAGGTGGATTCACCAAGGTTACAGTAATATAGAGGAAGTCAGACTCGAAGTTGGTGATCAAGATAAGAGACAAAGAAATTTGTGCTTCTTATGCTGTAGTACAGTACTAGGTGGAGCTTGTGTGTGAATCGTAAATAAAGTTGATTCTACTTCTTTAAGAACTTAATATATATGTGTATGGAGCATGTAAGTGAGAAGAAACTAGATGATGGAGTTTGCAAAACTTGAAGTTTATGGAAAGGAGTTTGGCAAAGTTTTTCACTATACGGTAGGTATGGTGGAGGTGCGTTTTGGAATGACATATGGTGCATTCATTCGAATGTGTCGCAGTCGGAATACTTTTCGAAAGTATTCATGGAGATTCTTTATTATACAGTGTGACGACTTATCAAGGAGAGTGTGGTTGTACGCATAATGATTGATAGAGTTGTGGAAAGATTGTGCAAGAGACTATGGTGGTAAAGACCCAGACTGACAATAAGGTCACGCGAGTTAAGTTGATTAAAATTTAACTGGGGGATTCAATTTGTTTGAATCTATTAAGACGTAATGTCGGGTTCATGCATAGTAATGCATTTTGCTATAATAAAGAAATCTCGAGGTGGGAGAAGACACGGTGCATGTTGCCTAAAATTTATTTTAGATAATTAAAGTTTTGAGAGCTGGTGTAGAAATGGTGTGTCGTCTCAATTATCGGTTTACCAAGAATGTTAATCGTCAAGTTGAATTCATCTATTAAGAGGTGAAGTGAAGTCTTTGTTTATCGTAACATAGAAATTTCAACTTGGGTGGAGAAATTGGTAAAATGGGTATGTGCGAATTTATTCCACAAGTGATTTATATCTTAATTATATATAGATCAGGTGGAGATTCAAAATGGTGAATCTTGGCAACGACGAAAGGAAGATTTCCTAATGAACAAAGGATGCCCAATGACGCAAGGTCTCCATTACAGTTGGAGAAGTTTGCAGCAGAAAGAAGGTCGATGGGTGTTCATGTTGAAGGAAGAAACTCCGAGTACGAAAGGCGTACGGCGTAGTTAAGAATTGATAGTCAAGGGTTATGCACGAGGAAGGTATTGCTTACAAAGGCTCTCTCCGACGGTAAGAATAAATAAACCCATACCTTGTTGACTATGGTGGTGGTTTGTGGCTGTGCACAAGTCGAAGACTACTTCTTATATGGTATTCAATTATGGAGTAAGAAAAATTCAGCTCAAAGGTGTTGTTGTTGTTGCAAAGAAGGAAGTATGTATGGTCGAAACTGGAATTATCGTATAGCCGATGGTTCACAGAATGATGAGATTTAATAAAGGAGTAAGACTCAAGAGAAGATATGATCGTAGATCAAACTTCAAAGTGAGATGGACTCCAGTAAAGAAAGACTCATGGTAGAGATGGGCTCCAGATTTTTCACAAATGATAAGGATCCATGGATTGATTGTTTGGTGCATAATTGGAGTCATGCTCAATATACTTTTATTTACATGATGGTTAGATTCAATCTGACATGTGGGGTTAGCTTAATATAAACTAACAAGTGGTGATTCTCTATACGTGGATTAATATTACCGCGAAGAGCATGGTGGATATTGAGAATTTGGAGTCTCAATTTCAGTATAGAATTTGGGTAAAATATCTAAATGGTACAGTAGAAATGGATTGGTGTACCAACGGTATGGTGGTGAAGACTGTCATAAGTTTGTGGGTAAGTAGATTCCGATGATGGGGTGATCTGGATTGTTTTAGATCTACAAACTGGATATGTCTTTGCGGTGGTAGTGGCTTGTTGTCCAATAGTTAGAGGTCGTCTTTACAATCAGTTGCAGCTCAATTAACAATGAAGTCGAATTGGTATGGGTAATGAAGTTGTGAAGGAAGCAACTGGTTTTCACACACAGGCTTGATTGGATATTTTGGAGTCAGATAAGAATGCATATGTGCATTATGATTGTCCAAGGGATTTTCAAGCAAGGTAAACATATTAATGTTCGGTTTCAGTTTGTGCGAGATATTGGTGGACAGTTTTCAATATTGAAGACTAATAGGAAGTGTAATTTCACACACATGCTTACAGAGGTGGCACCAAGGATTAAGTTCAAAAATGGTTTAAACTTGATTAGTATTCTACATGATTCATGAAGGTACCAAAAAGGTACAAGGTGGGTGGCGACGATGAAACGTCAAAGGAAGAACAAAGAAGGGAGGCAAAGGATTATCAACAAAGGTGGATTTGTGAAGATAATTTGTCGATAATCAATTCCTTGGTCTCCAGGGGAGCAGGACCTAACGGAGTAAGTTCTTGGCAAACAAGTATTCGATACTTAGGAAACCCGTAGTATTCCATATTAGGAAACTGGTAGAACTGTGGATCCCAAGCGTTATACTTGACATCCAAGTATTAATCACGTATAAATAGACGTGAGCTGATTTGGAGAAAGTAATGGAATCGACAATGAAGCTGTAAGGGATTCCATCCCACCCTTGAATGGTTATCTGGTGTGTGAGGTTTCATGTGAGTCTAAGGTTCTTCTTGAGCGGTAAGGTCATGAGAGAAAGGTGAGGCTATCATGAGTGTTCTTGTATCTAGCGTGAGGTTAAAACAGAAGAGTGTTCTTCAAGGGTTGTATGTAATCACATCATGGGGTTGTGATGCTAGGTAGCAAGATAGTGGTTAAGTCAAGTTGTCTCCTAGACATCGGTTGTAATGCTAGATAGACATAGGTGGCGACCCTAAAGTGTTCTTATATTGTTCTTCGGAGATTTTATTGAAGTGAAAAGGATCATCATCCCAAGTGGACGTAGGCGTTTTGCCGAACCACTATAAATCTCGTGTCGTGGTATGATTTTATTGTTTACTCGTTTATGCTTGTTTTGCTTTGCGATATCTGTATTTGGGTTGTGCGTTTGTATGTTTGATTGAGCACCAGACGTAAGTGGTCGATCGTTACCAGAGAGAAACCCCAAAAATTGGTATCAGAACCATGGTTGGCTCGGTACGGTCGACTTGGAGGAATACCCGATGATTGAAGTGTTTGATCATGTGAAGTTAGGGTTGCCATCGGAACAAGCAGATATTAAAAGAAATAAGATTCCTTGGACTCTTAAGTTCAATTGAATATGGTGATTCAGTGCGGTCCCTCGACAAGGCATTGAAAGGGTAATACCGTAGAGATTTTGGGAGGATGTTGATCGGAAAGAACGTGATTTGCAGGAGTGTTGTTTCTTTAGAAACGACAGTGTTCATCGTTTTCGATTCAAAGAAGGTATCTCTATTAACAAACTTCTTATTAATTTCACTAAGTTAATCTGTTACTTAATGATGCGGGAGAAGTTGTTAATGGAAAAGAGCAAGCTATTACTACTGTGTTGTTTTCTGGATATATATGGTACGCCGGTACAGTTGGATGTGATTGGGTTACAGGGTGGTATATCTAAACAACGGGGGATATCTGGAAATAATAATCTGGATGTAAGAGATTATCCAAGGCAAGGTCTGAATATGTTACTGGTGTAGCTGGAAGAATATTCTCCAAAGTTAAAGCCAAGGAGATTTGTGATCAGTCAAAGAAGATGGTAATTGTAGAAGTTTCTGATTCAGGAGAAGTGTGGGAGGTCACATGTGGTGATCCTTTCGAAGTGTGGTTCTTTGATTCAATTTTTCTTTTCATATGAGTCCAAACATGGGCTAGGTTACTTCTTACGAGTTTGTAGGAGGTGGTACTATATTACTGAGTATTAATTACTCTTGTGGTATAGTTGGGATTAGAAAAATACAAAATCAAGAATCATGGGGTTAAGTAAATCCTGGTGACACATCCTGAGTTGAAGAAGTATTTTACATCACTTGGAATTTGGAATCCAAAGGTTACAGTAACGTAACGGAAGGTGGATTCACCAAGGTTACAGTAATATAGAGGAAGTCAGACTCGAAGTTGGTGATCAAGATAAGAGACAAAGAAATTTGTGCTTCTTATGCTGTAGTACAGTACTAGGTGGAGCTTGTGTGTGAATCGTAAATAAAGTTGATTCTACTTCTTTAAGAACTTAATATATATGTGTATGGAGCATGTAAGTGAGAAGAAACTAGATGATGGAGTTTGCAAAACTTGAAGTTTATGGAAAGGAGTTTGGCAAAGTTTTTCACTATACGGTAGGTGGAGGGGTGCGTTTTGGAATGACATATGGTGCATTCATTCGAATGTGTCGCAGTCGGAATACTTTTCGAAAGTATTCATGGAGATTCTTTATTATACAGTGTGACGACTTATCAAGGAGAGTGTGGTTGTACGCATAATGATTGATAGAGTTGTGGAAAGATTGTGCAAGAGACTATGGTGGTAAAGACCCAGACTGACAATAAGGTCACGCGAGTTAAGTTGATTAAAATTTAACTGGGGGATTCAATTTGTTTGAATCTATTAAGACGTAATGTCGGGTTCATGCATAGTAATGCATTTTGCTATAATAAAGAAATCTCGAGGTGGGAGAAGACACGGTGCATGTTGCCTAAAATTTATTTTAGATAATTAAAGTTTTGAGAGCTGGTGTAGAAATGGTGTGTCGTCTCAATTATCGGTTTACCAAGAATGTTAATCGTCAAGTTGAATTCATCTATTAAGAGGTGAAGTGAAGTCTTTGTTTATCGTAACATAGAAATTTCAACTTGGGTGGAGAATTGGTAAAATGGGTATGTGCGAATTTATTCCACAAGTGATTTATATCTTAATTATATATAGATCAGGTGGAGATTCAAAATGGTGAATCTTGGCAACGACGAAAGGAAGATTTCCTAATGAACAAAGGATGCCCAATGACGCAAGGTCTCCATTACAGTTGGAGAAGTTTGCAGCAGAAAGAAGGTCGATGGGTGTTCATGTTGAAGGAAGAAACTCCGAGTACGAAAGGCGTACGGCGTAGTTAAGAAGATTGATAGTCAAGGGTTATGCACGAGGAAGGTATTGCTTACAAAGGCTCTCTCCGACGGTAAGAATAAATAAACCCATACCTTGTTGACTATGGTGGTGGTTTGTGGCTGTGCACAAGTCGAAGACTACTTCTTATATGGTATTCAATTATGGAGTAAGAAAAATTCAGCTCAAAGGTGTTGTTGTTGTTGCAAAGAAGGAAGTATGTATGGTCGAAACTGGAATTATCGTATAGCCGATGGTTCACAGAATGATGAGATTTAATAAGAGGAGTAAGACTCAAGAGAAGATATGATCGTAGATCAAACTTCAAAGTGAGATGGACTCCAGTAAAGAAAGACTCATGGTAGAGATGGGCTCCAGATTTTTGCACAAATGATAAGGATCCATGGATTGATTGTTTGGTGCATAATTGGAGTCATGCTCAATATACTTTTATATATACATGATGGTTAGATTCAATCTGACATGTGGGGTTAGCTTAATATAAACTAACAAGTGGTGATTCTTCTATACGTGGATTATATATTACCGCGAAGAGCATGGTGGATATTGAGAATTTGGAGTCTCAATTTCAGTATAGAATTTGGTAAAATATCTAAATGGTACAGTAGAAATGGATTGGTGTACCAACGGTATGGTGGTGAAGAACTGTCATAAGTTTGTGGGTAAGTAGATTCCGATGATGGGGTGATCTGGATTGTTTTAGATCTACAAACTGGATATGTCTTTGCGGTGGTAGTGGCTTGTTGTCCAATAAGTTAGAGGTCGTCTTTACAATCAGTTGCAGCTCAATTAACAATGAAGTCTGAATTGGTATGGGTAAATGAAGTTGTGAAGGAAGCAACTGGGTTTCACAGGCTTGATTGGATATTTTGGAGTCAGATAAGAATGCATATGTGCATTATGATTGTCCAAGGGATTTTCAAGCAAGGTAAAACATATTAATGTTCGGTTTCAGTTTGTGCGAGATATTGGTGGACAGTTTTCAATATTGAAGACTAATAGGAAGTGTAATTTCACACACATGCTTACAGAGGTGGCACCAAGGATTAAGTTCAAAAATGGTTTAAACTTGATTAGTATTCTACATGATTCATGAAGGTACCAAAAGGTACAAGGTGGTGGCGACGATGAAACGTCAAAGGAAGAACAAAGAAGGGAGGCAAAGGATTATCAACAAAGGTGGAGATTTGTGAAGATAATTTGTCGATAATCAATTCCTTGGTCTCCAGGGGAGCAGGACCTAACGGAGTAAGTCTTGGCAAACAAGTATTCGATACTTAGGAAACCCGTAGTATTCCATATTTAGGAAACTGGTAGAAACTTGGTCACCAAGCGTTATACTTGACATCCAAGTATTAATCACGTATAAATAGACGTGAGCTGATTTGGAGAAAGTAATGGAATCGACAATGAAGCTGTAAGGGATTCCATCCCACCCCTTGAATGGTTATCTGGTGTGTGAGGTTTCATGGTGAGTCTAAGGTTTCTGCTTGAGCGGTAAGGTCATGAGAGAAAGGTGAGGCTATCATGAGTGTTCTTGTATCTAGCGTGAGGTTAAAACAGGAAGAGTGTTCTTCAAGGGTTGTATGTAATCACATCAATGGGGTTGTGATGCTAGGTAGCAAGATAGTGGTTAAGTCAAGGTTGTCTCCTAGACATCGGTTGTAATGCTAGATAGACATAGGTGGCTGACACCTAAAGTGTTCTTGTATTTGTTCTTCGGAGATTTTCATTGAAGTGAAAAGGATCATCATCCCAAGTGGACGTAGGCGTTTTGCCGAACCACTATAAATCTCGTGTCGTGGTATGATTTTATTGTTTACTCGTTTATGCTTGTTTTGCTTTGCGATATCTGTATTTGGGTTGTGCGTTTGTATGTTTGATTGAGCACCAGACGTAAGTGGTCGATCGTTACCAGAGAGAAACCCCAAAAATTGGTATCAGAACCATGGTTGGCTCGGTACGGTCGACTTGGAGGAATACCCGATGATTGAAGTGTTTGATCATGTGAAGTTAGGGTTGCCATCGGAACAAGCAGATATTAAAAGAAATAAGATTCCTTGGACTCTTAAGTTCAATTGAATATGGTGATTCAGTGCGGTCCCTCGACAAGGCATTGAAAGGGTAATACCGTAGAGATTTTGGGAGGATGTTGATCGGAAAGAACGTGATTTGCAGGAGTGTTGTTTCTTTAGAAACGACAGTGTTCATCGTTTTCGATTCAAAGAAGGTATCTCTATTAACAAACTTCTTATTAATTTCACTAAGTTAATCTGTTACTTAATGATGCGGGAGAAGTTGTTAATGGAAAAGAGCAAGATTATACTACTGTGTTGTTTCTGGATATATATGGTACGCCGGTACAGTTGGATGTGATTGGGTTACAGGGGGTGGTATATCTAAACAACGGGGGATATCTGGAAATAATAATCTGGATGTAAGAGATTATCCAAGGCAAGGTCTGAATATGTTACTGGTGTAGCTGGAAGAATATTCTCCAAAGTTAAAGCCAAGGAGATTTGTGATCAGTCAAAGAAGATGGTAATTGTAGAAGTTTCTGATTCAGGAGAAGTGTGGGAGGTCACATGTGGTGATCCTTTCGAAGTGGTTCTTTGATTCAATTTTTCTTTTCATATGAGTCCAAACATGGGCTAGGTTACTTCTTACGAGTTTGTTAGGAGGTGGTACTATATTACTGAGTATTAATTACTCTTGTGTGTATAGTTGGGATTAGAAAATACAAAATCAAGAATCATGGGTAAGTAAATCCTGGTGACACATCCTGAGTTGAAGAAGTATTTTACATCACTTGGAATTTGGAATCCAAAGGTTACAGTAACGTAACGGAAGGTGGATTCACCAAGGTTACAGTAATATAGAGGAAGTCAGACTCGAAGTTGGTGATCAAGATAAGAGACAAAGAAATTTGTGCTTCTTATGCTGTGTAGTACAGTACTAGGTGGAGCTTGTGTGTGAATCGTAATAAAGTTGATTCTACTTCTTTAAGAACTTAATATATAGTGTATGGAGCATGTAAGTGAGAAGAAACTAGATGATGGAGTTTGCAAAACTTGAAGTTTATGGAAAGAGTTTGGCAAAGTTTTTCACTATACGGTAGGTATGGTGAGGTGGGTGCGTTTTGGAATGACATATGGTGCATTCATTCGAATGTGTCGCAGTCGGAATACTTTTCGAAAGTATTCATGGAGATTCTTTATTAATACAGTGTGACGACTTATCAAGGAGGTGTGGTTGTACGCATAATGATTGATAGAGTTGTGGAAAGATTGTGCAGAGACTATGGTGGTAAAGACCCAGACTGACAATAAGGTCGCGAGTTAAGTTGATTAAAATTTAACTGGGGATTCAATTGTTGTCTCTATTAAGACGTAATGTCGGGTTCATGCATAGTAATGCATTTTGCTATAATAAAGAAATCTCGAGGTGGGAGAAGACACGGTGCATGTTGCCTAAAATTTATTTTAGATAATTAAGTTTTGAGAGCTGGTGTAGAAATGGTGTGTCGTCTCAATTATCGGTTTACCAAGAATGTTAATCGTCAAGTTGAATTCATCTATTAAGAGGTGAAGTGAAGTCTTTGTTTATCGTAACATAGAAATTTTCAACTGGGTGGAGAATTGGTAAAATGGGTATGTGCGAATTTATTCCACAAGTGATTTATATCTTAATTATATATAGATCAGGTGGAGATTCAAAATGGTGAATCTTGGCAACGACGAAAGGAAGATTTCCTAATGAACAAAGGATGCCCAATGACGCAAGGTCTCCATTACAGTTGGAGAAGTTTGCAGCAGAAAGAAGGTCGATGGGTGTTCATGTTGAAGGAAGAAACTCCGAGTACGAAAGGCGTACGGCGTAGTTAAGAAGATTGATAGTCAAGGGTTATGCACGAGGAAGGTATTGCTTACAAAGGCTCTCTCCGACGGTAAGAATAAATAAACCCATACCTTGTTGACTATGGTGGTGGTTTGTGGCTGTGCACAAGTCGAAGACTACTTCTTATATGGTATTCAATTATGGAGTAAGAAAAATTCAGCTCAAAGGTGTTGTTGTTGTTGCAAAGAAGGAAGTATGTATGGTCGAAACTGGAATTATCGTATAGCCGATGGTTCACAGAATGATGAGATTTAATAAGAGGAGTAAGACTCAAGAGAAGATATGATCGTAGATCAAACTTCAAAGTGAGATGGACTCCAGTAAAGAAAGACTCATGGTAGAGATGGGCTCCAGATTTTTGCACAAATGATAAGGATCCATGGATTGATTGTTTGGTGCATAATTGGAGTCATGCTCAATATACTTTTATATATACATGATGGTTAGATTCAATCTGACATGTGGGGTTAGCTTAATATAAACTAACAAGTGGTGATTCTTCTATACGTGGATTATATATTACCGCGAAGAGCATGGTGGATATTGAGAATTTGGAGTCTCAATTTCAGTATAGAATTTGGTAAAATATCTAAATGGTACAGTAGAAATGGATTGGTGTACCAACGGTATGGTGGTGATCAAGATAAGAGACAAAGAAATTTGGTGATCAAGATAAGAGACAAAGAAATTTGTGCTTCTTATGCTGTAGTACAGTAGTAGGTGGAGCTTATGTGTGAATCGTAAATAAAGTTGATTCTAGTTCTTCAAGACCTTAATATAGATGTGTATGGAGCATGTAAGTGAGAAGAAACTAGATGATGGAGTTTGCAAAACTTGAAGTCTATGAACGTTGAGTTTATGGAAAGGAGTTTGGCAAAGTTTTTCACTATACGGTAGGTATGGTGGAGGTGCGTTCTGGAATAACATTTGGTGCATTCATTCGAATGTGTCGCAGTCGGAATACTTTTCGAAAGTATTCATGGAGATTCTTTATTATACTGTGTGACGACTTATCAAGGAGAGTGTGGTTGTACGCCATAATGATTGATAGAGTTGTAGAAAGATTGTGCAAGAGACTATGGTGGTAAAGACCCAGACTGACAATAAGGTCACGCGAGTTAAGTTGATTAACTGGGGGATTCAATTTGTTTGAATCTATTAAGACGTAATGTCGGGTTCATGCATAGTAATGCATTTTGCTGTAATAAAGAAATCTCAAGGTGGGAGAAGACACGGTGCATGTTGCCTAAATTTTATTTTAGATAATTAAAGTTTTGTGAGCTGGTGTAGAAATGGTGTATCGTCTCAATTATCGGTTTACCAAGAATGTTAATCGTCAAGTTGAATTCATCTATTAAGAGGTGAAGTGAAGTATTTATTTATCGTAACATAGAAATTTCAACTTGGGTGGAGAATTGGTAAAATGGGTATGTGCGAATTTATTCCACAAGTGATTTATATCTTAATTATATATAGATCAGGTGGAGATTCAAATTGGTGAATCTTGGCAACGACGAAAGGAAGATTTCCTAATGAACAAAGGATGCCCAATGACGTAAGGTCTCCATTACAGTTGGAGAAGTTTGCATCAGAAAGAAGGTCGATGGGTGTTCATGTTGAAGGAAGAAACTCCGAGTACGAAAGGCGTACGGCGTAGTTAAGAAGATTGATAGTCAAGGTTATGCACGAGGAAGGTATTGCTTACAAAGACTCTCTCCGGTGGTAAGAATACATAAACCCGTACCTTGTTGACTATGGTGGTGGTCTGTGGTTGTGCACAAGTCGAAGACAACTTCTTATATGGTACTCAATTATGGAGTAAGAAAAATCCATCTCAAAGGTGTTGTTGTTGCAAAGAAGGAAGTATGTATGGTAGGTACTGGAATTATCGTATAGCCGATGGTTCACAGAATAATGAGCTTTAATAAGAGGAGTAAGACTCAAGAGAAGATATGATCGTAGATCAAACTTCAAGGTGAGATGGACTCCAGTAAAGCAAGACTCATGGTAGAGATGGGCTCAAGATTGTTGCACAAATGATAAGGATCCATGGATTGATTGTTTGGTGCATAATTGGAGTCATGCTCAATATACTTTGATATATACGTGATAGTTAGATTCAATCTGACATGTGGGGTTAGCTTAATATAAACTAACAAGTGGTGATTCTTATATACGTGGATTATATATTACCGCGGAGAGCATGATGGATATTGAGAATTTGGAGTCTCAATTTCAGTATAGAATTTGATAAAGTATCTAAATGGTACAGTAGAAATGGATTGGTGTACCAACGGTATGGTGGTGAAGAACTGTCATAATTTTGTGGGTAAGTAGATTCCGATGATGGGGTGATCTGGATTGTTTTAGATTTACAAACTGGATATGTCTTTACGGTGTAGCGGCTTGTCGTCCAATAAGCTAGAGGTCGTCTTTACAATCAGTTGCACCTCAATAAACAATGAAGTCTGAATTGGTATGGGTAAATGAAGTTGTGAAGGAAGCAACTGGGTTTCAGAGGCTTGATTTGAAATTTTGGAGTCAGATAGGAATGCATATGTGCATTATGATTGTCCAAGGGATTTTCAAGCAAGGATAAAACATATTAATATTCGGTTTCAGTTTGTGCGAGATATTAGTGGAGAGTTTTCAATATTGAAGACTAATAGGAAGTGTAATTTCACACACATGCTTACAGAGGTGGCACCAAGGATTAAGTTCAAAAATGGTTTAAACTTGATTAGTATTCTACATGATTCATGAAGGTACCAAAAGGTACAAGGTGGTGGCGACGATGAAACGTCAAAGGAAGAACAAAGAAGGGAGGCAAAGGATTATCAACAAAGGTGGAGATTTGTGAAGATAATTTGTCGATAATCAATTCCTTGGTGTCCAAAGGAGCAGGACCTAACGGAGTAAGTCTTGGCAAACAAGTATTCGATACTTAGGAAACCCATAGTATTCCATATTTAGGAAACTGGTAGAAACTTGGTCACCAAGTGTTATACTTGACATCCAATTATTAATCACGTATAAATAGACGTGAGCTGATTTGGAGAAAGTAATGGAATCGACAATGAAGCTGTAAGGGATTCCATCCCACCCCTTGGGTGGTTATCTGGTGTGTGAGGTTTCATGGTGAGTCTAAGGTTTCTGCTTGAGCGGTAAGGTCATGAGAGAAAGGTGAGGCTATCATGAGTGTTCTTGTATCTAGCGTGAGGTTACAACAGGAAGAGTGTTCTTTAAGGGTTGTATGTAATCATATCAATAGGGTTGTGATGCTAGGTAGCAAGATAGTGGTTAAGTCAAGGTTGTCTCCTAGACATTGGTTGTAATGCTAGAGAGACATAGGTGGCTGACACACAAAGTGTTCTTGTATTTGTTCTTCGGAGATTTTCATTGATGTGAAAAGGATCATCATCGCAAGTGGACGTAGGCGTTTTTCCGAACCACTATAAATCTCGTGTCGTGGTATGCTTTTATTGTTTACTCGTTTATGCTTGTTTTGCTTTGCTATATCTGTATTTGGGTTGTGCGTTTGTATGTTTGATAGAGCACCAGACGTAAGTGGTCGACAGTTACCAGAGAGAAACCCCAACACCTAGTCCAAGAATTCGACTATCATGATAGTTGTTAGTCGCCTTGCTTAGCTCTTTCTCGGTGTATATTGTGACAATTGATCTCCCCTTTTTCCCTCCACTGCTATCTGTACTAGTCTCGGTATCTTCTTCGCGTTCTTTAAGTAGACGATCCAGAAACAACCCACCATTTTGTTTATACAGCTCCTCCTTTAGTTTCATGTGCTTTCTTTTTCTATATGCCCAGTACAGCCCAAAGCAAGTCCCGAGCAGAAGAGATAAACCTAGGCAGCCACCTGCATGCAGTAAGAAGTTAACAGATATTACGATGAATCCCTTGTGTGAAATTATAATGCATTTATAAGAATTTTGCTTAACTAGGTACTTACCAACAACAATCTTGTTGAGTTTACTCTCAGGAAGAAGGCAATATTCGAAGGTACCATCATCGTTGAATTGAGAACGATATCCATATTTGCAAGAGCAGTTGTAGCTCCCCATAGTATTTATGCATGTACTTCCTGATCCTTTTCCTTTGCATGGATTATCATGGCATTCATCAATATCTGCGCCACAAAAACAAAAAGTCAATTTATTGATTTCAACACATGTTGAGTTCTGATAACTGCACCTAACAGCAACAAAAAAATAAGTACATAATGCGTATACCTTGTCAACCACCAGTACCGTTGAGATAAGGGTTCCCTTCATAGCCTTTTAAACATTTACAGCGATATCCTGGGATAGTACTATTGATACAAGCACTATTAGGTCCACAAGCATAACTCATCGAATTCACTACGGCATCGCATGTCTCATTGCCGATAGTCCAATCCACCACGGCTGGAAGAGTTTCGGTTCCACTACTTTTGAAATCTTTGAGATATGAGGAAGAAAACTTAAACGAACTGTCTTCAACTAAAAAAGAATAGCTACATGGATTGAAACTAAGACTCGTACTTCTATTTACAATATCAACTGTCGCAGCATATGCTGATAGTCCAGATGGAACGGCGATCTCACAACAACCAATACCAGAGCAGGACCCATTAATGGTATCATCCACTTTATTACAGAAGGACGAGCAACCCGTACCAATAGATAGATCACTTCTTAGGAAAAATAATGCCAAGGTGTTGCAACCAATAGCAATGAACTTGTTTTTTGTTTCGGAGAAGGTGAATTTTCTCAAGTTGGCACGCGCTTCATATCTTTCCCTATTATCGGAACAATCATTGGCTATATAGACTTCTGCTGTCATCTCCCCGGCGAATATTGATATATTCAAGACATTGAGGCCACCAGACATTGGTTTTAGGGGATTCATACTGTTGTTGCACTTTATTTCGAACGCTTCTTCGATGAAACAACCATCACTGATACCGAACGGGTAGGGTATGCTAACATCCTCGCACGTATCTTGGCAACCAGGTTTGGCTATTTGTCTGGAAGCAGCGACCATTTTTTCTTGAGATGCTAATTGCAGCCATAGTAACAAGACGAAACACTGAAACTTTTCAAGAACATGAGAAGCCATGGTTTAATGCAATTAGTTTAATTAGCTGTTTTGCCTATGATAAACATCTTAATAATAGTAATATTTATATACTCACTAGGTGTGGCCACTATTACAAACTTAACAATCACCGATCTTTAACATTTTCTTCTTGTTTCGGTGAAGTACCCTTCTGAAAAGTCATAAGTATCCGACAGACTAGATTGAAAAGGTTTTGTTTCAATCAAGCATTCTGCATATTCCTGATGACTTTTCATCAAGTCGATGTTGTACATTTTATCTCCTCCTTTAATGTACCTCACATTTCCAAAATCGAAGTTAGGTGTTCGCATTTTCACTTTCAACCCAAAGTTTCCACACACTCAACCACGTTATAATTTTACTGTATTTCCCTTATCTTTCTTCTGGGTGGAAGATTCCACACGTCTCATCTTGTTTTCAATTGTCAGTTAGATTCCTTTTTCTAGTTAGACCGTAACGTCTTTCGATAAAAGTTAAGGATTTCGAAGATAATTGTTTGAATTATGTTCTTGGATCTCCATAATGTCCTAATTTGAGACTGGGTCTTGAATTTGCAACTGGTCCTGAGTCTCCTAACAGCAAGAGTGTTTATTAGGGGAAAAAAAAGACAGCAAGAGTGGGTTTATGCATTAACTGACATACCTTATTAACTGTAAATTAAAAAAGCAATCTCCGGCATCGTTACATGACCAAGCAAGGTACCCTAGTTGCTAAATTAAATTAAAGCAGTTATACACATAGGACGTATTAGTCTATGATCATAGTCAATCCAGCTATCTAAACAGCTTCTATGAAAAATATGGCTGCACAATATCAATCGTCTGATTTCTTCTTTACCCTCGTACTGCATGAAAAACTGAGGAGGCCCACTCCGATCCCGCTGCAATGTGCATGAAAGATTCGTTATCCACTGAATAAAGAAACTATTAGCTCTGATCCTCAATCCATTTGACAATATCAGGAGAATAAATTGAAACATAAAAGAAACTATTAGCTTCAAGTCTAGCTTTTTTTGCTAGTTCATGAGCCACACTATTACTTAACCTATTCACTAATTTGCAAAACCAATATTCATTACTTAAAAACTTGTTCCTGACTGATAAAACTACATGATGATTAAACCAATGCGCTTGTGGATCTTCACTATGAATTGAGTTCACCAAATTCTCACAGTCTGTCTCAATGATAACTTTATTGAAACCATTCTCTTCTATCCAGTCTACTGCTTTGATTAGTGCCTTGCATTCAAAATGATCCGCCCCAACTTCAGCTTCCATCTCATCATCCAAATTGAAACCTTTTACTGCTAATGCATGCCCTGCATGATCACGAGCAATACTACCTTTTCTAGCTTCATAAACATAAGAAGCATCAATATTAACTTTAATATAGCCTGTATCTGGTGGAAACCAAACCTTAGGAAGAATATACCTGTTCCTAGTAACATTAGAAGAAGCATTAGCAAAATCACACTGTTTTATCAAATTATGAATTCTTATAAGAGAACTGTGTATATTAGATTTAATACCCTGGAAAATCCAACTGCATCTGTCTTTCCATATGTACCAGACTATATACATGAGTTTGACAACATATGAATCAGTCATATAAGCAACACTATTACCTTCAGCTTCATCAGTATAATACCAGGATATAACCCAGTCTTGAAGTGAAGCAAAATTTTGAGTAATATCAAAAAAAAAAAACATTTAGAGCATTCCATATGGATCTAGCATAAGTACATTCAACTAGAAGATGACTAATAGTTTCAGTACCATGATTACATAAACTACAGTGAGGATCTATTTCAGATTTGTAAACAGCTAATTTACCTCTAACATGCACAATATCTCTTAAACATTTCCAAATAAAAAATTGAACTCTTTGAGGAACTTTTGTATGCCAGAGTTTTTTCCAAACAACTTTAGGAAATAAAGTGGTCACCATTGATAGCATTGTGCATTATAAGCACTTTTAACAGAAAAATTACCTCTTCTATCTGGTTTCCAGATTAAGTAATCATCTCTTGAGTCAGGAACATGCATACTGAGAATAGCATTAGAAGTTTCTTCATCCAAAATAGTACTAACTAGATGAACATTCCAAACTCTAGTACCAGGAAAAAACAAATCACAGACAAAAGTGAGAGAAACAAAGCTAGAAAGACCCGCAGCTGGGACAGGTGGACTATTCAGACCAATAATCCAGTTATCTATCCAAATTTTAATTTTAGTGCCACATTGAACAATCCACATGGAGTGTTGTTGGACAATCTCAATACCAGAGTATATACTCCTCCACAACCAAGAACAATCATCTTTCAGCTTATCTAGATGAAGTAAACTTCCATTTTTACCATACTTAGCTCTAACAATCTGCATATATAATGAATTATCATCAGTACAAGCCTTCCAAGCTAATTTAGTTAACAAAGCATTATTGAATTTTTCCATATTTCTAAAACCTAGACCACCCAAAGCTTTAAGAACATTAATTTTGTTCCATCCTATCAAACAAAGACCTTTATTATCACTATGACCCCACCAAAAATGTTTTTGGATAGACTCCATTTGATCTAGCATAGTTTTGGGAATTCTAAAACAACCCATTTGATTGGTTGGCAAAGCATTTAGAACATGTTTCGCCGTAGTTGTTCTAGCAGAATGGTTCATAGTCTTACATTTCCAAGTTTTCAGTCTAGTGCCAAAAGATTGAACAATTGGACTAAAAGCTTTGGACTTATTCCTACATATTAACAAAGTCATACCAAGATATTTATATGTATCTTTCATTTCTGTCATCTTAAGCTCCCTAGCCAAAATTTCTCTAGTACCGGTGTTAGAGCATTTCTCGGTCGAACTCGCATGTGTTGCTATCTCAAGCATGTTTGTCAATGTTAGTGATCAAACCTATAAGTCTTGATTTCTAGTCTACTATAGCTAAGTCTCGGACTAGGATATAAAGTGTAGTTGAGCTCAAGAACTCCATGGAAGTCATCATACAAGACGAAGCACTACTCAAGGAACTGGTGGAAATTCATCGACTAAAAGGTATGTGGATACTTGAACTTATCTATCACTCAAAAGTCTATCTACTCTATCTCTTATCTTGAGACAAAAGTCGTTTTGCTATATAGACTTTGATTATACACATTTGCTATTTCGAGCCGAGTTTATCTCTCCTATCTATTTCTTAAAATATGTGTTGGTAAGTGTTTGTACCCAAAATAAATTCTAGGCACTAAACACGATGATTATTTGATGTTGATGATGTAAAATTAGGGTTATGAAACAAATTGAAGAAAAATAAAGTGACAGTTGGAGACCAACTCCAAAATCCAACTCAAAAGGGATGGAATTCTAGGTTTGCTAACCATACAATTGTAAACCACATTTCAATACAATTTCTTCCCTACGGGGTTCCAACGTGGATGTAGGCACAACTTCCGAACCAAGTTTTGGTGCAAAAATATTTACCCTAGCAGTAAGCTTTCGCTTTGGCCAAGTTCATCTTTACCGAGTGACGAAAGTCATGATATGTTTCAATCACTTTGAAAATTTCTTTGACGAAAAATGGTTTGTGAATAACAACTATATAACGTCCTCTAAGAATGTTTCAATGATTGAAATGAGAGTTTAGATTATATAACCAATGTTGAATATAAGCATTGTGTGGAAACACATATATGTATAAGTCCTTTTTCCTTGAACCGAAGTTTGCGAACTTTGTTGATCAAGAGAAACGGAACAAGAGCCGTGAACTCAGTCCGCGAACTGACGGAAGTTCTCGACCCGAGAATATATACTGGAGTTTGAGAACTCCTTCCGGGAACTTAAGTCCGCGAACTAAGTCTGCGAACTTAAGCTGGTTATTTCTAAAGACGATTGTTTCTGAACTTATTTATATTAACTAAGGAATGCTAAATGCAAACCGTGGATATAAAGTTCATGAACCGATTCGAGTTAATCAAATCGTTTTTGCTTCAATTGTGTCTTGTGTAGTTACATAAGATTTCTTTTCAATTGAACAACTATCTAACTAGTTCATTTGAGTCATTTGAACTAGTTATGGTGAAGAAGAATATGGTTGATATGAAAGTGCTCATATGGCTAACCATTTGGTTAACTATTGTTGAACCAACAAACGTACATGTTTGAGTACGGTTACACAAACCTAAAATCGTGCATTTCATTTGTGTGTAACAAGCTAAGTTTTCGATCCAGAGGTTGAAAGATATTAGGTTGAATCTAATTTGGTTTTCATCTAACGGTGAATATTGAATGCTTTGTTACCAAGCTAACATTGATTGCAAACTCTGATTTGAAAGACTATATAAGGGAGAACTCTAGCAACTGGGAAACCTAATCCCCACACCTCTTGTGTGATACTAATTGTATTAGGTAGAGTTGATTCTCCTTTAACCTTGGGTTTCTTCTTGTAAACCAGGTTAACGACTTAAAAACTTCATTGGGATTGTGAAGCCAGACCGATACTACTTTCTCGTAGTTGTGTGATCTGATGTTGCATCTTCTATCGTTTTGAGTACAATCGTAACGATTGGCTTGAGATTTATATCTCCGATAGGAAAGATATAAAAGTAATCACAAACATCTTCGTCTCATCGTTTGTGATTCCACAATATCTTCTTTCGCCGCGTCGATTAAGATTATTGTGAGGTGATTGATAATACTAGGCTGTTCTTCGGGAATATAAGTCTGGTTTATCAACTGGTTCATGTTCACCTTGATTTATCAAAAGACAGAAAAAAACTTGTAGGTATTTCTGTCGGAGACAGATTTATCTATTCCTGTAGACTTTTCTGTATGATACAGATTTGTTTATTAAAGTCTTCGACTTTGGGTCGTAGCAACTCTTAGTTGTGGGTGAGATCAGCTAAGGGAATCAAGTGTGTAGTATCCTGCTGGGATCAGAGACGTAGGAGCATAACTGTACCTTGGATCAGTGTAAGATTGATTGGGGTTCAACTACAGTCCAGACCGAAGTTAGTTTGTAGTAGGCTAGTGTCTGTAGCGGCTTAATACAGTGTGTGCTCAATCTAGACTAGGTCCCGGGGTTTTTCCGCATTTGCGGTTTCCTCGTTAACAAAATTCTGGTGTCTGTGTTATTTATATTCCGAATTATTGTCATAACCTCAAATTCTTTAATTGTTTAATTGTTAGGTTGCCTTTCTATTAGTCTTATTGTTAGCTAATGGGCTGCCCTTGTTAAGTTAGATGGGTGTAGTTAAAAACTAGGTTAGAGAATAAAAATAAAAACCTAGATTTAAGTTGCCTGAGTTAGAGAACAGAAAATTGAATTTCTTGTCAAAGAAAAGAGCTTTGCGGCGTGAAGAGAAGTTGCAGCTGGAACTAAAGGATTTATAGGGTTACACAAGTCCAAAGGCAAGTTTATTCTTGCTTTATCATCTATTATTTATAGTGCATAGTTTTCAATTGTTGAGTCTCATGAAATATTAAGGTTAAGAAGCTAAGAAACTAGGGTAATTTCGAATTAGGTATTTACTGACACCAAAAACTATAGATGTTGTTTGTATCTTAGTTTTAAATCAAACCATTGGATCTCTGTGACTTTCATATATGTTGTGTTTTACTGTATTATGAAACCTCTGTTCAAATTTTAGCACGATCGGAGATGGAGTTGTGATGAAAACAACCAGGTTCAGATTACATTGCTATAGAATTCAGATCACTGTGCAGCGATAGAAACCCATGAAATTAGATGTTTTACAGTGTATAATGACCTGAATTTTTAATGGGAGTAACCCGTTTAGTCTATGAGGTTACTGTAAAAATGTCACTTGATTATGAGTTATAGAAGTACCCAAACGAACTGAGTTTCAGGTGAACTTGTAGAAATTCAGTTTGAGATGAACTTATAGAATCAGTGGTAAATTAGGTTCTAACCGTTACTTTTCTATGGAAGTCTGATACAATGCCTGTGATATATCAATGAATGTGTGGTATGAATCTCTTTAGGATCATATTTGTATTCATGAAGAATGTAACAGGTCAAGTTGTATGTGTCGGCATAAACCAGCTAGGGTAGTTTCTGAACTATTGTGTACTGAGATAGTTTGTCTGGATTGTGTTACTTTTATGAGTCCTAATGTTTCATTGAGGTGTATGTGCTGGTTCTATACTTTATGAATGGTCTTAGTGTATGGGGTGATGTTTGATTAGGATTCAAATCCTTATGCAATGATTTCTGAATTTATGTTTGAATCTACTTACTAAGCGAGCAGGGCCTCGTCTATTCAAATAGTATGAGTGCACCGGTAGGTAGTAGATGAGATGGATAAACCAAGAGTTCAGAGTCACAATAGCATATAGCTTGTGAACACCGGTGGGCGCTGGATTAAATGTAAATATCCTTATTCTTGAATGTGTATGTTCTTTTGTGAATCGCCGAAGGTAAGTGGCATCATTACTTGGGTGGAATGCTAAACCTCTCCTCTGTTTTTTTGGTTGTAGTTAAAACTTATAGACTACCCCTTTTACTTTTGTATCTTATATGCTATCGGTATATATGATGGAATGAGAATGAACTTGCAATTATCAAGGCTCTGACCTTGTGTTGATTTTCCATTTCAGAAAGTAGAGTAAACAAGTGATTTAGTATCAAAGTTGCTCGTGGGGTCGCTGCAGTTGTGGGAAGAAGTAGGATCTCTTCTTTGCAGTGGCTTTCTTTTTTTTAGATTTTGTTTTCTTTTCCTTATTTTCAATAAGGTTTATCACAGAGAGACACCGGGGCTAGACACCATACTGAGTTTATTTTGAGCCTTAATTCTTTACTAACATAGTTATGTTGAAACTTTTTAGTATTTATTTCTCAGTTCAGTTGAACATCTAGTCCAGTTAGGTACTTATTATTATGAAAAAGATGTTTTCTTGCAATATTGTGTTTAATTGAATATTACTTTCAATTCAATTAGGCGTTTTGACCAGCGTGAGCTATATGGACCTATGTTTGTATAGAAAGATCTTGAATTATTATTGATAGGTCCAGACGGACTATTAATATAAATCCAGGGTTGTCACAGTTGGTATCAGAGCCCGTGATCCTTATGAACATGTGGCGTTGTGAGGCACACTTACTCTAGGCACTTAGGTTTTTGTTCAATTCTTACGTTTAACGTAATAATTATTTTTTATTCCTTTCTCGTAGTAGAATGGATGTTGATTTCTTGTTTT
Organism: Papaver somniferum; assembly: GCF_003573695.1. Lineage (NCBI taxonomy): Eukaryota > Viridiplantae > Streptophyta > Magnoliopsida > Ranunculales > Papaveraceae > Papaver > Papaver somniferum. The sequence goes on from NC_039359.1 coordinate 128,531,154, forward strand.
TCTTTTTCCCTTCCCTTGTGTTACTAGTTATGTCAGGAAGAAGGGGAACCAGAAATGCGAGGAATAATCAAGGTAATGGGAATGGGGAAGCTCCAAATTTTGTGGAGATGATGAGGTTGATGACTAAGGAAATAACAAACCAGACTGTTGTCCTTATGGCTTTCATGCAGAACCATAATGGGAATCATAATGCGCATCCTCCTCGGCCACCAGATGGGAATGTTGATGATCATATCCAACAAGGTGATGGAGCCCAATCAGCATGGCTAAACCTGCTGGAGAAGTTCGTAAGCTTGAAACCACCCAGCTTTGAGGGATCAAACGATCCACTAGTTGTGGACAAGTGGAAGGAGGATATCGAGAAAATATTTGTAGCTATGAGATGTACTCCTGTACAAAGACAACGAATAGCGGTTTTCCAATTGTCTGGTGAAGCGAGAAATTGGTGGAAGAATGCTTCTGTAGGACTGGATGAAAATACTCTTACCTAAGCTGCATTTTGTGAGAGGTTTGATACAAGGTATTTCCCTGCAATCGTGAGACACAAGAAGATTAAGGAGTTTGTTGATTTGGAACAAGTGAAGCCTATGCTCGTGGATGATTACCTCGACATGTATATCTCCTTGCAACGTTTTGCACATTTCATGGTACCCGATGAAGACAAGTCAGCTCGGAAGTTTGAGAATGTTTTAGGGGACCATGTTCGGAGCAAGGTAATTAGCCACTGTTTTCCTACTTTTCAACAATTTGTGGACAGTGCTAGAGCTACTGAGGCTGATTGGTTAAGGCACAAAGAAATTAGGGAAATTTCTAAGGAAGCAAAGCAAAAGGCTTTCAATAACTCCAAGCAAGGGAACAATTACCAAAACCAAATAAATGGGAACAAGGTAAATGGAGATTTTCGAAGTGATAGAAATAACTCAGGTGGCTGGAAGAGACAAAGGTCTGATTTTGTTAGCAACACAAAGAATGGAACTGTTAATGCCGCACCTTTTCCTTTTTACTGCTACAATTGTTGGGATGCTGGCCACAAGAGTTTTGAGTGCACTAATCCGAGGCGTCAATGACCTAAGACATTATGCGACAACCAAGGACAAGCCAAGGACGCTCGAGCTCAGCAGCAAAATTCTCAAAATCAAATCAATGGACAGAACATAACCAATTCCAACCAAGGCAGATTTCACGCCTTAGTGCCACGACAAGAACAAGTACCTTATGGAGTTGTGGAAGGTATGTTTCTTATCCAAGACAAGCTTGGTAGAATTCTGTTTAATTTTGGTGCGAGCCACTCTTTTATTTCTGCTGCTTTTGTGCGTGATTTATCTATTGAGGTCATACCATGTGAAACCCCTTTGTCAGTAATGTCACCTTTAGGAAAAACTACTTTGATTGATCGCATAGTTAGGGGATGTAATGTAGAGCTTGGGAGTTTAGACTTTCCTACTGATTTGTATATGCTAGATATGGTTGGTTTTGATGTCATTTTGGGAATAGATTGGTTGTCAGCTTATCATGCAGTGCTAGATTATCAAGGTAAATCCGTAGTATTCTCAATACCGGAGAACCAAGGCTTCTTTGTTGTTACTACTGCAAAGGAGGCTCCTCCTAAAGCTTACTTTTGTGGTTTACTTGATGAAGATTGTTATCTTGAGAATGTCCCTTTAAACTCAATCCCGGTAGTAGCAGAATTTGGGGATGTTTTTGCAGAGATTCCAGGATTGCCACCGCATAGGGAGGTTGAGTTTTGTATAGAATTGGTACCGGGTACTTCACCAATTGCCAAGGCACCCTACCGTATGGCTCCTATTGAAATGCGTGAACTTAAAGAACAAATTCAGCAATTGATGAACCAATGGTTTATACGTCGCAGTACTTCTCCATGGGGAGCACCGGTATTGTTTGTGAAGAAGAAGGATGGTTCACTTCGTTTGTGCATCGATTATCGAGAGTTGAATAAAGCTACAGTTAGAAATAAGTACCCACTTCCTCAGATTGATGACTTATTTGATCAGTTAAGGGGAGCATGTTGGTTTAGTAAAATTTACCTTAGGACTGGTTATCATCAGTTGAGAGTTAGGGACAAGGATGTATCTAAAACAGCATTTCTGTCGAGATATGGTTCGTAGGAGTTCTTAGTTATGCCTTTCAGTCTGACTAACGCGCCAGCAGTATTTATGGATTTGATGAACAGAGTGTTTAAAGATTTTCTTGATAAGTTTGTCATTGTTTTCATTGATGACATATTAATTTACTCGTCTAGCCGTGAAGAACATGCCAAACATCTACAAATAGTATTACAAACTCTTTGTGAGCATCAGTTGTACGCTGAATTCTCCAAGTGCGAATTTTGGCAACAAGAAGTTCAGTTCCTTGGACATGTTATTTCAAAGGAGGGTGTAGCTGTGGATCCTCACAAGGTTACAACAGTGTTGAATTGGAAACAACCCACATCTGTAACTGAAGTGCGAAGCTTTCTAGGATTGGTTGGTTATTATCGCCGGTTTATTCAAGGTTTTTCAAGCATAGCAGGTCCGTTAACTAATTTGACCAAGAAAGGAGTCCCCTTTGTTTGGAAAGAAGAGTGTGAGCAAGCATTTCAGACATTAAAAGAGAAACTGACTACAACCTCTGTTTTGACGCTTCCTCACGCTGATGGTGGTGGTCTAACGGTGTATATAGATGCTTCTCACCAAGGTTTGGGATGTGTTCTTATGCAAGATGGTAAAGTTGTAGCGTATGCTTCTCGACAGCTGCGCCTATATGAGAAAAACTATCCTACACACTATTTGGAGTTAGAAGCAATAGTGTTTGCCTTGAAAGCTTGGAGACATTACTTGCTAGGAGAGAAATTTGAGTTATTTTCTAATCACAAGAGCCTGAAATATTTGTTCACTCAAAAAGAATTGAATATGAGACAATCAAGGTGGATGGAGTTGCTAAAGGATTATGAATTTTCACTTGAGTATCACCCGGGCAAAGATAATGTCGTTGCTGATGCGCTAAGTAGGAAACCACGAGGGGTTGTTTCTCTTCTCATGTCTCTTGAGTGGAAGATGTTGCAAGAGGTGGCAGAAGCAGACTTTGTTTTGTCCTCTGAAAATTCTAAACCAACACTTATAGGGCGTTTATTGGTACAGCCAAATCTGATTGAGATAATCATTTATGATCAAGCAAATGATCCATGGTGAAAATAGAAATTTGAAGATATGAGTACTAGTGTTAACCCCGAGATTTTTGTAGGTTCTGATGGGGGGTTAAGGTTCATGGGAAGGTTATGTGTACCGGAAGATGATGATCTGCGACGCAACATCTTAGACGAAGCCCATCGTAGTAAGTACACGGTACATACTGGAAGTTCAAAAATGTATTGCGACCTGAAACGACACTTTTGGTGGACGGAAATGAAGATTGATATTGCTACTCATGTCTGAAAGTGTCTGACCTGTCAACAAGTGAATATTGAACACCAAAGACCAGGCGACATGTTGCAATAGTTGCTTATTCCAACCTGGAAGTGGGAAGATATATCCATGGACTTCATAGTTGAGTTACCTAGATCAAAGACTGGTCATGACTCGATTTTGGTAGTGGTAGATAGTTTAACAAAATCAACTCATTTCATTCCTGTAAAGACGACTTACACTACAGACAAGCTAGCACAATTATATGTTGGTAACATAGTCGCATTGCATGGAGTACCAACATCCATTGTGTCTGACAGAGATTCACATTTTACCTCGAGGTTTTGGAGTAGTTTCCAAAAGGCTTTAGGTTCATAATTAAGATTAAGTACTGCTTTTCACCCGCAAACGGACGGTCAAACCGAGAGAGTGAATCAAGTCTTAGAAGATATGTTAAGAGCATGTGTTTTGGATTTCAAGGGTAGCTGGGAGGACTATCTGAAACTTATTGAGTTTTCATATAATAACAGCTACCATTCAAGTATTGGCATGGCACCTTTCGAGGCATTATACGGTAGACCTTGTCGATCACCGGTGTATTGGGAAGAAGTTGGTCAAAGTAGTTTGTATGTACCAAAGATTGTTCAAGAGACCACTGATAAAGTTGCTTTAATACGTCTACGACTCCAAACAGCTCAAAGTCGCCAAAAATGTTATGCGGACAAAAAAAGAAGGCATGTGGAGTTTGTTGTTGATCATGTTTTGTTGAAGGTTTCGCCCATGAAGGGCGTGATGTGATTTGTAAAAAAGGGTAAATTTCCTCCAAGGTACGTTGGACCGTTTCCTATCATTGAACGTGTTGGTGCAGTGGCTTATCGATTAGCCCTTCCAGAGCACTTGTCATCAGTTCACAATGTTTTTCACATTTCAATGTTAAGGAAACACTTGAGGGATGAAGCACAAACTCAGTTGATAGACTTCAAGGATCTTAAAGTCCAACAAGATGGTTCTTATATAGAGAAACCTCACTGCATCATCGATAAGAAGGTACATCAACTAAGGAACAAGTATATCGTCATGGTTAAAGTGCAACTGGATCACCACAATCCAAATGAAGCAACCTGGGAGCGAGAGGAAGATATGCGTGCTAAATATCATGCATTGTTTGACAGCGAGGTAAGTTGATTTCAAGGACGAAATCATTTCCTTAGGGGGGGGAATGTCATAACCTCAAATTCTTTAATTGTTTAATTGTTTGGTTGCCTTTCTATTAGTCTTATAGTTAGATAATGGGCTGCCCTTGTTAAGTTAGCTGGGTGTAGTTAAAAACTATGTTAGAGAATAAAAATAAAAACCTAGATTTAAGTTTCCTGAGTTAGAGAACAGAAAATTGAGTTTCTTGTCAAAAAAAAAGAACTTTGCGGCGTGAAGAGAAGTTGCAGCTGGAACTAAAGGATTTCTAGGGTTACACAAGTCCAAAGGCAAGTTTATTATTGCTTTATCATATATTATTGATAATGCATAGTTTTCAATTGTTGAGTCTCATGAAATCTTAAGGTTAAGAAGCTAAGAAACTAGGGTAATTTCGAATTAGGTATTTCTTGACACCAAAAACTATAGATGTTGTTTGTATATTAGTTTTAAATCAAACCATTGGATCTCTGTGATTTTCATATATGTTGTGTTTCACTGTATTATGAAACCTATGTTTAATTATTAGCACGATCGGAGATGGAGTTGTGATGAAAACAACCAGGTTCAGATTACATTGCTATAGATTTCAGATCACTGTGCAGCGATAGAAACCCATGAAATTAGATGTTTTACAGTGTATAATGACCTGAATTTTTAATGGGAGTAACCCGTTTAGTCTATGAGGTTGCTGTAAAAATGTCACTTGGAAGTACCCCAACGAACTGAGTTTCAGGTGAACTTGTAGAAATTCAGTTTGAGATGAACTTATAGAATCAGTGGTAAATTAGGTTCTAACCGTTACTTTTCTATGGAAGTATGATACAATGCCTGTGATATATCTATGAATATGTGGTATGAATTTCTTTTGGATCAGATTTGTATTCATGAAGAATGTAACAGGTCAAGTTGTATGTGTCGTCATAAACCAGCTGGGGTAGTTTCTGAACTATTGTGTACTGAGATAGTTTGTATGGATTGTGTTACTTTTATGAGTCCTAATGTTTCATTGAGGTGTATGTGCTGGTTCTATACTTTATGAATGGTCTTAGTGTATGGGGTGATGTTTGATTAGGATTCAAATCCTTATGCAATGATTTCTGAATTTATGTTTGAATCTACTTACTAAGCGAGCAGGGCCTCGTCTATTCAAATAGTATGAGTGCACCGGTGGGTAGTAGATGATATGGATAAACCAAGAGTTCAGAGTCACAATAGCATATAGCTTGTGAACACCGGTGGGCGCTGGATTAAATGTAAATATCCTTATTCTTGAATGTGTATGTTCTTTTGTGAATCGCCGAAGGTAAGTGGCATCATTACTTGGGTGGAATGCTAAACCTCTCCTCTGCTTTTTTGGTTGTAGTTAAAACTTATAGGCTACCCCTTTTATTTTTGTATCTTATATGCTATCGGTATATATGGTGGAATGAGAATGAACTTGCAATTATCAAGGCTCTGACCTTGTGTTGATTTTCCATTTCAGGAAGTAGAGTAAACAAGTGATTTAGTCGCAAAGTTGCTCGTGGGGTCGCTGCAGTTGTAGGAATAAGTAGGATCTCTTCTTTGCAGTGGCTTTCTTTTTTTAGATTTTGTTTTCTTTTCCTTTTTTTTCAATAAGGTTTATCAGAGAGAGACACTGGGGGGCTAGACACCATACTGAGTTTATTTTGAGCCTTAATTCTTTTCGAACATAGTTATGTCGAAACTTTTTAGTATTTATTTCTCAGTTCATTTGAACATCTAGTCCAGTTAGGTACTTATTATTATGAAAAAGATGTTTTCTTGCAATATTGTTTTTAATTGAATATTACTTTCAATTCAATTAGACGTTTTGACCAGTGTGAGCTATATGGACCTATGTTTGTATGGAAAGATCTTGAATTATTATTGATAGGGCCGGATGGACTATTAATATAAATCCAGGGTTGTCACAGTTGGTATCAGAGCCCGTGATCCTTATGGACATGTGGTGTTGTGATGCACACTTACTCTAGACACTTAGGTTTTTGTTCAATTCTTATGTTTAACGTAATAATTATTTTTGATTCCTTTCTCTTAGTAGAATGAATGTTGATTTCTTGTTTTTCTTTTTCCCTTCCCTTGTGTTACTAGTTATGTCAGGAAGAAGGGGACCAGAAATGCGAGGAATAATCAAGTTAATGGGAATGGGGAAGCTCCAAATTTTGTGGAGATGATGAGGTTGATGACTAAGGAAATAACAAACCAGACTGCTGTCCTTATGGCTTTCATGCAGAACCATAATGGGAATCATAATGCGCCTCCTCCTCCGCCACCAGATGGGAATGTTGATGATCATATCCAACAAGGTGATGGAGCCCAAGCAGCATGGCTGAACCTGCTGGAGAAGTTCGTAAGGTTGAAACTACCCATCTTTGAGGGATCAACCGATCCACTAGTTGTGGACAAGTGGAAGGAGTATATCGAGAAAATATTTGTAGCTATGAGATGTACTCCTGTACAAAGACAACAACTAGCGGTTTTCCAATTGTCTGGTGAAGCGAGAAATTGGTGGAAGAATGCTTTTGTACGACTGGATGAAAATACTCTTACCTACGCTGCATTTTGTGAGAGGTTTGATACAAGGTATTTCCCTGCAATTGTGAGACACAAGAAGATTAAGGAGTTTGTTGATTTGGAACAAGTGAAGCCTATGCTCGTGGATGATTACCTCGACAAGTATATCTCCTTGCAACATTTTGCACATTTCATGGTACCCGATGAAGACAAGTCATCTCGGAAGTTTGAGAATGGTTTAGGGGACCATGTTCGGAGCAAGGTAATTAGCCACTGTTTTCCTACTTTTCAACAATTTGTGGCCAGTGCTAGAGCTACTAAGGCTGATTGGTTAAGGCACAGAGAAATTAGGGAAATTTCTAAGGAAGCAAAGCAAAAGGCTTTCAATAACTCCAAGCAAGGGAAAAATTACCAGAATGTCCCTTTAAACTCAATCTCGGTAGTAGCAGAATTTGGGGATGTTTTTGCAGAGATTCCAGGGTTGCCACCGCATAGGGAGGTTGAGTTTTGTATAGAATTGGTACCGGGTACTTCACCAATTGCCAAGGCACCCTACCGTATGGCTCCTATTGAAATGCGTGAACTTAAAGAACAAATTCAGCAATTGATGGACCAAGGGTTTATACGTCGCACTACTTCTCCATGGGGAGCACCGGTATTGTTTGTGAAGAATAAGGATGGTTCACTTCGTTTGTACATCGATTATCGAGAGGTGAATAAAGATACAGTTAGAAATAAGTACCCACTTCCTCAGATTGATGACTTATTTGATCAGTTAAGGGGAGCATGTTGGTTTAGTAAAATTGACCTTAGGACTGGTTACCATCAGTTGAGATTTAGGGACAAGGATGTATCTAAAAAAGCATTTCTGTCGAGATATGGTTCGTAGGAGTTCTTAGTTATGCCTTTCGGTCTGACTAACGCGCCAGCAGTATTTATGGATTTGATGAACAGAGTGTTTAAAGATTTTCTTGATAAGTTTGTCATCGTTTTCATTGATGACATATTAATTTACTCGTCTAGCCGTGAAGAACATGCCAAACATCTACAAATAGTATTACAAACTCTTCGTGAGCATCAGCTGTACGCTGAATTCTCCAAGTGCGAATTTTGGCAACAAGAAGTTCAGTTCCTTGGACATGTTATTTCAAAGGAGGGTGTAGCTGTGGATCCTCACAAGGTTACAACAGTGTTGAATTGGAAACAACCCACATCTGTAACTGAAGTGCGAAGCTTTATAGGATTGGCGGGTTATTATCGCCGGTTTATTCAAGGTTTTTCAAGCATAGCAGGTCTGTTAACTAATTTGACCAATAAAGGAGTCCCTTTTGTTTGGAAAGAAGAGTGTGAGCAAGCATTTCAGACATTAAAAGAGAAACTGACTACATCCCCTGTTTTGAACATTGGTCTTTGGTACCGTTCAAAGTGATTTCTCTTGTATTCAATTAGACTCGCAGATTTATATTTGCTTGAGAAAGCATTGAATCAAGAAAGTGAGATATAACTCTTTGATATACTTTATTAAGATTGAGTCTAGTTGATTCTCTTGAAAGTATATTGGAGTTTGTCCATACAGATTGCTAAGCGAAATATTGGGTGTGGTTGTTGTACCCCCACTTTTTCAATTGATATCAGAGCAGGCAAAAACATTCAAGACCTTATAAGTCTGTGTTTGTAGCGATCTGACTCTACGGACAGAGGTGCTATCTCTATCAACGTACCACCAGTCTTCGATGGCTCTAATTACTTATGGTGGAAAATTGTTATGCGAGCTTTTCTTCAAGCACGTGATTTTCAATCATGGGTATATGTTGTTAATGGTTATGATGCTCTCGTTGTGGCAGTTGGAAATGTAAACGTTCCCAAGGATATTGGTGAATACATCCCTGCCGAGATACTTGCTGCAAAGCAAAATTCCGACGGTTTGAATGCCATCATACATGCCATTACCCCTAATCTTCATCACCATGTGTCAAATTGCACTAAGTCTAAAGAAGCGTGGGATATATTAGAAACCGTATTCGAAGGTAATACTAGTGAAAAGGAGCTAGGCTTCAAAACCTTAATTTCGATTGGGAAAACCTTCGTATGACAGATGAAGAAACATTTGATGAGTTTAATCACAAAGTGTCTGAAATTGTTAATGCATCTTTTGCATTAGGTAAGACTATTCCTGAAAAGGACACTGTGATGAAAATTCTCAGATCACTGCCATCTAGATACGATTCTAAAAAGCATGCCATCGTTGAGGGAAATAACCTAGATAATCTCTCTAGAAATACGCTGGTTGGGAAGCTTAAGATCTTTCACTACACCATTTTTCCGGAATAGCAACAGCTGGATGCATTTGCAAAAGGGACTTGCAATAGCAGTGAGCCGTATATTTTTTGCAACAGCTCATAAGCCGTTGCGAATTTTTCGCAACGGTTTTCCCTTCACCCAATTGTTTCTCGGCTTTGCAACAGTTTTGGCTGTTGCGAAAAGGTTTAGCAACTGTTGGCTGCTGCTGCTATATTATTGTCGCAACAGCTTGAAGCAGTTGCGAAATTTAGAACCAATAAAACCTAGAACGACTGAACTTAGCCGGACCGGAATTTATTATTCTGGTTCTAAATTTAGCAACGGTTTCTGGTAGTTGATAAATTTTTGCAAAATGAAAAGAAAAGTCAAGTCAGCTTGTCGTTGACTTAGTCAAGAGTTCCCTGTAAATTTCCAGGCCAAATCCAGCTGAGAGACACATTGAATGCGCACTAAACAACGTCTTCCATTTGAACAATATATTCAGGCCAATAACATACAATCAATACCCAATGAAGTTCAGTTTCTAAATAATGAGAAGATGATAACTTTCAGGAGACATTTCTTAAGTTTCTGAAGAATGATAACCAAAAGATAGAAAATAGTGTATTTCCCAAGTTCAGTTATGAGTTCAAATTCACATACACCACGACAGTACCTTGACTTTGGGTAAGGCTTGTTCTTAATCTCCCTGTAACACCTAGCAGGTCCTGCAATATTTAACCAATGCAACAAGTATAAGAAAAAAGACTCAAACCCTATGCAGTGAAGATAACAGAACTGAAAGCAAACAACCACATTAGATCTGACAAAGGTAATCGGCTCCCAGTCACTAGGGAATCACATCTGAACAGACAGGGATATACAATTAGATTAAAGATATTCATGTGAACATAGCATGCTTCTCTTAAAGGCTGTGCAACCTAGAATCAGAAAGTAGGGGGCACATTTAAGCTGGTCAACATAGTAACTACAGAAGACTATGGAACCAGCACAAATAATCCTCCAGTGTTCACTAGGTGAACTTAAGTTAACATATGAGGTTTCAGGAAATAAATTTAAGTGACCAGCTGAACCAACTCCATGACCAGATGAACACACCTGAGCATGTGAACTAGTCGAGGCAACATATGATGCTGGCATTGCAGATTGCGAGTTTAGATTCGATCCCATGCGAACCCTGCATTATAAAAAAGGGAACAATGGTTTATAAATGCGCAGTAATAAAAACGTTGAGATGTATCGTTGTCTAAACAGTCAACTCCTCATATATGAGTCTTTACAATTTCTCACTAAGATTATTGACACTTCATCCATACAAACAACAAGCATGCTTCAAAAAAAAAAAAAAAACCCAAAACAAGAAGCATAAACCAAATGACGACTGATTGTACCAGATGCAAAACAAAACAAAAACCATTTGTGGGGTACATAGTCACAACAATTGAAGTACCTGGAAGCTGGACAACCAAGCGTTCCAGCGATGACTTCTGACCTCTCCAACATTACTTGGTGCAACCAAGCATTCCAGCGATGACAAGCGCTTCACTAAGAAGAGGAGCCGACCCACCTGGAATCTATTTCAATTAGTACATGGACAATTGATCAGACACAATAAAGATCACAGAGTAACATTCAAAAAAACGGAAAACATCCATATTTTGCATACAAGCAATCCATCACTGCTTCCTCATAGCAGAACTTAAAGCATATCTCACTTTCATATGCAGAACAAAAGAATACACAAGGTATCAAATGGAGCAGTGATTATCAAGGTATAGAAAGCTTGATTCTTATCCAATTATACTGATAACTTAGAAATGATCACAAGATTCACAACAAAACTTCTAATTATATGCAACTATTGGATTCAAATTCACAACAATTTCAAGAATGGGGTCAAGAAAAGGTCAATCACCTCTATTAAGGGTGTGGATCCAGAGACACTCAAGAACTCCACGATGTGCATCCAGAGTTGCACCCTGTCTTCCCCCTTAAGTCTACCAACTTTAAAACCTGAGCCAGTGCCTCTCTTGAACCAGCAATGATTACTTCTTGCTCAAACATCTACATTGAAAATAACCAACACGTCACTGAAGTGTTTCACTTACTAAGTGTCATCATCAGAAGGGCGGTACATAGAATCAACTCACTTCACATTAATGATGAAATATATCAATAGGATGACAAGAACTTAATCTTATAGAACACCAAAACCAATTGTTATCTGGACCAGTAGAGATAAAACGAAATGTTTGCAAGACATCCTCAACTGAGGAGACCACTTATACTTAATTGGCACCTGCAACCAGTTGAAAGAAACAACGTGGACATCACAAAATCACCGAGACACAGGTTTATATGCATGGCTCTCTGCTTAACCAAAAATGACCCTAACTGCGGAACAAATTCTTCTTACAGATACAGATTGCTCGAAACATGTTTGATTTACTGACAACCTTCCAATCACACTAACATTCTATGCCTCGGTTACAACTATACATATTTTCAGAAGTGATAGTGAAGCCATGGTCATAAGTTTTATCTCTATTTGGTGTTCAAAAGAAAAGTAAATCACACTCTATCAGCATATGTAATCGCTCTACCAGTACTAACCCACCAATCCTTAACACTATGCCCATCTTTTAAAAAAAAACCTGTTTGCTAATTATCCAATCAACTTCATCATTGTTGGGTTTCAAGACTAATACAACTATCCCCAAAACATCAACCAGAAAAAGATTACGAGGGTTTCATAAGCTTAATTTCGTAAGCAGCCAAAAACATTTCAATAACAAACATATAAAAAAGGTCCAATCTTTTTCAAACAAGTTAATTCTTTTTGACAAACCCATCAAACATTCAGCATCTAGTATTTAGGAATTCAGAAAGGAACAATAAATAGATCTAAAAAGACATAAAATCAGTTAACAGAAAGAGTGAGGATTTAATTGAATAATTACCCCAATATCTCTGGTAAATCTTGAAGATATCAACACAACCACCCTGGTTAAGTGAACCAAGAGAAGAAGAATCCATATGTACGAAGAAATTTCAATAATTTATTAGGGTTTGTATGTTGGATTTTCACCTCGGTATCCACCACCAAGACCCCCTCCCCGATCTCCTCCACCTTGGTATCCATCACCACCACCTACCAGACAATCCAAGAACAATAAAAACCCTAAAATTCAAAATAATTCATAAATCAAAGGAAGATTTCATTCGAAGATTTCATAAATCCGAAGATTTCATCAATAATATTAATAACCTCGACTCTGTGAATTCCCACATCAACCTCCTCTTCCACCACTACTTACTTCTCTCCTACAACCAATCAAACCCAAGCCCCCCAACAAAACTACCATAAGAGTAAGAGAAGGAAGAAGATATTGATGTCAGTTGTGCCATACTACACCGATATAAGAACCCAAATCTCGAATTAGGTCAAAACCCAGCGGATTTTTTATTGCAAAACCCTAACTTTGAAATTTCAGATGGTTTTCAGGGAAAGATCGACGAGAAAATGGAATGCGTTGATATTTTTCTCTCAAGCTTAGCTTATGGTAGCGGTATTTTGGTGATAGAAGAAGTGAGATTGATTTTTTTTCTCTGAAGCAGAAAGTGAAACGGTGAGGGAGAAGGAGAAGATGGGTTGGGGGAGACATTAGATCTAACCGTTTAATTTTCTAGAGCGAATCCTAACCATCAAAAATAGTGTTCCCATCCACTCAAACTCGTCGCGCATGTGCAATTCTGGTGTTACCTTGCACACAAGTAGACAGCACATGTGGAATGGGCAGCCGTTGTGAATTGCAACACGACTCAAAACTTCGCGGTGCAATTACAAATTTAGCAACTGCAAAGAGTTGTTGCTAATAATATAGCTGTTGCAAATTCTGTTGCAAATTCGCAACTGTGCTAGAGCTGTTGCAAAATTTTGTTGCTAATCTGGAAAAATGTTGTAGTGAATTTGATCATGAGCATTCATCCAAATCTAAGGATGTTGCATTCAAAGCACTAAAGGACACTAAATTACATGATAAAAGTAAAAAAGTGTATATCTCTGAAGACGATCACTCAGAGACTGATTCATTAGATGAAGATCTTGACAAATCGGTCTCGATGATCACAAGACAGTTTAGGGATCTTCTGTTGAAGAGAAGTAAACGGTTCTCCAGAGATAAGCCTAAAACATCAGTCAAACCTCATAATCGTGTTCCTCCTAAAAATAGGGATATTGACGAAACTGATGACGAGGATATGCCTCAGTGCTTTAAGTGTAAAGGATTTTGTCATTTTGCAAACGAGTGTCCAAATCGTAGAAAATACAATGGGAACAAAGGTCTTGCTGCAACTCTTGATGAAATGTCCGACAGCTATGATTCTAATGAAGACGAAAAATCAAGTGTTGCACTTCTTGGTGAAAATATTGATTTTGATAATTGTAGCAATACATACATCAATCTTGATATTCTTTCAGAAGAAAACCCAACTAATCTGGAAGAAAAAATTGGCCCATTCTTTGGAAACTCTATATGTAATGTTTCAGGTTCCACCATGTGTCTAGCTGCTTGCACATCTCAGAAGCCTAATTTTTATCCTAGATTGACGTGCTCGTACTGTTCTCTAAAGGGTCATGAACTTTCAAAGTGTTACAAGTACAAACACCAATTGAGACATGTCAACAAACTTTAACGAAGAGCAAATCAATTAGCAAACAAGCTTAAACTTGCTCAGAAGACCGCTGAGGTATGTAGGATTTTAGCTTCATCTAAGAAGTTAGTTTCCAAGGATAAACCAAGACCATTAGAGAAGAAAGTATGGTCAAATCGCTTAGATAGACGGAGGTCTGTGGATTCCTCTCAAGAGGAAAATGGTGGACAGATTGTTGTTCACCGCAGCACAACTTGATTGTGTTGATTGGTAAATCCTGTCTCATGTGCCTGATCAAAAGAGACAAGATTGTGTACCTCTCAGGATTTAAGAAAAAAAATTTCTTAGTTTTGTATCTATCAATAAAGGAGGGTTATTCTCGACAATTCTACTCTCTCTAGGGTTCAGAGTTGTGCGTGCACGAACCCGTTAAAAGGTTGCGTGACCCTACATCCCTTTTTCCTTCCCTGAAACCTCTTTTTATCTCAAGACTACTTGTTGAGTTTAAGTTGTGATTTCCTCTCACAAACCCATACACCTATGGATGCTCCAAGTACCATGTCTTCTGATGGAAAGGATGTTAATATGATTGTCAAGTCGTCAATCATGAAGGAAAAAGAGAAATCTATGTTAGCTCCAACATTGAAAAGAAAAAAAAAGGAATATGAGGAAGCCTAGAGTTGTTCCTTCAAATTCTCAGAAGTTTTCTGATGTTCTTGAAGTGTTGAAGGAGATTCATCAAATAAAGGCTTTTGTGTTTAAGACTCATGAGATTTAGAAGGCCCTGGTCCGATATCAGTCAAGAAGGTTTATTGATATTAACTCCTATCTTCATGTACCTTATGTCCCAATGGATGTTGACGACAAGGAGTTAGGGGACGATAAAGAATTATTCAAAGGTCTTAATGCCTAGTAAATCTTCTATTTTTCTTGTTTTGATTAGAAGAATAACTAGAGTTTGGAATAGCCATCATTGTGATTATACATAGCTATGTCCAACGTTTTCATCTTCATGTTTTTAGATTTATTGGTTTAAATTCTAAAACTGTTTGGAAGATGATTTTTGCAGTATTAATCTTTATGGTTTTATATATTGCAATTTTTTATGGGATATGAATGTTTGCGTCCGTGAACTGTGTTTGTCCCATACCTTGTCAAAAGTTATGTCCTTTATATGTCAATATGCATGTGTTGATAAAAGAAGGAATGAACTTTTGACAAATACAAAAGTTAAGCCTATTATGTCAATTATTGATGGAAGATAGGTTAAAATCTTTTTTTTACAAGGATTATGTCTATTGTATGTCGTTGTGAAAATGGTGATGGAAAATAGAATGAATCCTTGATTATTCCACAATATTTGGTCGACCTCCGGTCTACAAATTTTATGCATATACTGTGTTGTTCCATAAAGTGTCTTATGTTGAGCACAATCGACTGAGTTATTCTTAGTTGTTGCTCCGTGAGGTATTTTATGTCGAGCACGTTCAACTAAATTAATCGTCCTCGTTTGGTTATTTAGTTGTTTCTCCGTAAGTTTTCCTATGTCGAGCATGACCAATTAAATTGATTACTTTTTGTGGTTAATTAGGTTATGTATTCCGATTAGATTAATTATGGATTCTCTTGTAATTAATCTAATTGAGTATTTTTGAGTCTCCATAAGTTCACTTATGAGCATTTCCGATTAAATTAATCATGGGTTCTCTTATGGTTAATTTAATTGAGTATTTTGGATTCAAATTCATACTTGTATGTGATTTGTTAGGTCCAAAGAAATCCTTCTTTTCTTTTGAAATTAAGGTCGCTCTTGTTGTTCTTTCGGGAATGACATATTATGGGGGAGAGTTCTTAATTGAACTTGTGCTTAATTGCCAAATCTTTGTGGGGAGTGCGGCTGTGGAATATTATAGGGGTTATCTTGTATCTTTATAAACTCCTTGACGAATGCATTTAGCTTCGGCTTTATGATTGCATCTAAACAAGTTGATATATGCTTTCTTTTGGTCATGAAATGTTTCTTTTGGAAATTTCATTAGGATCCCGTTTTCGTACCTTTGCCAATTTTATTGACAAAAAGGGGGAGAATTAATATGTAGTCACATATGGTTTTCAGATCATTATGTAAGGGAGAGTGGTTTCCATGTGAGATGGAGTATTGACTAAGGGGGAGTGATACATATCACCATAGTATTGTTGTCGAAGTTGTGATACAATTGAACTTTGATGCTATATAATGATACTATGACACTGTATAACAATGATTGAGAACTCTTGTTTTCTCGTTGTTATAGCTACGGATTTTCAACAATGATGATGCTGAACTTACAACCTTTGGGATCATTGGAGTACTTGGAAGTGACGAAGATTTCAAGTAATGTTGAAGATAGGCATGTGGAATAGGATCTACAAAAGTTAATTCATTTTATTTTTGTATTTCATATGTATTGATAGTTTTGTCACTAAAATTGACAAAGGGGGAGATTGTTAGAGCATTGCTCGGTCGAACTCGCATGCGTTGCTATCTCAAGCATGTTTGTCAATGCTAGTGATAAAAACTATAAGTCTTGATTTCTAGTCTACTATAGATAAGTCTCGGACTAGGATAGAAAGTGTAGTTGAGATGAAGAACTCCATGGCAATCATCATACAAGACGAAGGACTACTCAAAGAACTGGTGGAACTTCATCGACTAAAAGGTATGTGGATACTTGAACTTATCTATCACTCAAAAGTATATCTACTCTATCTCCTATCTTGAGACAAAAGTCGTTTTGCTATATAGACTTTGATTATACAAATTTGCTATTTCGAGCCGAGTTTATCTCGCCTATCTATTTCTCGAAATGAGAGTTTAGATTATATAACCAATATTGGATATAAGCATTGTGTGGCAACACATATATGTATAAGTCATTTTTCCTTGAACCGAAGTTTGCGAACTTTGTTGATCAAGAGAACCGGAACAAGAGTCGTGAACTCAGTCCGCGAACTCAGTTCGCGAACCCAGTCCGCGAACTGGCGGAAGTTCTCGACCCTAGAATATCTGCTGGAGTATGAGAACTCCTTCCGGGAACTTAAGTCTGCGAACTAAGTCCGCGAACTTAAGCTGGTTATATCTAAAGACGATTGTTTGTAACTTATTTAAATGCAAACTGTGGCTATAAATTTCATGAACCGATTCGAGTGAATCAAATCGTTTTTGCTTCGATTGTGTCTTGTGTAGTTACATAAGATTTCCTTGCAATTGAACAACTCTCTAACTAGTTCATTTGAGTCATTTGAGTCATTTGAACTAGTTATGGTGAAGAAGAATATGGTTGATATAAAAGTGCTAATATGGCTAACCATTTGGTTAACTATTGTTGAACCAACAAATGTACATGTTTGGGTACGGTTACAAAAACCTAAAATCGTGCATTTCATTTGTGTGTAACAAGATAAGTTTTCGATCCAACGGTTGAAAGATATTAGCTTGAATCTAATCAGGTTTTCATCTAACGGTGAATATTGAATGCTTTGTTACCAAGCTAACATTGATTGCAAACCATGATTTGAAAGACTATATAAGGGAGAACTCTAGCAACTGGGAAACCTAATCCCCACACCTCTTGTGTGATACTAGTTGTATTAGCTAGAGTCGATTCTCCTTTAACCTTAGGTTTCTTTTTGTAAATCAGGTTAACGACTTAAAGACTTCATTGGGATTGTGAAGCCAGACCGATACTACTTTCTCGTAGTTGTGTGATCTTATCTTGGATCTTCTATCGTTTTGAGTACAATCGTAACTATTGGCTTGAGATTTATATCTCCGATAAACAAGATATAAAATTAATCACAAACATCTTCGTCTCATCTTTTGTGATTCCACAATATCTTCTTTCGCCGCGTCGATTAAGATTATTGTGAGGTGATTGATAATACTAGGATGTTCTTCGGGATTATAAGTCCGGTTTATCAATTGGTTCCTGTTCACCTTGATTTATCAAAAGACGGAACAAAAACTTGTAGGTATTTCTGTGGGAGACAGATTTATCTATTTTTGTAGACTTTTCTGTGTGATACAGATTTATTTATTAAAGTCTTCGACTTTGGGTCGTAGCAACTCTTAGTTGTGGGTGAGATCAGCTAAGGGAATCAAGTCTGTAGTATCCTGCTGGGATCAGAGACGTAGGAGCATAACTATACCTTGGATCAGTGTAAGATTGATTGGGGTTCAACTACAGTCCAGACCGAAATTAGTTTGTAGTAGGTTAATGTCTGTAGCGGCTTAATACAGTGTGTGTTCAATTTGGACTAGGTCCCGGGGTTTTTCTGCAATCTGGTGTCTGTGTTATTTCTATTCCGCATTATATTTTGTTATATAATTGAAATATCACAGGTTGTGCATTTAAATCAATCAATTGGAAATCCGACCTTGGTTGTTGATTGAAATTGATTGATACTTGAACATTGGTCTTTGGTACCGTTCAAAGTGATTTCTCTTGTATTCAATTAGACTCGCAGATTTCTATTTGCTTTAGAAAGAATTGAATCAAGAAAGAGAGATATAACTCTTTGATATACTTTATTAAGATTGAGTCTAGTTGATTCTCTTGAAAGTATATTGGAGTTTGTCTATACAGATTGCTAAGAGAAATATTGGGTGTGGTTGTTGTACCCCCACTTTTTCAAATGGGATTAATATTGTGACTAAAATAGACACTAGACTTGTATAGATTAAGCATATGACCAGAAACACTACCAAAATAATCAAGAACGTTCATAATACCATGTATATTATGCATGTCAGTCTTAGTGAAGATAAGGATGTCATCAGCAAACATAAGATAAGTAATACCTGGAACATTCCTAGCTGCTTTCACTCCTGAAATTAGGTGGTTAATCTCAGCATTTAAGAGTAATCTAGACAAAAACTCCATACAAAGTATGAAAAGATATGGTGATAATGGATCACCCTGTCTAATACCTCTAGAAGGAGAGAAACTTTGAGTAGGAGAGCCATTCAATAACACAGAAATATTTGTTGTAAATATGCATTGTTCAATATAATTAACCACAAAATGTTTCATCAAAGCCAAACTATCTGAGAACCCCTAGAAGAAAAGTCCATTCAATTCTATCAAAAGACTTAGAAAGATCATGTTTTAAAGCCATAGTTCCACTATATCCCTCTTTATGTTTCATTGTATGTATCATCTCATGTGCAATAATAATGTTGTCATGAATATATCTACCAGGAACAAAAACTGCTTGATAGAGATATATGAGGTCATCTGCAAATTGCAGATGGTTAATCTCAAGTACATCAGAACCTACTTCAAATCCAGATAATAAGTTCAAATTGGCTGCCTTCTTGATCAGAATAGATAACACTTCCTCCACCAGAATAACCAAAAATGGAGACATTGGGTCTCCTTGCTTGATTCTTTTTGAACTTCTAAAAAAAGAGGATGCAGACCCGTTAATCACTACGGGAAAAACATCGATCAACTACACCAAAATACAGTTGTCATACGATATACGACGATGGGTATTGATGAGTTTCACAAGGGGGGGTTGTAGAAAGTCTTCAATTCTTTGCAACTCGTCAATACTAGTCGTAAACAAGGTCGTCGTTCCATTGTATACCACGCTTTTTTCAGTTGTGAAAGTGAATCCAAATTACTGGACAATGTATCACACAACTCTTCAAGTAGTTGTCGTCATTAGTTTCACAACTGAGTTATATGTCTTAGAAATTTATAACGCAACTCCACCAACAGTTGTGTATACACTCTTCTCCCATCCCTTATTTTAGTTGTATGACATACTCAACTCTTGTTTCACAACCAAAGGTATGTGTAGCAGAAACTCGCATCACAACCTTTGCTAGTATAGTATAACCTATTTTCACAATTATAATATTAGTTGTAATTATTTCTTTCACAACAAAAGCCTTTGTAGCAGAAATAAGTATCACAACCTTTGTTAGTGTAGTATAACCTATTTTTACAATTATTATATTAGTTGTAATTATTTATTTCACAACAAAAGCATGTGTAGCAGAAACAGGTATCACAACAATGTTTTGAGTAGTATAATTTTAATTTCACTACTCCATTATTATGTAGAAGAAGTATGTGTCACAACCATTGTTTATGTAGTATAACTTTATTATCACAACCCCTAGTTTGGTTATAAAAAATTGTTTCACAATCCTTGTTTGTGTAGCATAACTGTATTTGCACAACTCCTAGTTTAGTTATAATCAATTGTTTCACAACCAATACACTGTGTAGCAGAAAAATGTATCACAATCCTTGTTTGTGTAGTATAACTCCAGTGTCACAACTCCTATTTTGATTGTAATCAATTGTTTGACAACCTATGCTATGTGTAGTAATACCATTTTTTCCAGTATAGGTATATCCAATTACAACCTCTTTTAGGTGTTGTGATTCATTTACATTTTATAAAAATATATATATAAATTGGTTTTCAATTTCACTCAAAATGTACCACCACCATTCATTTAAATATGAAGCACTTAAACCTGCAAGATCATTCACACCCTTGAATGATTCCTGAAACATTGTTTCCACATAAAACACACAGACACACACACATTGTTTCACTGATAAGAGAAACAAAAAAGAACCAAATTGTTTTTTCAACAAGCACTCCCCAAACAGAATAACAAGTCAGATGGCAGGCAATATCAGATCCTTGGCCCATGTGGTATAAGTTCCTACAATGTCTATTACACGCTTCAACTCACCGGATTGCTTGTAGAGAATGGCATCATCCACATGAGACGTGATCACAGTTACTTTGTATGCTGCAAAACCTATTGGCAATTCATGGCACTCCATCTTTGGATCTGTTTCAGCAATAATCGCGTCAGCAAAAACCTCGTTCTCATTGTACCAACTGAGTAACCTTCAAGCTTTACCCTTCCTTAGCACTTCCTCCACCCTTGGTCTGCTGATTGGACTATAATTTTCATGGTGGGAAACAATCATGCTAGTGCTAGCAAGAACATTGCTAGCATTTCCAGACTACAGGATAAATACAACAGCAACATAAGAAATTGGCATAATGCAAAGAAATAAATTTGAACTGGCGATGTGCAAGTGTACAAACATATAAACACACTGACCTTTGGACTGACGCGATGCATGTGTGAGCCATCAGGGCAGACACAACTCGACGTCTTTTCCTATACCAACACCAAACCGGCAGTACGAGAGGCAAGTTTCAATTTATCAACTAAAAAAAAACTAAATGAATGAGTATGTTCTCACCTCTAACTGTGCAAGTCTCTCGTTCACTTCCTTCATACTGTCCCGGCACTCTTTGATGATCTTCTTATAATGGGTCTTGACAGCCATCTTTGTCCTTGTCGCTCCATACCCAATTTCTCTCAGTTTCCCTGGTTTGTCGTCACCAAGAGCTTTGGCAAGAAGATCATATGTCACAGATGATCCAACATCAACACCATGCTCTTCTGTTGCTCTTTGAATCTTTTCCTGTATTTGTGTATATGTAACCCGACTAGTCACATTTTTGCATCATTCAAACACATATAAACCAGAGAAAGAAACAAATAAAGAAGAGTTGAGTTCTCACCAAAGCCTCCACAACACCAGGAATAGGTTACTTTCCTTCCTTCTGTTTGTCACCCGTTGTCCAAATTTCGACTATATCAATCTCTTCTTTTGTTTTCCGTTCCTTTTGTTGTAAACAATATGTTAATCCATCTAGTTAACATATAAACAATTTGAATACAGTGAACCTATAATGAACATAAGAATAAAAATACAGAACATACCATTTTAGCCTCGAGTCTCGCATAACCTAGTCTATTGATAGTGTGTGGAGTGGTGTGTTTCTTTCTGATTTGTTGCATCCGTAATCTTTTTGTCTGATAAAGTACGGAACGTCGTTAAATAACAAGACATCACCAAGAACAATGAAAGTGCAATGAACGTGCAAGGGCTTAACGCCAAAAAAATTAATTTATTGTGATATTAACACTTACTCTGAATTCCTCCGAGCAAACATGTTTTACAAACTCTTCCCACTCATTGACAGTGTCATTCTCTGGTTTCAGTGTTGCCAGCATCTTCTCTCTTTCTTCTTCCTCTATCTCATCTAAGGCGAGTATCTTACCGGATTTCCTTGACTTAGCCTCTTTAAGATAACATCCCATCTTCCCAAGATAGTAGTCTTTGTAAAACTCATCGATAACAAACCTTTGTTGCAAATAAAAGCAAAAGAGTTAAAAGAGTTATAAAGAGAATGTATAAATCTTCTTGATACATTATAAAAGTAAAAGAGTTTAAAATTTGAAGAGTTAAGAAATTACCATGGCAATCGCTCATATGTTATCTTTGGCTTCCTTAGGGACAAGTCTCCAATCCTTGTGTTTTAATGGGATGTTTCGCCTAACTAAAACTCCCAACACACTTGCAAGCTGTACCGAAGGATCACCAATGGGATGATCCTTATTGTTAAAGCTAACAGCTTCCTTGCCATTCTTATCAACTGTTAGCCCTAGTGCACTCATCCTTGTTGAGCCACGTGGAACGTACTTTCTTTTGGGTTTTGCCTGCAAAACCCAAGTGTTTTTGCAGTTATTAAGCAAAAGAGTTAAGGATGGAAAAACTAACATAAAGATACAAATGAAAATCTTGGACAGACAGTCATACCTCAGCTTCTGTTTCATTTTCATTTCCCACGTCATGGTCCTCGCCATCATTCTCATTTTCCTTGTCTTCATTTTCCACCTCTTCATTTTCCTTCTCTTCTTGTTCATCATCTTCATCTTCTTCGTCGTCTTGAAGATCTGAGAAAGTATCATTCAAATTCCTGACTTGCACATTCGGACATGGCCCCGTGTACAATTTCCGCTTTGCACTTTTCTGCTTGTTAACAACTTCACTAGAGGGTGCAGCATAAGATGCTCCTGATGTGGACTGTAATGGTTGAGATTGTTCAAGTTCAAATGAGCTTTTCGTTTTCCTAAGTGATGATCATGTTGGAGTTGTCTTTTCAGCGACTGGTTCAACTGCACTTTTAGTTTTCCGAGGCGATGATCGTGTTGGAGTAGTCTTTTCAGCATCATGTGGTTCCTCTGAACTGTTCTGAGTAGTCTTTTCAGTATTATGAGGTTCCTCTGGAGTGTTCTTAAACCAAGGGGATGATCGTCTTGGACTCTTTCCGCTATCATGATGCTCTGAACTCTTCTTCTTCTTTTTAGGAGTTTGTTTGGCAAGAGACTTTTTACTCTTGTCTTTTAAAATGGTCTGCAAAATAAACTAAACTAGGTTAATCAAAAGGAGATGGTAAATAAAATAATTGATACAAGTAAAAAGAAACTGAATCATACGAGATTTGTTACTACCTTGAAAGGAGAAAAACGGACGCTTTTGGCTTGCTTGTTTACTACCTTTTTTGGAGTTGGGACCGACTTGTCGCTCTTTGCTTCATTGGTAACCTGTAACATAAAGTAAAGTAAGTTAATTAAAAGGAGAGAAAGAACATCATTTACACTAAATACATAAACTGAACCATAAGAAATATAAGTCTTTACCTTTTTGTTTACCATTGCAGACAAATTGGTCTTCACCTTCTTCCACACGTACGCAGCTACTATAAAAACAGAACCAAAAAGTCAAAACTACAAACATTCCACCATATCTCATCAGATAAGAAATCGCCATAATAAATTAGAAGGATTTCTAAATGAGCTGGTGCACTCACTATCTTATGAGTAAGTCCATTGCTTAAGAACAAATTAAGCAATTGGTTCGCTCATAAGATAGAGAGTGATCTGGCTCTCATCAAACCTTGCAAAAAAAAAAAGACTTTAGCAAAATCAATCCACATATTGCATCAACCTAGCATGTTATTAAGAAACCATCAACCTAAAATAGCTATCATGTTACAAACAATATTGACAATAATCTACAACTTAGAAATAGAAAGCAACCACCAAGCAACCGACACATGTTGGTTGGAATACGGAAGCCCTGCGTAATTCTCAATTGAGAATGAGCCAGGAGTTCAGTTTTCCCCCCAGCAGGTCTTACAGATTCACTTGATAGTTATCATGTTAGGAATATTAACCCTAAAGCATTCCACGTATGAATCAAATTTGAAAAATCAAACTATCATGTTAAGAATATTAACCCTAAAGAAATCCACATATTAATCAAACTTAAAAAAACAAACTATCATGTTACAAATCAAACTTAAAATAACCACCAAGCAACTGACAACCGCTGGTTGGAATACCGAAGCCCTGCGTAATTCTCAGTTGAGAATGAGCCATGAGTTCGGTACTCCTACCAGCGGCAATTACAGATTCACTTGATGGCTAATAATATTTCAAAAATCAAGTTCTAGAGAGCATAATGTATTAAGAAAAACTGTATTACTTGTTATCGAAAGCTTAACAGACATGGCTACATATATAGCCTTACAAGAACTAAAAAATAAGATCATATATAGCCTTATTGAAAGCTTAACATACATGGCTACATATAACTAACATGTTAAAAACAACCTATCATGTTAACATGTCAATCCACATACCATTATGACAACAAATAAGGTTCAAACAAGAACCAAAAAATAAATAACTTAAGAGACAAACTATCTCAGTATACTTGGTGTAACATTATTTAAACTACATCAACTTTACTTACATGAATACTAAATTTCTCATACATGTGCTAAAACTATCATGTTAAAAACAAGTCATTCTTAAAATTGAAAGGAATAAAGTCAATAAAGCATCATATAATTAATGACCATCGAGCAACTGACCACCGCTAGTTGGGATACCGAAGCCCTGCGCAATTCTCAGTTGAGAATGAGCCAGGAGTTCGGTACTCCAACCAGCGGCAATTACAGATTCACTTTATGGTATCAAAAACAAGCATCATGTTAACAGGGTTAAGAAGAAAACACAAATTTGATAATTTATTAAAAAATGAAACTACTACATGTTAAGAATATTAACTTTAATTCAAAACTCACATATTGCATGTCAAGAATCAGGTCAGAAAACATAACAATCAGTAAACAAGATTGAAGAACAAGCATGAATCGGTTCTGAATCGTCCGAGTCACAGAGTTTTAAGATGTTTTCAGGAATAAATCATACTGTCTCTGACGATTATACAACCTATTACAAAGGGTATTTTCTATAACCAAACAAAACGAAAGAATGAATCGGTTCAGAATATAAACCCTAACTCGGTTCAAAAAATAAAACCCTAATCAGGAAATCACGAAGATAATGAAAAAAAAATCAAATCAGAAATCAAACCAATAAAAATGACAAATACATCTATACATGTGAGATTTATACCTGAGTTTGAGTTAAGATGTAAATCGGCGCAGTTGAAGCTAGGGTTTGATCTCGGAGATTGAGGTGAAGTTGGGTTTCTTGAGATATCGATCGGAGTTTCAGATGAAGTTGGGTTTTAGGGTTTGAGGTGAAGGTGAGAAATCGGTTCTACACAGATGAAGTTGCAGAGAAAAGAGAGGTTACATCTAAAAACTATGTTTGTGAACTTATTGTTATATAAACTAAGGAATGCAAATTGCAAACCGTGGCTATATAGTTCATGAACTGATTCGAGTGAATCAAATCGTTTTTGCTTCGATTGTGTCTTGTGTAGTTACATAAGATTTCCTTGCAATTGAACAACTCTCTAACTAGTTCATTTGAGTCATTTGAGCTAGTTATGGTGAAGAAGAATATGGTTGATATGAAATTGCTCATATGGCTAACCATTTGGTTAACTATTGTTGAACCAACAAATATACATGTTTGGGTACGGTTACACAAGCCTAGAAATGTGCATTTCATTTGTGTGTAACAAGCTAAGTTTTCGATCTAACTGTTGAGAAATATTAGCTTTAATCTAATCATGTTTTCATCTAACGGTGAATACTGAATGCTTTGTTACTAAGCTAACATTGGTTGCAAACCCTGATTTGAAAGACCATATAAGGGAAAAATCTAGCAACTGGGAAACCTAATCCCCACACCTTACGTGTGATATTAGTTGTGTTACCTAGAGTCGATTCTCCTTTAACCTTTGGTTTCTTCTCTAAACCAGGTTAACGACTTAAAGACTTCATTGGGATTGTGAAGCCAGACCGATACAACTTTCTCGTAGTTGTGTGATCTGATCTTGCTATTTCTATCGTACAAGTACAATCATAAGGATTGGATTGAGATTGATATCTCTGATAGACAAGATAAAAAGTAGTCACAAACATCTTCGTCTCATCATTTGTGATTCCAAAATATCTTCTTTCGCCGCGTCGATTAAGATTATTGTGAGGTGATTGATAATACTAGGTTGTTCTTAGGCAATATAAGTCCGGGTTATCGATTGGTTCCTGTTCACCTTGATTTATCAAAAGACGGAACAAAACTCGTAGGTATATTCGTGGGAGACAGATTTATCTATTACAGTAGACTTTTCGGTGTGATACAGATTTTTTTATTAAAGTCTTCGACTTTGGGTCGTAGCAACTCTTAGTTGTGGGTGAGATCAGCTAAGGGAATCAAGTGCGTAGTATCCTGCTGGGATCAGAGACGTAGGAGCATAACTGTACCTTGGATCAGTGTGAGATTGATTGGGGTTCAACTACAGTCCATACCGAAGTTAGTTTGAAGTAGGCTAGTGTCTGTATCGGCTTAATACAGTGTGTGTTCAATCTGGACTAGGTCCTGAGGTTTTTCTGCATTTACGGTTTCCTCGTTAACAAAATTCTGGTGTCTGTGTTATTTCTTTTCCGCATTATATTTTTTTATATAATTGGAATATCACAGGTTGTGCGTTGTTCAATCAATTAGAATATCCGACCTTTTGGTTGTTGATTTAAATTGATTGGCACTTGGATATTGGTCTTTGGTACCATCCAAGTTATCTCTCTAGTATTTGATAAAGACTCGCAGGTTTCTATTTGTTTGAGTATATATCAAATCGAAAGATTGAGATATAAACTCTTTGAAATACTTTTTATCTAGATTGAGTCTGACTGTCTAGTTGATTCTCTAGAAAGTATATTGGAGTTTGTCCATACAGATTGCTAAGCGAAATATTCGGTGTGGTTGTTGTACCCCCGCTTTTTCAATTGGTATCAGAGCAGGCAAACATGTTTAAGACCTTACAAGTCTGTGTTTGTAGCGATATGACTCTATGGACAGAGGTTCTATCTCTATTAACGTACCACCAGTCTTCGATGGCTCTAATTACTTATGGTGGAAATTTCTATGCGAGCTTTTATTCAAGCACGTGAATTTCAATCATGGGTATATGTTGTTGTTGATGGTGGTTTTTAGCTTAGGGTTAAAATCGTAAAACCTTGCATCTGACGTGACATCACTCTGTAAGGAAATGGTGCTGTGAGTGCTAACCTCTCCACCGGCATATTTATTGAGCCATTCAATATATTTACATGAAATTTATCCAGACCGGCGAATGTAGCAACCATCTCAAATACTCTATAAATTTCGGCACCTCGCCAATACAAGACTCACTGAGTACTTTCATGTGTTATGTTCCCCGGCAGAACCCTTAATGTCGGTATGGCATGACAGATTTATGTTCACTCGCAACGGAGTAACATCAACCTCCAAGTACCAAAGTTAAGGCCATCGCACAAAATGCTCAGACGGAAAGCACACTGCATTCTGTAGATAAGGATTTTTGTGGCAGCATACAAAATCCAGCCAATTATTGAGATAACTCACAAAAAACTCATAAACCCGACTAATTTGCAAAAATTAGGGTTTCGCGCCCCGCGCATTACACTAGACACCATTAGTCGAAACTATGCTTAGCCAAGCTAGGCAATTTCCGCCACAACGCACTGGAAGTGTGGCCACGCCCTAGATTTCCGGCCCCACCTCTCATCGACCAATCAGGTCTCTCTAAATCCGCCACGCGCACACCAGAATTTTGGCCACGCCCTAGATTGCCGCCCCTCTTTCCATCGACCAATCAGGTCGCTTTAAAGCCGCCACGCGCACACCAGAAGTGTGGCCATGCCCTAGCTTGCCGACCCTCTTTCCATCGACCAATCAGGTTAATTTAAATCCGCCACAGCGCACTGGAAGTGTGGCCACGCCCTAGATTGCTGGCCCCACTTCCCATCGACCAATCAGGTCGCTCTAAAGTCGCCACGCGCACACCAGAAGTGTGGACACACCCTAGCTTGCCGGCCCTCTTTCCATCGACCAATCAGGTCGCTTTAAATTCTCCACAATGCATTGGAAGTGTGGCCACGCCCTATCTTGCCGACCCCAATTCCCATCGACCAATCAGGTCGCTCAAAAGCCTCCACACTCACACCAGAAGTGTAGCCACACCCATGCTTATCCGTCCCCCTTATATTAACCAATCAGGTTGCTCTAAACTCGCCACAATGTTGAAAAGGAGGAAACCGCGCCAGATGGCCGCAAAGCCAATTGGCTTCCCAAAAACCGCGCCAACATGCCAAACGGCATTCCATATGCCAAACGCGCATGCCAAAGATGCCAAAAACGTGCATACCAGGCGCACATACCAAACGCGCATGCCAAACATGCCTAAACACACATGCCAAACGCGCATGACAAACATGCCAAACGCGCCACTTACCGCGACAACATGCCAAAATTTTCCAGCCCACTCTCCGTGCGTGACCAGCTTCACAACGGACTTCAATTTGTCTAGCCTGAACCCTAGGCGCGGCCATGCTCTAGTGGCGGTGGACAAAACCTTAATTTCTAATCGTGGCACGAACTAGGCCCGCAACATCCCTCCTGAACTCTTCCTGAGTTTTACTGTCGGGATGTTTTCACCTCTTAAACAAGCTCAAAACCTAAATATTTCCGCGAGGGAGATAGGAAATTCTTTTCCGATCATAATGGAGGGGCGGACCTTCAAAATCCGAGTTCGTACGAGAATTCGGCATGCCAAACCCTAATTTAGACAAAGTTGTCGGGCGCCAAAAGAAGGTAGCCATAATCAACGGCTACCCTTTGTCCTGAGATGCAATCTCATCCATCCAAGTTCTCCACCGAGCTGGCAGGTTCATGGCAAGTTTCAGGCGATTATCCAAGACAAGCCTAATAGCATCACGTGCTATTTTCCTACGACAGGCCTCTCGATTTTAACTTTTCACACGTAGAAAAATGCTACATGTTTTCCTCGAAAACACTCGAGACATCAAACATGTCACAAACTGGGGGATGCTCATCAGGGTGTTGGTCTGGCGGTTTACAACGTGCGGCGTGCAATACGCCTGTTACAAGAAAGTATCGTAAAGTGGGGCGGTTAGTAATGGAAAGGAGTAATGGCGTAAGCGGATCCACCTCCCTCATTATGGAAACATAAATCCCAACGTTACACGTTATTCTTCCACCACTCAATCGTTTCCACTTCCTACGAGACCAGGGTACGTTTTATTGCGACTTGTATAAATAGGTCTCACCAATTTCCACCAGACAACAAGTTTTGGTCAGGAGAACAATACCACATCCAGAAATCATCTGATAGCTTTTCATTCAGCTAGCCAGTTCCACTTTCTGATACAAGTCACAAAACACCCACACTTCCAGAATCAACTATTCTGGTCACAACACTTTCTTCGCTTTCCTCCCTAAGACTAACCCTTCTCCTTCACTTTGTGACCACAGTGGGAGATTAATCTCTCGGTTACAATATCAAATTCCAATTACCGATTTCATCTTCAACCCGATATCAAGATGGTAGAACTCAAGTCCGGATTAGCAACAAACCTTGAGAACACTAGCGCTGAAATCATCCCTGGTACTAACGCTCCTTCCAGTGGCACTAATACGCCACCTGCCAACACCAACGACGCGAAAAATGTTTCTTCAGGTGTTACACCGCCGATCATCAGAGCCAGAGCCGTTGCCGCCACTCCCAACGTTTCTTCAAGTATGACAGCTCCAACCGTCACCAGAGCCGCTGCTACTCCACCATCAAGACGAGAGACCGGAGGAGCCAGAAGAAGACGACCTCCTCTTACCACTTTTGATTTGATGTAAAGACAAAATGTTCTCGTGAGTCTCAGACAGACATGGCTACAACTCAGAAAGAGATACCTATTTTCCTCAAGACACTAACGGAGCGGCCACCACAAGAGTCACGTCAACCTCAGGTGGAGCTGACAAGGAATACTTTTAACATCCGGCGCATGCACTTCAGCAGGATGCGCGTTTATAGATGAATAGGATCGCATTGCTCTTGAACTCCCAGTAGAAGGGAATCAACAATCCAATTTCATCACACGTGAAGATCAGGAACGACTTCTCCAAAATCGAGGAAAAGAAAATCAGCAACCCTCCTGAGTTCACAGAGACCCTCTTCCTGTCAGGAGCTGCATGATTTCTGGGGACTTCGCCCACGAAATTGTGTAGTCTATGATGAAACATTTATGTAAGATTTTATATTTCTCCAAGGAGCAGCGTCAAGACATATTTGTAGCCCTCAACCGCACTTCATTAGGAAAGCAGTTGTTCCCAGCCAGGGAAGTCGTTCCCAAACCCCAACCTCTCCTGGAAAGCACGATTGATAGATGGAACTGGGGACTCCTAATCACTGTTCACTTGAAGGATGTCGAGTTTGACAGCACGCTGACTGATGCGGCCTCCGACTTCAACATTGTAACCGTCAAGGCTCTGAGAGTTTCAAGGGAAAATCAAACATAAGAAGCGTATTCTTTAACATGAGAGAAAAACACGACTTGTCGACCAGCACTATTGGTGCCGTCTTCCCATATGCCATATCGTATCAAGTCGTTTTTCGAAGTCAAGGGTTAATAGCGCCCTCACTGGAGTTTTCTCCAGGAGCCGCTTCGACGTTTCTCTCCAGGAGCCGCTTCAACGTTCTTTTCAGAAGTCGCCCCGCTTCAACGTTCTCCAGCAGAGGCTCCACTAGAACGTTCGCTCCAGCAGCCGCTCCGCTTCAGCATTCTCTCCATAAGCTTCTCCAGGATCCAAAGCCGAAGCTTCAGCGTTTTAGTCCATAAGCTTCAACGTCCTCTCCAAGAGCCGAAGCCGCTTCAACGCCTCCTTCCTTCCAAGGATCGTGCTGTAGTCGCCACTCCTCCCATCCAAGGTTCTTTCCCGTAGCCACCACCCTCGTCCATGTCAAGGATCGTGATAGCATCCAGCCAAGGTTCATAGTTATGGCCACTTTTGCTCCATCCCATCAAAGACCTGGGGACTTTTGTCCGTCTATCAACCCGTTATCGTCTTGATATCATCACTAACGCATGTTGCTGCTTACTCATGGGGGAGCCTAAAATACCCACAGACCAATCATGCGCGAAGGACATTCCTAGCAGAGACATAGCTAAGTAACTATCCTTAAACTAAATGTTTTATATCTATTAGGCATATTCAATAAATTTTAAAATATCTTAGTGTTGAGACGTATAAATTCCTCAACACTCACTACTGTGTTGCTAGGAAAGCTTCCTCAACACATTTTCCTCTTGGTGTTGAGACGTGCAAATTCCTCAACACCACTACTGTGTTGCTAGGCATGCTTCCTCAACACATTTTTCCTCTTGGTGTTGAGACGTGCAAATTCCTCAACACCACTACTGTGTTGCTAGGCATGCTTCCTCAACACATTCTTCCTCTTGGTGTTGAGACGTGTAAATTTCTCAACACCACTACTGTGTTTCTAGGCATGCTTCCTCAACACATTCTTCCTCTTGGTGTTGAGACGTGCAAATTTCTCAAAACCACTACTGTGTTGCTAGGAAATATTCCTCAACACATTCTTCCTCTTGGTGTTGTGACGTGTAAATTCCTCAAAACCACTATTGTGTTACTAGGAAAGCTTCCTCAACACATTCTTCATCTTGGTGTTGAGACGTGCAAATTCCTCAACACCACTACTGTGTTGCTAGGCATGCTTCCTCAACACATTCTTCCTCTTGGTGTTGAGACGTGCAAATTCCTCAACACCACTATTGTATTGCTAGGAAAGCTTCCTAAACACATTTTCCTCTTGGTGTTGAGACGTGCAAATTTCTCAACACCACTACTGTGTTGCTAAGCATGCTTCCTCAACACATTCTTCCTCATGGTGTTGAGACGTGCAAATTCCTCAACACCACTACTGTGTTGCTAGGCAAGCTTCCTCAACACATTTTCCTCTTGGTGTTGAGACGTGCAAATTACTCAACACCACTACTGTGTTGCTAGGCATGCTTCTTCAACACATTCTTCCTCTTGGTGTTGAGACGTGCAAATTCCTCAATACCACTACTGTGTTGCAAGGCAAGCTTCCTCAACACATTTTCCTCTTGGTGTTGAGACGCGCAAACTCCTCAACACCACTACTGTGTTTCTAGGCATGCCTCCTCAACACATTCTTCCTCTTGGTGTTGAGACGTGCAAATTCCTCAAAACCACTACTGTGTTGCTAGGCAAGCTTCCTCAACACATTTTCCTCTTGGTGTTGAGACGTGCAAATTCCTCAACACCACTATTGTGTTGTTAGGCATGCCTCTTCAACACATCCTCCCTCTTAGTGTTGAGACGTCTAAATTCCTCAAAACTCATTATTGTGCTGCTAGGCATGCTTCCTCAACACATTCTTCCTCTTGGTGTTGAGACGTGCAAATTCCTCAACACCAATACTGTGTTTCTAGGCAAGCTTCCTCAACACATTTTCCTCTTGATGTTGAGACGTGCAAATTCCTCAACACCACAACTGTGTTGCCAGGCATGCTTCCCCAACACACACTCCTCTTGGTGTTGAGACGTGAAAATTCCTCAACACCACTATTGTGTTGCCAGGCATGCTGCCTCAACACATCCTTTCTCTTAGTGTTGAGACGTG
This sequence comes from Papaver somniferum, assembly GCF_003573695.1. Lineage (NCBI taxonomy): Eukaryota > Viridiplantae > Streptophyta > Magnoliopsida > Ranunculales > Papaveraceae > Papaver > Papaver somniferum. Next base: position 128,564,119 of record NC_039359.1, read on the forward strand.
TAAACTCCTCAACAATCACTACTGTGTTGCAAGGCATACTGCCTTAACACATCCATCCTCTTAGTATTGAGACGTGTAAAATCCTCAACACTCACTACTCTGTTGTCAGGCACACTGCCTCAATACATTATAGTGTTGACGGCTCCACCACCTCAACACTCATCTTAGCCGTTCAAAGCAGCGCCATCTTCTCCGCTTCATATCCAGCCAACAACGCCATCTTCTCCGCTCCATAGCCAACGCCAACGGTCCGCTCCACAGCCGGCGTCAACAGTCCTCGTCCTAGCCAGCGTCATTCACTTTTCCATAGCCCGCAGCGCCATTGACCCAGTCAGCCAAAGCAGCTTCATCTACCTTTCTGTAGCCGGCCAGCACCTGTTCCATAGACCAAGTTGTAGTGCTACCTCTGCCGATCAGTATCCAACATTGCAGCGCTGACGCCAACCCACTATGGCCAAGCAAAATTTATGCAAAGCCGCCAACACAAGGATCACGAATTCCTCATGTCTTCCACCAAAGGTTAATTGAATTTCCTTGGCAATCTCTTCACGTCTTGCTCTTTCGATTTTACTCTTGTATGTCACCATCTCATGCTTACCCCGCAACAATGCCACTGTTACGTGCTAAGCAGGGGACTTAATGTTGATGGTGGTTTTTAGCTTAGGGTTAAAATCGTAAAACCTTGCATCTGATGTGACATCACTCTACAAGGAAACGGTGTCGTGAGTGCTAACCTCTCCACCGACATATTTATTGAGCCATTCAATATATTTACATGAAATTTATCCAGACTGGCGAATGTAGCAACCATCCCAAACACTCTGTAAATTTCGGCACCTCGCCAATACAAGACTCACTGACTACTTTCTTGTGCTATGTTCCCTGGCAGAACCCTTAATATCGGTATGGCATGACGGATTTATTTTCACTCGCAGCGGAGTAGTATAAACCTCCAAGTACCAAAGTTAAGGCCATCGCACAAAATGCTCAGACAGAAAGCACACTGCATTCTGTAGATAAGGATTTTTTTGGCAGCATACAAAATCCAGCCAATTATTGAGATAACTCATAAAAAACTCATAAACCCGACTAATTTTCAAAAATTAGGGTTTCTCACCCCACGCAATACACTAGACCCCATTGGTCGAAACTATGCGTGGCCAAGCTACGCAATTTCCGCCACAACGCACTGCAAGTGTGGCCACGCCCTAGATTGACGGCCCCACCTCCCATAGACCAATCAAGTCGCTCTAAAGCCGCCACGCGCACACCATAAGTATGGCCACGCCCTAGCTTTCCGGCCCTCTTTCCATCGACCAATCAGGTCGCTTTAAAGCCGCAACGCGCACACCAGAAGTGTAGCCACTCCCTAGCTTGCCGACCCTCTTTCCATCGACCAATCAGGTCGCTTTAAATTTGTCATAGCGCACTGGAAGTGTGGCCACTCCCTAGCTTGCCGGCCCCACTTCCCATCGACCAATCAGGTCTCTATAAAGCCGCCACGCGCACACCAGAATTGTGGCCACGACCTAGCTTGCCGCCCCTCTTTCCATCGACCAATCAGGTCGCTTTAAAGCCGCCACGCACACACCAGAAGTGTAGCCACTCCCTAGCTTTCTGGCCCTCTTTCCATCGACCAATCAGGTCGCTTTAAATCCGCCACAACGTACTGGAAGTGTAGCCACGCCCTAGCTTGCCGGCCCCACTTCCCATCGACCAATCAGGTCGCTCTAAAGCCTCCACACTCACACCATAAGTGTATCCGCGCCCATGCTTGGTCGCCCCCCTTATATTAACCAATCAGGTTTCTCTAAACTCGCCACAGTGTTGAAAAGGAGGAAACCGCGCCAGATGGCCGCAAAGCCAATTGGCTTCCCAAAAACCGCGCCAACATGCCAAACGGCATGCCATATGCCAAACGTGCATGCCAAACATGCCAAAAACGTGCATACCAGGCACACATGCCAAACGCGCATGCCAAACATGCAAAAACACACATGTCGGGCGCACATGCCAAACGCGCATGCCAAACATGCCAAACGCGCCACTTACCACGACAACATGCCAAAACTTGCCATCCCACTCTCCATGCGTGACCAGCTTCACAATGGACTTCAATTTGGCTAGCCTAGGCGCGGCCATGCTCTTGTGGCGGTGGACAAAACCTTAATTTCTAATCGTGGTACGAACTATGCCCGCAACATCCCTCCTGAATTCTTCTTGAGTTTTACTGTCGGGCAGTTTTCACCTCTAACAAATTCTCAAAACCAAAATATTTCTGCATAGGGAGATAGGAAATTCTTTTCCGCTCATAATGGAGGGGAGCACCGTCAAAATCCGAGTTCGTACGAGAATTCTACAACGATTTTAGTAAGGGGCAATAATTAGGGTTTCGGCATGCCAAACCCTAATTTAGACAAAGTTGTCGGGCGCCGACAGAAGGTAGACATAATCAACGGCTACCCTTACTCCTGAGATGCAATCTCAGCCATCCAAGTTTTCTTCCAAACTGACAGACTTGTGGCAACTTTTAGGCGACCAGCCGCCTAAATCCAGTGGCCATGGCTACGCCAGGCGCCACTTACATCACCATGCACGAGCCATGCCAGCCACGCCAGCCATGTCGAAATGCTTCTAGCGTGTTAAATGCGCCATTGCCAACAGAAGGTAGCCATAATCAACGGCTACCCTTCTTCCTGAGATGCAATCTCGGCCATCCAAGTTTGCCACCAAACTGATAGACTTGTGGCAACTTTTAGGCGACCAGCCGCCTAAATCCAGTGGCCATGGCTACGCCAGGCGCCACTTTCACGAGCCATGCCATCTATGCCGCTGGCATGCACCAAAGGTGCCATTGCGCCATTATCAGGCGCCAACATAAGGTAGCCATAATCAACGACTACCCTTCCTCCTGAGATGCAATCTCAGCCATCCAAGTTCGCCACCGAGATGGCAGGTTCATGGCAAGTTTCAGGCGATTATCCAAGACAAGCCTAATAGCATCACATACTATTTTCCTACGATAGGCCTCTCGATTTTAACTTGCCACACATAGAAAAATGCTACATGTTTTCCACGAAAACACTCGAGAAATCAAACATGTCACAAACTGGGGGATGCTCATCAGGGTGTTGGTCTGGCGGTTTACAGCGTGCGGCGTGCAATACGCCTGTTACAAGAAAGTATCGTAAAGTGGGGCGTTTAGTAATGGCAAGGAGTAATGGCGTGAGAGAATCCACCTCCCTCATTATGGAAACATAAATCCCAATGTTACACGTTATTCTTCCACCACTCAATCGTTTCCACTTCCTACGAGACCAGGGTACGTTTTATTGCGACTTGTATAAATAGGTCTCACCTATTTACACTAGACAACAAGTTTTGGTCAGGAGAACAATACCACATCCAGAAATCATCTGATAGCTTTTCATTCAGCTAGCCAGTTCAACTTTCTGATACAAGTCACAAAACACCCACACTTCCAGAATCAATCATTATGGTCTCAACACTTTCTTCGCTTCCGTCCCTAAGACCAACCCTTCTCCTTCACTTTGTGACCGAAGAAAGCCTGGAACAGCCATTTCTTGGTTTAAGCCTGGATTGTACAGATTGATCTCTCGAATCAAAAGTACTCCCGTGCACTACATTGTTTAGGGTTTAGACTCGTTTCTCATCCACACACACAAAATTACCAAAATCAGTAGAAACGGTTATCACCCACAAACAGTTGCTAATGGCTATAATGCTCCCGTTGTGGCAGTTGGAGATGTAAACATTCCCAAGGACATTGGTGAATACACCCCTGCCGAGATACTTGATGCAAAATAAAATTCCGACGGTCTGAATACCATTATACATGCCATTACCCCAAATCTTTAGCACCATGTGTCAAATTTCACTAAGTCTAAAGAAGCTTGGGATATCTTAGAAACCGTATTCGAAGGTAACTCCAGTGAAAAGGAAGCTAGGCTTCAAAACCTTAATTCGGATTAGGAAAACCTTCGTATGGCAGATGAAAAAACATTTGATGAGTTTAATCACAAAGTGTCTCAAATTGTTAATGCATCTTTTGCATTGGGTAAGACTATTCCTGAAAAGGACATTGTGATGAAAATTCTCATATCATTGCCATCTAGATACGACTCTAAGAAGCATGACATTTGTTGCATACTTAAGCTATAACGGCTAGAACTAGGCTGCCCCTATCCAATTGTCGACTGCCTTAATACAATCAGTCATGTCCATTTGATTATCGTCACGTGTTATTCATCCATTGTGTCTCTCTAGGGTTCGGGATTGGTTAAATGTTGTAAGAAAACCCTTATCTGTTTTATGAGATATTAATGAACTAAGTATTGGCTGCGCTGTTTACATCCAGATTGGCCTGAATCTTTGATTTAGGAATTGATAAATTCATTTCTTCCATCATTTTTATCATCTCTTATTGTTAATTTGTTGTAAGTATACAACAATTGGCATCAGAGCCGTTCTTTCCACTCAAAATTCATCCAAATTTTTTTTCACCATGACTTTGAAGGAAGTTGAAGCTGAGGTTGAAAAATTGAAAGGATCTCATGATGTTCTTCACACTAAACTTACAGATCTCGGTGGTTCAATAGACGCTTTAACTACAAAGTTTGATAACCTTATGAAACTACTTGAACGCTCCAATTTTCTTCAAAATCAGACTGAGAAACCTTCTGGTTCTCAGAATGAAAATCAGACTACTCATATCTTCAATCAACATACTACACCTCCTTTCCATTATCATCACAACCGTATACCCAAGTTGGATTTCCCCATATTCGATGGTCATAATCCAAGGAGCTGGATCCAAAAGAGTGAAAGATATTTCAAAATCAATGATACAGAAGAGCACTTGAAGGTAAATATTGCTTCGATCTACTTGGAAGGTAAAGATGAAAAGTGGTTTCTCAATTTTCAAGTCAATAGGACTCGCGTTACATGGTCTGAATTATCTTTTCATTTGAAAACCCCATTGAGGAAAATTTTGTGGGTAGCTTTAATAAACCTATTCAAAGCTCAACAGTAGATGATTATTATGAGGAATTTGAATCTCTAAAAGCTTTGATGCTAAATATGAATCCAAATATTGAAACTGACTTTATTATGAGTTTTCTGAGTGGTTTAAAGGAGGAAATTGGTAAATCTGTATCTATGTTTCACTCAGAGACTTTATCTGAAGCCTTTTCATTAGTTAGATTGCAAGAGAAGAAATTCAATATTGCAGCTACTGCTACTAAACCATTCACCAGATCATTTAATATTTCTTTTCAGCACAATAGACCATTTTCCTCACCCAAATTTCCTCCTAAACCAATTCTTACTTCACCTAAATCTGCACCAATAACACCAAAAACAATTTCTCCTTCTCCATACAAATCTAATTCTACAAGTCCTACCATTACGCTACTAACTCCATAAGAAATGCAGAAGAGAAGAGACCAAGGTTTATGTTACAATTGTGATGCAGTTTATAGGCCAGTCCATTTTTGCAAGGGTAAACAAAAAATCTTCATGCTCCAAATGGACACTTCTGAGCAACATGATACTGAAGATGAGGAGGAAGTTTTTGGGGAAGCTGTTGAGTCTCCACTCCACTCTAATGTTGAGATATCCCTTCATGCTCTGTCTGACACTATTACAGGTGACACCATAAGAATCCCTGGCCTCCTCAACAAGCAAAAGGTATCAATTATAATTAACTCTAGTAGTACCACTAGTTTCATTGATACCACTTTAGCTTCTACACTTCAATGTACTATTACTCCTACTGCTCCTATGTTAGTCATTATTGCTAATGGAGACAAAACAAGCAGCACTGGCATATATTCTCAGCTTTCCTGGAGTATGCAAGGGCACAAATTTGTAGAGGATCTAAGAATTTTACCTTTGGGAGGTTGTGATATCGTCTTGGGAGCAGATTGGCTGAGAAAGTTAGGTGATGTGGTTTTTAACTTCTCTAAACTCAGTATTACCTTTAAATACCACAATAAGAAGATCACCTTACAAGGAGTTACCCCAGACAATACATTACACATGATGAGTGCATCCGAATCTAAGAGGTTCTTTGCGAACCATACTCATGGTGTTGTGGGTCATTTATATTCTATCTCTTCCACATCAACACTCACTTCCCCTCCAGCACCTCTTCTACCCTTACTACAAGAGTTCAATGATATTTTTCAAGAACCTACTACCCTGCCACCTAAAAGGAGTCTAGATCACACAATTCCTTTACAACCAAATTCTATCATGTCAACCAAAGGGCTTACAGATGCCCCTACACCCCAAAAATCAGTGATAGAACAACTAGTTCAAGAGATTTTGAATTCTGGAATTATTCAGCCCAGACACAGCCCATTTTCTTCACTTATACTCTTGGTGAAAAAGAAAGATGGTTCTTGGAGGTCTTGTGTAGAATATAGGAAACTCAACAATATTACTATCAAAGACAAGTTCCCTATACCCATTATTGATGAGTTGTTAGATAACCTAAAAGGTACAGTTATTTTCACAAAAATTGATCTTAGAGCTGGCTATTTTCAAATCAGAGTCACTGATTTGGACATTTTCAAAGCTGCATTTAGAACACATCAAGGTCATTATGAATTCAAAGTTATGCCTTCTAGGCTTACCAATGCCCCTGCTACATTCCAGGCACTTATGAATGAAATCTTTCAACCATTTCTCAGAAAATTTGTTCTAGTGTTCTTTGATGATATCCTCATTTACAGCTCTAGTTTATCTGAGCATTTGGAACATCTCAGGTTGGTTTTTTCTCTCCTCAGACAGCATCAACTATTTGCCAAGTAGTCTAAGTGTTGTTTTGGTCAACATTGTAGTTGCAGGAAATCCTACACTACACCCCTCATATAATTTCATTATTAATCAACTCATTTTTAGGTTTACACTCTTAATTTTATTGATCAACCTTTGAATGTTCTTACAAGAAAAGATAAAGAAATCAAGAATGATCTCTGCTCTAGACTTTATCTCTCCTATTTACTTATTTCTTACTCAAAAAAGATCTCTCCCTCTCTTTATAACTCGAACGACTATTTATAAGGAAATACATAGTGGATGACAGCTAATCTGTCCTTTATTTTCGGGTATGGTCTGCGACATTCTCGCAACCTTACAAATATTAATTTCGCAAGTTCTCTAATTTTCGCAGGATTATCACATCTTTCTCGTGATCTTTGGTGACGTCATTTATTATATTCTTCCTGAAATTATTCTGCGACGCTATTGTATTGTGTTGTTAATAATTTCGCTGAAATATTGTCGTTGCGAGATTCTGATCCTACATCTTGCCTCTTCTCATATCTTTTCTGCGAAGTAGAGAATGATGTGAGAAATATCGCGGCTGTTCTCCTCTTCATATTCTGCATTTATCACACGTATTCTTTCTTCCATTTATTTCTCGACACGTCTTTTGTAACCGTTGTTTTTTAATCGCTTATATCTTTCCGTATTAATCGTGTTTATTTTCTCGAGGAAAAATTCCCTCTATATATATATTCCTTCTCACTCTCTTCTTATTTCTTTTTATTTTCTCTACAACTTCATCGTTCTTCTACAAATTCCATTATTGCAACTTTTCTTCTTTCTTCTTCAATATTTTTAAGTTCTTCTTCATCTTCATACTATTTCTTCTGCAGATCTTCATAGTTCGTAATTTTCTTCGAAACAATCTCCCTGTTATTGTCTTCCATGGATTCATCAAGGTTAGTTTTCTTTTTTCTTCTTTATGAGTTTTACTGAAATTGATCTTGTTTATTGCCTTATTTGATGTTGTTTATGTGATTCCCATACTTTTTTTATTTCAGCAAAAGCGCTTCCAACACTAGATTTACAGTTCAGAATCCTAACATTCCCAAATCGCAACATAAGGTTGTTGCATAAAAGAAAGTCTGCGAATGAGAAGGTAGTAAGAAACACTATCCTTTTCTAATAACAATATTGTTGCCTCTGTTTCTTATCTGGATTGTAATTCGCAGGGTGATAAAGATGTTAATAAACCTCTCAAGAAATCTTGCCACCTTAAAACTGTTCCAACTTCTGTTCCCTTCCACTTACTCATCTCTTATAAATCTTGTGCAACATCTTCGCAAGATAAACCTTTATCTCCAATTCGCAAAAAAGCTTCCTCGGACTTCATTTCTTCAGCTGACCTCTCAATGATTGAAACTACCCTTGTTGATCCTGCTGTGAATGAAACCTCTTCTCTTCCCATTGAGAATGTTTCTCAACCTTATATCTCTACCAGTTCTCTACCTAAGTCTCTTTCTCTTTCGAAAGAAACCGTGGAAGGGATAGATATTGCCTTCAAAGTTTTATCTGAAGTTCTGGATGATGTCAAGAAGTCTTCTATTGATCCTATCAAGTTTAATGTTTGCGAAATTCTGAGCACGCATTTGGGTTCTGACAGAGCTGCTTCGCAGACAGCTTTGGAAAAAGAATGTAATGCTCTTCGTCTCGAAAATCAAAAGCTTCAGAATGTTTTACTGGATCGCGAAAATCTTCGCAAGAAGAATGATGAATTGAGAGGTATGATTTTCTTATCTGTGTCTTTAATTTGCCTTTTTAATGGTTTTATTCTTCCCATATTTAATTATCATTGAAATCCCTCTTTCGCATGTTAAGCTTTAAACCAGAAACGAATAATGGAGAGATATCAATTTGAATCTGTTGTTGAAGAAGCCCGTGTTGATAAAGAAATCTTGATGGATCAATATAACCAAGTAGATAACCTCTATTCATATTCTCTTGATCATATAAACAATCATACCAATGAAAATACCCAATTAGTTCAAAGACAAGATTTATTAAGTAATGAAGTATCTCGTCTTTCTTATTCTTTAACTAAAGCTAATTTAGGGATGAAAACTTTATCAGATGAGAAAAAAACCTTATCCCAAGAGAAGAGAACTTATTTAAACAAGATGGCGATATCTTCGCAACAACTTAGTATTCTTCAAAAAGTATGTGATGACCAAGAGCAATCTCTTCGCTCTTTGAGAAATGAACTTAAAGAAGTAACATAGTCATCTATCGCTGAAAGAAATACACTCATTCAAGTTAGAATAGCTTTAAGTGTAAAGGCGAATCAGCTTAAAGAACAATATTACAAATTAGAAGAATCTTATTCTTCTCTTGCGAAGTAAAATGCCTTTCTTATTTCCAAAGAGAAAAATCTTCAGTCTCGACTTAAAGGTTTAGTTGGAGATAAATTTGATGACGCAATGGACTGTTGGGAGAATAGTTGTTTATCCTTGATTCAACACCTTATTTCGCAAAAGGAAGGTAGTCATAATAGTTTGACTGCCTTAATTATCTTTTCTTTGTCATATCTCTCTGAATTCTTTATCTTAATGAAATTTTGTATTCTATCTTTCGCAGAGTCTGAGAAGAATCTTCATTATTCCATTTCTGTTTTGGAAGCTAAATATGCCAAAATTCGCAAAGAAAATGCATTGCTCGTCTCTACTCTTACTGGTTCTCGCGACTGAGCAGAAAGAAGACTTGATTATCTTGCTTATTTTAAGGATATTCAAGATAGGAATCATCAGAGAGCACTTCTTCTCCAAGTTCATCTCCGGGCTGAAGTCCTTGTAAATGACATTTTATTGTCCAAATCTCTTCCTCCTACATCAATTGATCCTTTAGAAGTAGATGATGATGAAGTTCCTCGTCCTGCTGATAGTGATTATGATTACGAAAGCGGTGCAGAGGATAATTTCTTGGAAGATGAAGAAGAGATTCCTTCTAAAGAAGTATCTGCCGGTGTTAATCAGAATGAGAAAGAAATTTCTCCTGAAGAAGTAATTGCTGGCGATAATCAAGATGCTAGTCAAGGCGAAAATCAAAACCGAAATGAAGGAGAGGCTTGCGAGAATATTGGCAAAGAATTTTTGTTATCTCCTGCTACTGAAATTAATACTGAAGCTTGATCTTCTTATCTAGCTTTGTCTTCTTGAACTATCTTATTTTTATCACTTTTGCGAGTTACATTTTTCAACCAACTTTGGAGTCAACTTTTCCTTTGAATATTTTGTTGATGAGAAAGATAATGCTTCTTGTGTATTGATTCCCATACTTTCCTCTCATTATCTTTCTTGCAAAAAATAATCTGTTACGAATACTTATAAATATTTTGTTTTATCGTATGGTCTTATTTTTCCTTCCTAATTAAAGGTCTTATTATGCCACCTCTTGTCATTGCGACAAACTCACAGGACGTCCTTGCACTTTCATGCAAAAACCCATTGATCTTGCCTTAAATTTTTCTTTTGTTTTATGGACTCTGCAGGAATGTTGCGACAATATGACAGGCCTAAATATTTTTGCGAAAATAAAGTCCCATGACATTGACGTCTTGCGACGAAATCGCAGGACGTCTTCGCACTTTCATGCGAAAACCCATTGATCTCGTCTTATCCTTTTCTTTTGTATTATTGCCTCTTCAGGATTGTTGCACAAATATGACAAGCCTTAATATCCTTGCGAATAAAAAGCCTCATGACATTTGCGTCTTAAGACACTTATTAGCTCCTTAATGGAGGGTGCCGCCCTTATCTCCCCCTGGTTTCCCCTTCAAGGAGGCGTACTTCTACCATACAAGGTTAGATCCTCCCATCCAGACTTAACAACAACCAGTTGTTTTCGCAGCCTCTTATCCCTTTTACCTATAAGGCTTATGGTTACGAGTCTGCACCCTAATGGGGTTTTCTTCAGGCCGAGTACAGTATAAGCCAAGACTTGTCAAGAATGGCAAGGTACGCTTCAAACGTCCCTGGCACTCTTGACTCAACCGTGTACCTCGGCGCCTTGATCAGATATGCACTCCTTGGGAGAGTCCTTATTACCTTAGTCGCCCAACCCAAGTCATATGCTTAAGCTGAGAATCCAAGGTGCCTCTCCCGTATGGGCTTTATTGTCCCCAAATCTCCATGACTCAGGTTCCGGTGACGGTGTAGCCTTTCCCTGAGCCATGCAACAGGTACCCCCTAATCTGACGTACTTTAGGTCTTACATTTGCCTCTTGCGAAATTTTATTAGCGAACTAGGGTGTACGCCATAAAGGTTCGCCCCTTTCTTTTATGTCATTGTTCTGTGATTATATCTGCGAAACTTTCGCACATCATGATCTTGTTTTGATATGAGTAATCCTGCAATTATTCTTTCAGAATCCATAACTTCTCAAAGCTTCTTACGGATAATATCTTTTTAAGTACAACCTGTTCCATGGTCTGTCTAATCTATCACCAACATCTCTTCCTTCTGGATCCATTAATCTATAAGCTCCTGTTCCAACTATCTCCTTAATGATGTAAGGTCCGTCCCATTTTTTCTCTAATTTTCCACCATTTTCTCGCTGATATATTGGTGTTTCTCGCAGAACTAAATCTCCTGGTTGAAATTCGCGTATTTTGACACGTTTATTATATTCTCGGGCTAATCTTCGCTGATAATTCTCCATATGTTATAAAGCTTTTTCTCTTCTTTCTTCTAATTCATCAAGTTTATTTAAAATCAAGCCCGCACTAAGATTTTTATCCCAAGCTTCTCTTTTTGTTGTCGGAATAACAACTTCTGTTGGTAACACCGCTTCAACTCCGTATGTTAAACAAAAAGGTGACATTCCAGTAGCTTCTCTTCTAGTTGTATTATAAGCCCATACTTCATTATGTACTTGTTCGCACCATGCTCTGTGATGTCCTTCCAATTTCTTCTTTAATATATCTGCAATTGTTTTGTTTGTTGCTTCTACTAGCCCATTAGCTTGTGGATACAAAGGAGTAGACTTTCCGCATTTTATCTTGAATGCATTAAGTAGCATTTCTATATTCTGTCCTTCAAATTGTTTCCCATTATCAGATACCAACTGTGCAGGAACTCCGAATCTGCAAATGATATTTTCGAATATGAATGTAAAGATATCTTTGTCGCGAATATGCTGTACTGCCTTCACTTCTGTCCATTTTTTGAAATAATCTGTTGCGACTATTAAGTATCTTCTTTGTCCAGATCCTGGTAAAAATGGCCCCACAATATCTAAGCCCCACTTTCCAAAAGGCCACACACTGGTTGAAGATGACAATGGTGCTCCAGGTGCATGTATTTTCTTTCCATGCCGCTGAAAATCTTCGCAACGTCTTGATTTTTTTTTGCATCTTCATGCATATATGACCAGTAATAACCTTGCATTTTTGCTCTATGTGCCAAAGATCTTCCTCCACTATGATTGCCAGCATCCCCACTATGTAACATTTTTAGCACCTTTTCTCCTTCCTCTCGTGTCAAACATCTGAGTGATGGTCCATTAAAGGATTTTCGGTATAGAAACCCATCTCTTAATTCATAATTTGTTGCACGACTTTTTAACTTGTGTGTTTCCAATCTATTTCTTGGTGTTTCTCCTTTCGCCAAATATGCATGAAGTTCCATTCTCCAGTCTGCGATATTGTTCATTTGTTCTTCTTCTTCATTGTCTATTATCATCACGTCCACTTCTTCTTCTCTTTATTGATTGATGGTGACAGAAGTGTTTGTATTTTTATGCATCTCGCAGTTGGATCTGTCATCATGCTTGAGATGAAAGCAAAAGCGTCTGCGAGTCTGTTATCCTTTCTTGAAATGTGCCTCCATTTTATTTTTGGGATTTTCGCTGACAATTCTTCAACCAGCTTCTTGTATTTCTTCAAGGATGGTTCATTTGTAGTATACTCTCCCTTTATTTGGCGAATAACTAGCTGCGAATCACTAGTGATCCTGGCATTTTCTAGTTTCATTTCTATTGCGAATTTTAAGGCATGTATCACAGCTTCATATTCTGTTTCATTATTAGTGGATGCAAATTCCAATCTGAATGAAAAAGCCATCTTTATTCCTTCTGGCGAAATTAAAACAATTCCAACTCCATTTCCTTCTCCATTTGATGATCCATCTACCAATATCTCCCATCTATTTGGTTCTGTTAATAAATCTTTTGGATCTCCATGTTCTTCTTCTACATCCATCATTTCTTCTACTGCTTCATCTTCTTCTAAAGGAAATTCTGCCAAGAAATCTGCAACAACTTGTGATTTTGGTGAAGACAAAATTTCATATTTAATATCAAAGTGGCCTACTTGTGCATTCCATCTCTCCACTCTTCCTGATCTTTTAGAATTCTTCATCACTGATTCAATTGGTACTTTTGTTAATACCTTTATCTTGTGTGCTTGAAAGTATATGCGGAGCTTAAATGATGCATAAACTAATGCTAAGATTAACTTTTCAATCTTTGAGTAATTCTTCTCGGCAGTATTAAAAGTTTTGCTAATGTAATAAATGGGTTTCTCCACTCCTGCGTCTACTCGCAATAACACACACTTAATGCATGCGACGTCGTCGCAAGATAGATCAATAATTCTTCTCCTGATTCTGCTTTTTGTAAAATAGTTGTATTCATAAGATGTTCTTTGATTCCTTGAAAAGCTTTTTCACATTCATCAGTCCATTTAAATTTCGCACCCTTCTTGAGTATATCGAAAAAATATTTGCATTTGTCTGATGATCGCGAAATGAATCTCCCCAGCGAAGCTAGAAGCCCATTCAACTTCTGTACATCTTTTATTGTTGCTGGTGTTGGCATGTCACGAACTGCTTGCACTTTTTCTGGATCAACCTGTATTCCTTCCTTTGATACAATGTAGCCTAAAAATTTTCCCGATGCAACTCCAATAGTACACTTCTCAGGATTCAATTTAATGTTATACTGCCGCATTTGTTCAAAAATCTCCCTCAGGTCTTGTACATGGTCTTTAGCTTCTTTACTCTTTACTAACATGTCATCCACGTATACTTCTAATGTTTTGTGTATCCATTTTGCGAACACCTTCTCTACCATTCTTTGGTATGTCGCTCCCGCATTTCGCAAACCAAATGGCATTTTCGTGTAACAATATAAACCTCTAGGGGCAAAGAAAGCAGTATGTTCTTGATCTTCTTCAGCGAGAGGGATTTGGTTATACCCTTTGTACCATCTAAAGATGATACCCTATCATTTCCCGCTGCGGATTCCACCATTTGAGGAATATCTGGTAACGGAAAACTATCTTTGGGGCAAGCTTTGTTTAAATCAGTGAAATCTATGCAAATCCTGATTCCTTTGTTTTTCTTTGGGACAATGACCATATTCGCTATCCATTCTGGGTATTTAGCTTCTCTTATGATTCCCGCTCAAGCATTTTCTGTAGTTCTTCTTCTATTTGGGAATGGTAAGTTGTTGCAATTTTTCTTATTCTCTGTTTAAATGGTCTCACATTTTTGTTAATCTCCAACTTGTGGCATGCAATTGATGGATCTATTCCCGGTATCTCATCCATGCTTCCTGCGAAAACATCTTTATATTCTCGCAACAAGTTAACAGTTCTTTCTTCTTCTTCCATCCATTTTGGTTCCAATTCTCAATATTAGAGGTTCTCTATAGTCCCAACGTTTATTTTTTGTTGGTTCTGCGGCAGTGTAACTGGGTTTAGGTTCTCCCATTGGTGTTGGTTCTTTTATTGTTTTCATAGGTCCTTCTCCTTCTTCCGAAATTTCGCTGGGTATTCCTTTGCCTTCTTTTGCCCTTATCATATATACTCTAAATTCTTCTTCTTTCTTTGCTTCCTTTGCCAACTTTCTGCGAAATTGTTTCTTTTTTGCTTGTCCTTCATAATGCTTTACTTCAATTTGATGACATAATTTCGCATTCTCAACATCTCCTCTGATTTCACCTATTCCATTTGGTGTGGGGAATTTAATACATTGATGCAACGTTGATACCACAGCTTTTATCGCATGTATCCATGGTCTTCCTAATAACATATTATATGGCGATTCCATATCCACCACGCACAGTTACATGTGTTTCGATTTCTCCAAGTGGAATTCGTACCACTATTCTCCTTTAGGTTTTGTTGTGGATTTTCCAAAGCCGTGAACAAAATATGTTGAACTGGACATTTCTTCATCTTTAAATCCCATTCCCCGGAATGCGTGATAAAATATTATATCCACTGAACTTCCTGTATCGATTAAAGTTCTGTTCAATATCCATTCTCCTTGGATTTTGTTGTTGTCTCCTTCTCTTTTCGCGTAATAGGCACTGTGATAACCAATGGAGATGTGTGGTTCAAATTTTCTTTTGGTATTTCTGCCGCCATGAATGTAATTTTTTGCTTTTCCCAATCTTTCAAGGGTGATGTCTTTTCTACCGCCATAACTTCCTTCCTTCAAAATTTCGTTTATGTATTCTTCCTTTGATGTTTTCATGGAATTCATTAACATCGTTTTTGTTATCATATTACACTCCAATCTTTTGTCATCTTCATTAATTCTATTCATCTTTCTTTAACTGATTCACTGATTTATTTAATCACTTTGTTGATTTGAATATTCTCAACAATAATCTTCGACTTTCGATCTTCAATCCCTGTTTCTAGCGCCATTATGTAGTTGCAGGAAATCCTACACTACACCCCTCATATGATTTCATTATTAATCAACTCATTTTTAGGTTTACACTCTTAATTTTATTGATCAACCTTTGAATGTTCTTACAAGAAAAGATAAAGAAATCAAGAATGATCTCTGCTCTAGGCTTTCTCTCTCCTATTTACTTGTTTCTTACTCAAAAAAGATCTCTCCCTCTCTTTACAACTCGAACGACTATTTATAAGGAAATACATAGTGGATGACAGCTAATCTGTCCTTTATTTTCGGGTATGGTCTGCGACATTCTCGCAACCTTACAAATATTAATTTCGCAAGTTCTCTAATTTTCGCAGGACTATCACATCTTTCTCGTGATCTTTAGTGACGTCATTTATTATATTCTTCCTAAAATTGTTCTGCGACACTATTGTATTGTGTTGTTAATAATTTCGCTGAAATATTGTCGTTGCGAGATTCTGATCCTACAAACATTCTTTGGAGTATTTGGGACATATTATTATAGCTGAAGGAGTGTCTGCAGACCCTAACAAAATTTCTTGTATGCAACAATGGCCAACTCCTACAACTATTAAGGAACTCAGAGGATTTCTTGGTCTTACTGGATATTATAGGAACTTTGCAAGAGGATATGGAGCCATTAGTAAACCATTAACTGATTTACTCAAGAAGAATTCATTCATCTGGAATCAAGAAGATACTACTGCATTCAATAAACTTAAGGAAGCAATGACTCAAACCCCAATATTAGCTCTACCAGATTTTACTAAAAAAATTTTGGTTGAGAGTGATGCCAGTGATGCTTGCATTGGAGCTGTTTTACTTCAAGAAAATAAACCAATTGCTTATTTCAGCAAACCTTTGGGCCCAAGAGCTCAGGAATTGTCCACTTATGAGAAGGAGTTTTTAGCAATTGTCATGGAAGTACAAAGATGGAGGTATTATTTACAGGATAAGAAATTCATAATCAAGACTGATCATCAAAGCATTCAGTACTTTCTCAATCATAAGATAACCACCGCTCTTCAACAAAAATGGCTCATTAAACTATTTGGCTTTAATTATGATATCCAGTACAAGAAGGGGTCTGACAATGTAGTGGTTGATGCTCTTTCCAGAATTCCATCTCCTCCTGCACACTGCAATTCCTTGTCACTCTCTACCCCAGCATGGATGCATGAAGTGTTACTAAGCTATGAAACTGATTCTAAAGCCCAGCAGCTCACCTCCCAATTACTACTCCAGCCAGACTCCGCTCCCCACTTTACCATTCTTGAACTCATTTTGAGATATAAAACTAGAATCTATCTTGGTTCTGGTCATGACATAAGGACAAAAGTTTTGGCCTCTTTACATGCCTCCAATGTAGGTGGCCATTCAGGCATCCAGGCTACTTATGTGAGAGCCAAACAACATTTCTATTAGACGGGAATGAAGAAGGATGTCCTACTTTTTGTGTCCCACTGTGATATATGTAAAATAAATAAGAGTGATTCAACCACTCATGCTGGTCTTCTCCAACCTCTTCCTGTTCCAGATCACTCTTGGCAGCACATTGCTATGGATTTTATTGAGGGACTCCTTATCAGTGACAAGAAGAGTGTGATTTTGGTCATTGTGGATAGACTCACCAAGTATCCACATTTCATTGCTTAAAACACCCTTATACAGCTGCATATGTGGCCAAGGCATTTCTTAATCAGGTATTCAAACTTCATGGGTTACCATCTTCAATTATATCTGACAGAGATAAGGTGTTTACAAGCAATTTTTGGCAAGACTTATTCAAGGCTCTAGGCACTAGCTTGAACTTAAGCACAACTTATCACCCACAAACAGATGGCCAAACTGAGAGGGTCAATGCTTGCTTAGAAAACTATTTGAGATGCATCACTGGTCACAAACCTAGCCAATGGAGTCACTGGCTTGCACTTGCTGAATTGTGGTATAACACCAGTTTCCACAGAGGCTTAAGAATGTCCCCTTTTCAAGCTCTCTATGGCTATGTACCACCTCATATGGCATTCCCATCTTCCGCCACCACCTCTGTAGCAGCTGTTGAAACTTATCTTAAAGAGAGAGATGCCATGCTGGACATACTTAAGGAGTCACTCCACAGAGCTCAAGAAAGGATGAAGTTGTATGCAGACACCACTAGAGTTGAAAGAACCTTCAATATGGGTGATCTAGTGTACCTTAAACTGCAACCTTACAGGCAGGCATCTGTTGCAGTTAGAAGAATTTTTAAACTCTCTGCAAAATACTATGGACCATTTCTTGTATTGCAGAAAATTGACCAAGTATCTTACAAGCTGGAGTTACCTTCTCATTCACGCATACACCCAGTATTCCATGTCTCTCAACTGAAGAAACACATTGGTGCTCAGATTATTCCTTCTCCTACTCTGCCAGTGGTGGATCTTCATGGTGATATAATTATGATTCCTGAAAAGGTGTTGCAACATAGGACTATACTGATTGGCAACAAACTGACATGACAGGTACTAATCCAGTGTACCAATTCATCACCAGAGAATGAGACATGGGAGGACATCACCAATATCAGAATACAGTACCCAAGATTCATCCTGAGGACAAGGATGCTTCTCATGGGGAGGCAATGTTGCATACTTAAGCTATAACGGCTAGAACTAGGCTTCCCCTATCCAATTGTCGACTGCCTTAATACAATCAGTCATGTCCATTTGATTGTCGTCACGAGTCATTCATCCATTGTGTCTCTCTAGGGTTCGGGATTGGTTAAATGTTGTAAGAAAACCCTTATCTGTTTTATGAGATATTAATGAACTAAGTATTGGCTGCGCTGTTTACAGCCAGATTGGCCTGAATCTTTGATTTAGGAATTGCTAAATTCATTTCTTCCATCATTTTTATCATCTCTTGTTGTTAATTTGTTGTAAGTATACAACACCTTCGTTGAGGGAAATAACCTTGATAATCTCTCCAGAAATACGTTGGTTTGGAAGCTTAAGATCTTTGATCATGAACATTCATCCAAATCTAAGGATGTTGCGTTCAAAGCACAAAAGGACACTAAATTACTTGATAAAAGTAAGAAAGTGTATATCTCTGAACACGATCACTCTGAGACTGATTCATCGGATGAAGATCTTGACAAATCGGTCTCGATGATCACAAGACAGTTTAGGGATTTTCTGTTGAAGAGAAGTAAACGGTTCTCCAGAGATAAGCCTAAAGCATCAGTAAAACCTCATAATCTTGTTCCTCCTAAAAATAGGGATATTGATGAAACTGATGACGAGGATATGCCTCAGTGCTTTAAGTGTAAGGGATTTGGTCATTTTGCATACGAGTTCCCAAATCGTAGAAAATACACTGGGAACAAAGGTCTTGCTGCAACTCTTGATGAAATGTCTGACAACTATGATTCTAATGAAGACGAGAAATCAAGTGTTGCACTTCTTGGTGAAAATATTAATTTTTATAATTGTAGCAATACATACATCAATCTTGATATTCTTTCAGAAGAAAATCCAACTAATCTGGAAGAAAAAATTGACCCATTCTTTGGAAACTCTGTTTGTAATGTTTCAGGTTCCACTATGTGTCTAGCTGCATGCACATCTCTGAAGCCTTATTTTTATCCTAGATTGACGTGCTCGTATTGTTCTCTAAAGGGTCATGAACTTTCAAAGTGTTACAAGTACAAACACCAATTGAGGCACGTCAACAAACTTCAACGAAGAGCAAATCAATTAGCAAATAAGCTTAAACTTGCTCAGAAGACCGCTGAGGTATGTAGGATTTTATCTTCGTCTAAGAAGTTAGTTTCCAAGGATAAACCAAGACCATTAGAGAAGAAAGTATGGTCGAGTCGTTTTGATAGACAGAGGTCTGTGGATTCCTCTCATGAGGAATATGGTGGACAAATTGTTGTTCACCGCAATGCAACTTAAATGTGTTGTTGTTGAAAATCTTGTCGCATGTGCCTGATCAAAAGAGACAATGATTTTGTACCTCTCAGGCTTTAGGATTTTTTTTTTCTTCTTTTCTTAGTTTTTGTTCTTCCCTGTCTATCAACAAAAGAAAGGGTTATTTTCGATAAGTCTACTCTCTCTAGGGTTCAGAGTTGTGCGTACACAAACCTGTTAAAAGGTTGCGTAATCCTACATTATTTTTTCCTTCTTTGTAACCTCCTTTTTATCTCAAGACTACTTGTTGAGCTTAAATTGTGATTTCCTCTCACAAACCCATACATTTATGGATATTCCAAGCATGATGTCTTCTGATGGAAAAGATGTTAATATGATTGTTAAGCCATCAATAATGAAGGAAAAAGAAAAATCTCCATTATCTCCTACCTTGAAAAGAAAGAGAAGGAATGTGAGGAAGCCAAGAGTCGTTCCTTCAAACTCTCAGAAGTTTTCTGATGTTCTTGAAGTGTTGAATGATATGCGAAAGGAGATTCAACAAATAAAGGCTTTTGTGATTAAGACTCATGAAATTTAGAAGGCCCTGGTTCGACATCATCAGCCAAGAAGATTTATTGATATAAACTCCTACCTTAATGAAACTTATGTTCCAATGGTCGTTGACGACAAGGAGTTCGGGGACGATAAAGAATTTTTCAAAGGTCTTATTTCCTAGTAAATCTTCTATTTTTCTTGTTTTGTTTAGAAGAATAACTAGAGTTTGGAATACCCATTATTGTGATTACACATAGCTATGTCCAACGTTTTCATCTTCATGTGTTTTAGATTTATTTGTTTAAATTATAAATTGTTTGGAAGATGATTTTCGCGGTATTAATATTTATGGTTTTATATATTGCAAATTGTTATGGGATATGTGTGTTTACGTCTGTGAACTATGGTTGTCCCATACCTTGTCAAAAGTAAAGTCTTTCGTAAGTCAATATGCATGTATTGATAAAAGAAAGGATGGACTTTTGACAAATACAAAAGTTAAGCCTATTATGTTAATTATTGATGGAAGATAGGTTAAAATCTTTTGTTTACAAATATTATGTCTATTGTATGTCATCGTGCAAATGGTGATGGAAAACAGAATGAGTCCTTGCTTATTACACGGTATTAGGTCGATCTCCGATCCACAATTTTTGTGTATATATTGTGTTGTTCCATAAGGTATCTTATGTTGATCTCTATTGACTGAGTTATTGTTTTGGCTTAGTTGTTGCGCCGTGAGGTACTTTATGTCGATCATATCCAACTAAATTAATCATCTTGTTTGGTTATTTAGTTGTTTATCCATAAGTTTTATTATGTCGAGCATGACCAATTAAATTGATTACTTTTTGTGATTAGTTTGGTAGTGTATTCCGATTAGATTAATTATGGGTTCTCTAGTGGTTAATCTAATTGAGTATTTTTAAGTCTCCATAAGTTCACTTATGTTAAACATTTCCAGTTAAGTTAATCATGAATTTGATGCGTGTCATTAATGCAACAAATTAATAAATATATTTCCCACTAATTAACTGGTAATATAGCGGTAGTAAGAGATCGTTCCCACAGAGAGCTGTGTAATTGATATGTTATTTGATCAGCAAGATAAAGTAAATAACAAAGGGGGGGTTTGGTTGTGAGATAAATAGAAAGACAATAAAGAAAAGATATGATTAAGGAATCCTTCGCTGTTACCAAGCGTTAACAGGATTAGAATACTTATCTATTGTTCGTAAGAACCATTCATCACCAACCGTAGAATGACAGCTAGATCAGTGTTATTCTCAAAACTCCTTTTATCACTGGATACGGAAGTTCTCGCCTACCAGATTCTATCCAACGAACCACCAAGTAGTAGATCACTCAAGGTGTAATCCAATCGAACGCCTTAAGCTTTGTGAATTTAGGTTGATCCCAGTAGTTAAACTCTTAGATCAAGGTTTACTTGCTGGTGTTGTCTTCACACACGATTGCTCCACATAATCCATCTGTAAGGTCTCGCGATTTCTTCTTGTGTAGAGAGTTAATCGACGATTACTTATCTCATAACTTCCACTAGCAATAGAACAATCAATAGACTAATCTGGTTGCGCACCCAAACCAATCTAATAATCACTCATAAACCCTCGATATAGTAAAGACAAACGATGATGATAAAAACTCTCAATAGGTTTGTATTATTAATAAAGATTCACGCTTAGAACATTGAATTCATCCTTAATCAACAAAGGATTTAGCTACTCATATTACAGAGAAGATGAAGAATGGTGGTTTCCCCCTAAAGGGGTAAACCCTAGGTTTTGATGTAGAACTTTTGATATGAGATTCGATGCTATTTTTACGTAACCTAATACCTTTTTATAGGTTTACATTGCTTGGTCTCCAAGTATTTAGTTAGGTTTAGGAACCCGACGTGCCCTTAGGCCTTCCAAGGTGTGAATACACGTTTCCCATTTGATAAGTTGGCGTACCCAGTCCGCAAACTTCAGATTCCAGAAAATATTTTTGGAAATAAGTCTGCGAACTCGGTTTGCAAACCCAGTTCGCAGACTTCACTGTCTTCGATATTCAATGAAAACTGTTTTGGCCACAACTTCTTCATCCGAACTCGGAATGACCTCATTATTTTTTGAATTCTTTTTATATTTCAATTCTCTTCAAGATGATGATGAGAAATCCTAAATTTGAATGAGTTAAGATCGGTATTTGGCCTGTGTCTTGATTTTGAGCGTTTTGCTCCTTTTCGTCGCACTTCTTCCACTTCTCTTGGACTTGGGCGCTTGGATACTTGGGATACTTCTCTTCTTAGATATTTTCAGCACTTTGTAGCTCCTTTTTTGATGATTCACCTAATAGAGACAAATAAGAGAAAACAATGGTAATAATACGAATACATGCAAGAATAATAGCTAAAACAAGTATGAAATGGACACTAAAATCATATGAATTATGCACTTATCAGAATTCTCTTGTGGTTAATTTAATTGAGTATTTTGGATTCAAATTCATACTTGTATGTGATTTGTTATGTCCAAAGAAACCCTTCTTTTCTTTCAAAATTAAGGTCGCTCTTGTTGTTCTTTCGAGAATGACATATTATGGGGGAGAGTTCTTAATTGAACTTGTGGTTAATTGCCAAATCTTTGTGGGGAGTGCGGCTATGGAATATTATAGGGGTTATCTTGTATCTTTAAACTCCTTGATGAATGCATTTAGCTTCGGCTTTATGATTGCATCTAAATAAGTTGATACATGATTTATTTTGGTCATGAAATATCTCTTTCGGAAATTTCATTAGGATCCCGTTCTTGTACCTTTGCCAATTTTATTGACAAAAAGGGGTATAATTAATATGTAGTTCACACTACAAACACATATGGTTTTCGGATCATTATGTAAGGGGGAGTGGTTTTCATGTGAGATGGAGTATTGACTAAGGGGGAGTGATACATATCACCATAGTATTGTTGTTGAAGTTGTGATACAATTGAACTTTGACGATGTATAATGATATTATGACACTGTATAACAATAATCGAGAATTATGTTTTCTCATTGTTATAGCTACGGATTTTCAACAACGATGATGCTGAACTTACAACCTTTGGGATCATTGGAGTACTTGGATGTGACGAAGATTTCGAGTAATGTTGAAGATTAGACATGTGGAATAGGATCTACAAAAGTTAATTTATTTATTTTTTGTATTCCATATGTATTAATAGTTTTGTCACTAAAATTGACAAAGGGGGAGACTGTTAGAGCATTGCTCGGTCAAACTCGCATGCATTGGTATCTCAAGCATGCTTGTCAATGTTAGTGATCAAAACTATAAGTCTTGATTTCTAGCCTACTATAGCTAAGGTCTCGGACTAGGATAGAAAGTGTAGTTGATCTCAAGAACTCCATGGCAATCATCATACAAGACGAATGACTACTCAAGGAACTAGTGGATCTTCATCGACTAAAAGGTATGTGGAGACTTGAACTTATCTATCACTCAAAAGTCTATCTACTCTATCTCCTATTCTTGAGACAAAAGTCGTTTTGCTATATGGACTTTGATTATACACATTTGGTATTTCGAGCCGAGTTTATCTCGCCTATCTATTTCTCGAAATATGTGTTGGTAAGCTTTCGCTTTAGACAAATTCATCTTTACCTAGTGACGAAAGTCATGTTGTGTTTCAATCACTTTGAAAATTGCTCTGACGAAAAATGGTTTGTGAATAACAATTATATAACGTCCTCTGAAAATGTTTCAATGATTGAAATGAGAGTTTAGATTATAAAACCATTGGTGGATATAAGCATTGTTGTGGAAACACATATATGTATAAGTCCTTATTCCTTGAACTGAAGTTAGCGAACTTTGTTGATCAAGAGAACCGGAACAAGAGTCGTGAACCCAGTCCGCGAACTGGCGGAAGTTCTCGACCCGAGAATATCTGCTGGAGTTTAAGAACTCCTTCGGGAAATTAAGTCGGCGAACTAAGTTTGCGAACTTGAGTTGGTTATATCTAAAGACGATTGTTCTTGAACTCATGTTTATATAAATAAAGGAATGCTTTTGCAAACCGTGGCTATAAAGTTCATGAACCGATTCGAGCGAATCAAATCGTTTTTGCTTCGATTGTGTTTGTGTAGTTACATAAGATTTCCTTGCAATTGAACAACTCTCTAACTAGTTCATTTGAGTCATTTGAACTAGTTATGGTGAAGAAGAATATGGTTGATATGATATTGCTCATATCGCTAGCCATTTGGTTAATTATTTTCGAACCAAAAAATGTACATGTTTGGGTACGGTTACATAAGCCTAGAAACGTGCATTTCATTTGTGTGTAACAAGCTAAGTTTTCGATCTAACGGTTGAGAAATATTAGCTTGAATCTAATCAGGTTTTCATCTAGCGGTGAATATTGAATGCTTTGTTACTAAGCTAACATTGATTGCAAACCCTGATTTGAAAGACTATATAAGGGAGAACTCTAGCAACTGGGAAACGTAATCCCCACACCTTCCGTGTGATACTAGTTGTGTTAGATAGAGTCGATTCTCCTTTAAACTTTGATTTCTTCTCTAAACCAGGTTAACGACTTAAAGACTTCATTGGGATTGTGAAGCCAGACCGATACTACTTTCTCGTAGTTGTGTAATCTTATCTTGCTATTTATATCGTACGAGTACAATCTTAAGGATTGGCTTGCGATTGATATCTCCGATAGGCAAGATAAAAAGTAGTCACAAACATCTTCGTCTCATCATTTGTGATTCCAAAATATCTTCTTTCGCCGCGTCGATTAAGATTATTGTGAGGTGATTGATAATACTAGGTTGTTCTCAGGGAATATAAGTCCGGGTTATCAATTGGTTCCTGTTTACCTTGATTTATCAAAAGACGGAACAAAACTCGTAGGTATATTCGTGGGAGACATATTTATCTATTACCGTAGATTTTTCGGTGTGATACATATTTATTTATTAAAGTCTTCGACTTTGGGTCGTAGCAACTCTTAGTTGTGGGTGAGATCAGCTAAGGGAATCAAGTGCGTAGTATCCTGCTGGGATCAGAGACGTAGGAGCATAACTGTACCTTGGAGTAGTGTGAGATTGATTGGGGTTCAACTACAGTCCATACCGAAGTTAGTTTGAATTAGACTAGTTTTTGTAGCGGCTTAATACAGTGTGTGTTCAATGTGGACTAGGTCCCGAGGTTTTTCAGCATTTACGGTTTCCTCGTTAACAAAATTCTGGTGTCTGTGTTATTTCTTTTCCGCATTATATTTTGTTATATAATTGAAATATCACAGGTTGTGCGTTGTTCAATCAATTAGAATATCCAACCTTTTGGTTGTTGATTTAAATTGATTGGCACTTGGATATTGGTCTTTGGTACCATCCACGTTATCTCTCTAGTATTTGATAAAGACTCGCAGGTTTCTATTTGCTTGAGTATATATCAAATCGAGAGATTGAGATATAAACTCTTTGATATACTTTTTATCTATTACCATAGAATTTTCTATGTGATACAAATTTGTTTATTAAAGTCTTCGACTTTGGGTCGTAGCAACTCTTAGTTGTGGGTGAGATAAGCTAAGGGAATCAAGTATGTAGTATCCTGCTGGGATCAGAGATGTAGGAGCATAATTGTATCTTGGATCAGTGTGAGATTGATTGGGGTTCAACTACAGTCCAGACCGAAGTTAGTTTGAAGTAGGCTAGTGTCTGTAGCGGCTTAATACAGTGTGTGTTCAATCTAGACTAGGTCCCGGGGTTTTTCTGCATTTGCGGTTTTCTCGTTAACAAAATTCTGGTGTCTGTGTTATTTCTTTTCCGCATTATATTTTGTTATATAATTGAAATATCACAGGTTGTGCGTTGTTCAATCAATTAGAATATCCGACCTTTTGGTTGTTGATTTAAATTGATTGACACTTGGATATTGGTCTTTGGTACCATCCAAATTATCTCTCTAGTATTTGATAAAGACTCGCAGGTTTCTATCTGCTTGAGTATATATCAAATCAAGAGATTGAGATATAAATTATTTGATATACTTTTTATCTAGATTGAGTCTGACTGTCTAGTTGATTCTCTAGAAAGTATATTGGAGTTTGTCCATACAGATTGCTAAGCAAAATATTGGGTGTGGTTGTTGTACCCCCGCTTTTTCACACCTCCACTTGTTTCATTCATTTAGATTTTGAGATATAGAATCTGGTACTGTGTGTGTTGATTAAAATGTGAATCCAGGCCTTGTATAATTCATAGAATGCCTTGTATGTTTCAGGCAGAATGGCGCATTTGTTGTCCTTTTTTTTAAGGCTCAGTTGAAAATTTTGATCAATATAGATATACATGTACAATATAATCAGACACGTAAATCTGGAAGTGTTTGGAATCCTAGTCTTAGTACGAGGAGATTCAGGTTCGATTCACCGTAGCCTCATTTTTTTTTCAAAGTCAATTTTTCATTTTACAACCCTTGTAAAGGTTGTGAATATTGATCAGAAAAAAAGCACAAATATACCAATATTGAGAAGCCGTAAGGATGGTTGATGACTTGTACTAACACACAATAGGCTTGGGTTCGAATATCTCAAAGAACATTTTTAAAAAACAATTTTTTTTTATCTTCGACAACCCTTATGCGTGTTGTTATACAGTTATTCACTACCTTTAAGATATGAGTTGTAAAGTCTAAAGGTGGTCACTTCTCTCTGCAACCCTTTTCACACAAAAAGTTGTGGTTTTTAATTCTCGTCACTACTCTTTGGACCTCTTTGGTCCTAAGAGTTGGACGGTTTTTACTTTGACAACTTTTTCATTGAAAAAAGTTGTAAAACATGCTATCTTTTACGACTTTAAAATTACGAGTTGTCAATCTACAGTTGTAGATTACTATTTTTCCCGTAGTGAATTGCCATTGAAAATCTATAGTACTCCCTCCGTTTCAAAAAGACAGTCCGTTTTGACTTTGTCAAGATATTAAGGAGACCATAGTAGTTTACATGCCTACCCTTAATTACTTGCCTAATTTATTTCGATAAAAATGTTAGTAATAAAAACTACCTAAAATTGTTATGAGATTGTAAATAGGAAATAAGAAAGAAGAAAACTAAAACATATCGGATTTATGAAAACAATATCAATTTGTATACTTATGGAGTATAATCTTTAGAAGGAATTTAATTTGGAACCATATATTTGTTTCCTTAGTTATACAAATTTCGTTAATATTTTATACTTATGAATATAAAAAACTTAAGTGTATGTTAGAGAGTTCATTGGAAAAATATAACTATAAACACAAGCTGGACACATTTTTGAAACAAACCAAAATGGAATAGAGGACGGTCTTTTTGAAATAGAGGGAGTACTTGATAAGCACCACCTAATCCAGTTCCTCCATGTAGTACCAAACCCAAATCTTACCATGGTAATCAAGACAACTCCAACTAACACTATCAAAGGCTTTTTTCTAAGTCCACCTTCAAAATCAAACCCGGTTTGCCTTCTCTCTCTTGAATTTATCAGCTCTGAAGCAATTAAGATCTCGTATGTTATCTGCCTATTATCCACAAATGCTCCCTGAAACTCTGAAATTATACAAGGAATTACTAACTTCAACCTATCTGCCAACAATTTTGATATTATTTGATATACACCCCCTATCAAGCTAATAGGCCTGAAATTAGTCATAGAAGTAGATCCCTCACACTTAGGTATGAAAATAATATTTGTGCAGTTCAGCCTCCAATCAATGTTACCAGTTTGCTCGAATTCCTTCATCACCGCCATTAACTCTGCTTTGATCACATCCCATACAGCTTTGAAAAACTCCATTTTATAACCATAAGGTCTAGGCGACTTGTTTCTACCAAAACCCCATATTAATTTCTTCACTCCATCCTCCTAAATTGGTTTCTCCATCCCAATACTCTGTTGAACACTAATTCTTGGCAATTCAAGACCATCAAAAGTAGGTCTTCCATGAACCTTTTCACTAAAACCTTCTTCTTAAAATTTCCTTGCTTCGTCATTAATTATGTCCTTGTCATGACTCATAACACCATCCACAAGTAAAGAATTTATGAAATTGACCCTTTGATTGTAAGATGCATTTTTATGGAAAAACCTTGAATTCCTTTCCCCATCTGCAATCTAAAGACCTTTGGATCTTAAAAACCATTTCCTTGTTAAATTCAGAGAGGCTTGATTATGCTTGATTTTTGTTACCTTCCTAGCTGCAAAATCCCCCTCATTCAAAGTACCAATCTCTTCTTAAGAATCATATACATCAATCAAAGTCCCTAACTTGTGAAAAAACGGGGGTCTAACAACACCACCCAATATTTCTCTTAGTAATCTGTATGGACAAACTCGAATATACTTTCAAGAGAATCAACAAGACTCAATCAATTAAAAGTGTATCAACGAGTGAATATCTCTTTCTTGTTTTGATTTACTCAAGCTAATAGAAATCAGCAAGTCCTAATCAAACACAAGGAATAACTTGGACGGTACCAAAGACCAATGTCCAAGGATCAATAAATATCAATCAACAACCAAAGGTCGGATTTCCAATTGATTGATTCAAACGCACAACTTGTATTATTTCAATTATATAAACAAATATAATGCAGAAATAAAAATAACAAAGACACCAGAATTTTGTTAACGAGGAAACCGCAAATGCAGAAAAACCCCGGGACCTAGTCCAAATTGAATACACATTGTATTAAGACGCTACAGACACTAGCCTACTCCAAGCTAACTTTGGACTGGACTATAGTTGAACCCCAATCAGTCTCCCACTGATCCAAGGTACAGTTGTACTCCCTACTGAAAAAGCGGGGGTCTAACAACACCACCCAATATTTCGCTTAGCAATCTGTATGGACTACCTCCAAAATAATTTGCTAGAGAATCAACTAGACAGTCAGACTCAATCTAGATAAAAGTATCTCAAGGAGTTAATATCTCTCTCTTGATTTGATTTTTACTCAAGCTAAAAACAATAGCGAGTCTTTATAAAATACAAGGAATAACTTGGACGGTACCAAAGACCAATGTCCAAGTGTTAATCAATGAAGTAGACAACCACAAGATTGGATCTCCAATCGATTAACCTTTAATGCACAACCTGTATTATTTTAATTATAAAGATAAACAATATAATGCGGAAAATGAAGTAACACAGACACCAGAAATTTTGTTAACGAGGAAACTGCAAATGCAGAAAAAACCCGGGACCTAGTCCAGATTGAATACACACTGTATTAAGTTGCTACAGACACTAGCCTACGACAAGCTAACTTCGAACTGGACTATAGTTGAACCCCAATCAGTCTCCCACTAATTCAAGGTACAATTGTACTCCTACGCCTATGATCCCAGCAGGATACTGCGCACTTGATTCCCTTAGCTGATCTCACCCACAACTAAAAGTTGCTGCAACCCAAAATCGCAGACTTGATAATAAACAAATCTGTCTCACACAGAAAAGTCTATCAAAGGATAAATCTGTCTCCCACAGAAAAATCCTAGGTTTTTGTTCCGTCTTAAGATATAAAATCAAGGTGAACAGGAACCAATTGATAATCCGGTCTTATATTCCCGAAGAACAGCCTAGATTAATCAATCACCTCTCAACAATCCTTCTTGACTACACAAGCGGTTTGTCGAGGAATCACTAAAAGTGAGACGAAGATGTTTGTGACTTATTTATCTTGCCTATCGGAGAACTCTCACGATCTCAAGCCAATCAATAGATTGTACTCGTATGATAGAAGATGCAAGATCAGATCACACAACTACGATAAAAGTAGTATCGGTCTGGCTTCACAATCCCATTGAAGTCTTTAAGTCGTTAACCTGGTTTCAGAGAAGAAAACCAAAGGTTAAAGGAGAACCGACTCTAGCGAGCACACTAGTATCACACAGACGTGTGGGGATTAGTTTTGCACAATGCTAGATGTCTCCTTTATATAGCCTTCAAATCAGGGTTTTGCCTTAGTTACAAAGCAATCCATATTCACCGTTAGATGAAAAACTGATTTAGATTCAAGCTAATATTTCTCAACCGTCAGATCGAAAACTTAGCTTGTCACACACACTTGGGTTGACGTTTACTGGGTTTGTGAAAACCGTGCCCAAACGTGTACGTGTATGTTGGTTCAACATAGTAACCCAAAAGTTTAACCATATGAGCATTTCATATAACCTAGTTCTTCTTCACCATAACTAGTTCAATTGACTCAAATGAACTAGTTAGAGAGTTGTTCAATTGCTATGAGATCTTATGTAACTACACAAGACACAATTGAAACAAAGATGATTCGATTCGATGAACCGGCTCATGAACTTTATAGCCACGGTTTGTATAAAGCATTCCTTAGTAATTTAAGTTTCATGTTCAAAGCACATCTTTAGATCATAACCACTTAAGCTCACAAACAAGTTCGCGGACTTAAGGAAACCGGCAGAGTTTTCCAAACTCAGCAGAAAATCTCGGCAAAGAGACTTCCGCCAGTTCGCGGACTAAACACGCAAACGAGTTTTTAGAAAATCCCAGCAGAAATTCTCGGCAAGAGAACTTCCGTGAGTTCGCGGACTTGGCAAAGCCAATTCCTCCGGTTTCTCTCAATCAACAAAGTTCGAAAACTTCAGATTAAGGAATACATGGTTATGTAATCTACACTCTCATTCCAATCATTGAGACATTCTCAGAGGACGTTATATAGCCGTTATTCACAGACCGTTTCACGTCATATTAATTCTCAAAGTAATTGAAACTTTTCATGACTTTCGTCACTAGGTGAAGATAAACTTGATCAAAGCGAAACGCTTTACCAACACACGATTTCGAGAAAAACATAAGTAGTGAATACTCAGCTCGAAATGTCAAATGTGTATGATCCAGTCTATATAGCATACGACTTTTTGTCTCATAAGAAGTAGGAGATAGAATAGATAGACTTTTGAGTGATATATAAGTTCAAGTCTCCACATACCTTTTTGTTGATGAGATTCCACGGTTCCTTGAGTAGATCTTCGTCGTTGTATGATGAATCGCCATGAAGTCCTTGAGCTCAACTACACTTTTCTATCCTAGTCCGAGACTTAGCTATAATAGATTAGAAATCAAGACTCATAGGTTTGATCACTAACATTGACAACCATGCTTGATATAGCAACGCATGCGAGGTCGACCGATCTATGCTCTAACAATCTCCCCCTTTGTCAATTTTAGTGACAAAACTATTAATACATATGGAATACAAAAATATAAACTTTAGTGGCTCCTATTCCATAGTCTAATCTTCAACGTTCCTTGAACTCTTCGTCCTTCCAAGTACTCCAATGATCCCAAAGGTTGTAAGTTTAGCACCACCGTTGTTGAAGATCCGTAGTTATAACAATGAGAGAAATCGAGATTCTCGATCATTATTATACAGTGTCATAGTATCATTATGTAACATCAAAGTCCAATTGCATCACGACTTTAACAACAATACTATGGTGATATGTATCACTCCCCCTTAGTCAATACTCCATCTCAATCATGGAAACCACTCCCCCTTACACAATGATCCGAAAACCATATGTATTTATAGTGTGAACTACATTATTTCTCCCCCTTTTTGTCAATAAAATTGGCAAAGGTAAAAGAACGGGATCATAATGAAATTTCCACAAGAGATATTTCATAGAATAAAAGAAAAAATACATACCAACTTAATTTAGATGCAATCATAAAGCCAAAGCTAAATGCATTCATCAAGGAGTTTTAAGATACAAGATAACCCCTATAAAATTCCACGGCCGCACACCCCGCAAGATATTACCATTAAGCACAAGTTCAAAAGAACTCTCCCCCATTTGATGTCATTCCCGAAAGAACAACAAGAGCGACCTTAATTTCGAAAGAAAAGAAGGATTTTTTAATTGGACATCAAAAACCATGGAAATGATTTTCTAAATTCAAAACTCAATCAAATTAATCACAAGTAAACCCATGATTAATTTAATTGGAATACGCAACTAAATCAAACCACAAAAGTGATCAATTTAATTCATTGTGCTCAACATAAGAAAACTCACGGAGCTACGACTAAGATAACCACACGGAGATGACTACCTTAATCGTTCAAATACTCAACATAAGGAAAACCTTACGGAATATACGACCACATCAACCAATAGAACATGATTTGTATAGACGTTCATATACTCAACACAAGAACTTGTGGAATATATGAAAAACTCAACTAGATTAATTACAAGAGAACCTATAATTAATCTAATTGGAATACACAACCAAACTAATCACCGAAGTAATCAATTTAATTGTCAAAAGATTTTGCTCGACAAAAGAAGACTTTCGGAGCAAATAACTAAATAACCAATCAAGATGATTAATTTTGTTCAAGAATGCTCAACATATAGCATCTCATGGAACAACCAACAAGGCTAATATTAATCGACATAGTTGTAAGGTGCTCAACATAAGACACATAATGGAACCTCACAGTAATACAAAAAGAATGGATCAATGAAGATCAATACAGTGGAATACTCAACTATTCATTCTATCTTCAATCATTATATGCATAATAATAGTTAATAGACATCATCCTTGCAAACAAAAGATTTTAACCTATCTTCCGTCAAAGATTGACAATATACGCTTAACTTTTGTATTTGTCAAAAGTCTATTCATCCTTAAATCAATACATGAATACCGATCGTGAACGACTTTACTTTTACAAAATATGGGACAACATGGTTCACGGACGTAAACACCAACATCCCATAACAAGTTGTAATATAACAAATTAAATACTGCAAAACATCTTCCAAAACAATTTAGAATTTAAACCAATAAATCTAAAACATGAAGATGATATCATTGGACATAGCTATGTGTAATCACAATAATGGCTATTCCAAACTCTAGTAATCCTTCTCAAAAACAAGAATAAATTCTCATAAGAAGTTTCCTAGGCATCAAGACAAACTCGTAATGCACATATAAGATGATTTGTCCTTAGAGGGTAGAATCAATCTTTTTCTCTCGGATTTACACCAAGAATAGCTACCAAAGGCGTATATATTTTCTTAACAAAGAAGAACATACAAAGTCAATAAAGACCATGCATCATAGTTCACAAAGGATGAATGTGAACATTCAAGAATTCCATAGCAATGCGTACTACTTCCCATTCTTGAACTTCCTTCTTTGTGATTCACCAACAACATTCTTGTAAAAGCTACGAATTAGCTTAGAAGAGTAGTACTTCAAGAATCCAAGTGCCCAAGTCCAAGAAGTGGAATAAGTGCAACAAAACGGAGCAAAACACTCAAAACCAAGAGACAGGACAAATACCAATCTTAACTCATCCAAATTCAAAGTTTCTCATCTCTATTTTGAAGAGAATTCAAATAGGAAGAGAATCCAAAAATAATGAGGTCATTCCGAGTTTGTACGAAGAAGATACGGCCAAAACAAGTTTACCGAATATCGACGTCAAGTATGCATACAGGTTTGCAAAAAAAATTTCAAGTCCGCTAACTTAAACCCCTGGATTTTGATTTTAAAATATGTTATGCATACCTGGTAGGTGTACCATGTAGTTCAAACATCCTGAAATATAATTTTCAAACCTAAACATTTAAGAACCTTAAACACAAATCAAGTTAGGTAGAAATGAACGATAGGCAAGATTATTATAAGTATTCTAAGCAAATAAAAGTACAAATCTTGCTCAAGTTTATAGAAATACCTTTTTAGATGAATCCAATCGAATTCTACCGCCTTACCGAACATAATTTGTGTGCCCCAATTCTTGTACTTCCCTCACCGTATACAAAGCAGGGCATTCCTTGGTGAGGATGCACTTCCAACACAATCAAGTTGCGTTGGGGTGAACAAAGTCTTGCTCACCACAAGTGACCTTTGGATTATCATGAAAGAGATCACTTTTAGAACCTTTCACATCCAATTCCATTTTTCCAAAAAACTTGTTAAGTTCCAACATCATGGATACTTCCTTTTCCATAGTCATGGAGTTTTTCTGGAAGATCATTCCTTTTCACCCTCAAAATATCATTATATTTCTTCGGTATCCACTTGTGAGTGCATTTAGGAACAGTCGGAACCTTCTTCCCATCACTCTCTTCTAGAATTCTTGGAAGAGAATTGGATTGACTATTCATTTGCAAGTTAGTCTTTCTCCAATTGGGAGCATCGGATCTTGTCTTCGTCTTTACGAAGTTATCCTTTTGATAACCATTACGATTATGAAAAGGATTCGTACGACGTTTATAGGAAAATCTAGGTAGCATAGTACTGATTCCTTTGCCTAAAGGTTAGACAATTACAACCTGTAACGTTAAGAGGATCAGTCTTAACGTATGATCTTGGTTTCACAACTTCTTGTGATTCCCAAACAAGAACATCATGAAGTTTCTCATTCCTTATACGGAAACGACATCTCCTTTCCAGGTGACCTTTATTTCCGCAATAGTGGCAAACATAAGGAATGTTCTTACCTCGATCCGTGTGTGCTAACTTTGGAGGTTGATAAACTTTGCTATTTTGAACCTTAACTTCCGGAGAAGGTATTTCACTTTTGCCATTAGTGGGAACCTTTTTTTGAGAAGAATCACTAGCCTTGACAAATTTTACCTCTTTGCTAGTACTTGGAGCATCTATTCCCTTATAGCCCAATCCTCGTGTATCACGATGATTTTTACTTGCTCCTAGTATAGTGGTTCATTTGCTTGAACTAGTATTGAACTTTTCAAGTCATCTTCCAACATGTTGATTTTATCAAGAGCAGCAGCTAAATCAGCCTCAAGGCGTTTTTCGAGAGTGAGATAAGCGCTTTCTCTGTCGTCAAAACTTGTTTGCTGGGAGTTAAACATTGCTTCAGATTCTGCAAGTTTCTCTTCCAACAAAAAGTACTTTTGATAAAGATTATCACATTCAAGTGACTTCATACGTAGGTTTTCCTCAGAATCCTTGAGGATCAATTCGGTAGAACGATTCGAAAAATATACACCTGTGTAACATCTTCTCAATTTCTTGTTTTCTCGACAGAGAGGAGTCAGAAGAGGTGTGACATGAGAAGTTGTAATCTTCTTCATATTCCACGAATCCAAAAACTTAACATACTCTGAGACTTCCTCATCAACATCTCTATCAATATCTGAATCACCTTCATCAGAAAGTTCATCCAACTGTTCTTCTAGGAGAGTTTCCTAATCAACAGTTTTTACATCAAGAGAATGTTTGGATATTGACTTAGATGTGACAGTTCTCTCAGGTGAATCCAAGCTTTTAGAATCATCTGGTAATTTCTAAACTGGTACGTTATCAGAGATAGACTCGTCCATAATCAGATCACTACAAACACAGACTTATAAGGTCTTTAACGTGTTTGCCTGCTCTGATACCAATTGAAAAAGCGGGGGTCTAACAACACCACCCAATATTTCGCTTAGAAATTTGTATGGACTAACTCTGAAATACTTTGCTAGAGAATTAACTAGATATGTAGTTGCAGGAAATCCTACACTACACCCCTCACAAGATTTCATTAACATTCAACTCATTTTAGATTAACAATCTTAATTTTATTGATCAATCTTTGAACAATATTACAAGAAAAGATAAAGGAATTAAGAATAACCACTACTCTAAATTTTCTCTCTCCTATTTACTTGCTTCTTACTCAGAAAAAGATCTCCTCATTTTCCTTTACAATGGAACGGCTATTTATAGGGAATTACATAGTGGATGACAGCTAATCTGTCCTATATTTTCGGATATGACTTGCGACATTCTCGCATCCTTACAAATGTTAATCTCGCAAACTCTCTAATTTTCGCAGGACCATCACATTTTCTCATGATTTTAGCTGACGTCGTTTATCATGTCATTTCAGAAATTATTCTGCGACACTGTTGTGTTGTGTGTTGATAATTTCGCTGAGGCATTATTGTTGCGAGATTTTGATCCTACATCTTTCCTCTTCTCATATCTTCTCTGCGAAGTAGAGAATGATGTGAGAAATGCCGCAGCTGTCCATCTCTTCATATTCTGCATTTATCACACGTATCATTTCTTCCATTTATTTCTTCACACGTCTTCTGTAACCGCTGCTTTTCAATCGCTCACGTCTTTTCGCATTAATGGTGTTTATTTCTTCGAGTAAAAAAAATCTTCTTTATATATTCTTCTTACTCTTGTTTCCGTTCTCTTTTTACTTTCTCTTCTCTTTTTACTTTCTTATCTCTGCAACTCTATTGTTCTTCCGTAAGTTCTGCTACTGTAATTCTTCCTTCTTTAATTTTCTTACTTTTCATCCATTCCCATACTCTATATTCAGATATGCCTCCAAGTGGTCAAAAGCATGAGAAAACTTTTAAAGAAACCCAAAAAGATCTTGCCGAGAAAGGTTTCACACTTTCTACCATTCCTGGTGAAAGTGCCAAATCAATTCTTTCTATCAAACTTTTCTCTGATCAACATTGTGATGATCAATCAATCATAGTTTCGCTAGGTAAAATTCTCGCAGGTCTTCCCATTCCTCTTTATGACCCAGATATTCCTCTGTTCTATGACATTCTCGCTCACTCGGGATTTTCGCGAGCTATCTTCCAACTGAGTGGGGATTGCATCCGTCTGATGCTGGAGTTCGCTAACCATGGTGCTGGTAAAGGATCTCTTTACTCTAAAGAACTTAGGGATCCTAAATTTGCATATTTGGAAATAATCGCTGAAAAATACACAGTAGCGAGTTTCTTTGAGAATTATGAATTGATCTACATGAAGAAAGAGAATACTCGCTGGGGTATTCGCCTGAAAAGGAAAGATAATATTGATGAAGGTAAAATACTCATGCAAGACATTGATTGGCATTCTGGTAAGAACACAACTCCTCGCCAATCCAAAGATGATAAATGGTGTGTTTTTCCCTTGATGTTGAAAGGACCTTACATTGCTGGGTCAAATGTTCTTCCTGAGAATCTCGCTACCTATCAACCTTGGGTATTCTCTTGGCTCGAGAAGGAGAAATAGGTATGTTTCTTCCAGTTTCACTCACTTTACATTTCTTTATTTATCTTTATTCTTTTGTTCGCTGATTCTTGCGAAATTCTACAGATCCAGAAACTAAAAGATAGCTATCACGGGACTGGGAAGGATAGTACCTTGTTAGATCTTCGCTCGTACACAGATGAGGTAAGAAATATTCTCTTATGATTTTAAACAGTATAATGTTGCCTCTATTTCTTATTTATATCTGTGTGTGAAGATTATTGCTGAAATAGAAGAGCCTGCTAATGTTGCGAAGACTGGAGATAAAGGAAAAGGTGCTCTTCACAGGGAAAAACCAACTGCTCCTCCTTCAAAGAAGAGAAAAATCCGTTCTTCCTCTCCTTCAAATATTCCTTCTCATGAAAACTCCGAGAGTGACGAGAATGATGAGGATAATGATGACCTTGCTGCAAATGAAGATTCTCCATCTGAATCTTCATGGCTAAGCTCTCTGGCCTCTTTTCTGATTCTTTGCAAGGAATGGGAGATAGTCAATTCGTAATACCTGCAAAGCTCTCGCTACAATTTGCGATGTTCCTTTATTGGATGGTGATAATTCTCTTCGTGGAGTTTCTAGATCAGTGACTCCCAATTTCCTGCATTCTCTTAATAGTCTGGTATGCTTTCATCCTTTTACTTCTTCATTATTGTAACTCAAAATCTCTTTCTATTTTAATACTTTTTATATTTTCTCGCAGGCTGGAAAAGCTTTTTCGCTGTTGCCTCAGATCTGGAGAGGAGACGCGAAATTCTTGAAAAGAAGAATCTTCAATTTCGTACAAAGAATGAGGAACTGGAAGCTGAAGTCAAATGTCTTCGCGAGAAGAACAAACAACTAGAAATTGATTCTTCTTCGTATAAGAACAAAATCTCTAGTCTTCAGCAAGCTAATAATCAACTCTATGGTATGTTACTTTCTCCTTTCCCTTCATTCATTCATCCTGTGTTTATCTTATTGATTGATCCTTTTTGCAGACATTTATGGTCTTTCTGATGAAGCTACCATTCTTCGTTCATTTCCTAATGCCTTGGATAATGATACCCTTCTTGCGTCTTAATAAATCTTAAATAGTTTCTCAAATGATAAAATTTCATCTCTTTCTCTGAATGAACTGAGATCCAAATTTCGCCTTTAGAATTGACCATAGATCTAGTTTGCTTAGCCCAACCGATTTAAGCGTCTCTTCTTAATTCTAAAGAGAAAATCAATGAGTAAGAACCAAAATTAGCGGTCTCTAGATGATAAGGATCGCATCTCTGATCAAGGTCTTTGGCGAAATTCCAAGAGACCCTCTTGAAGTTCAACTTGAACGAGATGAAGCTAACCGCAAGAACATCGAGCTCTGCGAAAGAGAAAACCAAATTCGTTCTCGTCTTTATAAATAATGAGGATGAATTCGCTTGGGCTGCGAAAATCTTAGACGATGCCAGAAAAGATTTAGGTGTAAATGTTAGTCTCCAAGTTGAGCATACACCTTGATTAGAGATATGATTTCTGACAAGAAGGTTATTAACTGTTCTTCTTCACTAATCTTTGTTTCTTATGATTTTCATCAAGTTATTAATTGATTGCCTTTTGCTCGCAGATTCTGAAGTAGATATCGCGAAAGAATTGAGGAACTTGAAGCTGAAAAAGAGGAACTCGCAAAGAATCTTTCTTCTCGCAACGACAAGTATTCTAGATTAAAGAATCAAATCAAGATCACTGTTGCGAACTTTAAGAACGACGCTCTGCATTTTCGCAATCAAACTATTCAAATGGTTTGTGATGACCATAGTATTCCTCCTCTGATTATCCTTGTCTCTTGGAGGAGATCCCAAAGAACATTCCTAGTCTGACTATCTTGATAGCGAAGCTGATGATGAAGAATCTGATGTGATGAAGGTTCTGATGGAGATAAAGTTCTGATGCAGACGAAGAAGGGAACAAGTCTGATGAAGATGATGAAGGATCAACTAAGAAGTCTTTGTTCTTTCTTTGATTTCTGTAATACTTGTACATTTATTCCTTCTTTTGTATATTTGCGAATTTTTGGTTCCCATATTCTAATATATGAGTTTCTTCATTTTGACCTGCATTCATTAAAACAAATTTTCCTTGCAATACAGTTAATCAACTTAATCATTAATTTTGAATTTTGCATAAATCTATCATATGGAGAAAATAACATTTTCTAATTTCATTATTCCCATACTTGCCTCTGTTATTTGTATCCAAATGAGAGATTTGCAGATTTTTCTTATTTTGTGCCTAACTTCGCACTTGTTTATGTATAATTCGCATCTTATGCGAAGTGAATTTTGATTCTTTTCAAATCTATTCTGTGTGGTCTTATTTTGCCTTCCTAGTTAAAGGTCTTATATGCCACCTCTTGTCATTGCGACAAAATCGCAGGACGTTCTTGCACTTTCATGCAAAAACCCATTGATCTTGCCTTAACTTTTCTTTGTATTATGGCCTCTTCAGGAATGTTGCGAAATAGACAGGCCTAAATATTCTGCGAAAATAAAGCCCATGTTGCCGTCTTGCGACGAAATCGCAGGACGTCTTCGCACTTCATGCGAAACCCATTGATCTCGTCTTATCTTTTCTTTGTATTATTGCCTCTTCAGGATTTTCGCACAAATATGACAGCCTTAATACCTTGCGAAAAAGCCTCATGACATTTGCGTCTTAAGACACTTATCAGCTCCTATGGGGGTGCCGCCCTTTATTTCCCCCTGGTTTCCCTTCAAGGAGGCGTACTCTACCTACAAGGTTGGTCCTCCCATCGGTATTAACAACAACCAGTTGTTTTCGCAGCCTCTTATCCCTTTTACCTATAGGGTTTATGGTTACGAGACTGCACCCTAAGTGGGGTTTTCTTCGGGCCGAGTGCAGTATAAGCCAAGACTTGTCAAGAATGGCAAGGTACGCTCCAAACGCCCCTGGCACTCTTGACTCAACCGTGTACCTCGGCGCCTTGATCAGATTCTGCACTCCTTGGGAGAGTCCTTATTACCTTAGTCGCCCAACCTAAGTCATATGCTTAAGCTGAGAATCCAAGGTGCCTCTCCCGGATGGGCTTTATTGACCCCAAATCTCCATGACTCAGGTTCCGGTGGCGGTGTAGCCTTTCCCTGAGCCATGCAACAGGTACCCCCTTATATGACGTACTTTAGGTCTTACATTTGCCTCTTGCGAAATTGTATTCGCGAACTAGGGTGTACGCCATAAAGGTTCGCCCCTTTCTCTTTTGTCATTGTTCTCTGATTGTTTTGTAGAATTCATTATCTCTGCGAGATTCTGCACATCATCATATCGTATTTGCATTTCGCAATCTCAATTTTGTCATTCAATAAAATGTATTTTTGAGAATTTTATTTATTGCGAGAGTGTCGCAACAAATAATCATTCATACATTTTATTTTATTACCTTTGCATCCTTGCTTCTTTGTTATTTTCTGCTACTGCTTCCTTGGTAGTGGTATGTTCACCATTTTTTATTCTGAGCTAGCATTAGTTTCGCAACATCTTCTTCTTTTCTTTCGATTGCATCCACCATCAACCTCTCACTTCTTTGTGTCTCTTTGATTTTGTGTCGCCAATTTCCTTCTTGTTTGCTCTTCCTTCGCAGGATTCTACCTCAGTTTCGTAACACCTCTTTCCTTCAACCCAATCTCCCTTTATGATTCCTACACCGCTGGGGTGAGGGAATTTGATGCACTGGTGGAAAGTTGAAGCTACACCTAGAATCCCATGTAGCCAAGGTCGACCAATTAATGCATTGTAGGGTGATTCTACATCAACGACACAGAATAGGATTTCAGAAGATATTCCCTTCAATGGAATTCGCATAGTAACCTCCCCTTTAGGCTTGTTGGCAGTACCATTAAAACCATATATCTTATATGTTGATGGTATAAGATCATCATCTCTTCCTCCCATAGTTTTATAAGTATGATAAAATAAGATGTTCACAGAGCTTCCAGTATCGATTAGAATCCTATTAATTGCCCATGAATCTTCAGCTTCATCATCCTCATCTTCTTTCGGTTTTGGATTAATTTCTAATTTTACTACCAATGGATTATCATGTACCTCTTCACCTTCGGGGATTTCTTCTGCGGTAAAAGAAATAATCTTTTCTGCCATTCCTCTAGTGGCGAGATTTTCGCAATATTCATAATTTCTCTTCCATCATTATCTCTTGCGAACACTCTACTCAAAACATTGTCATGAAAATCTTCAATTGTCTTGTATGAATGTACGATAGAGTGACAGAATAGATTCTTTGCTTTTGCACCAACTTCTATGAAGAATGTTTCCTTCTTTTTCATCGTGTTTACTTGTGATGCTTCTGGTGGTGGTGGCAATGGTTGAGATTGTGGGTGCCCTACCAAAAAGTGTTTTTTTCCTTGATCTATCATTCTCAGAATAATTCTTTTTACATTTCTGCAATCATTTGTAGTATGTCCATGAAAATGATGAAGAACAAAACTCATGACTTCTGTGGTTTGGAGGTGGTTCCGTTCCCATGTTCCATGGTGTTGGTATATTCTCCATCAAAATTATAGCTTCCCATATTTTCTCCACACTTGCATTTAGAGGTGGCATCTTGATTTCTTCCCATACTACTTGTGACCTCCTTGTCCTCTATTATAGTTTTGTCTTTGACCTCCATAAGTTTCTTGGCTGATCGAGTCTTTGAATCTTGTTATTTCCACCACGATTGTAGAAATTTCTTTCTCTTTCATACTCCTCTTGATCTCGGCTTCCCATAGCCACCAGTTTCTGTTGATTGTTCCCGTCACCTTCTCGTTGTACTTGCGAAGTGTTCGCCACTGTGTTTATTAGTTTGGATAATAAGCTTGCATTCGTTGTTTGTGAACTGGTGTTCGCAACTGGGTATGATTCCATTTCATTTTTCCTTTCCTCTAGAGCAATATATTCTTCCTGAAGTTCTCGCAATTCAGTCATTGTGATCGTATTCTTGACTCTGAAAATTTGGATATACAATAGGTTGGTTGCAAACATAGCATTGATAAATGATAAGATATCTCTCATCCACGCGGCCAGCCATTTTGCTACACATAGTCCTCCACCTTTTAGTTAGGTGCTTCAAACTTTCGCCAATCCTTTGTTTTAATCCAAACACGTCTTCAATACCAGGTCGCGAAGAATTGTTACTTATATATGCCCCCAGGAATGTAGTCTGCAAATGATTGAAGGATGTTATTGTATTCTTTGGTAGACCTTCGAACCATTTTAACGCCTCCCCTGTTAAGCTGGATGCAAAATACTTGCATAATACGGCATCATGATTTTCCCATTGCAACATGCACCTCACGTAGGCTTTAATGTGTTGAATTGCACAAGTTGTTCCATCAAAAATGCTGGTTAATGCGGGAAATTGCATTTCGGAGGTATTCCTCCTAGTTGTACTTCCCTTGTAAATGGAGTTTTCGCAGCTTCTTCTATAGCTTCATCTAATTGTCTTCTGCCTACTCTCCTCTATTATTTAGCATTCCTCTCATTTCTTCTAATTCTTTAAGATTTGTTTATTTACACCTGAATTTTGATCCATTGGTCTTTTTAATTTCGCCTCCCTTCTTCTGCGTTCATGTCTTTCTTCTCTCGCGAAATTTTGCATTTCTTCTTCATTATCTCATCTCGTCTTCTTCTGCTTCATATCTTGAATTCGCATATGATGATGTCTCTCATTTTCCCCTCATGATTTTGTTCATTTTTTAATTCCATTCGCTGTCTTTCAGCCATCCTCTGTACTCTATCATACTCTTCATTGATATTACCGTTATTCCGGTTTTGTGTACGCCTTCTTTCTCGATTGTCGTGATTGTTCTGGCGAATTGTCTCCTGAAGCTCTTGTTCTTCCATTTCCGCTCTCAATCTTTCACGTTCGCAAATTAAACGTGCTTGTTCAGCATAATGTCTTTCAATTTCTTCTTCAATCGTTTGTTGATTTCTTTGAGCTTCTCTCTCATGTAAAATTCTCCTTCCTTCCTCTCGATTCCTTCGCCATCTTGTCATTTCGTCCCTGA
This sequence comes from Papaver somniferum, assembly GCF_003573695.1. Classification (NCBI taxonomy): domain Eukaryota; kingdom Viridiplantae; phylum Streptophyta; class Magnoliopsida; order Ranunculales; family Papaveraceae; genus Papaver; species Papaver somniferum. The sequence goes on from NC_039359.1 coordinate 128,607,232, forward strand.
CGTTGTCCATTCTCTTGATTTCTATCATTTTGCCTATCATCAAAAGTTTCATTTTGTGGAACGTAACGATCATCAGTTCTTTCTCTATTTTCGCGATATTCTTCATTAGGATTTGATATTTCTTCTTGAATATTGTTTCCAGCATTAATTGTGGGTGAGTTTCGCCTCATCTCTCTTCTAGTCGATCTTGAGTATGATTTTGTGATACTTCTCGATCTTCTACTCTGTAGTCTCATATTTTCCATCCTCAATTCGTGATTTTGCCTTGTTAGATTTGCACGTTCTTCTGCCTCAGATCTTCTTTCTTCATGTATTCTTCGTCTAAACGTTTCTAACGCTCCAATTTCCTTAGCTCCATGAATTATTCCTTCATCTGCTTCTTGATTTCTCTCTACCTGTCTATGGTTTCTGGTTTGCTGCTCTTCTTCTACTTCTTCTGCGGAATTTGATTGCCAAGTGTGTATACTCACCCTATCATAATCTATATTCCTTCCTTGTACTAGTGTTTGTTGAACTGGTGGTTGAATTTGATTTTCTCCATTATTTCTCATTCTAGTAGATTCTCCCATTTCACTTCTTTCTCTACCAGCAGTTCTCTTGCTTCTTCTAACAGTAGTTGGTTGTTCTGATGTATTTCTTCTTCTAGCCATTTCTTCAATTTTAACGAATTGCAAGAGATTATGTAAAATTCTTAATCAATCACTCTAAATCTTCACACATCTCAATATTAATCTTCAAATTTTTCTAGAATAATCTTCAATGTTACCTGTTTCTAGCGCCATTATGTAGTTGCAGAAAATCCTACACTACACCCCTCACAAGATTTCATTAACATTCAACTCATTTTAGATTAACAATCTTAATTTTATTGATCAATCTTTGAACAATATTACAAGAAAATATAAAGGAATTAAGAATAACCACTGCTCTAGATTTTCTCTCTCCTATTTACTTGCTTCTTACTCAGAAAAATATCTTCTCACTTTCCTTTACAATGGAACGGCTATTTATAGGGAATTACATAGTGGATGACAGCTAATCTGTCCTTTATTTTCGGATATGACTTGCGACATTCTCGCATCCTTACAAATGTTAATCTCGCAAACTCTCTAATTTTCGCAGGACCATCACATTTTTCTCATGATTTTAGCTGACGTCGTTTATCATGTCATTTCAGAAATTATTCTGCGACACTGTTGTGTTGTGTTGTTGATAATTTCGCTGAGGCATTATTGTTGCGAGATTCTGATCCTACAAGATAGTCAGACTCAATCTAGATAAAAGTATCTCAAGGAGTTAATATCTCTCTATTGATTTGATTTTTACTCAAGCTAAAAACAATAGCGAGTCTTTATCAAATACAAGGAATAACTTGGACGGTACCAAAGACCAATGTCCAAGTGTTAATCAATGAAATCGACAACCACAAGGTTGGATCTCCAATCGATTAACCTTTAACGCACAACCTGTATTATCTCAATTATAAAGATAAACAATATAATGCGGAAAATGAAATAACATAGACACCAGAAATTTTGTTAACGAGGAAACCGCAAATGCAGAAAAACCCCGGGACCTAGTCCAGATTGAATACACATTGTATTAAGCCGCTACAGACACTAGCCTACTACAAGCTAACTTCGGACTGGACTATAGTTGAACCCCATTCAGTCTCCCACTAATTCAAGGTACAGTTGTACTCCTACGCCTCTGATCCCAGCAGGATACTGCGCACTTGATTCCCTTAGCTGATCTCACCCACAACTAAGAGTTGCTGCAACACAAAATCGCAGACTTGATAATAAACAAATCTGTCTCACACAGAAAAGTCTATCAAAGGATAAATCTGTCTCCCACAGAAAAACCCTAGGTTTTTGTTCCGTCTTAAGATATAGAATCAAGGTGAACAGGAACCAATTGATAATCCAGTCTTATATTCCCGAAGAACAGCCTAGATTAATCAATCACCTCTCAAACACCAGAATTTTGTTAACGAGGAAACCGCAAATGCATAAAAACATCGGGACCTAGTACAGATTGAATACACATTGTATTAAGCCGCTACAGACACTAGCCTACTCCAAGTTAACTTCGGACTGGACTATAGTTGAACCCCCAATCAGTCTCCCACTGATCCCAGCAGGATACTGCACACTTGATTCCCTTAGCTGATCTCACCCACAACTAAGAGTTTCTACGACCCAAAATTGCAGGCTTTAACAATAAACAAATTTGTCTCACACAGACAAGTCTATCAAAGGATAAATCTGTCTCCCACAGAAAAACCCTAAAAGTTTTTGTTCCGTCTTTTGATAATAATCAAGGTGAACAGGAACTAATTGATAATCCGGTCTTATATTCCCGAAGAACAACCTAGATTAATCAATCACCTCACAACAATCTTAATCGTATGGTAGCGAAACAAGATGTCGTGGAATCACAAACGATGAGACGAAGGTGTTTGTGATTACTTTTTATATCTTGCCTATCGGAGAACTCTCACGATCTCAATCCAATCAATATGATTGTACTGTTACGATAGAAGATGCAAGATCAGATCACACAACTACGATAAAAGTAGTATCGGTCTGGCTTCACAATCCCAATGAAGTCTTTAAGTCGTTAACCTGGTTTTAGAAGAAGAAAACCAAAGGTTAAAGGAGAATCGACTCTAGCACGCAAACTAGTATCACACGTAAGGTGTGGGGATTAGTTTTGCACAATACTGGAGGTCTCCTTTATATAGCCTTTCAAATCAGGATTTTGCCTTAGTTACAAAGCAATCAATATTCACCGTTAGATGAAAACCTGATTTAGATTCAAGCTAATATTTCTCAACCGTTAGATCGAAAACTTAGCTTGTCATACACAAATGACTGTACGCTTCTAGGTTTGTTAACCGCACCCAAACGTGTACATTGTTGGTTCAACAATAGTCTATCCAAAGAGGTTAACCATATGAGCGTTTCATACCAACCATGTTCTTCTTCACCATAACTAGTTCAATTGACTCAAATGAACTAGTTAAGAGAGTTGTTCAATTGCAAGGAAATCTTATGTAACTACACAAGACACAATTGAAGCAAAGATGATTTGATTCACTCGAATCGGTTCATGAACTTTAATAGCCACGGTTTGCAAAAGCATTCCTTAGTCTTTTAAGATTAAGTTCAAAAATCATCTTTAGATATATAACCTTCTCAAGTTCGCAGACTAGGTTCACGGACTTAAGACACCGGATAGAGTTTACAAACTCCAGCAGAAATTCTCGGGTTCGAGAACTACGCCGGTTCACGGACTTGGCTCATGCAAGTAGTTTGTCAACTCCAGCAGAAATTCTCGGGTTTGAGAACTTCGACAGTTCGCGGACTTGGCACTTGCCATACTTACGGTTCTCTTGATCAACAAAGTTCGAAAACTTCGGTTCAAGGAATCCATTGGTTATGTAATCTAAACTCTCATTCCAATCATTGAAACATTCTTAGAGGACGTTATATAGTTGTTACACTATTTCTCGTCAAAGCAATTTTCAAGGTGATTGAAACATTCATGACTTTCGTCACTAGGTAAAGATAAACTTGGTCGAAGCGAAAATCTTACCAACACATATTTCGAGATATAGATAGGCGAGGTATACTCGGCTCGAAATACCAAATGTGTATGATCTAGTATATATATATATAGCATACGACTTTTGTCTCAAAGAGTAGGAGATAGAATAGATAGACTTTTGAGTGACAGATAAGTTCAAGTCTCCACATACCTTTTTTTCGAGAAGTTCCACCGGTTCCTTGAGTAGATCTTCTACTTGTATGATGAATCTCCATGAATTCCTTGAGCTCAACTACACTTACTATCCTAGCCCGAGTCTTAGCTACAAGAGACTAGAAATCAAGACTTATAGTTTTGATCACTAACATTGACAAACATACTTGAAATAGCAACACATGCGAGTTTGACCGAGCAGTTCTCTAACAACTTGTCCACTTCAGCCCGAAGTGAGCCATAAGTCTCTCCTCCCCAATTTTTGGTGAAAAATTTCAGGCCTTGCAATTTCGTTGCAAAAATATAGCTAGGTCTACCATAAAATGTTAAGTTTTCCTATCAAATTTTCATTTGTTCTAAGAAAACAGGATTAGATAAGCAAGATCTGGATTTCTCCCGAAGTATATAAATCTATTACTTTCGTTAATAAATTTACTTTTCATATTCACAAGAAGAAGTTAATTCCTTTTTATTATTACCTAGTTAGGCTAACTAGTTGCTAAATTAATGCAGTTCTACACAGAGGGCACACTTGTCTATGATCATAGTCAATCTAACTATCTAAACAGCTTCTACAAAAAATATGATTGCATGATATTAATTGTATGATTTCTTAATTACTCTTGTACTCACTGACACAAATAACATATGTATGACTGGTGCAGTTGAAAATAGCTGGTAGATCTTTATCTTTCAGCTGCAGAATTTTCTTGGTCATATCTGCGGTCAAGAAAGAAGATAAGTTAAGTGTGGTCAGGCATAATCACTGTGGGTTTGACAACAAAACGAGAGATCAAGTTTAAATTGTCGTGACGATTCAGCGATCATCAAAGATCTCTATGACGAGATAAAACATGAAGCCAATTAAAGATACTGAAATTTGCATGTTCCTTGAGAATGATGAAAGAATGGATGACAAATTTTAAAATCAAATTGTAAGAACTGAAGCAAATACTATGGTCATGTATATCCTAGAGAGATGCATGGAAAGAGTTCCAAGGTTATGAGTTTTGTAATGAGACCTTGTTAAACACATGCATAATATATAAATGATGTGATGTAATTGGGCTTGTTCACTTAAGTTGAGTTTGATAACCGGGAAAAGAAACAATTTCATTGAAAGTGTACGTATTCCGTGAAACTAGTATCCTCGGAGAGACAAGGAAAGATTTCCATGGAATTAAGTTTAAAGAATATCTTTAGGGACGGAGGGAGGTGGGTGCAAGTTGGGTCGTTTGCACCCACTAAAATTTGAGTGCTCGTGAGAGTATAGTTGGGTTTCTTATAATTATAATGTATTATTAAGGCATAATTGAGATTTATAATTTTGTTTTGTTAAATGGTAAATTAATGAATTTCTAAGAGCAACTGCAGTGGTGCGACCATAACCAAAGACCAAAAACAAACGAAAAAACTAAAAAAAATTGGGTTTAATCCGTGGTGCTATGCTACGGTAGTGGAGTATATTTGGTCGAGCGCAGATATAAGATTCGTTTGTTGTTGGGCGTGAGTATTATGTACGCTTGTACGAGGCGTACATATAAATTACGCCTGTTATGGGGTGTTGATAGAACAAACGCCTGGTGTGGGGCGTACATATAATTCACGCCCAAATAGCAGGCGGAAATATTACTTACGCCTGATGGGGCGGAAGTTAAGTCCACGCCTTGGATTCACGATGACATGTTTGAGGATGCCTTGCTAATACAAGGTGAAGTGTTTAAGTAACGTGGGGCATCACTAACATTCCTGGAACAACTCGAGTATACCACCGATTTACGCCCTTCAGTAAAAGAATAAAGAGTACCAACAAATTCCAATTGGTGCAATGAATGTTGAGGCATCGAAGAACAGTTTGATTCTTTTAACTAGACCCGGATCAATTAATCTAATTGATTGCTCTGTATGATTTATACCCATGACGAAAGGGGCGTTTGTATTTATACCAAATTCCAATTGGTACTTACTTCTGTTTGCCACATTATTTTTGGATTCGAACTTATATGAAATGGATTTTTAAATAGTTCCCTTGAGTGAAACGGAGTTTAAATGTTTGCTTATCATCGGGCGGGCTTTATATAAACGTCCCATTAGACGCAGTTTATATTTTCGCCTCATTCGAGCGAATTTTAAATGTTCGTCTGGTTACAGACGCAAATTAAAATCACGTCCCGTCAGGCGTATATTAAAATCACGCTTCACATAGACGCAACTAGTATTTGCATCTCACTCCCAAACGACAATTATAACTCCGCCCCACTCCAAGCGCAAGTAATATAATTGCGTCTCACCGCATCAAAACTAAACTAAAGACCAAATATGGTTTGGTTTTTGATTTTAGTCTAGTTTTTGATCTTTACTCCGTTCGATAGTGATTGATTTCTGGACCAAATATTTGGTTTTGGTCGTCGACTGTGGTTGCTCTAACCACTGGTTGGTCACTATAATCATTCTTTATGTTTACTCGAAGATATATTTCTGGAGAATAAAACTAAATAATAAAACATCTTTTGGGCAAGTGACTAACGGTGTATTTCTCTAAAAACGATTTGTTGAGGATCTTGATCATAAAACATTTAAACTTAAAGTTTAAGGTAAATTCGTGGCCATAATTTTCTTTTCTGTAAATTTTGATTCAGAAATACACTATTATGTGATTCAACTTGGGTATTTTCATTTGTTTTTCTTATTCAAAAGTATAATTTCTCTTCTCTATAATTGGGCTGACCGACTGAAGGGCCCAACGGGCCCGAAGGGAGGGAGTCCCTTTTATGGTCACTTTTTTGGAACGATTTTTTAGGGACCATGGTTTTTTTGAGGGAACCATGATTTTATTAGGCCACCTTCCCTATAGTTATAAGGGATGTCCTAAAGCATTGAAATGACTAACCTACCCTTAACCTAATTTAATTTAAAACCAACCCAATAACCACCTATATATATATAACCAGCACCTCCTCCCACCACCACCTCCCACCATTGCCAATTACCACCACCATCACCTCCGATTATCACCACCACCACCTCCGACCACCAACCATCACCGCCACTATATATATATAGCTTAATTTAAAACATTAACAAAGATATTCTCACAAACCCATTACTTGTCATTCGTTTTTGGTTGAATAAATGAGAAGTAATCATTAAAATGAGTTGAAAATGGAAGTTGCAGAGAGGTTTAATGGAGGGTTTTTTCAGAGAAAAGTTCGGTTATCACGAATTAATTTTTTCTTAACCAAACTCAGAGTTCGATTGATTCGCAAAAAAATACGTTTAACCGAACTCCTTGTATTAGAACAACACAAGTCCATAAGTTCGGTTCTCTCGCAAAATAAGGATATCACCGAACTTTAGTTTACGAAAATAATGAGAAGTCCACAAGTTCGGTTCGTTCGCAAAAATATTAAGTTTTCTTTGTAACTGAACTCTACCTTTGAAACTTCGTAACCGAACTCTACCTAATTCACCAAGAAATAAATTTCGTAGTAACCGACGTTTGCCTAATTGGATATATGCATATATAAGCCCAGTTTGGTTGATTCGCAAATATGTTGAAGTTTGCGAACCAACCGAACTTCTAACACTAGGTTACTTTTAACCTGCAGTTCGGTTGGAAACTTGGTTGCGTTGAAGTTTGCGAACATAACCGAACACACAAGATGTACCCAAATAAATTATTAAGTTCAAAGTTCGGTTACCTACCATTTTATCCTAGGTAACCGAACATTACACTGTACGACCAAAACCTCCATTAACGAGCGAGTTCGGTAACCTGCGTGTTTGGAAAACGTAACCGAACTACACTTTCAGGTGTGTTCGGTTACATGTTCTTGACATATGGTAACTGAACTGGCCCAAATCTACATAAAAAATTTCATTTTTTTTGAAAGTTTGGAGCAATTCAACCAACATTATCTAAGTTTGAAGTATACCTGGGTACCCAAATACCCTTCCTCCGGTTGTGGTTGGTAAAATCCATCGTTTTTCATGTTTTCCTTCTTCATCTTCTCTGACTTTACTCTCTCAATAATTCTACTTCTTTTAAGAAAAAACCATCTGATTTTTTAATCTCACTAATTATCTTTAACTTAATCATCTCACTAATCATTACACTAACTATTATTAACATTAACTAATCATCACCCAAAATTAATCAGGAGGGTAATTTAGGTATTAATATAAATATCTAGATAAGGGGTGACCTGGATTTACTTCTAATGTCTTTACCCAAAATAAAACCATGGTCCCCCAAAAAAACCATGGTCCCCAAAAAATCGTCCCTTTTTTGTCAAATGAAACCTAACGAAAATTTTCAATTTCACAAAAAGATTAGCTTTTCTCCCGTCCATGAATTTTCTCCTGTTTTCAGTGAACTGACCATAATACCCTTTGTATATATAATTTGAGGCCGAAATACTGGCTCCAGATTGAATTCTAAAACTCCTGGCCCCAACCAATAGGAATTGTGGATTTTTTATTTTATTTTCTACAAAAAAAAATAAAAAAAAATCCATATATATAAAACTTATCCCGAAACCCTAAATAATAATTCTCTCTTATTTTTACTGCCTCCTCTCATCTCCCCTTTCGATTCTTATTTTCTTCTATTTTTTCTTCGTTCTACCTTCATGTGTTGAGTAGTTTTATTTATTTATTTTATTTTTATTTTTTTTGTATCACACGTCATAATACACGGATCAACAAGAAACAGATGTGTTAGAGGGTTTCTCAGAAGTTGTGGATTTGCTTTTGATTTTTTTTCGTAATTACTGAAGCGTAAAACAGACGTGAATGTTCGATTTAGCTGTATTTTAATTTTGTAGGTGATTTAGATTTTACAAACCCTATGTTTTGTAGGCGAGAGTTTTTCAGTTACAAACTAATTTGGTTGCATTAAGCTGATTATCTATTGGGGTTTATGACACCAGTTGATAATTCTGCGATTATCATTAATTCATGTGCTTAATTCCCTATGTTGATATTTTGAATCTAACAGAAAACAGATGGTAGCACGTTTAGGATGGTAGCACGTCTAGCAAACTAAGAGTGATTAAATCCATCATGACAAATTAAATACTTTTCCCATGAAAATCTAAAACAGTTAGATTTTTCTGTGCGATGGGTACTAATTATTACATAAACACCTAAATTGGATAGTAACATGGTTAAATTTCACCAGCTTGGCTTCATCATAAGTTGAAGCTTGACCCAAACCAATAACGCTGCATTATCCCAGCAAAATACTTTTGCTTCATTATGCTTTGTTTCTCTATTGGTAAACCGTAACCCTTTTTGTTTTCAGTCTCTTTGTTTCTCTTAATCAATGAACCCTAGCCTTTTGTTTTATTTTTTACTAGTAAAGACGCACGTGCATGCACCTGCCGGCTTTTCGTTCTGATACAAAACTTATATAAAACATAAAGAGTGACAAACTAAACAACTTCTTCGCTAGTAGGCTTATTAGGTATCTGTCTTCATACAAAGATTTTATGATGAAAATGGAAACATAAACAGTTCTAATGAGAAAAATGATAAGAGACAGACTTCCAGTTTTGTATAGAATTCTTTGGGATATACAAAAGGAACTTTAATAAATTTCACTGCACTTGATATCAATCCAACAGTGGGGAACCTGATGCACTTCGCTATTTACCCAAAGGCTCGAGATGGCTAAACTGAAAGAGTTCATTTCTTAACATTCACAGCCTGTAGATCCTTGTTGTCGTCCTCCACTGGCAACATCAATGGTGTCAGGAAGGTACCTTTATCATCAAAACTATCAAATGTCAGGAAATATTTAACTTTTGCACTATAATTAAGAGACTATTGAAATTTATCTAAGTATACGATTCTAGCAAAAGACCTGCAAAATATATTCTTTACTAATTTACCTTTTACCTTCAATGCGATAAGCATTACTCAGTTTGATCAAGAAGCGCTAGTGTTTCGACTTCAGCTATCGAATCTTGTTTTACTTCATATGCAGCACGACCCTGCTGTAAGTGACAATCTCTTTGCTGTTGTGATTGCCTTGCATATGTAGCACGGCGTCGCTGTAAGTGAGCATATCCTTGTTGTTGAGATTGCCTGTCGATAATTCTTGGACTTCGACGTGGATAGAAACCCAAAATCTTACCTTGTGAATCCATCTAAAATTAAACCAAAGAAAAAAGAAAATTAAAATCTGTCATGAACAGGTGCGCAGAAGATTTTGCATAAAAAAATAAAACAAAAAAATAAAGTTCTGTAATATTCATTCAACAGTCTGTTGAAGATTTGTTGAGCTTCTCATAACATCCACTCTGAGCAATATTACGGTCATTTCTGATTAAAAGCAATAGATGAACCACTGAAATTGAATTCTAATTAGAAACTCTAGTTGTCTGTTGTCAATAATATAAACCTCCAAACACAGTTTTAACTTGAAACACTTGTTCTATTTTTAGAAAATGAACCTAAATTTGATTTTTTTTTAAGAAATGGTTCGTGGACAAATTAAATAAGCAGATACTCTTCTTTGGTTATATTTGCAGCATATAACCTATGAGGGAAAGTCACATTTGTTAATGGATAAGCTTCAGTACAGCTCAAATGATGACATATACATTCAGTATTATGAGTAAAATGTCACAGAGTTGCAACTAATGTATATACGAAACACATGCATACATCCAAACACAGTAAACATTCAAAACACAGGGTACATTAGCATGCAAACGTAAGCATCATTGATCAAGAGTTAGGTTATAATACATAATACATAGTGTAAGCATTCATCACACTGTACAATGAAAAAGAGAATCCTCAAAGTTAAGAAACCACGATTTCAAATGTAAGCTTTGTTTGTTTTTTGTTTCCTTGAAAGTTAAATGTAAGCTTCATGGAAGACGAAATATATTTCTCTGTAATAATGGCACAACACGTTGGTCATAATCGCTCCCATGATACCCTACATCATAGAATATGTAAGCTTTGATAGATAGGGGGCATCTTGATAGTTCTTCACAAAAGTGGAGCATACAGCTGCCAACACCGGCCTGGGTTGGAGTCGGCCTCAATTGGGTCATTACCAATGTGATTAGAAGCAGAACCCTAAAATCCAATCTTAAATATAGACCCCCTAACATGTGATTTGTGGGAATCAAAATGTGTGGCAATTCCTAGCCGAACATTCACATGATTTGAAGACAAAATATGACCCAAACTGCTCAAAACATACTAATTTGCTAATAAGCAATGGATAAATATACACAGCTGAAACATACCAGAACTTGTTGATGCTTCATGCTCATTTTTTGTTGGATGTGTGTCTCGTGCTGCTGTTGGCATATGATAAGCGTTGAGTCGTTTTTGAAGAAGCTCTTGTCTTTCATTTTCCGTCATTGCTGCTCGTTTTGCCTTTTCAAAAATACGCCGATTGTTTAATCGAACATATCTTTGTTGTTATATTTTCTTCCCAGCATTCATGTCTTGCCGAGCTTGTATTCTAGGATCTAATCTAACTGCTATAATTCTTCGAACAGTTAGTCTGCAAAACCAAAATATTAATATTGAAAACTGAAGCTCAACAATTTTCAAAGATAAAGGTGTAAGAAATCCATTGAGGGGGGGAAAGATTATTAAAATGCTAATGTTATATACTACCTCTTTACAAACTGATTCCTACGTTGGCCGTTTTTCTAAAGGATAGTGCAAGGGAATTTCAACTCAACCAAATTGGGATATTACCTTTTTGCTAGTACATTGATCTATTGATGATGTTCCAACTTCCAAGCACATTACATTGCTTACTTGAATCTGGAATTTTGGTTTGTAATAAGAGTGGAGAAATACTGGTTCATCAATGTCAGATTGAATAGGATATCAGCAGCTGTAAACTTATCAACGAAATTGAACTTTAAAAATGCTTTTTCTATTAGGAAAACTAAAAAAAGTTGAAGTTTACAAATAATGGTGTCAGGAATTTCTTAAAAAATTGTCAATCTAATTATTAAAATTAGTTAATCATCATTTAATGAAAATGCATCCAAAAATTAAAGGTTAAGTTTGATGAAAATCCATTGAAGTCACTAACTTGTACCTGCAATTCTGATCTCTTGTCTTTGATCTCTTGTCTTTGATTTCTTTGATGTCGTTCTATGCGTGAAAACAAACAAACCCATTATTAATTGAACCCTAACGATCAAAAGATTAACCGAAAAGAAAATAGAAAGTAATAAGGATAAAAACCTAGCCATTCACGACTTCTAGAGATGAATCCAGATGAATTAAGTTTTTTCCTCAAACTTAATGGTTCAATCAAGTGAATTTGAAGCATAACCCCTAAATCAGGTGAATTAACTTGGAAAAGAGGAATTAAAGAGATTAGATCAGATATGGAAGGAGAGTGAATCAAGAGAGAGAGCTCAGTTCTGTACGAAAAAGAGAAAAAGGATTTGGAAAGGAAGAAGCAGAGCGAGAGAGAAGACGGACTGACGGAGAACGGAGATTTAATCGCAAATATATGGTGAAGTTAAGGGTACTGTGGTAAAAAAGGGGGGCCACGGTCGAAAAGTCCCCCTTTTCTTTATTATAGGAAGATTGTGCAGGTAAGATTTTTTGTTGCTCCGTTGATCGGTTTCTTCTTAGTTTAATTCACTTTTGCACTGATCTCATTTGTGCTCTTACATAATTAAGGTATATGTAAACGAGACATTCAAAATGGACAACGTTACGGTCTTTAATTGGGTTTATTGGTCGACATGATGTAGTTCAATAGTAGTAGATTAGAGCAACTGCAATGGACGAGTAAACCCAAATATTTGGTCCAGTGGGCTGGCGCAGTGGGATGGACTATCGATCAAAATTTGATCAAAGAGTAAAAACCAGACCAAATTTGGTCGGCGACCAAGACCAAACCAAAATATAGTCAGGCGTTTATATAATCTCCGCCTACACCACGGACGTTGATATAGTCTACGCCACTCATCAGGCACTCGTATAGTTAACGCCCAACGAACGGGCGTTGGTAAAATGTACGCCTGGATGGGGCGTTGGTTAAATGTACGCCCCGTCGGGCGTACGTAAAGTTAACGCGGGCAACATGCGTTTATATTATTAACGCCTGAAGAGAGGCGTTTATATAGTCAACGCCTAAAGTTTTAAAACTTTGGGAAATTTGTTTGGGGCGTTGTCTTTATCAACGCCCCATTTTCTTTTTTTATTTTTTTATTTTTAAACCCGGGCGAACGTATAATCTCCGTCCCACACAGGCGTTGCTATAGTTCACGCCCCATACCAGGTGTTATCTTTATCAACGCCCCATACCAGGCGTTATCTTTATCAACGTCCCATGCCAGGCGTAATCTTTATCTACGCTGGACGATGAAGCGGACTTTATATCAACGCGCGACCAAATTTACTCGTCACCCGCTACACTACAGGACGGACTAAACCCAAATTTGATCTTTTTTTTTAGTCTTTGGTCTTTAGTTATACTCGCACCATTGTGGACGCTCTTATAAGAAGTTACCACGCAGTACAAATTATACAAATCAACTAATCTCTTCAAAGTATGGGACACGTTAAAGTTATATCACTCACTATTGCATTTAGTGCATTAGAAAATTGAATTGTTTATGTATCAGTATCACTATTGAACTTTGCTGGTGACTATTAATGTACTGATATCTCCCCCTCTCATTTCATTTAAAATGAAGACTATTACTGGGGTCACATTTCATTAGAGGGGCGTCACCTAATATGATAAAAATGGGTCACCCATAAGTAATATCAAAAACCCCTTATCTCGAATAATTTTGTAATGACCAAACAACCCTTATTTAGTTAATTTTAATTTAATTGAATTAGATAATAATTAAATTAATGAACTTTGTTACATACTTGGTGAATTCTTGGACAAAGTTTTTGTGGGAAGAAAAACTAGAGAGAAGAGAAAAAAAGAAGAAAAATTACGGTTAATGAATAATTACGTCTAGGTTATCCTAGAGAGAAAAAAAAATCGAACCTAGATGTAACAACTTACGGTTGGAAAATACATGGCATTTTCCTAAACGTAATCAAACATGAAGATTACTTGAAAGATACATGAAGAATTACGTCTAGGTTTATCCTATATAGAAACGAACCGTAAAATTGAAAATTACGGCTAGGTTTACGAAAGGAAAATTCAGTCAACTAAACTAGACGTAACACAACATGCAAATCCAATTTTACGGTTGGAATCCAACTAAACCTAGACGTAAAATCCAATTTTACGGTTGAATTAAACTAAACCTAGACGTAAGTTCTTCATAGATTAAATTTCGGTTGGAAATCTAGTACCGTACCTAGACGTAACACTAGCAGAAACGTAACTAAAACCCTAATTTTACTTCGATTTCATTCAAGCGAGTTGAAGTTGAATTGAAATTGAAGTTATTGTGACGGAGAGGAAGAGAAGAAAGATGAGAAGAGGAGTAGTTTTTTTTTTGGATTTGGAATAGAAGAGATTAGGTTTTTAAGTTTTTATTTTAGTTAAAGGGTAATCTAGATATTTTGTATTTGTATTAGGATATCCTATCACCATTTTTTTGAACACTGAAAATCCAAGTGAAACCCCTCTATTAAAATGTGACCCCCCAATAATAGCCTTCTTTAAAAAACGTGTTTCATTTCAACTTCTCATGCCACCGCCGGTGGAAGTTACGTTCATTGGTAGTGATGCCTATCTCTGATAACGTGAGATTAAGGGTGCACACGGTACGGTTCGGCTCGGTTCTTGCCGAGACCGAGTACCTGTACCTTACACCCTTCGGTACCAAAAAAATGGACCGGTCCCGGTACCGAGTACCTCGGTTCCGGTTCCATTTTGGACCGGCCGGTTCCGGTCGGTACCGGTACCGGTTCCGGTTCCATTTCAGGGAAAAAAAAAAAAGAAACCTACTGCCCTGTTTTTTACTTTTTTATCTATTTTTCAATATCTCAAAGCAACAACTAATAAGTAGCAATATTAATAGCAAATGAGAAAATGAACAGTAGTCACAGACACACACTAAGTCTTGAAAATGAGAAAATCGGATAAAAGAACAACTAGCAGTCTAGCAGTGCTGTAGTAGCCTTGAATATTGATCTTCTAATCCATGTCAGCAACACTTGTGGTGTCATCATTGTTGATAGGACCAAGTAACGCTGCAAAAAAAAAAATAATAGCAGTTAGTAACCATTAGACTATATCTATTACTGCCAAACACAAGTAATAATGTAATATGTTACCTTCTTCAATTTCAACATCATCATCTGGTATGTAATCAGATAGAAGATCAAGTTGTATTGGCTTCCTTAGCCAGCTTTGTGTGCAAAGCAATGCCTCAACTGTCCTTGTAGATAAAGAGCTTCTACAAGGACTTAAGACTCGCTTTCCTGTGCTAAAAGCAGACTCAGAGGCAACAGAAGACACAGGAATGGCTAATATGTCCTTAGCCATATGTCCAAGTATCTTATACTTTGTACTGTTGGTCTTCCACCAACCCAATAAGTCAAACTCCTCCTCATCATCTTCTCCTTCACCTTGTTCATACTCGTCAATGTAATATTTATCCAACTCTGTTTTTCCCTCATCATCATTTGGGCCTTTCTTGAACCTCTTACTCCTTGACATCAACTCTTTCATACGACTTGGCCCTGTCACTGGTTTACTTACCACTGCTTTGGCTTGTCCCTGGATAGAACTACTTGACTCCTCATGAACTGAATAAACATCCTTATATTCTTCAAATAGAATCTTAAAATCCAACTTAACAAGCTTCATAACAGATTCAACCTTAGAAGAACTCTTCCCATACAAGAGATCAAGAGCAAATTGTAGTCCTTTTTCTTTCTCTCTAGGATCTAACAACATGGCAAAAAAGATTGTAGGGTTCATCTTTGCATAATCACCCCAATATTTGTTATACTTCTTAAACATTTTTCCAGCCATAGTAGCAATAAAAGGATCTTCATCTACATTATCTCTAAACTCAACTAGTTGCTCATATATGATAACTAATTGCCATAAGAAAGTGTTTGTTGTTACCTTAGTCGAGGCTGAAAATGCAACAGTGGCATCAAAGAATACTTTCAAACATTTGACAAGTCCTCTGGCAAAGATCCAGTCCTCTTCACATGGAGCAGGTTTCCTCACTACTACCTTCTTCTTCTTCTTTTGTGCCTTCTTCTTCCCTGTCACCTCAACTTCTTCTTGTTCTTCTTCACTAAATTCTTCTTCTTCTTCACCAACATTAACATCAATATCAAAATCATTAGCATCAGGTAGATCTTTCTCACTATGTTTTGGGTAATAAAACAACTGCCGATATTCCTTGTCATACCTTTCTAACCTAATAAATGCTTTTTCAAACACTTCTGCAGCCTGTAGCATCAAGAATGTGCTGTTCCACCTAGTCTTAACATCTAATATCAATGTTACCTTAGACTCTATTCCAACTAATTTTGCACAACGCTTAAGCTTAGCCAACCTAGATGGAGAACCTTTTATATACTTGACAACTGACCTGATTCTTGCAATTGATTTGTTGTAGACCCTCACAGCATCTTTACCACAAGTGCAAGTACATGAGCTGCACACCTTACCTGAAAAGGTGAATTCAAACAAGTATTAGATATTTTAATAAATAAGTAGAAGTAAAAGTAAATAAATAAGTCATATGACTCATATTCATATACATATACTTACATGCAAGTACTTAGCTCTCTCTTCTGCCCCTGTCTTTGAAACAATACTAGTCTTCAAATAATCCATTGCTACCTTGTTGGCACTCACATTATCCAAAGTGACAGTAAACACATCTTTAAGCTCCCAGTCTGACAAACACTTCTCTAACATCTCACCAATGTCAATTCCTTTGTGACCACTAACCTCACAAACATAATAATTCTCTTTTGATACTTCCACTGCTGATCAATAAAGTGAACTGTTACACAGATGTAGTTGAAATTGTTTGGTGAAGTCCATGTGTCTGTTGTCAAACTAACCCTCTGCTTGGTTGACTTGAAGTAATTTTTCAACTTTTCTTTCTCTAATACATACATGTCTAATAAACATCTATAAATAGTCATTCTACTTGGCACAACAAATCTAGGCTCTAAGACATGCATCATTCTCCTAAAACCTTCACCCTCAACTGCTCTAAATGACATCTCATCAATTATAATAAATTCAACAACTGCCATTTTACATTTATCCTGACTGAAATTAGTACAGACTAACTGACCTTCATCCTCACCCAGTGCTGCAGGATTTAATGTCAGAGTTTGTTGTCCTTTTGGCTTGGCTTGTTAGGATTCTGCTTGCATCTGTTGAAGTGCTTCCACATTCCACTTGTACCATTCTTTCCAGTATGAGCCTTTATCACCTTCTTGCAGTAATTGCATGCAGCATCTTGAACATTTAACCTCTTGAAATAATTCCAAACGTTAGAAGTTATCTTACTACCACCCTTTTGAGTAGAAGTAGCTTCTACATCTACTGCTGCTGTCTCTGGCTGTGCTGCTTCATTTGTTGGTTGCATTGAGGATCCAACAACTGTATCTGTGGCAGTGGTAGGTGTAGCAGTTGTAGGTGTAGGAGTAGCTGTTTCATGAGCTTGACTTGATGCATCCATGCCAGCTTATGACTGAAATGAAACAAGAAATGAAACAAGAAATGAAACAAGAAATGAAATAAAGACATTGTATCATACTTCATACATATAAAAGTTCATAAATATTAAAAACATTGTTCTAAGCATAACTGCATAAGCATAAGTGTTTCATTGTTTTGCAGACTTGGAGAAAAGATTGGAGAGTTAACTACAGTTCAGACTCTCTTTATTCAGGCCAAGTTATCACCTATGCGCAACAACATACACTAATCAACATGTATAATTTGAATGTATCCAAGTCAGTTGCACTTTTCAGTTACCTGGATGAAGATCCGAATTTCAACAAAAATGGAAAGCTATACAGTATTACCTGGATGAAGAAAATGGATACAATTGCTTAGTCAAACTCCAAATCTCTAAAATAATCAAATGCATATAAGACTATATTATCCAAAGTGAGCCCAGTAGATCAATATTACCTCATCACATCTATTGCATTCTATACAAAAGTACAAAAAAAATTAACAATACTTAAGAATGCAACAATAAACACAAAGTTCAATAGATCCTTGTACAAACATGTATGGTTCACCTTGAAGTAGAGTGAGGAAGACATAAATGACTCCAATGGGCATACATAGTACATTAGTGGGTTATAGAGAAATTGAAATTTTTGGACATAGTTTGCAGCAATGGAAAAATACCTAGGAAAATATTTAACTTGAGTAGTTTAGTTATCAAACAGTATAAATATGTAATGTTAATTCGCAGAGGACCTACTTCTCCAAAATCGTTATTTGTTCTTAAACAAAGAAATAGCTAATTCAAATAAAAAACATAAAAGAATCCAAGTAAAAAAAATTGCCTTCAGATGGATGCTCAAATCCCGAATCAACAATTTCTCTAAGAAGCTCCAGCTTTAATAGAAAATCTCTGAATCCAGAACTGTGTATCCAACATACCCCCTGCACCATCCAAAACATTCATATTAGTCTCAAACTTTAGAAGTTTACAGGTGTGCAGGGTTGTTAGAAGTACTGAACTGGTGTAATTATAGAGAGTATATGTACTGGTAATGCTAAGATGGAGATACAGGTGATGTTGACTTTGTTCACCTGTGAACTGAAATGAATGGAAGTATTTGATGATGTTGTTGGTGTTATGGCTCAAGTCAAGATTATGGAGTTCAGATTGCAGAGAGTATTGCAATTACAATTGGGTTGTATTCTGAGTATGCAATTGCAGATTAAGAAGAATTAGATCTGGCAGTGATGTTGAATTGGAGTTGCAAGTGTACTTCAGTAGCAGAATGGTTTTACAGCTAAGGGTGTTGTGTATGGTGGTGGATGAATTGTGGTTGGAAATGATGTGTACTTCAAATTGAAGTTGCAGATGAGGTTTTAGTTTGTGTTGTAGTTGAGCTTGAGTTATAGTATTGCTGTCAAGGATTATGTAACGCAGCTGAGGATGAATTTTAGATGAATGTTGAAATTATGAGCAAGATATGTACTCAATGCAGTTGAGTGTGTTGGAGTTGAGATAGTCTGAATGTTACCTAAAACTTCAATTGCAGGTCTGAGATGTGTAGTAACTAAGGTGATTGTAGAGAATAGTTAATAACTCCAGAACTGTGTATCCAACATACCCCCTGCACCATCCAAAACATTCATATTAGTCTCAAACTTTAGGGTTTAAATTTAACACACTACAAGAGTTCGAAAATAAAAACAAAATCAATCTCAAATACAAGACTTTTACTCTCTGCATGCTATGAGTTGAACAGCAGCTGCCAAAGCTGATTCACCAGCTTATAGACGGAAAGAAGAACAGGCTATGCTACTCTTGCAACCTTTATCAAAGCTTTATACTTGGAACCTGTCACACCAAGTAGGCATCTCAAAAACTCAACAGCAAAGCCTTATAGTATAAGCTTCTGCTATGTGAATCATACAGAAACAGAAATCCTTGTTACTTCTCAAAACTAAACATGGGTAATTGAAACAAACCCACTCTATAAAACTGATTGATCTTCATCACTTACATTTCCATTTGATTATTAATTAAGATTTGCACAGAAATAAACCCACTTCAGATGCTCAAAACAGTCATCATCAGCTTCAATAAAATCATTCTTAATAACTCTTCAATTTGATTTTTAATAAAGACTTACACTAATAATACTGATCTAATCTACCTTTTCTTTCTCCCATTTATAATCATCCCAAACCCTAGATTTCACTCCAATGATTCACACCTCAATCGTCACCAGAATCGCAAGACCCATCTAGCTAAACCAAGACGCAATCTAAAAACCTAACTAAACAAATTTAGGTTAGTTAAAAAGATTATGATTCAACAAAAAATACCACAGATTCGTCCTCTCAGTAATTAAAAAACATTTTAAAATAGCCTTTAAGCCGCTACTCGCTAGAGAAAACAACAATCCGTTCATCTCAATCACAGATTCAGTGATTCACAGACATGCATACAAAAATTAAAATCAAAAAATTAAAAATTACTTACCACCGGAATTGTTCTTCTAATTTTCTTCACACCGGAATCAAAAACGAAGAAACAGACGAAGTAACAGAGAAGATGAAGATCAGAAAAAGGGGAGAATTTCTTCTCCTTCTCAGAGAGAAGTACTGAGAAGAGGCGAGAAAAAAATTAAGGGAACTGTCTGAAACCCTAAGAATTTCTTCAGAGCTTATATACCCCCTATTAATCCAACGGCTGAGACAGATCCCTTATCCCCTAAATCTAACGGTCACAATTATTCGGGACTTCGGTCCGGTACGGGACGGTTCATGTGTTGGACCGTGTACCTGTACCCCCCAGAGCTCGGTTCCTATTTTTGGGACCGGTACTTGTACCTTGTACCTCGGTTCGGTCCAAAATCAGGTACGGTTCCATCGGTTCCGGTTCGGTCCGTCGGTCCGGCTCGGTTCCTGTGCACCCTTACGTGAGATAGGCATTGTGTTAAAAGCAACCTTCAGTTTATAGTGTTCTTTTCTCTCTATTGATATGTCAATACCCCGTTCCTTCCACCGCCCACACTACCACCACCAGCATCACCTCCGCTACCACTACTACCACCAGCAGCACCTCCGCACCGCCAGCAGCACCTCCAGCACAATTTCATCTTAACAAAACGATGGACAATTACATACTTCGTTTTCCTCCACCTCCTTCAATTGATTTCATCTTCTGGATGTCACCATCAGCACCCTCCTCCTCCAGCAACGCTATTACAGAAAATTAACATTCAAACTATGAATTCCAAATACAATACACAAACATTAACTACTAATTCCTATCTAATAAATTAACTCATTAACTAATCCTTCTTTCTCAAACCCTGATTTTCCTTTCCCAAAAATTCTTCCCCTTTCCCAATTTTCCCTTTTCGTACATTTGAATAGTCAGTTTCTAGAATTACAAACCAAAAATAAAAAAAAAAGTGGATATCCTTGGCTGATTTTGTTTTACGAATTGGGGACTCCACTTCAAATTCAGCAGAATATTGAAACATCCACAAGATCGAAACCAAATAGTAGAAACACATAGGGCTGTCAATGGGTACCCATTAACCGGAACCGGTAGATTTGGGTCCGGTTATGGGTCCTAAAATTGGACCCATTAGTAACTTAGGACTCGACGGGTAATTACCCGATTGGATCCGAATCTAAACGGGTCCAAGCGGATAATACTCGTTGGATACCCGCGGGTATCGAGTACCCGTTTATTCATACTTTTATTCATGTTTTTGCTAGTTTTAGCTTTGATATTTTACTCGTTTTAAATTTTTCTTTTACATTTAATCTTTATTTAGTCCATTAATAAAAAAATAATAATAAATTTTATAAAAGTTATTTAAATCCAAGCCAAAAAGAGACAAGTATTAAGTTTTTGAGGTTTTTTTAATAGTTTTTTTAAGACCCAATGGGTACCCGGGACCGACGGGTATCCGGGTATTTAAACGGGTCTGATTCTAGGTCCACAAATATCAAAACCGGACCCGGAACTGTTAGGACCCGGATCCGACCTTTATAAGTAGGGTCCGGATTTAGTGATACCCGGAAGGACCCGGACCGTTGACACAAACAGCATTATCATATCCGTCAAAATAAAATAAATAAATAAAATCTTACAGATAAAAAATTGGATCTGATGCTTTTTTCCCTATGTTATGAAGTTGTAGTTGTTGTCCTAATGTTTCGTGCATAAAAAATGAAGAGGAAGAGATGAAAGCCGAAAGTGAAATCAAGGGACGAAAGTTAATAGTTAAGGAGGAGGAGAGAGTTGGGGAAGACGGCGGAGAAAGTGAAGTTGAAGTACTCCGCACAAAACAGTTTATGATTTTTTGTTACAAATTACCACAAGTACCCTTCGAATCTTAGACGCGTGTATAGATGATGGATCATGGTCATGGTCGTGGGTGTTCACATATGAAATTGGCTTAATTTGGTTTATACAGTACTAATTACGATTCGGTAAATAATAACAATCGAATTTTTCAGTGTATGTATGTGTAAAATCACTGTCATATAGTTTTGTACCCTAACTTCTTGACAATGTGTCGCGTTTTGTGCCTGCGACGTGTCCACCAGCACAAGCACCACCTCCGCTATCACAAATCTACCACCGCCGAAGTTGTCACTTTTTACAAATCTACGGCCGCCAAGGTTGTCCACTACAGCTTATTATATATTATAGAGAGAAAAGCAAATTAAATTGGTTGCATCAGTCTTGGCGATGACAAATTTTCTTTTACACTCCTATTACAGCAGTGTTTCGTTTTTCTTTCGGTCGGCCCTCGCCGTCGTGGCAGCGGTGTTTTAGTCATAATTTGCGCCACTACACTTACACAGCTATACTAAGATTGGTTAAATACTGATTAATCTGTAATGAAATCCGACCTTATCTTGAATTTGGGTCGATATGGTTTTCTACTTTTCTCAGTTATATTTTTATGTAATTATGTTTGCTTTGTAGTGTTTTAGTTGAAGCATCTACGTTCTGTTTTCATTTTCTTTTGCTTTTTGGCATGCAACGTTGTTGTTGTCGGTTCTTTGTATCAATGTGCACATTCCCCTCGTCGAGACCGCGGTAATTAGAAAGGAATAATGTTGAAGCATCTACATTATTTCATACTGTAGTTTACATGTATTGTAGATTGAATGTGGATCAAATTTTTTATTATGAATGTCGGAAGAAAATTTATTTGACCCAATAGCATATGAGTCCTGGCTCCATCCCTGTATATACAATTAGACCATGTTTTCTAATAAATGAATTTAGAATTCACAGAAACAAAATTTGTAATCAAACATGGAGAACGTGTTATTTCCATGGAAATATGACTATCAAACACATCATTGATATTTTGGAGTTCTCTGCACACCAGAAGTAAGTTCAACATTTTTGTGGTGCTAAAAATCGTGTACTGTGTGCGTTCTTTGTGTTAGCTTGTGTGCCATCACTTTCACTTCCTAAGGTTTGTACATTTTGAAGACATTATTGTGATTTTTAGGACATGCATTATATTGTGTTTTTTTGGTAGTTCAACTTCAAAGGACATGTATTATTAGTTCTGCACAACGGGTAGGGTGGGTAGGATATGGCCTATACCCGTCACCCTACCCGTTTACCGGCGGTTAAGAAAATCTTTACCCGCCACCCTACCCGCCAAATAATGGATAGGGTAGGATACGGTTAAAAAACTGGCGGGTAGGGTAGGGTTGGCGGGTAGGAGTAGGATATGTGCACTTCTAGGTAGGGTGGGTAGGATATGGTCTATACCCGTCACCCTACCCGTTTACTGGCGGTTAAAAAAATCTTTACCCGCCACCCTACCTGCCAAATAGTGGATAGGATAAGATACAGTTAAAAAACTGGCGGGTAGGGTAGGGTTGCGGAAATGAGTAGGGTATGTGCACCCCTATGTATTATTGCGAAAACACTTAAGCTGGGACAAAACCAAAAGTAAACAATATGGTCCAGATATGGGACAGGCAAAAATGGAGAGAGGAAGTGATGTGGCGCTCATCCATGGCTGCACACAAACCCCCTGCAAATCTATGGTCCCAGGAGCGCCACCTCTTGTCCCAGCCGTAGCAGCTCCCATATTATTGTTGGTTCTGTTAGACTGTCACATTATAACGTTTACAATTTGTACCATTTTGGTCCTAGTTCAGTAGTTCTTTTTCATAGGTTCCAAGTAACAATCAACAAGAAGCTATTTTTACCTGCAGAGTAAGTTTTTCATCGTTTGCTATCAGGTGCAGACGGAAGAGTTATCTACGGAAGGCTGTTTTTAGGCATACCAAAAATTTTCAAGGCATACAAAATAGTTCTCCCATCCTATGTGACTTTATAAGGGGTGTCTATTGGGTAGTTCAATTACCTATATACCCTTGAACCTAAAATCAAAAAATAAACTATCCTAAACATCTCTTCTTCTTCCTCCAGCCAAACCACCTTCCTTTTCTCTCAGAATTGTTTTTTCATCACCGTAATTAATTATCGATTCGTGAAAATTCGATCATCGGTTAAATTGAACTATATAATGGATCGTACAAAGAAAAAAGCAAACGTCAGGTGTTCTAAATCCTCTTCCAATCCATGAATTAAAGAAGAAGAACCAATTGAAGATGAAGGTGTAAAAACTATAATTGAACCAGAAATTGAATCGGAAATTCAACCATTTGAAGCTTCAAATACTGAAATGAGGATAAGAAGGTATTCCCTACAAACCCAATCTTTTATTTGTTGTTTTTCATGGATTGAATGGGTTAAATTGCTAAAAGCTTAGGGTTTTTGACGGTTACAGTAGCGGGGTCGGCTGATAATTGAGTTGAGTTTTGAGCCGAACTGTTCTTGAAATTTCACCCTGAAAGTGTCTATGAACAGTTCGGCTTAACCGTAAATGTCAATTTTTATCCGAACCCCAAAATGTGTATTAAATGCGTCCCAGAACAGTGTCAGGTTCGGCTAATACCTTGCAAACCTTCCCGGCCGAACTTGAGAAGTGAAATTTACCCCAAGTGGTTGTCAGGTTCGGCTGACTCGATTAGATCACTTTCAAGTCGAACCTCTCTCTGTAAACACTTCGAAAATATTGATTTGCAGGCTCTAGGTTCGGCTAGCTCGTGTTGTTGAGTTATCCGTCGAACCTTCTCTTTGCACACTCAAGTTTTTCAATCTTGTTTTGGCCATAACGTTTTCGTCCGATGTCGGAATGACCTCATTCTTTTTGCGTTGTGTTTGTCTTTTCATTCTCTTGAAGTTGAAGATAAGATATCATTGATTTTAATGAGTTTAATATAGACCTTGGTATTCTCCATCATTAGACTTCACTTTCTTAACACTTTTAGTAATTTCCACTTTTTTTGTTTGGTTCATCCTATAAAAAGGATGCACAATAGAAAACATATGTAATAAAAAGCCTAACCCCTAAATGTGTATGAATTTAAGTGTTTCATGGAAACTCAGTATCATGTTCAGCTGATGTGATTTTTTGAATATGAGCCGAACTTGAAAAAATATATAGTTCAGTTGATACGATATTTAGAGTGAAAACTGAACCTAACTCTCAGGAATAGGTTCGACTTTTTATTAGACTTTAATATAAGCCGAACTAGGATCTTGCAAATAGGTTGGAAGTTGGAAAATGAAGGTTCGGCGTATAACGTTAACAAATTCAGCTAGCCGAACTGTTCATCAATTTAGTGGGTTCGGCTTATATTTTCAAGCCGAACATAGTCCTGGTTCGCTGAACCATGATGAAAAATACAATTTTTTGATGATTTCAAGCTACAAAAGTGAGATTAAACATAAAATAGAAGTGTACATGTGTGTTAGAAGCATTGAGTTCCTCATCTATGTATTCATCATCTGGATTTGGCTCATAAAAATCATCATCTTGAGTTTGAGTTTGTGTAAAATCATTCTCATAATCTAAGAAATCAGCCATTTCTGGATCATTGTTGTAGTTGATATGTATTTTCCTATGTTTTTTTAGATGAAGAATGACCCTCCTCATCCTCCATTGAATCAAGAATTTTTTTTCTCACTTTCTCCTTTTCCTTCTCTCCTTCTCAATAAAAACTTGATTTTTTCCCCAAATTTTTTCATCTACCCAAAACTTTATAATTCTGAATTATCTTAATCACTAAACAAAAGTTTTAATCACTAATCCAGATTACTAACTAATACAGAAAGTGCAGATTT
The DNA here is from genome assembly GCF_003573695.1 of Papaver somniferum. Classification (NCBI taxonomy): domain Eukaryota; kingdom Viridiplantae; phylum Streptophyta; class Magnoliopsida; order Ranunculales; family Papaveraceae; genus Papaver; species Papaver somniferum. The sequence goes on from NC_039359.1 coordinate 128,632,851, forward strand.
ACCATTATAAAATTTTTTGGTTAAGAGGATTTCTGATTTTGTCATTTGACATCATTTTTTGTCTTTATTCACTATGCCTAGAAAGATTTAGGTATGCCTAAAAACAGCCATCTATCTGCCATGTTTTTCATCTTTTTATTTTGCTGGTCTTGGACGTGTGGTCCTAATTACGCCTCTCTCTGGTTTCTTGGGCCTTGGACATGTTTTCTTGTTTTTGTTTTGAGCTTCCCGGAGTCCCTTTTGTTGTTTTCATTGGATCATGTGTCCTTTTTCTTTTCTTTTTTCTTTTTGGAGGGAGATTATTACCCCCGTTGAGATCTTTTACAGGCCACCACATTCCAGTTATTATTGATGTTTGATCAAGGTTTTGTTGACATGTTAAAATGATATACTTATTAATTTTTCTCAAGTTTTATTGTCATATGCATTTGCTGCCTTCTATGGGCATACCACCTTTACAAACTCATCTTCCATTCAGCAAAACAAAAAAGAAGGACAAAGCAAAAAACTTGGTCTTCCAACAAGAGTCCATTTTGTTAGTCCACTCTATTAAAATCCTCGACTTCCAAGAGAAAAAGGAAAAACAAAACTCACATAGTAAGTTTCATTTCTATAAAAGATGGGGCAAATATCTCACCTGAGATTCAATCGAATTAGGAACTGCAGCTTACATCACTAATTGTTGAGCTGTTTTTTATTGCAACAGAGAATAAAAATAAAATTAAAAAGCAAACCTCCGAAAGGCATCCTACACAATTTGATACCAAGTTTTGCTCAACCCATACGGGTCACAGCAGCATTAATAGCATCCGCAAGGTGAGGCACCGTCCTTGAACTTAAACCCGCCATGCTAATTCTCCTGCATGACAAGAGAATTCCTTTACAAATTCATGTTTCAGAAAAGGAACAAAAAAAATTAAAGGAAACCGGTGTCTGTAATATTGGATAGGTTTCCTCCAGGATCTACACGAAATGCAAGCAGCACAGGAGACTTATAATGATATCCCATGAAAATGACATGGGATTCTGAACAATAGCCCATATTGATCCTGAGCATTGACCTTGCAATTGTAATCAAGGAGCATTGACCTTGCAATTGTAATCAAGTAAGCATAGAGACATTTACCCATCAGAAGTCATGTAGATGTGATATTCTCTAGTCATGAAAGCAACTTGCTCTTTATTCAAACCAGTGAAAGTAAACATCCCAATTTGTTTAATAATGTGACTCCAATCACCTGGTGTACCTGCTTACCAATAACCAACAATAACACATCACACACTAAACTTCTTGAGAACTTTAACTGATATCTACTATCAGAATTTTACGCAGATCACAGAAAGATTAATGGACACTGTGCTTGAGATACAGAGACGCCTCTGTTGGAAGCTTTTTAGGTGAACAGAAAGAAGGTGAGACGTTGTTGGGTTTTTTGATGAACAAATTACTGCTTTACCTCTTGCACGTAATGCATCAAATAGTTGCTGACGCATACTTATTATTCTGTCAGCCATAGCTTTCAGCTCTAGAGTCCACTCATTGTACAAGTCTCTGTAAAAGCATCATGTTAGCATAGGATTCAGTTAACAGCCAAAGCAAATATAGTACGAGTACTGATGTATAAATAAATTTCATATACAGACATCTCTGAATCCATTTTATCTTTGTTTCAATATTTATAGATGTGTGAGCTATGTTACGAATTAGTTGTTCCTGCAGCAGGAGTTATATCACATGGTTCCATAATCAGTCTAGTCTAGCCTTCAGAAAAAAAGAAGAAAGAAACGCTCTATTTCTAAACTAACAAATAACATTATATAATTAACTTCTAAGCCTTAGAGTCTTCAAAGCCGCTGGGTACGTTTATTACCTATCTTTCAGGACCGTAGCCACAATAGATGGGCCATGCACGGGAGGATTTGAATACATAGGCCTGATAACAAGTTTCAGCTGACTTTCAACTCTGCTAGCCACATCCGATGATTTGCAAACCTACAACCACACAGTCATATAAATAGGAAGATTTGTAAATAGAATAATAATGGTTCTATTTCAGGAGTTATAAAGTTCTCCACACAGATTTTATGATTCCATGTCAATGTTATGTGAGACTGAACTCTTGGAAATGGATGTAACAATTGGTTTCAAGGTTTTTGACGTTGCCACAATAAATGGACCAACACTTGATCACCTTACATATCCAATGTATAAATAAATACATAAAACAGAATGCGATAGAGAAAACAAATCATGAAAATTAAAGAAAAAAAAAAACGAAATAAGAGTGCCCTATGCACCCGGTTGCAGAATACTTCTTCCCGGACCTATCCAAAATCGACCTAAAATGATTTAACATAATAATATGAAACAGACTTCATGCATAATTCATAAAAAATGTACGAGTCAATTTTATTATTACTTATATGCATTTTCATAATCAATCTTTATTAGTTCTTGGTACAGCCTTCCAGTTTTCAATGTACAAAGAAAGTCATCTGTGACACTTCCAAAATAATATGAGACTGACAACATGATGACTGTATCTGTATTGTTACAAAAATGGACACACTTATCCAGCCTAAGTAAGGATAACTATAAGCATGCTAAGAGGCATTAATAAGAATGAACTACAACTTCTTTATGCACTATATGTAATGCTTTTTGCATATTAATATCTGATGCCAGTTTAGAGTCCAAGTTGATCCATGTTTCACGGAGTAACTTGATAAACAAAAACTTCCTTCAGAATGCATTCATTCAGCAGCGTTGATCGAGCGGATTCATAAAAGCCAAATTGAAGTTTGGCACAATGGGTTTCATATATATATATATATATATATATATATATATATATATATATATATATATATATATTGTATGCTTCTCCAAATCTTCTTTTTAATTCTAAGTAAGTTTGGCACAATGGGTTTCAAATATATACATATATATATAGTATGCTTCTCCAAATCTTCTTTTTAATTCCATTACTTAGATACCACATATCCAAGTAAAATTAATACACGGATTTAAGAAATTGGACGTCAGACCATCAAGAAAAGCGATGCTCAACTGGCAATTCTGTTTTCTAATGAAGATGTAATGATCAGCACTGATACAACACATGGTAAAGAAGTTCATTCGACACCTTACCATGTCAGTTAACAATGTTCATGTTCTAGTTGAGAAATGTGACAGGCATGTATAAACGGTTTTCTAATTTAATGAGTTCAAGTATATTCTGCGTTTGAGGTGGTCAAAGAACTTACAATGCTGAGAGCCCCAACACGTTCTCCATATAGCCCCATGTTCTTTGCATAACTCTGAGCAGCAAAACATTCGCCCCCATCTGATACAAACATCCGAATAGGCTGCGCATCTCCATCCAGGCTTCCACTTGCAAACCCCTAAAAGTTCAATAGAGTACTCATTAGCAAACCCAGTTCATTGGACTTTGTAAATTTATTTATATTAATAACATCTTTTACTCATTTGTTGATTAATACCTGGTAAGCACTGTCAAAGAAAGGCAATAGAGCTTTCGATCTCATTAACTTTCTGATCTGTTCCCACTGTTCAAGGGTTGGATCTACTCCTGTAGGGTTATGAGCACACGCATGCAGAAGAACTATGGCTCCTGATGGAGCAGAAGAGAGATCCTCCAGCATACCTATTACACAATGTTAAGGAGATATCATTCACATGGAGATAATAAAATCGCCACGAGATTCAGAAGAATGAGAAAATTTTAAATAGAGAGATCAGTTAGGCATAAATATAGACCACAAAATAAGCAATCACCACAAAATTTAGCAAAATCACATATTATTATTAACATGAACTGAGACCTTGCATTGTTGTGTCTAACACGATTTCTGATTGAAGTGATGTAATATAGGTGAATGATAAATAACCAACAGCTGAGACTGTCCTGTTAAGAAAGATAGAAGATATGGTACAGAGGTTCCCCACATTTAACTTGGGACAAGAAGACCCCCGCCATGTAACTGGCGATGCTTATCATCAACAACTCTATCCTCCACTACCTACAAGGTCGGCTCTTCTTGAGCATGCTAAATGTGGGACTCCTAATTTGCACTGACTATTGTATGAGAAAAGGTATAAAAATTCAAGCAAAGACAAGAAAAAAACCTTGGAAGTCCAATCCACGTGTTTTTGGGTCATAGTAGCGATAATATTTCACAGACAACCCTGCCAACTGAAACACTTTGATATGGTTCCCCCATGTTGGCTGTGGAATATATATTGTTCGCTACAAAGAAACAAAAAGATGATTATGTTAGACTTATCTCCTTATAACAGTGCTAAGCAATTAAACTGTGCAGCAAAATGAAGTGCATTCCTGTACCTGATGGTAATGTCTTGCAAGAAATTCACCTCCCACCCTCAGCGAGCCAGTGCCAGACAAGCATTGGACAGTAGTAATCCTGTTTTCACGGATAGCAGGGCTGTTTACCAAAAAAAGAAGAAGATCGCATTCAGCTAAGGAACTCACCGAGTAAAATTCTAAACTGATGGGACTCTCACAACAATGAACGAAATGGAGAGAGGCATATTCATAGATCAGAGATTCTTAGTGACATTACATAAAATTGTTTGGAAGATCTATTAAATTTAAAAAAAATAGAATTAACTGTAGGGTGACATATGAGATAATTTCCTTAAGTCTTGTCGAAAATATCATGTCTACTCAAGCTTTTCTAGTATGATCTTCACACGAGCCTCTATAATCACAATATAATATCCTTGCTGTAATTCCTTTTCATTCGTTAATAGTAAGTTGATTGGCTTCCACTGAAGATGATCTTGGGCTAAACTACCCTTAAAAGACACAAACAACTTCTTCAAAATTAAGGTTACTCAAGACTATCATAGATCCTGATACCACAAAACACTTTACACTAAACTAAACGTAAACATAGTTTATCATAACCAATTTTATCATGTTTATACAAACTTTCAAAACCACAATTCTATTGGACTTCTCAACTTTACCAGCTACACACACAGCAAGCGAAACAGCATTAATTTTGAAATCTAACCAATACAATATAAACATTAACTACAATAACACGAAGAAATTGTACAACTTATCTAACCTTTCAGCACCAAAAATGAGCTTGGCACTCAATTTGTTAAATTCTCCCAATCCAGTAATAGGAAGATACTCTTTCACACGAGACCTAGAATGTCAAGCAAATCAAGTTTTCAGTCCCTAACAATAATCATCACTTAACTTCATAGACTACCAATACATTATCTAATCAATCAAAAGCAGTTACCTGTCATTAACTAATATCTGTTCAGCTTTTCTTACAACATTCAATACAAGTGGTTTTCCTTCCTATTTATCCATCAAAATCACATAATCAGAATCAACCAAAAACAAAGGAAAAAACTGATTAAAATGAAGATTTTCGACTTTTTTTTTTTTACCTCAGTTCGATAAGCTCCAACTCCTAAATTCAACTTAATAGGACTTGGATCTTTATTATAAGCAACAGTAACCTGTTTATAACGACAAATTACCATCAATCGAAACAAAAAATACACCAAAAAAAAAGAAATTGAAGCTTAAATAATTGAACCTGCTTATTATTACCCCTAAAATTGGATCTTCAGGAGCTTGAACAATGTGAGCAAAAACAGAATCACCATAAGAAGCAGTAGGAGACATTGAGATATTAGAACTAGAGTTTTGAGATTCCACTGATGTATCTCCGATATGTCTAATGAGAGTATTTAATCTCCGATCAGTTGGAGAAGAACCGTTGCTGGCGCCGGATAACGGAACCGGAATTTTCGTCTGTGAACGCATTTTAATATTTTTCTTTTATTTTCTTGTGTTCTGGTCTACCGTCCTTTTATAAGGATGGAAATTTACGATTACGTGGCGAGCAGTAGAGGAGTGTTATCTGTTGACGTGTCGTATAACGAAAAGTGGGCCCTACTAGACGTAAATGACGGTTAAGATGCTTATGCGGAGTTCAGGAGATAAGAGTTTCTAGATTTTCAGCGGCACGTAAGTCGAGATTTGGCGTTGCGTGGGGATTGATATTTCTATTCTGTTTTGAGGGAGGTGTGGACACTTCTGCCAGCAAGAAAACAAAAAAGGCACTTGGTTCAATGAGTTACTCCATTAAATGCCTGCCATCCTAGTAAGATCTCCCTGGCATCTTAATCTTTGTGATCTTGTTATCCAGGGTTGTCAATCGGCATGCACCAAAGTAGTCCTGACAAATCTGCCTTTTGGCCTATGCCTATGGGTAGCTAGGCAGTAATTATGGTGGAGGCTAGAAATAAAAACCTACTCCGACTTTGGTATATCAGAGCAACTGCAGTGGTGCGATCAAAATTAAAGATCAAAGATCAAAAAAAAGATCAAATTTTGGGTTTAGTCCGTGTTGTCACGTAACGGTCCCGATTAAAATTTGGTCGCGCGTAATTTAAATCTCCGCCCTAAAAAAATTTCATCGGGCGTATCTCAAATGTCCGCCCAATCAATCACCAGGCACACTTTAAGTTTACGTCTGTCAACATGCGTACTTTAAGTTTACGCCTCATTTTTTATTTTATTTTTTTAATTTGAATTTTCATCGGGCGTAATTTAAATCTCCGCACGTTAACAAGCGTACTTTAAATTTACGCCCAGCAACAAGCGTACTTTAAATTTACGCCCGACTATATTAGGATTTGGTATTTGGTCGCGACCAAATATGGTCTGGAATTTGATCTTTGGCTGGGATTTGATCTTTACTCCGTCCCACTGCGTCACGATCTCATCCCAAATTTTTGGTTATATTCGCCCACTGTGGATGCTCTCAGGAACAATTGCATCCGCTGGAACTAGATGAGGTTGTAAAAGGATTATCGCAGCACTATATGGCCATTGAAAAAAACGAGTGAAAAGACATTGGTGTGTGGGTTATCCACCGCTATATACATGAAATTAGGAATAACCAAACTTGTCCGTAAAAAATGATATCATACGGTGTGTGGGTGATGGTGCTAAAATTTCAGTTTGATTTGAAATATGGGTTGGGGAGTCTTCTTTTATAAATGACATTGGCCTAACTGATTATGTTAAAGACTAATATAAAACATTAAGGTCAAGGGACTTTTAAATGGTAATGGTTGGATGATTCCAGCTAAGCTTCACCAATATCTACCATTTAATTTCAGCTTCAATGGAAAAATTGAGGCTAAGGGAGCCAAAATTAGTATGGTCTGTCTTTTTGCATCCTAGTATTGCAAGCAACATTTAAAAAATTCAACAAGGTGTGCAGATGGTGAGGAATAAGGGGTTTCAAATGGTATCTAGATGTTGCATTTGTGTTGCAGATTAAGATTGCATGGAGCATACTCTATGCCTCTGCAAGTTTAGTGCGGAGATATGTAATTGGATATGCTTTATTTTTGGCCTTAACATGCCAAAGTTTTTTGAAGATGTTTGTGAAGCAGCCTAGCATCATATATAGTCCTTTGTCTAAAGAAATATGGATGACTGCAGCATGTGTAATTATGAAGAAATCATGGTTCCATAAGAATAAAAGACTGTTTGAAGATGTTGTGCCTAACTCCCATAGTCTTAAAAATAGAATATGTCAGATCGTGTATGAAGGGGGTCATAGAATGAAATGTACAATATGGGGTCAGAACTATGATCTTCAGGTAATATCCTTTTTCAGACGAGGCAGCAGATATATGAAATATAGTTGTATTAAGCATTGTTTTTAGAATCCGCCATATTATGGTTACCCATTATTTTGTTGTCATGGAGCATCATTTGGTAACCCCGGAAATACATGATTTGGCATTGTTGTCAGAGATCATATATGTTAGGTTGTTGGCACAATGTTTGGTGGCATAAATATTGTCACTATAACTATATTGCTGAAGTTTTTGTTGTATTATGTGCACTGGAATGGGCAGTTGTTTTGAGGGTCAGGAAGGTGTTTTCTTTTTGTGTATTTGCTTTTGTGTCGATCCCATTCTTATTAATACTTTAGTTTTTCTCGTTAATAAAATTATGTGAATCAGTTCATACATGATTCCACCATCAAGGCAGGAACAAAACTAAGAGGGATCGAAGAAAAATTAGGCCCGGGCTAAAGGCTCTGAGCGAGCCAAACTATTAGGATTTTTTTTCTTCTAAAGTTTGTTAAGTTGGGGATAGACCGGGCTTAAGCCCAAGTTAGCTCTCCCCTAAGTTCATTCCTGAATTTCACAATTCATCTTGATTGTTGAAGGTGTACAAAACATATATGTGTGTGTGCGTGTGTGTTTGGTTGCATAATTCACAACTCCGAAGAATTCATATTCCCATGGGATTACAAATCCCGAGATCCATGCAAATATCTCTTGTGTTTGGTAAACTCAGTTAAGATTCCTATGATTCACAGAAACTTCCTTGTTCTGTAGTCCATGTACTGTTTAACGTTACCCCTCAGAATCTTAAGATTAAAATTCTATATGTTAGGGTTAAAAAAAATGGGTACATAAACCCCTTGACAAATTTTATAACAAATCTTATGAGGAGGGGTCAGACTCCGTATAGAAGATTTGCTGGAAAAGCGATTCCCGTAAGAGGTTTGCGCGACCAAATTAACGTACCGATGAGAATCAAAAACGGGGGTACAACAACCACACCCAATATTTCGCTTAGCAATCTGTATGGACAAACTCCAATATACTTTCTAGAGAATCAACTAGATAGTCAGACTCAATCTAGATAAAAAGTATATCAAAGAGTTTATATCTCAATCTCTCGATTTGATATATACTCAAGCAAATAGAAAACTGCGAGTCTTTATCAAATACTAGAGAGATAACTTGGATGGTACCAAAGACCAATATCCAAGTGTCAATCAATTTAAATCAACAACCAAAAGGTCGGATATTCTAATTGATTGAACAATGCACAACCTGTGATATTTCAATCATATAAAAAAATATAATGCGGAAAATAAATAACGCAGACACCAGAATTTTGTTAACGAGGAAACAGCAAATGCAGAAAAACCCCGGGACTTAGTCCAGATTGAACACACTGTATTAAGCCGCTACAGACACTAGCCTACTCCAAATTAACTTCGGTCTGGACTGTAGTTGAACCCTAATCAATCTCACACGGATCCAAGGTACAGTTATGCCCCTATGTCTCTGATCCCAGCAGGATACTATGTACTTGATTCCCTTAGCTGATCTCACCCACAACTAAGAGTTACTACGACCCAAAGTCGACGACTTTAATAAACAAATTTGTACCACACAGAAAAGTATATGGTAATTGATAAATCCGTCTCCCACGAATATACCTACAAGTTTTGTTCCGTCTTTTGATAAATCAAGGTGAACAGGAACCAATTGATAAACCAGACTTATATTCCCGAAGAACAACCTAGTATTATCAATCACCTCACAATAATCCTAATCGACGCAGCGAAAAAAGATATTGTGGAATCACAAATGATGAGTAGAAGTGTTTGTGATTACTTTTATATCTTGCATATCGAAGATATCAATCTCAAGACAATTATTATAATTGTACTCGTACGATAGAAACAACAAGATTAGATCACACAACTACGAGAAAGTAGTATCGGTCTGGCTTCACAATCCCAATGAAGTCTTTAAATCGTTAACCTGGTTCAGAATAAGAAATCAAAGGTTAAAGGAGATTCGACTCTATCTTAGCACAACTAGTATCACACAGAAGGTGTGGGGATTAGGTTTCCCAGTTGCTAGAGTTCTCCCTTATATAGTCTTTCAAATTAGGGTTTGCAATCAATGTTAGCTAGGTAACAAAACATTTAATATTCACCGTTAGATGATAACCCGATTTAGATTCAAGATAATATCTTTCAATCTTTAGATCGAAAACTAGCTTGTTACACACAAATGAAATGCACGTTTCTAGGCTTGTGTAACCGTACCCAAACTTGTACATTTGTTGGTTCAACAATAGTCAACCAAATGGTTAGCCATATGATCACTTTCATATCAACCATATTCTTCTTCACCATAACTACTTCAAATGACTCAAATGAACTAGTTAGAGAGTTTTTCAATTGCAAGGAAATCTTATGTAACTACACAAGACACAATCGAAGCAAAAACGATTTGATTCACTCGAATCAGTTCATGAACTATATAGCCACGGTTTGCAATTTGCATTCCTTAGTTTATATAACAATAAGTTCACAAACATAGTTTTTAGATGTAACCTACTCAAGTTCGCGGACTGGATTCTCGGACTTAAGTTCCCGGACAGAGTTCACAAACTCTAGCAGAAATTCTCGGACGAGAACTTCCTCCAGTTCACGGACTTGGCTCACGCCACCATGCCGGTTCTCTTGATCAACAAAGTTCGCAAACTTCAGTTCAAGGAATAAAGACTTATACATATATGTGTTTCCACAACAATGCTTATATCCTCCAACGGTTATATAATCTAAACTCTCATTTCAATCATTGAAATATTCTTAGAGGACGTTGATATTCTATAGTTTTTATTCACAAACTATTTTTCGTCAAAGTAAGCAATTTTCAAAGTGATTGAAACTTGTCATGATTTTCGTCACTAGGTAAAGATGAACTTGGCTAATGCGAAAGCTTACCAACAAATATTTCGAGAAATAGATAGGTGATTTAAACTCGGCCCGAAATAGCAAATGTGTATAATCTAAGTCTATATAGCAAAACGACTTTTGTCTCAAGATAGGAGATAAATAGACTTTTGAGTGATAGATAAGTTTAAGTCTCCACATACCTTTTAGTCGATGAATATTCACTGGTTCCTTGAGTAGTCCTTCGTCTTGTATGATGATTGCCATGGAGTTCTTGAGCTCAACTACACTTTCTATCCTAGTCCGAGACCTTAGCTATAGTAGAATAGAAATCAAGACTTATAGTTTTGATCACTAACATTGACAAACATGATTGAGATAGCAACACATGCGAGTTCGACCGAACAATGCTCTAACAATCTCCCCCTTTGTCAATTTTAGTGACAAAACTATCAATGCATATGGAATACAAAAAATAAATAAATTAACTTTTGTATCTCCTATTCCATACGCCTAATCTTCAACATTACTCGAAATATTCGTCACTTCCAAGTACTCAATGATCCCAAAGGTTGTAAGTTCAGAATCATCGTTGTTGAAAATCCGTAGCTATAACAATGAGAAAACAAGAGTTCTCAATCATTGTTATACAATGTCATAGTATCATTACACAGCGTAAGTCGATATACGAAAGACTTTACTTTTGACAGGGTATGGGACAATCATAGTTCACGGACGTAAACACACATATCCCATAACAATATTGCAATATATAAGACCACAAAGATTAATACTGCAAAAATCATCTTCCAAACAAGTTTAGAATTCAAACCAATAAATCTAAAAACATGAAGATGAAAACGTTGGACATAGCTATGTGTAATCACAATAATGGCTATTCCAAACTCTAGTTATTCTTCTAACAAAAACAAGAAAATAGAAGATTTACTAGGCAATAAAGAAGAAATCAACAAGCTAAGGAACAAAAGCAGACTCCAGTGCCATGGCCGAACACGAACTAAGGTCAAATAGATGGTTCAGGATCCTCACGAGTCTTGGCATCTTTGAGATTGTGATTAGTAGCATCCATTGCATCTTAAGAGAAGAGATTATCTTTATGAAGATCATTGATGTGAGATTTTATGAGACCAAGGTCAGTTGAAACCTTTTTCAACTCAGTTTTCAACACATCAAGACTTTTCAGAGTATCAACGAGCTGCAGTTTTGCTTCCTCAAAGTACTTAAGAAAGTCATGGACCACTTCAGCAGAAATCATATCATCCTTCTCAACATTCTCATGAGTATACGCGTAGTAACACGAGGCATTGGGATGATTTTCATCTACAAGGGTTCTTTTCTTCCTCCCTTCGGATTCAAAACCAATACCTTTATCAAGAAAGCCTTTAGCAAAACCACACGATTGTGAAGAGGACGACATTCTTGATAAACCAAAATAACATAGAGTACGCAAACGTGACTCAGAGGTTTGGTATTTATATGGTTTTTTAGGGAAGAAGACCTTTATGGTTTGCAAACCGTTGACTCGTGATGGTAACCCGTGTACACATACGAATACAACATGGCCCATAAGAAATAAAACAACAAAAGAACTTTTGCTACATGAGAATTCATAAATGGCTCAATAAATTCCTTACCATAGGAGTAATTTAGAGCACAAGTGTAGCAGTGCACATAGTTGCAAAAGAATTTCATAAAGAGAGAAACGATACTAGACAACACAATACTTCTTAGGAAATATTTTCTGCAAACACTAGTTTAGCTATAAACGATAAGAGGATAGCTCAACTAAGCAGAACACCAAATTTCCATAGTATACCTGATTTTTACACATCTTGCTCAACAGGATTTTTATGAGCAAGTTCTTAACCCTTGTGATTAATTAGCACAAGTATGAGCTCTGAGCTCATTAAAAGAACTGTGTTTATGATCGAGTCTCTTTTTCATTCTGAATCTAGAAAGAGATCCCTTTTTATGTGAGAAATTATCATAAAACTTACTATCATCAACATACGAGACATAGTTAGAGTTCTTACCAGAAGAATTTTGACTTGTGGAGGATGACAACCTGTCGACAATTTCTTTATATCCTTCAATTATCTCCATCAGGTTATTTCTCATATCATAAATTTTTCTTCTTTCTTTTGGAATTTCGTTGACATTATGGGAAATGTTATTTCCAGAGGAAACGACTTGATCTTTCCTTGGTCGATTCTTGTTAAGACTCCTATTCTGCTTTAGAGCATTTGAGGAACTCATTGAACTGACCTTCCTAGTAACATACACAGGATAAGTACGAAAACCAACTGGTTTAGACATAAGAATGTCAGTTACACCTTTGAGAATTAAGTCTAAGGTGTGTTGAAGCTGAAACAAGGAGGTTTTATTCAACCTAGAGTTTCTCTTTTGTTTAGCAGAGCCTTTTGCATCACAAAAGAGGCATACTTTCTGATCACAAGAGTGATTAGACAAGGTAGTCTTAACAACCTCGTTAGGAGATTTCTTCCTTCCATGTGATGTGGAACATCCTTGATCAATGGGAAGTTCAGACACATTCTTTTTAACAGGAAGGGATTCCAATTTTACTTCTGGAGCTGGAATGTTTTCAGGCGTAGCAGAAGTGCTTGGTATATTATACTGCTTAGAGCATCCTTGAATAGAGATTTTACTCAAGCGATGTTCAATTTCCAAAGCATCCTTTTTGAGGCTATCATCAAGAGTCATACGTGAAGAATTATCTTCAGTATTTTCTTTGAATTTGCAGTCTCTTATTACACCAAGCAGAACATCGACATGGTGTTTTAACCGATTAAATCTATCAGCTTGGATTCTAGCAAGATTTAGAATCAAGACACTTTCTTCAGTTGTTTTCCGTTCATTTAGAGAGATAAACTCTTTTGAAGGGTAATCAGAAATATTCATGTCGGATCCTGTCTGTCTTGTTGGAACACATGGTTCGTCTATATTCGAGATTGAAGAATCTTTCTCTTCAATAGAATTAGGCAAGACAGAGCCTTTATTTCTGGTGACGCGTTTATCAGAGATACTATCGTCCATCCTCATATCGCTACAAATACAGACTTGTAAGGTCTTGAACGTATTTTCCTGCTCTGATACCAATTGAAAAAGCGGGGGTACAACAACCACACCCGATATTTTGCTTAGCAATCTGTATGGACAAACTCCAATATACTTTCTAGAGAATCAACTAGAAAGTCAGACTCATTCCAGATAAAAAGTATATTAAAGAGTTTATATCTCAATCTCTCGATTTGATATATACTCAAGCAAATAGAAATCTGAGAGTCTTTATCAAATACTAGAGAGATAACTTGAATGGTACCAAAGACCAATATCCAAGTGTCAATCAATTTAAATCAACAACCAAAAGGTCGGATATTATAATTGATTAAACAACGCACATCCTGTGATATTTAAATTATATAACAAAATATAATGCGGAAAATAAATAACGCAGACACCAGAATTTTGTTAACGAGGAAACAGCAAATGCAGAAAAACCCCGGGACTTAGTCCAGATTGAACACACTGTATTAAGCCGCTACAGACACTAGCCTACTCCAAATTAACTTCGGTATGGACTGTAGTTGAACCCCAATCAATCTCACACGGATCCAAGGTACAGTTATGCCCCTACGTCTATGATCCCAACAGGATACTATGTACTTGATTCCCTTAGCTGATCTCACCCACAACTAAGAGTTACTACGACCCAAAGTCGACGACTTTAATAAACAAATTTGTACCACACAGAAAAGTATATGGTAATTGATAAATCTGTCTCCCACGAATATACCTGCGAGTTTTGTTTCATATTTTGATAAATCAAGGTGAACAGGAACCAATTGATAAACCAGACTTATATTCCCGAAGAACAACCTAGTATTATCAATCACCTCACAATAATCCTAATCGACGCAGCGAAAAAAGATATTGTGGAATCACAAATGATGAGTAGAAGTGTTTGTGATTACTTTTATATCTTGCATATCGAAGATATCAATCTCAAGACAATTATTATAATTGTACTCGTACGATAGAAACAACAAGATTAGATCACACAACTACGAGAAAGTAGTATCGGTCTGGCTTCACAATCCCAATGAAGTCTTTAAATCGTTAACCTGGTTCAGAATAAGAAATCAAAGGTTAAAGGAGATTCGACTCTATCTTAGCACAACTAGTATCACACAGAAGGTGTGGGGATTAGGTTTCCCAGTTGCTAGAGTTCTCCCTTATATAGTCTTTCAAATTAGGGTTTGCAATCAATGTTAGCTAGGTAACAAAACATTTAATATTCACCGTTAGATGATAACCCGATTTAGATTCAAGCTAATATCTTTCAACCTTTAGATCGAAAACTAGTTTGTTACACACAAATGAAATGCATGTTTCTAGGCTTGTGTAACCGTACCCAAACTTGTACATTTGTTGGTTCAACAATAGTCAACCAAATGGTTAGCCATATGATCACTTTCATATTAACCATATTCTTCTTCACCATAACTAGTTCAAATGACTCAAGTGAACTAGTTAGAGAGTTGTTCAATTACAAGGAAATTTTATGTAACTACACAAGACACAATCGAAGCAAAAACGATTTGATTCACTCGAATCAGTTCATGAACTATATAGCCACGGTTTGCAATTTGCATTCCTTAGTTTATATAAGAATAAGTTCACAAACATCGTTTTTAGATATAACCTACTCAAGTTCGCGGACTGGGTTCGCGGACTTAAGTTCCCGTACGGAGTTCACAAACTCTAGCAGAAATTCTCGGGACGAGAACATCCGCCAGTTCGCGGACTTGGCTCACGCCACCATGCCGGTTCTCTTGATCAACAAAGTTCGCAAACTTCGGTTCAAGGAATAAAGACTTATACATATATGTGTTTCCACAACAATGCTTATATCCTCCAATGGTTATATAATCTAAACTCTCATTTCAATCATTGAAACATTCTTAGAGGACGTTGATATTCTATAGTTGTTATTCACAAACTATTTTTCGTCAAAGTAAGCAATTTTCAAAGTGATTGAAAATTGTCATGACTTTCGTCACTAGGTAAAGATGAACTTGGCAAAAGCGAAAGCTTACCAACACATATTTCGAGAAATAGATAGGCGAGTTAAACTCGGCTCGAAATAGCAAATGTGTATAATCTAAGTCTATATAGCAAAACGACTTTTGTCTCAAGATAGGAGATAAATAGACTTTTGAGTGATAGATAAGTTCAAGTCTCCACATACCTTTTAGTCGATGAAGATCCACCGGTTCCTTGAGTAGTCCTTCGTCTTGTATGATGATTGCCATGGAGTTCTTGAGCTCAACTACACTTTATATCCTAGTCCGAGACCTTAGCTATAGTAGACTAGAAATCAAGACTTATAGTTTTGCTCACTAAGATTGAAAAACATGCTTGAGATAGCAACGCATGCGAGTTCGACCGAGCAATGCTCTAACAGAGAATATAATTCCACGAAATCCCCTTGACCCATAAACCCCACCTTTAAAATTCTGCCTCCAAACTCACCAATAACTAATAATTTCAAAATTTTGTGGATTCATTTTTTTTCCTTTTCCATTTTCCTTTTTTATTCAAAATATTAATTAGGAATAAAAAATAAAAAATGTCCATTCATAAGCTAAGATTTGATATTGCTGGATGGAATGGCATTTTAATCCTTAGTAATCCCATAATTTTTATCTTTTTATCAAAATTGGCTAGAGTATTAGCCACATTATTATCAGCAACGGAGTCAGGATTTTAAGTAAGAGGGACCAAATAAAATTATACAAGCAAAAAAATATCTCGTAAAAATTTAATGATAATATTAGTTCTTTTCAGTTTTCAATTAACAATAACGAAAATGTGATGAGGAAAACCTAAAAAATATGGTTTGGATGGTCTCTTCCAAGCAAAGATTTATTCTATTTCATAACAACAACAAAGATATAATGGGCTTTGTTCTGTGCGCAACTTGTTATACAACTGAAATGGTCTTTGATTGTTGTGGTCGTTTACTTGTATTCGGTGAAATGGGTTTTGGAAAAATAATGTTATTTTGGCGTAAGTGGAGCTGCTACGCCCACTTTCCCCATGCTTCATCCGTTCCTTATTATTACTCCTACTTATATAACTAGTCTTCTGACCTTGGAGGGTATTGAAAATTATTGGAGCTTCTTCCGGTATGTTATAATTCTCTCACGCTATTGATTTCTTTGATCCATTCATAAAAAGAGCTAAGCGTTTCAATTTGATTTCCAAAGGAATATGATGATTTCCCCCTCTGAGCATAGAGTTCTAAAAAAAATTTCGAAGAAAAGGTTATATAAAAATAAAAAAGAAAAAAAAAACAAAGATCAAACCAAGGTCAATATAGAGAAGGCCACATACACATTAGAGTGTCCCAATTACTCCAAATTAGGCTAGGATCAACATACTTAAAAATATCGCGCGTTGTCACAAGACCATAAGACTACCAATTGTTTAACCAAATCAATATTCTCTTCCACACTCTTATGTCGACCTCCAAAACCCCTTCCATTCCTCTCCTTCCACAAAATCCAACAAATCGCATACTGTAATATTTGCCAAACATCCTTCCCTCTACCTTGCAGCACATTGATAGACTACGCTTCGAACAATTCAAATAAAGTTCTTGGCATTGGCCAAGCTATCTTGAAAGCTTTAAGGAAATATCTACAAATCTCGAAAGAGTAATTACAGTGAAGGAACATGTGATTTGCAGACTCTCGAACGTCATTGTACAAAACACATTGCTCATTATCAATAGTTATACCCCGATGTTGCAACATATCCCTGGTTGGAAGTCAATCGTGGAAGGTATCCCAAAGGATAAAACTTACCTTGTTGGGGATATTACCTTTCCAAATAAACTTGTCGAAACCACACTATTCTAAATTGCTGTGATATGTTCATAACATCTTGAAGTGCTGAAATTATCCATTAGCTCCATTTCGTCCTCCGCCTCTATAAGGTTAGGCACTTGGTTTAGATCACGCGGTAGTAAATCCCATTCTAACTGCTCATTCAAATTTAGAGGCCTCTTGAATTCACAGTTCCAAGGTCCATTCACTATCATTTCAAAAATAGTTGCATCCTTAGCCTTTGCCGCCTTGTAAATAACTGGAAACAAGTCTTGCAATTTCCCTCTATCTAGCCAATGGTCCTTCCAAAAAATAATGCCTTACCATTTCTTACCATGAAGGTCACCGTACTCTGAACCGTCGGTACCATGTTTGTAATACTCTTCCACAGGCTCCTGCCTTGAGATTGATTGTCCACTTCAGGGACTAGCAAGTGACTATTATGGGCGAATTTCTCATTTACTAACTTCCTCCAAAGGTGTTTTTGGACTTCGAAAATCTCCAAATCCGCTTAACTAAAAGAGATTTATTAATTCTCCTCAGGATTTTCACACTTAGGCCCCCGTTCACTTCATAACACCAATCTTATTCCAAGAAACCCACACCAATTTCCTTCTACCTTCCACCTCTCCCCAGAAAAAATTGTGCATCATCCTAATCATTCTTTTTTCCACACTCACCGGAATGTGAAAAAGAGACAAGTAGTAAATTGATAGGCTCGCAAGACAACTCTTAATGAGAGTTAAGCTACCATCTTTATTAAGTTGCCTTTTCTTCCATGTCGCCAGCTTCTGTTCCATTCTAATCAAGACATATTCCCAAACTGAAACACTTCGCCAATGGGCTCCAATCGGCATTCCAATGCAAGTGAACGAAAGTTTTTCTGTCTTACAACCAAGTTCTATAGCTAACTCTCATTAATAACCCCATCATCTCTCACACTAATCATGGTACTCTTATCTAAATTCAACTTCAAACCAATAATAGTTTCGAACACAACCAAAATGGTAAAGAGCCAAAGAACTTCCTCTACCGAAGCATCAAGAAAGAATAATGTGTTTCTACAACTTGAAGATGAGAAACAATAGACCCATGATCTATCACCTGATAACCAGAAAGCTGACCTCTTTCCACCGCATCATTTATTAGCTTAGAGATAATTTCAACCACCAAAAGAAACAGATATGGGGACAATGAATTACCATGTCTTAGAGCAACCACAGTCATGAGACTGACCAAATACCAAAAGCCAGACTAAAAGCCAAAAAAATTTGGTATTCTGGGTGTTCAAGCGCAAGGGGGACGACCAAAATTTGGTGAAGCGTAACTTATACGAACGTTTGGTGCAGACGGAACTTATACTCACGTTTCTTGACCGAGCGTTCTTTAAAATATGCGACTGAATGAAACGGAGTTATTACGTGCGCCTGATTGAGGCGTAGGTATAGTTCACGCCTAACATGGGACGGCGATGGGAAGTGCGTCTACTGGGACGGAGAAGTTACGTGCGTCTGATACATACGGAGATAGAAAGTGCGTATGACTCGGGCGGACGTAGAAGGTGCGTATGGGTAGGGCAGATATGGAAGGTGCGTCTGTGTTGGGCGGACATAGAAAGTGCATCTAGTTCAGGTGTAGATGGATTGTGCGTCTGTGTCGGGTGTTTATTAAAAATCCGTCTGAGTGGGGCGCTTCTAGAAGCAGCGTCTGAGTGGGGCGTTTATAGAAGCAGCGTCTGAGTGGAGCATGCATAGAATATCCGTCTGAGTGGGGCGTTTTTAGAAAGACCGTCTGGATATATACGTTATTATCTCTTCTCCTCCTCTTTTTACATAACCTATGTTTACAGAAGAAAAAAAAACGACGACGAAACCTAAGTAAAAATCTAGGGAAAATTTTCTTCCTAAATCTCATGTGATGGCCATTAATCTATGTTCTTGTGAAAGAAACGAGTAATCTAATTCGTTAATTGGGTACGGGGAAATTTGATTGAAGATTAAAGGTATGGTTTTTATTCCTAAGTAATTAGGTTAATTAGGCATAATTTTCTTGATTTTTTTTTGGGTGGAATTTGATTTCTTTAAGCATAACAGATGTTGATTTGTTCATTTTCTGCTGATTTGCTAACTCAGTTGTTGCAAATCTGTTAAAATGGAGGGTACTGTTGTACTGCTGAAAAAACAATCACTAACTTGTATTTATATCGTGCTCAGATGTTGAGCAGAATAACGTCGAGATGTGCACAAGGAAAAAAGATGAATAATAAGAAATGCAAAGGTAAAGGTCCAATGGAGCCTGAAATAGACCCTAATGTTGGAGATTTGGAGGTTCCAGATACCGGGTTCGATGAAGATAGCGAAGATGAAACAACACCGTCAGTGGTATCCCTAGACAACTACAATTGCCTGGAAGATAGTGACAAACACGCTTCTAC
This sequence comes from Papaver somniferum, assembly GCF_003573695.1. Classification (NCBI taxonomy): domain Eukaryota; kingdom Viridiplantae; phylum Streptophyta; class Magnoliopsida; order Ranunculales; family Papaveraceae; genus Papaver; species Papaver somniferum. Next base: position 128,652,804 of record NC_039359.1, read on the forward strand.
AGATATTACATATTCAAGCGATCCAAAATTCAGGTACCAACATCGTGGTTCACTCTTCTCGGTCATTGTTTATTATAAGGAGATAACAAAACATAGTCCAAAAATTAAATACATTATCGACAAGGCAGGATGGGGACGTTTATTAGCCATGGAAATAGGAGAAGCATCACACCCAGTGATTGATTATCTTGTTGAGCGTTGGTGGGATACAACACATACTTTTCAATTCCCTTTTGGTGAAATGGGATTCACGCCGCTTGATTGGGTAATGTTGACAGGATTGAGTATTGGAATTGGGGATGAGGTTCCGTATAACCCAGGCAAGTACAAATTTGATTATGTCCGTGAGCATATTTTTCCAGAAATAGAAGAACCCTTTGATTATGAAGATCCCCCAATTTCTGGAAAAAAACGCCCCCCGCCACAGTGGATTTCAGATGCAATCACAATTAAATTTTTGACTACATATTTCAAAGAAGATATCTTGGTTGCAGCTAATTTGGATGACAAACTTGCAGAAAAAGTGGCGAGGGCCTTTTTTATGTATGTTTTGGGAAATTTTTTCTTTTCCAATGCAAAGAACTACATTGATGCGGCTTGGTTAGCTGCTTTTGAGGATCTAAATGCAGTTGATATGTATGACTGGGGTGGTCCTGCTTTTGCGAAATTGTATGTGGCACTCAACGCCTCTGGTAGGGGACAAAAGTCATTAAGTGGGCCGTTCCAAATATTAGAGGTAAATTATTATTTATTTTTATTTCATTTAAATGTATATTTTTTGGCAGTTGATTTATTTGGTTGGTTATGATTGAGTAGTTTTGGGGATATGAATATCTGGGCATATGTAGACCGTGAGACCCAACTAGTGAAGAAAAATGGCCAAGAACTTCCCGGTGGAAAGCAAAGAAAAAGACTATTGATATTGTTCACTGTAGGAATGCGCTTAATTAGTTGACTGCAGACATCGTGACATGGAAACCGTGGGAATCCGCCATTTGTGTTCTTGACTCTGATGTTGGTCGCAAGGCTTTGGAGCTTTCAAACAAAAGGGTTATATTTACTTGGATTGGCAAGGTCAGTTATATGGTTCTATATTATAGAAGACCTATATAAGTAGGAAGTAGAAATCCTAAGTTGGTCAGTTATATGGTTCTATGTTATATGGTCCGAATTAGTACTTTGTTTTTATATGAACATTATTACTTCAAAGTTATCATTTTATCCTAAGTTGAAGAACTTATTATCTCTGATTACTGGTAATTTTACAGAATATGTGGTACCTAGGAGAACGATCTTGGAGGCAAAATCATCCTACTTTTGGAATTCCTAGAAATCCACCATTTAAAATTGGCGAGGTCAGTCATGAGAAATCAAAACTTGTGAAAGAAGCTGGATGGGTAGATGCAAATATGTTTGTGAAAGTTGTTTCATATAATATGTATCTTCGATATTGGCGACATGTAACTAACTTCCATCAATTCGTGACCAAAGTCGATTGGGTAGTTGAACTACATGGGATTGATGGTAACCGTGTTAAACACCTTATTCAACGACCTGCTCAGCATGAACCTATTCCACCACCACAACAATTATCATACGTAAGTACATCCCTTCATTATATTAAAATATATGGTAATCTCATTTCTTCGTTAATTTTTTTTAAATCGACAGCCTGAAGCTTATAATCTGGTTCAAGAACATGCCGATTTTAATCGTGCGTTTCGCGAGTTTATATTATATGAAACGGAAGACAGGATGATACTTTTAAAGGCAAAAGATGAAGTAATACGAGGACTTGTATCTCGTAACAAATACCTGGAGGATCAGATGCAATCCCGTATGCAACAAACACCGCGTCCTCCTATTGGATTCAGCAGTTTTTCTGAAACTATCCCACCAGCGGTGTGGACTCCAGTGAGTCAAGCATCAACAATGTCGTCTGTTAACCCCCTTCCGAGAATGACGTTTATCCCACCAAGGCAAACGCCATCGCATACTCCTACAAATTAAGAGCAAACTTTGTTTAATGAATTAGATGCATACTCCTACAGATGACGTTTCTAACTTTGTCACTTTCAATCTGCAATATCTGTTTGTGTACTTTTTAGCCTCAACTTTGGGTACTTTTTAGCCTCCACTTTGGGTACTTTGCAATATCTGTTTGGGTACTTTTTAGGATGTTGATTAAATTTTGGTACTTTTTAGCCTCCGTTTTCAGTGAATCTACAATATCTATTCTTATCTCTATATAGAGTCACTTTTTAAGCCTCCATTTTCAATCTGACATATTGTCAGTGTCGCTTCTTTTTAGCTTTAGTCTTAGTTTTTACAGTGTCAATTCTTTTTCACTCTCATTTTCAATCTGCAATGCCATAAGTGTCTATCATGTGTCTATAAAACCAATACTACATATCTCGGTGAATACAAACCAACACTGCAAATATTCTTCTTCTTCGAACTCTCCCAATCACTTCTCAAACTATACATTCCAATGGAATACTGTGACAATAACGCTGAATCTTCTTCTTCTTCTTCGGACTCCGAATTTTCTTCTACTTCTTCTTTTGCGATCTCTGATAACAGTTTTTACTCATCAGATGAAGATGCGGTTGCATTGACCCGAAATAACCTAGCAGTTAGTTTTGGAACTGCCATTACAAGTATGACATGGTCTCATACTCGCATAAAAATACCAAGAAATCGTAAAGCCGGAGATATACTTCTATGGAATGACTACTTTTCTGACAACCCCACCTACCCAGCTAACATATTTCGTAGGAGATTCAGAATGCGGCGAGAATTGTTCAACCGAATATTAGCAGATGTGGTGTCTAGAAATCCTTACTTTTCTCAAAAAAGAGATGCTTGTGGCATTCTTGGATTATCCCCTCATCAGAAAGTAATTGCAGCAATCCGAATGTTAGCTTATGGATGTGCAGCAGATGCAATAGATGAGTATTTACGCATTGGAGAAACCACCGTTTTAGAAGCAACCCGTCGGTTTTGTAAGACGATTGTGGTACTGTATGGGAAAGAATATTTACGCTCACCAACTGCGGGTGATGTTGAACTGTTGCTGAAAGAAAACAAAGACAGGGGATTTCCTGGGATGCTGGGGATCGTGGATTGTATGCATTGGAAATGGGATAGATGTCCGTCAGCAGAATCAGGGGTATACACCGCGTATAAAGGGAGTGAAAGTATTGTGCTAGAAGCAGTGGTGTCACATGATCTCTGGTTTTGGCATGCGTTTTTTGGTATGCCCGGCTCCTGCAATGATATTAATGTAATGAATCGTTCTTATATTTTTCGAAAACTTATCAACGGGAAAACACCGCCGGTGAACTTTGAAATAAACGGGCATGCATATGATATGGGATATTATCTCGGTGATGGCATTTATCCACAGATTGATACTATTGTGATGGCCATTAAACAACCAGATACACCGGAAAAATATAAATTTTCATCGATGCAAGAGGGTGCACGGAAAGATGTAGAGCGTGGATTTGGTGTACTGCAACAACAATTTGCCATTGTCAAACAACCTGCACGAATGTGGAACCCGGATGTGCTTGTCTATATAATGAAAATAGTTATTATTTTACATAATATGATAGTGGAGGATGAGCGTCTTCCCGGCGATTGGCCACATGAATATGACTCACGTAACAGGTCGGCACCGGTGAATATATCGAGGGTAGGTACTGAGGAACTTTCCAGAATGAGAGATGCACATCGGCGTCATGCTATACACAATAAAGAAACACATTTTCGCTTGCGTCAAGATTTAATCGAACACATATGGTCAAATTTTAGAGATAATTATTAAGTTGGGATGGAAATATGTTGTATCGTATTTCTTCATTCGAAAATATGTTGTAACGTTGCTTACTAATGTACTATTTATCATATAAATATTAAAATTCACTAAAATTCACTAGTTTTTTTATTAATGATAAATATTAAGGTTCAACTAATCCGGTAATGCTTTAAGATTGGTTTCTTTTGCGTTGTAGTATTTCCATCTTTCGAAGTTCGAAGTACTCTCTTGTTACAGGGTCCAATGCATAGACATCCTTCAACATTATGGCTAAGTCATCGTCCGCTTCTTTCTTTAAATCGAGTTTTTCTTGCCTAGCTTGTTTCGCCGCAGAATTTGCCGCAGACTTAGCTTGTATTGCTTCAAACTCAGCTTGTCTATGTCCCATCTTCATTAGTGATTGTGCTTTGTAATGAGCATTGAAACTTTGTTGCTCCTTAATTATGTCCTCTAGTATTTCCTCCTGGGCATTGGATTTTGCTCTCCCTGTTTTCTTTAGTTGTTTCGATGCTTTCTTCGCCAACTGACGCTTACGTGTGTTCTCTATATCTCCAATATCTAGATCATCACTGGACTCGCCTGGAATTGTTTCCTCAATATTAGCGTTTTCCTCACCACTCTGAGAATCTTCCATTTGTTGGGCTGAATCAAACACAAACGTCGACCGTCCTGAATATTTGATACTATCTTTTAGAATTTCGTAGCACTCTTCGTGCTTAAATTTTTTGTTACCATTACTTTCTTTGAATCACTTTCTTATCTCTTCAACCTGTTATTGCTTTGAATACTCATCAGTTCATTTACATGTATATAATTATTAAGGGTGCAAAAATTGACGATTACTTACCTTCAATACTTCATTCCAGCCACTATGATATTCACCATCAACTTCCAACACTTTTGCAGAATAAAGTGAAACCTCTCTACTTATTCCCTGAAATCGACTCTGGATAGAAGTCCAAGTACGTTTCGGTTTACAAGGCAGGGCTTCTTCCAGCTTAGCTTTGATCCGACTCTATAATAATCTTTCTGGTTGATCGGTTCCGGTAGCAGAATCTTGAGATATGGCTAAATGGATTCTACATATCGTTGTATCTTCTTCTGTTGTAAAATTGGGACCGCGTGGTGCCATACTTCTATATTTCTTGAAATAGAAATGATAAATGATAAGATAATAATGGATGCAGAAATAAGTTAGTACTATCAAATGCTATATATAGATATACGAAAGAGCCGTTGCAATGTATCAAACGGTCGGAAAATCAGAAAATCAGAAAATCAGTTCCAAAATATAACCGTTGGCGCATGTCTGGGTGTACGCCTGGTAACAGACGCTCGTAATACATGCACCCAAAGCAGGCGTAAATTAAAGTTGCGCCTGCTAACAAACGCTCACAATACGTGCGCCCATTCCAGACGCTCATAATACATGCGCATCACACAGACGCTCATAATACATGCGCCTCACACAGGCGCACGTAATACATGCGCCCAAACCAGGCGTTTTTAATAACTGCGCCCCATTGGGACGTACATTCTAATTACGCCTGCTATGGGGCGTATGTTTTGTCTCCGTATGGCCCGGCGGTGTTTATAAATACGCCTAATTCAGACGCTCTGTATACATCCGCCCCAATATCATACGTTCTTTATACATACGCCCGGTGTGAAGCGCCCACTATACTTCCGTCTCGATTCATACGCTCGTAATAACCCCGTCCCACTATTGATCATTTTAGTCTGGGTTGGCGACCATATTTGGTCACAAACCCTAATTCTCTAGACTAAATATGGCTTTACTCCTCACCACTGCGGCACTTTCTGGGACCAAATTTGGGTTTAGTACACAAATTTGGTCGTGACTGTGGTTGCTCTTAAACCCTTACTTGGTTTAAATTTTTCTGTTGAACCTCCATTCACAAGAAGAGAAAGATGAGTAGAAGTTACACACCGTTTCATCCAATAGATCCATTTGTCACCGAACTCGTGCTTTTGAAAGATTGTAAATAAGTCTTGCCAATTAACATTGTCGAAAGCTTTCTTCATGTAAGTCTTACAAATAATTCCAGGTTTCCTAGCCTTCAATCTTCTACTTACACATTCATTGGCAATTAGAACACGATCTAGAATTTGTTTTCCATGGACAAAGGCCCTCAGAAACTAGAGCCGGCATCACCTTCTTCAGACGAACTGCAAGAGTCTTGGAAATAATCTTATATATCAAACCAAAGACTTAATGGTCTGAAATCTCTTGGAGTACAAGAGTCCTCCTTTTGGGGAATAAGGGCGATGAAAGAGCAATTAAAACGCCAATCGATTGAGCCAAACCCGTGAAAATATTTGACTAACATTCATGAAATATTTTTTTAACGTGCTCTAACAATTCTTGAAGAATTCTACGGTGAAGCCATCTGGACCCGGTGGCTTGTTACATCCCATTCACACTCCAGCCACAGCCTATCCACTTCTGGAATTTTCGGAAAATGAAAATATACCATTCGTTAGTTAACCTCACCCCCTGTGTAAATAAATTTATATAAAAGCTTTGAAGTTCTCCCTTTATAATGTTTTGTTCAAAGCAGTCTACTCCTCCTACTTGCAGCTTAGCGATTGTGTTTCGTTTTTTCCTTGCAATCTATATACTATGAAAGTACCTAGTGTTTTAATCTCGCCATATGAAGTTATTTTTTTTTTGATCTCAAAATCCATTTCCTCGCTTCCATTGCTTCTAAATTTCTCAACTCCAGCTTGCAGTTAGTTCTCTCTTCTAGCTGAGAATGATTGAGCACTCTTATTTCCTCTAAAATGTACAGCTCGTGAATCCTTCTAGTGAGAACATTTTTATCTCTTGAAATATGCCCAAACTGCTTATTTTTCCAAGGCCGAATTAGATATTTCAAGTTCTGAAGCTTTAAGAAAAATCGAGTGCTTGCACTCCCAGAATATTGCATCATCTCCCACCACTGTTTCACGTTTTTGACGAAGTTCTTGTGCTCGATCCAAAGCCTATCTAACTTGAAATACGTCTTGGATTGTGTCATCGATTCAGAGGTAACTAATAATTGGTTATGGTCTGAAATAGTTCTCGTCAAAACCACCTGTAATACATTTGGGAAAGCCACTTCAAAGTCATGACTGAAGAGAAATCTATCAAGCCTACACAAGAGAGGGTTGGCTTGGTTATTTGACCATGTAAAAGCTCCTTCTATTAAAGGTTGTTCAATTAACTCGTTCTCCAGTATGAAATTATTTAGTATTGCATTATTACGGATGTCTCCATCTCCACGATATATTACAGTTCTGAATTGCTAAGATATAAGAGAAAGGACGTACGACGCTTAAATCAGGGTTGTCGAAGACGCGTAAAAAGGTAAAGTTTTCCTACGATGAAGGAGTATCGGCATGGTTCAGCTCATGCCAATACCTAGTAAAAGAAATATGAAAAAACAGCAACAAAAAAAAACTATGAGGACGAACATGCGTGGCTTTGAATACCCGCCATATGCATTAGGATTCTACTTCCATGAAAAATATTGTAGTAAAAATGACCAAATTTTTCCTCGTCATGAAAAGCCTTCTTTTCTCCTTAACCCATTTGGACTACGAAAGTCTTCACTATTCCGCAAAGAAGTGTCGTTTTAGAATATGCAACACTTCTTTTGCCGCTAGGGTAAAAAATTATAAACTTAAATTTTTCTTCTACCCCACGTCAAAATTAACTGTAACTCATCCTTAAATCCAAACTAAATTTTCTTACAATTCTCACAGATTACCAACTGTCAATCCTAATTCCAACTTTTTTTCCAAAATCAAATAAACCCTAGCTTTTTCTTTTTTCAAATTGAATTATTAGTTGAGATGATTCTAGTTTTCCCTTTAAAAATTTCCACGACAACACTAGTCAAAGTAAATTAACTAAGGTCTTACTTCTTTTCCTTTGAATCATTAATATGGAACTTCATAACAAAATATATAGAATCTTTACTCCACCGTGCGTATCTTTCCTTTACTAAATAACATGTCCTACATCAAACACCTTATCCCATAATGCTTACACTTTTTGATCAGATTTATGATATACGATTAATCTTGTGTGTGATATCAAAGATATTTGAAATGCACTATTTGTTCATATAAATTGTGATAGAATCTTTAATGACAAAATTAAGCACCAGTCACTGTTTCAAACTTTCTCAAAATGGAAGCTTATTACTTCACTTGACATGTATATGGATTATAAAAAAAATTTAATAATAAAAGAGAATTCATTAGTTAGTCCAAATTTGGACATTAACTCCTATATAAAGCTTCAAAGAAAAAGCAGTAAAATGACTAATTGTTGAACTCCTAATTATTTTATCAAGAAGATCTATTCGAATATGATTTTCCTAAGATAATTCATGATTTTTGCAGCTCTCCAACATAGATATTCTTTGAAATCCTTAATTAACAAACTCTATACGACATTCTTGCAATCTCCTAAAAACAAAATTTCAACAGATTCTCTTAATTTTAAAGCATATCTGACTGCCTTTTTCACATCTATGCATTTTGCTTCTTTGTGTCATGTTGTGAGACCTGAACTAGCTCTAGCGCGTAGAACATTCATGTTCATCCAATAGGATCGCTCATGTTCCAGAGTATGACATTCATAAGCCTCCATTAGTATAATTTCTCTGATTATAACATGCTTTATATGAAAACGTCCATTAGTATGGAAGCATCCCGTAAGATGATCTGAGGAAGCATCCATTAGTATAACTTTCATACCGCTTTTTACAATACTTTATAGATCTGGAAAATTGCCATCCACAATACTAGTGTTAAAGCATTGATCAGTCAAACTCGCAAGAGTTGCTATCTCAAGCTTGTTTGTCAAGTTTGGTGATCAAAACTATAAGTCTTGATTTCTAGTCTACTTATAGCTATGTCTCGGACTAAGATAGATTGTGTAGTTGATCTTTATACTTCACGACGTTCACCAATTGAAGGCGAAGAACTACTAAGAAGAGCTTGTGGAACTTCATCAATAAAAGGTATGTGGATACTGAAACTCATCTATCACTCGGAAAGTCTATTTCTACTCTATCTCATGTATTGAGACAAAAGTCGTATAGCTATATCTTCTGCAAGATCAGATCACACAACTACGATAAAAGTAGTATCGGTATGGCTTCACAATCCCAATGAAGTCTTCAATTCGTTAACCTGGTTTTAGAAGAAGAAAACCAAAGGTTAAAGGAGAACCGACTCTAGCACGCAAACTAGTAGCACACGTAAGGTGTGGGGATTAGTTTTGCAGAGTTGCTAGATGTCCCCTTATATAGTCTTTCAAATCAGGGTTTTGCCTTAGTTACAAAGCAATCAATATCCACCATTAGATGAAAACCTAATTTAGATTCAAGCTAATATTTCTCAACCGTTAGATCGAAAACTTAGCTTGTCATACGCAAATGACTGTACGCTTCTAGGTTTGTTAACCGCACCCAAACGTGTACATTGTTGGTTCAACAATAGTTTACCAAAAAGGTTAACCATAAGAGCATTTCATACCAACCATGTTCTTCTTCACCATAACTAGTTCAAATGACTCAAATGAACTAGTTAAGAGAGTTGTTCAATTGCAAGGAAATCTTATGTAACTACACAAGACACAATTGAAGCAAAGATGATTTGATTCACAAGAATCGGTTCATGAACTTTAATAGCCACGGTTTGCAAAAGAATTCCTTAGTCTTTTGAGATTAAGTTCAGAGATCATCTTTAGATATATAACCTTATAAAGTTCGCAGACTAGGTTCGCGGATTTAAGACACCGGACAGAGTTTACAAACTCCAGCAGAAATTCTCGGGTTTGAGAACTTCGCCGGTTCGCAGACTGGCTTCGCGGACTTGGCTCACGCAAGTAGTTTGTCAACTCCAGCAGAAATTCTCGGGTTTCAGAACTTCGGCAGTTCGCGGACTTGGCACTTGCTATAGTTCCGGTTCTCTTGATCAAAAAAGTTCGAGAACTTCGGTTCAAGGAATACATTGGTTATGTAATCTAAACTCTCATTCCAATCATTGAAACATTCTTAGAGGACGTTATATAGTTGTTACACCATTTCTCGTCAAAGCAATTTTCAAAGTGATTGAAACATTCATGACTTTCGTCACTAGGTAAAGACAAACTTGGTCGAAGCGAAAAGCTTACCAACAATATTTCGAGATATAGATAGGAGAGGTATACTCGGCTCGAAATACCAAATGTGTATGATCTAGTATATATATATAGCATACGAATTTTGTGTCAAAGAGTAGGAGATAGTATAGATAGACTTTTGAGTAACAGATAAGTTCAAGTCTCCACATACCTTTTTGTCGAGAAGTTCCACCGGTTCCTTGAGTAGTCCTTCTACTTGTATGATGAATCGCCATGAAGTCCTTGAGCTCAGCTACACTTACTATCCTAATCCGAGACTTAGCTATAAGAGACTAGAAATCAAGACTTATAGTTTTCATCACTAACATTGACAAATATGCTTGAGATAGCAACGCATGCGAGTTTGACCGAGCAGTGCTCTAACATTGTGTGATATGCGATATGTGGTTTCCCACGAGGAGTGCCTGTGTCTCCCCACAGTTCCTCGCTAAGCTTTATTAGGCGAGAGGTCATTGCGAATACTATTACTTTTATATTATATATTAAATTTCTGTCTTTAATAGGATGGCAGACTGTTTGCGAATATTACCTTAATAGGACGGGAAACCGTTTGCAAATATTACCTATTAGGCGAGAGGTCGTTGTGAATATTATATTATCTATTATATGGGGAAATAATTCGTGTGCATATCATATTTGATTGTCTTATGTTGATTATTCTATCGAATGTTATTTTCCTATTTTCTTTCTGGTATGTCGTATATCGATGTTATGTTTAGAGTCGTGAGTGAAAGTGTTAATTGTTTTCGTTTGTTGTTGTACCTTTATTATTTTATATCTTGGTAATATGTTAGTGATTACTTGAAAGTTATTTGTTTCCATTGGGCACCCTTTGGGACGATGTGCTCACTTGTTCCCTCATCAGTTTCAGTAATCAGAACATATGGAGCACACGAAGATATCCGTTTCGTAGCTTAGAGATTTATCGAATCTAATGTTGTTGTGTATCTTTTATTATATGTATTCTTTCTTTATTATGCAAACACCACATTATTATATTCATATCACTCGAGAGATATCCATTTGTATAATATCAGAGTGTATGGGTTTCCTCTGGGATTAACTTTTGCAATTGAAATACCTAAGATCATTAATCTAGTTTTGATGCTTCAATTAGGTTGTAATCTTATTATCTAAGCAGGTGATTAGGTTGGGGCGTCACAAGTTAGTCCATACAGATTGCCAAAACGAAATATTAGGTGTGGTTGTTAGACCCCTGCTTTTTCAATTGGTATCAGAGCAGACAAACAATTTTAAGACCTCATAATTATGTGTTTGTAGCGATATGACTATGGATGATAATATCTCTGACAACGTATCACCAATTCAGAAACATTCTGACTTGGTCAAAAGTCTTGTTTTTCCCGAGAAATCTCTCATGTCTTCTCCGTCATCTAAATCTGTGTATAACTGAGAAGCACGCCTAGATGAACAGTGGGATGAACTTTCTGATGAAAGTGATTCAGAAAAGGGAAAAGATGTTGATGAGGAAGTCTCACAGTACATCAAGCTTTTCGAGCATCTCCTAAAGAAAAAGAAGTCAACATCTTGCTTGGCTGAGTTTCTGACTCCTCTCTGTTTAGAGAACAGAAAAATGAGAAAACTCTATAAGGGGTATGATTGTGGTTATAGTTTATTGCAATCTATTCTTAAATATCGTGAGGAAGATGTACGTTCAAAGGATTCTGAATGTGAAACTCTTCTTCGAAATCTCTTTGTGTTGAAAGAAAGACTTGTAGAAACCGAAGCAAGGTATAACTCTCAACAAACTTGTTTCAATGACAGAGAGGAAGTTTTTCTCTCCCGAGAAAAAGATTGAAGACTGACCTTTCTTCTTCTCTCGAGAAGGTTAAATCTCTACAAAATTATCTTCCATGCTAGGATCATGTAAAGAACATCGTGATACACGTGGTATGGGCTATAAAGGTATGGACGCTCCAATTACTTGTAAGATCAATTTTGTTCATGGTAAAAACCTTTCTCTAACTGAAAATATCTCTGGTTGTGAAATTATTAGACCTTGTTCAGCAGCAAATGTCACTGGTTATCAATCTTCAAGGACTTCTCATTTGGGAACAACTAAGAACATTCCGATCCATTGTTATTATTGTGGAGAAAAAGGTCACGTTGAAAGAAGATGTCATCTTCCTTTACGGAATGAATAACTTCATAACATTCTTGTCTGGATGTCTAAAGAAGTAATCAAACCTGCTTCTAAGAGTACAATTATAAATTCATGTCACAATCAGGAAAAGTGCTGTGATGGGCCAATTCCTGATTATGAATATAACACAACTTCTGATTACAATCGTAAAAAGAACAATGTTATATGGATGACTGATAATTATGAAAGGTATGTGAAGAGAAAAAGTTTTCGAAGAAATAAAAAAATCCCAAACTCCTCTCTTTCCCTCAAAGATGATATTTCTCCCAAAATGGGTGTTCCTGATTATATTCAAATCAATAATCGTGTTTCGGAACTCAAAACTATCAACAGTCTCGAGCGCAAGATCAAGAAGGCGAGAAAAGCAGCAGTTTCAGGTAACTCTTCTCCTTCTCTTGTTAATTCTTTTGAAGATTTTCATAAGGTTTCTGTCTTCTGTCAAGAAAGTGAGAAGGAATATATCAATACCTGATGAGCTTCATGCTCATCAAATTACAACTTGACCAGTTCCTTATGTGTATCCTCTTTGAGGACATGAGAAGATACACATAACTCTCAAGAAGATGTTTCTTTCTTGACAAATGGTTTGTGTTGTATTATTGTTTTCTTTATTTTTGGCTTTGATCTTCCTTTTAGAGCCTTGCTCCGGACAGTTGTTGTGTTTTGTCCGTCTGATGCTCTATTTAAAACTTCTGCTTGTTCTTCCTTAATGACGGTTGATTTCCAACTTTGTGTTGTAGCCTTTATGAGCCAAAGTTTCCTGTCATTTTTTTCGGAACTTGTTTTTCTGTCAAAACATGCTTCTAAACGTTAGCTCCATTGGTTCCCTGGATTTTGATTTTTGGGTCATAATCATGAACTCTGTGCACCTGACCCGTTACCAAACACTTACAAGTAACCTTAGGGTTTCCTTGATAAAATCTCTTATAAATATATATATCAAGGATTCTTTTTGATTTTTACTCATTCAGTAACGTCAAGACTTCTCTTGAAATTTGGTGTGCACAATGGAAGGATGCAAAAAGGAAAACGAATTTGATGATGCCAAAGTTTTTGAACTTCAGAAGAATCCATCTCCATAATTTTCTTTCAAGCAGTTAATCATGAAAAATATCTTCCAGTCCAGATGTCTCTTCAATTGGTTGGAAATCTTCTTCAAGATTTTGAGGTCGTATGTGAACAACTTGAAATTGCATCAAGTAACCTTGCTTTTCTGAAAAACGAACTAAAGAGAGCATCTGATGAACTTTCCCTTGTCCGTTCTCTGGTTGCTGACCGTGTATAAGTTTTTCTTAGAATTGTTTGGTTTTTAATTTTTGTCTAGGAAACTTCTTATGAGAATTTATTCTTATGTTTTTAAGAAGGGTAACTAGGGTATGGAATAACAATTATTGTGAGTATACATAGTTATTGCCAACAGTTTTCATCTTGCAATGTTTTTATATTTATTTATTCAAATTCTAAAGTTTATTTGGAAGATGATTTTGGAGTATTAATCTTTATGGTTTTATATATTTCAACTTGTGATGGGATATGTGTGTTTGCATCCGTGAATTATGATTGTCCCATATATGCTCAAAAGTTAAGTCTATTATATGTCATTATAAAAATATTGATAAAAGATAGAATAAACTTTTGACAACAAAATTTAAGCCTATTATGTCATTATGCAAATATTGATGGAAGATAGGATGAACTTTTATTTACAAAGATTAAGGCTCTTACATGTCTCTATGCAAATATTGATGAAGTATAGAATGAATCTTTGTTTATTCCGCAGTATTGGTCTTTCACTGATCCACATCTTTGTGAAAGTACTGTGTTGCTCTGTAAGTTTTCTTATGTTTAGCATGGGCAATGTAATTGATCATTTCCTTTGTGGTTAATTCAATTGAGATCTTTGGATACAAATTCATGTTTCATGTGATTTGATTATGTCCAAAGAAATCCTTCTTTTCTTGTAAAAGTAAGGTCGCTCTTGTTGTTATTTCGGGAATGACATTTTATGGGGGAGAGTTCTTAATTGAACTTGTGCTTAGTTTCCAAATCTTTGTGGGGAGTTCCGTTGTGGAATATTTTAGGAGTTTTCTTTTATCTTTATAAACTCCTTGATGAATACACTAAGTTTCGACTATGTGAAATCATCGAAACAAAGTTGACATGTTCTCTTTTGGTCATGGAGTATCTCTATGAAAATTTCATTAGGACCCCACTAGTTTTCGTACATTTACCAATTTATATTGACAAAAAGGGGGAGAATTAATGTTTAGTTCACACTACAAGTACATATGGTTTACGGATCATTATGTAAGGGGGAGTGGTTTTCAATGTGAGATGAAGTATTGACTAAGGGGGAGTGATACATATCACCATAGTATTGTTGTCATAGTTGTGATACAATTGAACTTTGATGTTGTGTAATAATACTATGATGTTGTATAACAATGATTGAGATCTACTGTTTTCTCATCGTTATGGCTAAGAATCTTCAACAACTATGATGCCGAGTTGAACACGTTCAGAATCACTTGAGTACTTGGAAGTGATGAAGATCTCGAGTAATGTTGAAGAACCAAGGAGATCAAGCATTTGGATGAGAATCTACAAAGTTTATTTATTTTGTAATCCATATATATTGATAGTTTGTGTCACTAAAATTGACAAAGAGGGAGATTGTTAGAGCATTGCTCGGTAAAACTCGCAAGCGTTGCTATCTCAAGCTTGTTTGTCAAGTTTAGTGATCAAAACTATAAGTCTTGATTTCTAGTCTACTTATAGCTATGTCTCGGACTAGGATAGATTGTGTAGTTGAGACTTAGACTTCACGGCGTTCATCAATTGAAGACAAAGAACTACTAAGGAGAGCTTGTGGAATTTCATCAACAAAAGGTATGTGGAGACTGAAACTCATCTATCACTCGGAAAGTCTATTTCTACTTTATCTCATATATTGAGACAAAAGCCGTATAACTATATATATTCAATTATACACATTTGATATTTCAAGCTGAGTTTAACTTGCTTACATATTTCTCGAAATATGCATTGGTAAGCTTTCGCTTTAACCAAGTTCATCTTATATTCTTGATGAATGTCAAAAGATGATCATATGAAAATTGCCTGGTAACATCTTACATGATTTGTGTGAGATAGTCATTTGGTGTAGACCTGGAATGTTTCGTGTTGATTATTTCAATAACTTGATAATTGCTTTGATGCTAATAGTTTGTGAAAACAACTATTGTCATCCTATAAGAATGTTTCAATGATTGAAATAGAGTTTAGAACACCTAACCATTATTGGATTATGGACATAGTATGCGTACTTTCATGTATGTTGATCCAAGACGAGTATAGTATGCATACCCGTATGCGTACTGGCGTGGTCAGGTAAAGTCTGGGAGCCTTGGTATGTGTACCCGTATGCATACTGGCGAACTCAATTGAAGTCCGAGAACTAATGTACGCGTACCCGTATGCGTACTGAATTCAACTGATGTTTTGGATGTGTGATAGTATGCTTACAAGTTCGCATACTATCGGACACAGTCCAAGTCCGGCTACTTAAGTATGCGTACGTTTGCATACTTGAGTGGGTTAAGTTCTAGAATCGGTTGTGCCATGAACTAATACATTTATATAATAAGGAATGCAATCTTTTGCAAACCGTGGCTATAATGTTCATGAATTGATTCGAGTGAATCAAAACGATTTTGTTTCAATTGTGTTCTTGTATACTTCTATGAGAATATAACAATTAAACAACTCTATAACTAGTTTCATTTGAGTCATTTGAACTAGTTGTGGTTAAGATGAATAAGGTTGATATGAAAGTGTTCATATGGCTAACTTCGGTTAACTATTGTTGAGCCAACCTATTGTACACGTTTAGGTACGGTTACTTATACCTAAATGAAGTCACATTTCATTTGTGTGTAACAAGCTAAGTTCGATCTAACGGTTGAAAGATATTAGCTTGAGTCTAATTAGGTTTTCATCTAACGGTGAATATTGAATACTTTGTTACCAAGGTAACATTGACTGCAAACCCTGATTAGAAGACTATATAAGGGAGAACTCTAGCAACTAGGAAACCTAATCCCTAAACCTTCTGTGTGATACTAGTTGCGACTAGAGTCGATTCTCCTTTAACCTTAGGTTTATTACAAAACCCTGTAGGTTAACGTCTTGAAGACTTCATTGGGATTGTGAAGCCAGACCCAACTATTTTCTCTGTAGTTGTGTGTTCTGATCTTACTTATACTGTCGTGATTGAGTATTATCTTTTCTAAGATTTTCTTGAGATTTATCTCCGATAGGTAAGATTAAAAGAAGTCACAACCATCTTCGTCTCATCGTTTGTGATTCCACAATATCTTGTTTCGCTTCCATACAATTAAGATTATTATGAGGTAATTGATAATACTAGAATGTTCTTCGGGAATGTAAGTCCGCTTTATCAATTGGTTCCTGTGCACCTTGATTTATCATAAGACGAAACAAAACTCATAGGTATTTCTGTGGGAGACCGATTTTCATTAGACTTTTTTGTGTGAGACAGATTTGTTTATCAAGTTTTTGATTTTGGGTCGTAGCAACTCTTAGTTTTGGGTAAGATCATCTAAGGGAATCAAGTGTGTCGAATCCTTCTAGGGTTCAGAGACGTAAGTGTTAGAGCATTGCTCGGTCGAACTCGCATGCGTTTCTATCTCAAGCATGTTTGTCATTGTTAGTGATCAAAACTATATATCTTGATTTATAGTATACTTATGACTAAGTCTCGGTCTAGGTTAGTTAGGACAGTTTAGTGTAATTGAGCTCCAGACTCCATGGAGATTATAACTAAGTCTCGGTTTAGGACAGTTTAGTGTAATTGAGCTCCAGACTCCATGGAGATTATCTTACGAAGACGAAGAACTACTCAAGGAACCAGTGGAATTTCATCCGACCAAAAGGTATGTAGAGACTTGAACTCATCTGTCACTCAAAAGTCTATCTACTCTATATCCTACTCTTGAGACAAAAGTCGTATAAGTATGATAGTTTTCATACATACACATTTGTTATTTCGAGCCGAGTTTACTCGCCTATCTTTTTCTTGAAATATGTGTTGGTAAGCTTTTTCTTTAACCATTTTCATCTTTATCCGTGACGAAAGTCATGATGACGTTTCAATCTTGAAAATAGCTTTGATGACGATAGTTGATTATTTATGTCTAGCGACTATTATAACATTATAGAAGAATGTTTCAATGATTGAAATTTAGAGTTGAGATTACGTAACCAACTATGGATATAAGCATATATAGTGTGTTCGCACATTAGTGTATAAATCCATGTGCCGGAAACCAAGTGCGTGCATATGTGTGCATGCAGTATTGGTGAAGGAGACAGGTTAGGTACGCGTACCCGTACGCGTACTGACGGAAGTTTTCATAACGAAAATTTCTGCTGTAGTTTGTGAAGTTTGCAAACTGAAAAACCAATCACCTAGGTATGCATACCCGTACGTGTACCCACAGAATTTTTCAAACCGAAAATTTATGTTGAGTTTTCAAACTCAAAGTCCGGTTACTATGGTACACGTACCCGTACGCGTACCTAAGCTGGTTATATTCTCAAATCGGTAGTTTCATGAACTTAAACAATAAATCAATAAGGAATGCAATCTTTGCAAACCGTGGCTATATTGTTCATGAATTGATTCAAGTGAATCAAAACGATTTTGTTTCAATTGTGTCTATGTATAAAGATCTAAGCAATTGAACAACTCTTGAACTAGTTCTTATGAGTCATTTGAACTAGTTATGGGAAACATGAATACGATTAATATGAAAGTGCTCATATGGCTAACCATTGGTTAACTATTTGTGAACCAACTAAGTGTGCACGTTTAGGTACGGTTACTCAAACCTAAATAAATATATTTCATTATGTGTGACAAGCTAAGTTTCGATCTAACGGTTGAAAGATATTATCTTGGATAAATCAGGTTTTTCATCTAACGGTGAATATTGAATGCTTTGTTACCAAGGTAACTTGGATTGTAGACCCTGATTTGAAAACTATATAAGGGAGACGTCTAGAAACTGGAAAAACTAATCCCCACACCTCATGTGTGATACTAGTTGGTTTGCTAGAGTCGATTCTCCTTTAACCATAGTTTTCTTCTCGAGACCCTGTTGGTTAACGACTTAAAGACTGTATTAGGATTGTTAAGCCAGGCGAAAATACTTCTCTTGTAGTTGAGCGATCTGATCTTGCCATTTTCTATCGTACGCGTTCAATTGTACAATTGACTTGAGATTATATCTCCGATAGGGCAAGATAAAAAGAAATCACAAACATCTTCGTCTCATCGTTTGTGATTCCGCAATATCTAGTTTCGCTACCATACGATTTAGATTATTGTGATTGATAATTCTAGGTTGTTCTTCGGGAATATAAGTCCGGGTTATCGATTGGTTCCTGTTCACCTTGATTTTATCAAAAGGCGGAACAAAACTTGTAGGTTTATCTGTGGGAGACAGATTTATCTATTATCTAGACTTTTCTGTGTGATACAGATTTGTTTATTAAAGTCTTCGACTTTGGGTCGTAGCAACTCTTGGTTGTGGGTGAGATCAGCTAAGGGAATCAAGTGCGTAGTATCCTGCTGGGATCAGAGACGTAAGGGGCGCAAATGTACCTTGAATAAGTGTGATATTGATTAGGGTTCAACTACAGTCCAGACCGAAGTTAGCTTGTAGTAGGCTAGTGTCTGTCGCGTCTTAATATAGTCTGGTGTTCAATTTGGACTAGGTCCCGGGGTTTTTCTGCATTTGCGGTTTCCTCGTTAACAAAATTTCTGGTGCCTGTGTTATTTCTATTTCGTATTATATATTTTTATATAATTGAAATATCACAGGTTATGCGTTTGTATCGATCAATTGTGAAATCCAACCTTTGGTTGTTGATGGAAATTGATTGATCCTTGGATATTGGTCTTTGGTACCATCCAAGTTTATTATCCTTGTATTTGATAAAGACTCGCAGATTTCTATTTGCTTGAGTAAAGATCAAATCAAGAGAGAGAGATATTAACTCCTCGATATACTTTTCTCTAGATTGAGTTTGACTATCTAGTTGATTCTCTAGAAAGTATATTGGAGTTAGTCCATACCGATTGCTAATCGAAAATATTGGGTGTGGTTGTTAGACCCCCGCTTTTTCAGTAAGGAGTACAACTGTAACTTGATCAGTGTGAGATTGGTTAGGGATCAACTACATTCCAGTCCGAAGTTCATTGGTACTAGGCTAGTGTCTGTAGCGGATTAATACAGTGTGATGTTCAAAGCTGGACTAGGTCTCGGGGTTTCCTTCATTTGCGGTTTCCTCGTTAACAAAATTTCTGGTGTCTGTGTTATTTCTTTTCCGCATTATATTTGTTTATATAATTGAAATATCACAGGTTATGCGTTAAGTTCAATCAGTTCTTGAATCCGGCCTTTGGGTTGTTGATTGAATTGATTGACACTTGGATATTGGTTTGTGATACCGTCCAAGTTATTTCTCTTATTCAATCGGGCTCGCAAATTCATATTTGTTTGAATGCGGATTGAATTAATAAATTGAGATATAACTCTTTGATATACTTTTCTAAAGATTGAGTCTGACTGTCTAGTTGATTCTCTTGAAAGTATATTGGAGTTAGTCCATACAGATTGCCAAAACGAAATATTGGGTGTGGTTTTTAGACCCCTGCTTTTTCAACTAGTTATATAATTATCTTTTTTATTTGAGATAGGCATGTAAAATGTAATATATCGAATTAGCTATACTGGATGTGGCTTCTTATTTTTAAAGATGAAATCACACCTATGCTTCCTTATAAACCATGCCACTAGAATTGTTTTTTATGTCAAAGATCTATCATGAGAGAGAAAAAGCTTATCAACCTAATCTGTACAAAATAAAAGTTAGAAATAATAACATTCAAAGGAGTTAATCCAAGGGAAAACCACACAACAACAAAGAATGAATGATTAAGAAATAAATGTAATGAATGTTCCACATGGTTATTGTTGCAAAGGCAACAAAAAGGTGTTCCTTGAAGCGTAAATCTAGCAGTTCTACTATGCAGTACAAGAGCCTCATAGTATAACTTCCAAAGTAAAAGTTGCACCCTAGGTTGACAATTTAAATTCCAAATCTTTTTCCAGATTGGGTTGGAATCTCCCATGTCACTAGTTAAAGGTTTATATATTGATTTCACAGTATGTATAGTGCGTAGCCACCTAAGTTCATTTAGTCCTGCGGTTGGAACCGAAAGACTAAGAATGTTAGTGACAATTTCATGATCAAAATAAAAGTTCAAAGCATATGTGTTCAATTTTCCACTATCATTTATAACATCTGGAATTCAGTGGGAGTTTCTTCCTCAATAACATAAGGATGAATTGGGAAAACAGTATTAGGTATCCACTTTTCTGACCAAATATCAAGGTTAGACTTGATGAACGACAGATCCGATATGCAGTTTTCTTAAAATGCTCATGCCTTTTCTGATGCTAGACCATATCCAGGAAATCTTGAACTCCTTGAACTAATTAAAATATTTGACAGTTTGAAATACTTGTATTTTAAGACTAGAACCCAAAGAGCAGAAGGATTAGCAATTACTCTCCTAAGAACAATTGCAATGGTGCGATCAAAACCATAGACCAAAGACCAAAAAAAACGATCAAATTTGAGTTTAGTCCGTGTATCAACACTACCGTATGGGATTAAATATAGTCGAACGGAGATATAACCCACGTTTGATGACAGGCGTGTGTATAATGGTCGCTTGGATGCAAATGGGGCGTGCATTATAACCAAGCCTAATCCAAGCGGACATTTTAAAAACGCCTCACAACTCAGATGAGTAATATACCTCCGCTTCATTCGAAACGTCACTTAAATGTTCGCCCGTTAATAAACGGAAATTTAACCTACGCTCAACCAAATTTGGTTTTGGTGTCGGATCAAGACCAAATATGGTGTGATTTTTAGTTTTAGTATGGTATTTGATCTTTAGTACGTTCGACTGCATCTCATCAATGGGCCAAAAATTTGGTTTTGATCGTCCATTGTGGATGCTCTAGCAAGCCTAAATAACATAGAAATGTTGAAAATTTTTTTTAGATTTTTAAGTCCAAACCCTCTTGGGCTTTGGGATGCAAATAGACTTCCAACTTTTGATATAAATATGTTTTTTAGGATCTGATTTATTCCACCATAAATCTCTTTGTATTTTATCCATTTTGTCTAATGTTTTATCGGGAAATTCAAACCAACTCATCAGAAAATACGGATAAGCAGAAGTGACAAAGTTAATTAAAATAGTCCCACCAGAATGAGGGAGTAATTTGTATTTCCACCCTTTAAGTCTAGAATAAGTTTTCTAGAGTAAAGATTCAGATTTTCTGGATCTTCTTCCATCGAAAAATAACGGTGTACAATTTTATGACGGACCTTTACTTGAGAAAACTTGTTTTAGGCTTAAAAGGTGGAATAAGTTTTTTTTTTTGAATGGGAAAGAATATATTAAGAAAAAAAGAGATATGTACAGGGAATAAGTTGGAATAAGTTGTCCAATAGTGGATACTAGTTACTACATACAATACAACTATTGAAATATAAGTTGCATTGTACTCATGATCTACAAGCCCGAATAACAAAACATTATTCATATATTTAAAAATGGAAAAGGATGAGATAATTCGCGATAACAAAACATGGGATGAAATTTAGATATCTCTTTGATCCACATGAATTAACTAACACATTGCATCTAAGTTGGAAGAAGAAAGAAATATGTTCAAAGACATCACAGAAGTACTTGAGCTTTATATGCCTAAATACTTAGGTCTTCCTTGTTATAATCCCTTCAAGGATAGGGTAACTTAAAACTAAGATGAGAAATGAAATATAAACTTGTCCAAACATCTCTTCCAGGCTCTTGTCAGTGAAAACTCTTCTTAATCCAAGAATGAAGCATCCCAAATTCCACAACACCAATATAAATAATGGAATCATGAAAATAGTAGCTCCTTCGAAATTAAATCTGCCTTTCTCATATTTTTCCTGTTGATCAGAATCTATTACCTTGTTAGTTAACCGAAAACTAGCTTTTGTTACTCCGACCGATTTCATGACAACATCGAGAAATCCAAACAAGCTTCCTGTAACTGATTTTATCATCCAAATCCTTTGTTCATTCCACCATGTTTTTATTGTTCCACCACTTATTAGTACCTCTACTAAATGTTGACAAAGAGAGGACATGTAAACAATGACAAACACTGTGAACCATGGATCTGATACCTTGGGGAACAATGGGATTCCTCTAACAAGGTACAACTGAGGGATGATTCCGTAGATGAGAAAAGATACAACATAGAGAGGGTGCAATGTAAAATATGCATAACACATACTTTGAAGTGGAGACATTCTTGACATTCCATAAGTTAAAGGACTGAATTTGGAAAAACCGACTTGAAATAATCCTGAGCACCATTTCATGGTTTGAACCATGGCATCCTTCATATTCATTGTGGTACATCCTAAAAAGTTTGGTTTTGATGGAAAGCAATACGCTGATTTCCATCCTTTGCAATGTAAGAGGTACCCAGTAAATGTACTCTCGAGTAAGCATTTGTATGAGAACCCTATCTGTAAGAACTATGTGATGTTAACTAACAAAATAAATACACAAGAACCAAATAAATTTCGACTCGATTTATTAAACTTACCCGATCACCCCATTGACTCTTGTTCTCAAATGCACATGACGCCAAATATCTAGCTTCCCCCAATAGGGACAAGGTTGTTGACGAATCCTTATCATTGCACTCAAAATCTTGACATAACGATTTAATGAATCTAGCGGATGGTCCAAAACAGGTTTCTGGTTCGGAAATATAGATATCTAATGAAGCACCAAATTTCAATATATCATCAGTTATTACAATTTATAAATTTTTCTTAACGAATACTTGATACTAGTGGGTGTAAAAAACTTATGTCGTGAATCCGATTGTGTTTATGAGTTACCTTCTTGCTTGGGAGTACCAAATAGTGCCTTTCTCTTCAAGTAAAAACCTGTACCTGATAATACTGGCCCTCTTAGCCCATCCATACCTTGCCATTTTGTCTGAATCCACCAAATAACATTGCACAATTTACCGGTGAAATTAAATTCGAAGGTCAAGACATAAAAAAATAATCAAAGACAAAAATGCAAAATAAATGTGCAGACCTTAAAAGCTGATCTGGCTTGACCATCATAGATATCATTTTGACTAAGATTATAGAATATCTGAGGGAACTGAACGAAAGCCAAAGAAGATGATGAAGAAATCTCTGGATCATCTACATAAAAGCACATTGCTTGTTTTGCTGACGTTGGGTCGTTACAGTACATGTCACAATCTAACACCAGTATGTGTGGTGCGTTGCTGATTATCCCTGACACCCGTAACTGCAATTAACATTGTAATTCAAAAGTAATTAATAGGTCCCATTGTATTTTGATACTATTTTTGAGAGAGAAATGATTTAAAGTGTACATCGGAATAACTGATAACACCAGCAAATTTGTGATATATGACTTTGCTTAACTGGCGTAACATATAGAGACATGGAAATACCAGTGAGTTAAGAGCTCCGGCTTTAAAACGATGTGGATAAGTAGGTCTTCTCTCGCGAGAAACATAAACAAGTCTAGGAATTCCTTCGTTTTCACATATCATCTGCATTGATTCCAAAAAATATGTACAACCTTTGATTACTTCACTGGATAAGTAGTTCCATAATACGCCAACAACTGTCTAATACAATGGTTAAGGTACCCTTTCGTCCATAGTGCGGGTGGGAGGTAGAGGGATTGATTCCCACTAGGGAAGCTTGGACCTCCATTTTCACCAATTTCTCCTATGGATAGAGATGACATTGGATCTTGTTGATGGGGTGGCGGTTGGATTAGCAGTAGGGCTAGTCCAGCTTACTAGGTCTGCTAAGGGGTACTAGCTGTGCCGTATCAAAAAAGAAAATAATTAAAAAGAAAAAGTAGTTCTAAAAAGAAAAAATAGTTCTGAGAGATGCTAAAACCAAGTATAGGTTCACCCAAATTCAGCAAAAAGTAGGCACGTCTACAGCGAAGGAAATTAAGCAGCAGATGGTCTAGCAAATCGAGCGACAAATGATTGCTCTATAGGGAAACTCATAATAACAGTGTGGGACAATGTAATTCCCCACCTATAAATTCTATTGTAATAGCAGACTCTATGGACATAACATTCCCCCGTGTAATCTCAGTTTAGTTTAATAAATTTCATGCTTCAAAAAAAAAAAAAAAAAAAAAAAACAAATTTAAACCGAGATTTCTCCCGAAATATAATTGTGTGACAGCATTAAATGACGCATGATAAAAATAGAAAGTGGGTTCCTTATTTTATCTCTACAGGTGTGATTTTTGGGATTTTTCCCTCCGTGGATAAATCATTTCCGTTCTATAATACGATGAGCGTTTATGACGTGTTGGATATGAACAAAGAAGAGTAACGTACCTCGACTTGTGGGGCTCGATCTTGACTTGTTGCTATGTTTTGACTTTCATTCTGTACACGGTCCACGAAGTTCTGATACTTTGACTGCGTTTAAATACAGAAATTCCAGTGTTAGGCACCACATAATTTAGGCATTATCATGCATTTACCGGAAGAAGAAAACACTCAGCATATAACCCTCGGGATGTGTCAGTGTGATTTTAAAAACGTGACGTGTTTATGGAATCGGACATTTAAAATGTGAGGCTGCACAAAGACCATGAGCCCATGACATAATCCACTAAATGAAGAAGAGAAGAGAAGAGAAGCTGCCTTTATTTCGTCTCGATCTAATTTGAACTGATCATAATCAACATGTTCAGTGTCATCATATGATTTCGAAGATTTGAAATATGCTTCCGGACACCTAGTTTTAATGTCATACTTGTTCCAAAAAGGAATCCATGACTTTGCAAAAATAGCAGCTTCTTTGACGCTAAAAAGACTTAAAGAAGAACCAGAATCATCAGAGAGATACACAGAGAGTTTCTCTGGAGGGTAATCTAAAGACATCGCTGATAACACAGTGTTCATAACTTGAATAGTAGGCTCTTTTGTTGGATCCGCAGTGCAGATGAAAACATCAATACCCGGTAATGATGAAGAAGATATTCTGTCAGGGTAAGTGGATCTAACAGCGGGTCTGAATCTGAAGGCTTGGGTTAAGAACCAAATAAAAGAGAAAATGAATTCAGAAATAAATAAAAGAATCCATGGCCATTTACTTGGAATCACTGGTTCTTGAAGGAAACGAGAAAGACGGTAATAGAGTAAGGAGAGAATGATTGTGGTGTGGAAGACTGAGTGAAGTCTGTTCAGGTTTGCTCTAAGTGTTTGAACTTGAACTTCATGTAAAGGAAGAGAATCAGCAGTAGAAGAAATTTTCTTTTCCATTTTGATCTCTTTTTCTACTTCTTGGTGATAATGCATCAAGGAAGACTTCATTTCGTTTTCTTTTATAGGAGAAGCAGAACATTATCAATCCTACGTGAGGTTATTGATTCACAGTTACAACCAGCGTCATCAATCAGTTATTAAGTCAGCACAGGCACTAGGGCTTATTCCCTAGCTATAATGACGAACTTACAATGCGCATGAATTTCTGGAGATCTTCGGAGGGACATGAGTTTACTGCTCAGACTTGCATAACCAAGATTTCAGTGTCAAAGTTCGTTTATTCTTGGTAGATGAATGCATTAACTGTGCATTAAATGTTTGACGAGTTTAGTTAGAGTGGGCTTCAAGCTGATAAGAACTTCATAATGTTAGTATAGTCTGTCCTGATCTGTCTATATGTGTCATGCCGCCAACTTTGTCAACTATCTCAATGGATCCTACTTAGAAAACATGATAAAATTGAAAAACCAACGAAAATATTAAACCAACTTAATATATAGTATATACATTCAATCAATAAATCGTGTTTATTAGCAAACATCACCAAAGATAATTTCATCAAAGTATGCAACAAATACTAGTTTAATTCTTTTTATTTTTCTTATTTTTTTCCATACAAATTTAATATTTTAATACGACACTGTTTAAAGTTCATGCATCATTAATTAATCTTCACAATCTAACCCTTTCTTGATATTTTGAAGAGTACATGCAACAAGAGTATTAACTGTTTCGAGTGATTCCATGGTTAACTTAGCTGTAGGAGTTGAATTGGCTAGAATTTGAAACACCATGGTGAACAAAGACCCAGCTCCTTCCACGGTTTTCTCCTCTAGCCGAGAACTAATCACCAGCGGCCTTGTCTCGAGCCCGTCGGACAGAATGGAGAATCCAGAGGGAAGTATTGCAACTTTACTGGAATCACATCCTGTCATTGCCGATTGCAACTCTGGGATGTCCACTGAAGCGTAAACTATCATGGATTCAAAACCATTCGTGCAACAATCTTGTAATATCCACGTACTACTGTCTTTTGATTTCGATGCCTTCATCAATAATAAACATCATATTGTTAGATTAGATAAAACACAAAATTGGTTAAAAAGACTAAAATCAACAATTCCTGGGTGAAATGGACAGTTAGATTTTGATACTGTTTAAATGGACAAAAATGTAAAAATAGTCAGGATGTAACCAGTTTCATCGTGCCCATTTTCAAATATTTTTTCTTATTTTTAATTTACACAGGATGTATCCAGTTTCATCCTTGCTAGTTTTTAAATTTAAGCTTTCTATTTTTTTTGACCATTCACCCAAACTATTTTTTACTCGTCCATTTGAACCGTGATTTAAAAATATTTGGACAAGTGATCCATTTCGGTAGACAAAACTGATCAACTGCTGGTACTGGTTTTTTTTTCTTCGTAAAATGAACACTTTCCAGTAGAGATTACTCACTTGGATGGTGACAGTGTTCCCTCTGTCTTGTCCTTTCGCTAAGTTTGCGATGGACTGTACCGGACCTCCCATGGACATAATATCCCACTGTAAGTTTCCACGAAAACAAACAACAATATGTCATGTGTGGTTAATAGGATTATATTTGCATTTACAAAATACCTAGATGGTAATACGAACGCAAAATTCTAAACTTCTACGTGAAAACAATTACGATGGTTATAAACTTATAATTAATAAGCCTTTGATTAAATAAAAACAAATAAGCAATTACGATGGTTATAATCAATTACGATGCGCATGCTAGGTTTTACCTCCATTCGACGAGCATCATCTCTTAAAAAATCGAACAAGACATTGGGCGCAACAGGAACCCAAGTAGATGAAACCGCACACACAATCACTCCAAGAGGTTCACCAGGATCATTCAAATTCTTACGAGACGCAATTCTTATATCATCTCCAGCTTTTGTTACGATCTTCGTCCATGTATTATGACTAGAAGCTCCAATGCCACGACAGAAACTTGATGTCATTCGTTGTGCTAATTTCAAAACGCTTTTCCTTCCAGCTAGTGTTGCAACTCCTGAAAAAATCAGTAATAACTTTAAGTTATACTTCTGAAATATACGTATATGTACATACTTATTTAACTCGGGAGTAGTTACGTACCACTTGAATCCTTCGTGGGAACGTTTGTTGCCATGCCAAAAACAAGTCTCTCACATTGCAGTTGTAATGTTGACATCCAACGTTTTGCACCAAATGCCACACCACTATTAACGTTTGAGCGAAACAGGGAATGAATCGTAGTTTTCTGGATTTCTAAATGCTCTATCCACATCACCTTGCAATGACCATTAGCCTTATCCTCGATAATGCAACCGGATGGACGTTTGCGACATTTCACAAGTGAAGCATCGATCGTGTCTTCAACATTGTCAATAGAGACATCAACAATAGCCCACCGCTCAGGACTTAGCTGTTTACAATATCTAATGAAATACACTTCTCTTGTGGGCACTAAAGGTGTGAGCATTTGGAATTCTGCGAACATCTGAAATCAAAATACAAACAGTTAGTCAAAGACTACAGAATTTTTTACTATGTCTAAGCTTGAAATAATTTGTAGATTTTCTGTTCTTTAATGTCGTTAACTATCATGTATACCAGTTGTGCAGCACCGTTTTTATTTGCGCCTTCCCCGCTGCTAATTACGTCGACTGTTGCAGCTTTGGAGATCAACGATGGAAACATTTCCTTCCATTGGTTCTACATAAAATAAACCAGTAATTTTTGAAATTCTCGAACAAGATTTCATCCAAAAAAAAAAAAACAAACGAGAAGGTGAAATTTAAAAATTAGTAAAGAAACATCATTTATTTTCTTTTTTGCTCATTCTTAAATGGGCCTCAAGGTGAAGGCCCATTTAAGTGCGTATAAATTGTTGCAACGGCAAAACAGTTGCAAATACCCCCATTCATAATCTCTTACAAAAGAAAATGAGCATATTAGTCTTACCACATCCATGAAAGCTTGAATCAACCTAGGTAGATCAACAAAGACAACACCAGCCTCTCTTGAAACCTCAATTGATCGTCGAACTCGTGCACTGGTTGAACTACTCTCGGGCGAGAATTCACGCTTATACTCATCATAGTTAAGTATCTCACGGCCAGATTCTACGCTTTGCACCCATAATGGTTCACCAACGGTAGCCATTTTGATTAGTTCTTCCATGGATTGGTTAACTATATCAAATATTCTTGATTTATCTATCCCAAAGATACCAGTATAGTAATCCAACGTGCTTCTATTCTCCTGACCGTTACCAGCTGATCCTGATGAGGTAGGGGAAGTAGCCCCAGTAGCAAATTTTCGAGCAGTTGAACGTAGCTTGTCTACCTACAAATATTTCAAAGACACAAGCAAGAATCAAGCCAAAGTATATATATAACTGAAAAATAATATTAGATCGCAAAAGATATATAGCATATTTTGGATACCTCGGCTTTGAGTCTTGCATTCTCGATACGAAGCTGTTGTTCTTCAGTACTTAATGTGGCAGAGTCTTTGCTAGTGGTAGCAAAACCACAGTTAGGACAACACGACTTCTTGATTGTTTCTCTCATGACTCGGTTTTCTTCTTGGAGTTTATCCATTTCTGATTTTAATAGGGAATTTTCATGGCGCTCTTGTATCGCCTGCATGTATTTCATTGACATCGTATACTTAGAAACAATCTAACATATAATTAACATGGTCATCAGATCATGTTAGTTCAGCACAATCAAACTTCAAAAATGGTGAGGATCCAAATTTTCTTTTGTTTTTGCTCGACAAATAAAAAATATATTAAGAAGGAAGGCAATTTACAAGTCTGCGACGCAGAGAGCCACCAAGCATGGAAAAAAAAAACAAGAGAAAGAAAACCCAAAAAGAAACAAAAACCAAGAACTAAGGAGGTTAATCTTTTCTTATGCTAATTACCTTGATTTGTGTTCGACGATTTTGAAACCAAAACTTGACTTGCCTGGGAGCAAGGCCTAGTTTCTTACTCAGTTGTTGTCTTTGCTTCTCATCTGGATGCGGCGATTCTTTAAATAACCTGCAACCGTCATTGAATTATGAAGCTTAACCCAAGCGATATAATTTGAATGAATGTGAGATCTTATTATAACGTAATTAAGACCTAACTAAAGATGACTAATTAATTAGGACATATGCCACGATCCGCAAATGATAGCAAATATTCATATAAATATTGGTTAATTGTTGCATGGTTAACGTTGGATTAGTAGATCCTACATCTGAATACTATTATTCGATTATAACCGAGTCATCTCAGGACGATTCATTCTGAGGTACGTGGCTACTTTGTGTAACATGGAGTAAAATATACAAACTAATAATAAAGTTAAGAAACGTACGCTTCCATTTCTTTGATTTGTTCAGCTGTATGTCTATGATATTTTTTCCTCTTCTTCTTACTCTTGTTGTTGTTATTATTATCTTCTTCATCCCCTTCGTCGTCGTGCAATCTATCCATCCCCATGTCATCATCATCTGTTCGACATGGACCGGTATTTTCACTACTAATTTCCAACATATCATCTTGTTGATGATTATGATGCGATTTTCCACCACCATATCCTCCACCGCTTTCTTCATCTCCTTCTTCAACTTCCATGCTTCCCGGCCCTCTCCCACTGCCACCGGCATGGCGGAAAATACCAGCCTAATTAAAAAAAACAAATTAATCTATCAATTCAATAAATGATTCAAAACAAGAACAAAAACAAAAAGAGAATCAAGAAATAAATTAAGGGATTAATGAATTAAAACAAAGGAATTAAGTAGGTATTTATTGTTCTTTGATTGATTATTGATTCCTAGCTAATCCTTACAAGGGTGAGAGAAAGAGCGGGAGAAGCAAAGAAATCTTTAGTACGGGTAGCTGGAGGATTAGAAGACATGTTTACAAGTCCCATTTGGAGTCGATCGATCCGAGAGAGTATATGGAGTAATATATCTGAAGGGTTGAGGAATCAAATAACGTGGGATTGTGTAGAGAGATAATAATAAATTAGTAGGGTATGAAAGATTTAAAGAAGAAGAAACAAAAGAAAATTGAGGTTCTGGGTTTTATCTGTATTAATTTTTTGGTGGAGTAAGAGTGAACTGGTAAAGTAATAAAGTAGCATTAGGGCTGGTAGGTGTTGAATGTTAGATATAGTTAGCAGGAACTAATTACAGGACATACCACTTTGGACGAGTACTCATTCCCAACGGTTTTTCTAGTTATATGTAAGAGTATATTATATTTTTGCGTATGCGTACAAGCCTATATGTATGTGTTTGAGAGCAACTTGATTGATTATTTGATTTGTTTTGGTGGGAAAAAGCTATAATACTGAATATACTTTTTATGTACATGTACTAGGACATGTCAATTCATGCTTTACTTTCATTTGCTTGTATGAAAATTCTATTTCAAATAATTCTAAACAAATCTTGGGTAACCTGTTGCGAAATCTGGCGGTGGCAGGATAGTTTCTTAAGGTTTGAATTTGCACGACATTTAAATCCTACACTCAAAGCTAACCCAAAAAAAATTACCAGATAATATTATATAATAATTTCTCTTGATATACGTTGCATAATTCTTTTTATGTAACTTTTCTGTTCGAGGGAAGTTCAAGTTCATGACTTGTAAGTTGCATTTTAAGGCAATTCTAGGTTGTTATTTGTAATTAAAATTGTCATTTTATTCCAAGGGAAAACTTGTTTGTGTTTTGACTTCTGAAAACCATATTTACTCTATGTTTCCAAGAAAAGAAAAAATGTATTGCTATACACTTAGACGTACGGGGAAGAATAATTTCTTGAAATTACATCCAAATTAATGCAGTTTGGATTTTCGGTTTTAATTAAGTATACCCATATTATGCGTCCCTCCCACATTAGTTGTTGCACACCGTACCATGTACCCCAGCTCACTTAAGACTGCCATCTTATACACATTATGAGTTTGCAACTCCGGATATGACAGTCTTTTTGGTATTTTGGGCAGAAGTAAGCATTTACGGTGCAGTTACTTTTCAAACTACGTACACTCAAATAACCAGCAAGTGGTAGATGCAGTCCTTGCATGCTTCATCCTGCTATGATACAAGCGGCCGCCTAAGAGGGGTTAGCTTGAGCTCACTTTCTTCCGTCAGTGTCCTGTGCTCTCCCCGTATTAACTATTTTTATAGTGAAATCACCAAGTGAACGACAAACTCTAACTGAGAGGCGCATGGGCATGCATGGGATGTGTTCTTTCGGAAGGATGACTTTAATATGCTTGCAAGCTGGAGATCCTGGCCTGCGTACGTCCTCCTCTTTGGCCTGCAACACTTAATCTGTGAGCGAGTACAGATTCACACTTTATCTCCGCAACACTGAATTTGTGACTAACTGTTACCGACTTTCCAAATTCACCGGCCATTTAAGTTCAATCAGCTCTTCGGAGGCCGAGAATTAACTTTGGTTAGAGCCCGTGTGGCAGTATCAATTCATATAATTTTGTTTCAAGGATTTGAGCTAGTTGGAAAGGTAGTTAGGAGTCTCTTCTCCCCTTTTGTTGTCTCTTTAGCATATTCCTTCATTTCCTCTTTTTTGTTATACCGTGTCGTTCACCATATTGGGTATCAAAATTAATAAGAGATTTTAGCATATTCCTGTTTTACGATTGATGAAATGTCAGGAGCTCTTTATTTTGTCACACATACCCCGTACACTGTTTAAAACACTTGCAGATAAAAGAAAAGAGATATATAGAAAATTATTGGAGTTAAGAAAAAAATCCATATTGATTCCGAAGCCGTATTCTGAACTTGCAATCAATTGAACGAGAAACCTAAATAAGTCATTTTAATTTTGGTATTCATGCATCTATTCCAAGGCAATTCAATCTCAATCATTCTCAGAGTTAAGTACTAATAATGTAGTATAATTGGCATAAAAATAGAAATGGTTCCATATGTTACAGCTTACAACCAGATTACATGCATGGTGCGGTACTGGTTTCAATATGGGTTTTACTTCAAGCAAGAGCGTACTTGGATACCTCATATATATTGCATGCATGTCATTGCATCAAAATAATCTCTGGAATAATATATCTTGCCCAGAAGAAGAGGTACCGATGCCAAAGTAATTAACATGTGACCTGTCCATTCACCCCAATATGGCCGATATATATCTTGAATAACGGCCGGTCAAACCGCTGTCAGTCCTTAATCCGATCATTCACCAACTAGCCTAAACTCCATAGACAGTCTACTCTATAAAGTGATCAGTGTAGATCCTATAATATTTCATCACATCCACATTACTGTAGTAACATTATTACTTTCTTAAATGCCTCGTAAGTACCTTTCTAAATATCTTTAAATTGGTCTTTAAAACAACCGTTTCCTTTAGCACTGTTCACATTATTACAGTTACAGAGATAAGAGAGGAATTATAGAGCTCACTGGACCACATTCATCCGACAGCATTCTCATTCACACTTAATAATAACAATGATTAGTTGTCTTCCAGAAGCACGATCCTTTCTTTCACAACTTATTATGGGACCGGTAATGGTCAGAAAAACGTCACTAATAATCTTGAATCGTATATATAGTTTGTTTGCAGTAGTCGAAAGAGCAAATAAAACTGAAATGGGTAATTTTTTACCTTAACCAACTTAACTATAACGGTCAGGATGCAAGCCTTCGTAGAAGATCATTTTAAGCCTGAGGGTTCTGGCTAATTTTAATCGTCTAAGCATCTATAACTGTGCTTTTATACTAAATTGTACGTTAAGAAGACTGACTACGGATGAGTTTTTAATTACCCTTTTTCTATTTGTGGATTTTGAGTCGGTTAGTTGAGGACTGGTAGATAGATGTGTGGAATATGTTGCATGAAGAATTTTAGTTTGCCTGCTAATTAATGAATAGCTTTTTGCCTTTTTCGTTTGCCTAACGTATTACTTTCTAGGGGGGGCACTTTTGGGCTTCAATTGCTAGCTTTTTGTAGTCTTTTGACCAATATAGAAAACAATTTATCCCAAGAAAAAAATATGATACAGCGTAAAAGGTTGTTGTCATTTTTTCATGTTCAAGTTCAATGCTGATTTTCTTTTTTTTGTTAATTATAACAATCACTGGTTCAAAATGAAGATTAAAGGAATACGACTAAGTGAACTTACTGCCTAAAAGAATCTCATAATTATGATTAATGATGTTATTAAGCTTTTATGTTGAATGCTTGAAAGTATTGATGGTTCATAAATAAGCTTTCACCTGCAAAGTTGAAGCAAGTCATGATAAGTAGTAGAACTTGACACCTTGTTGTTCAGACTGCTTTTTGCGGAACATTTTGGGAATCCATCAAATGAAGAACAAAAATGCTTACTCGAAGCACGTGAAAATTGAACATACAGGTGAGGTGATAGCTTTGACGCGCTCGCTTCCTTTCGGATTTATTGATGTAACACTTTGTTTTAAGGGGCTACATGGGAATGATCTCAAATACCCAGCCATCTAGCTTAATTAGATTTGTGTATAGTCGTATTAATTATTTAGATCATCAAATAACATAAGTAAAATACTTAAGCTAAAACTCTGTTGTACTTGTAGATATTGGTCGGCGGTTCTTACATGTGGTGACTGACACGCCACGTCGTCAAATTGACCTAGTCAAAGGTTCGTGTTCTATGCAATATATGATAAGATAATCGAAGCAC
Organism: Papaver somniferum; assembly: GCF_003573695.1. NCBI lineage: Eukaryota > Viridiplantae > Streptophyta > Magnoliopsida > Ranunculales > Papaveraceae > Papaver > Papaver somniferum. The sequence goes on from NC_039359.1 coordinate 128,687,256, forward strand.
TTTTTGGGCACTCATTGATCACATTCCCATATGAAATACCGAGAGAGAAGAGAGTTAGTTGTTGAATAGCTGAGGAGTTGAAGTGCGGTTGCTAGTAGGGTTTCTAGACACTATTATCTATGACGTATACAAGGTTCTAGAGATGCAACTCAAGCATCCACCCCATCAGCTTCTCCGAAATGGGATAGCATTGTTATCCTGTGCCAACAATTTTGGCGAAAAACCGTCTATGTTATACATGTGGTCCGGAAGTGTACCGTTCATTTCTTAATACCATTCATCATGCTAGAATTGTAGACATGGGGAAACTATTTTCGGATTAGAGATAGAGATTCTTAATAATGATATCGTGCGACTTTTTATTAGTGTAGCTGAGTTATAGCGTGTTTGGATACACATTCGGAAGTAATTTTTTGGATATAAAATTTCAGAACAATTTCTATAAGCAAAAAAATCGACTTTTTATGAAGCATATCTTTGCTTTTGACTTTTACTTCTCCAAAAACAGAAACGCTATCCAAACGCGTTATTAGACATATGGAAGCTTTTGAACTAGGTATATATAGATTTCAGGCCACGTGCTCATTTTTGATCATTTAACACTTGTTGGATGGTTTTATATTATAAAAGGGTACAATTATAAGACAAAACCTATTAATGAATGGTTTTTTATGTTAGACACTAAAAAGAAAAGGAAATTAGAATTTGCTAAAAACTTTATGTTGGGTTTTCTTATCTTGTGCATCCATGTACAAGATAAAAGCCAATTATTAACATGGAAAATTATAAACAACAATAAAATATAGGGTTTTGTTATCTTCTGCACTCATGCACAAGATAAGAGTCAATTATTGGCATTGGAAAGTGTAAAAAACTATAAAATTCAAGAGAGAGAATGCTTATTTGCATCGGAGAATATAAATATTCATGGGTTTTTTAACTTCTCTCTACAAATGCATTCTCCAATCCACTGCAAAGAAGCATTCTCTCTCTTGAATTTTATAGTTTTTTACACTTTCTAATGTCAATGATTGACTCGTATCTTGTGCATGGGTGCACAAGATAACAAAACCCTAAAATATATGAGAGAAATCAAATATTCATGGATTTTTAAACTTCTCTCGCTATAAATGCATTTTCCAATATTATCGCTCATATATTTATTGTTGTATACAATGTCTCATATCAATGATTGGCTCTTATTTTGTGTATGAATACACAAAATAACAAATTCTAAATTTTATTACCTATTTACAAAAGGTATAAGAAATAAATCTTACTATCCAGTTTATGTTGCCCTAGATGTCAACGGAACAAATAAAGATGTTTTGAGATGAGTAATTTCTTTAATTATAATACTCACTGTCTAGCCCAAGATATTAATACAATAACGGGTGGAGTTTTTCGGCATTTACCAACACCTTTGTCTTTTTTCCTACCCTTTCAACCAACACTGAATGAAAATTGTTTTTGCAACTTTTAGAGCTTCTCCAATAGAACGTATGTAAGTATAACTATCAAAATTCACATAGGATAAATATTTGTTTTCTCTAAAATTCTTCTCCAACCCCAACTTAAATCAATATGAAGATTGAAGATGCATGACTTAATTTTTGGTAGACATCAATCTATCCTAGTAAGCTTTTACTTAACTAAAACTAATTTTAATATACTCAATCCGTTTTTGAGAAAGAGTCAGTATCAATTTTTCATTGTAACCTAAAAATAGACCAAATTGAAAAGTGATATTAACTCATTTTCAGAAATGGAGGTAGTATTAAATCCTGGCTTAATTGGGGTATACCTAATGAGACAAAACCCAAGACATTTTGAAGTAAAAGAAGCCAACCCTTAACCTTGTATTTTCTAAATGGCTAATATGCCCTTGTTTAATTAACACTAAAAGTTCTGATTAGGTTAATTAATTGAGTTTAGATTAAAATTTTGAAAATGAGAATTCAGTAGATTAAACCTTTTATTTGTCTTATGAGTTCTACCTAATGAGACAAAACCCAAGACATTTTGAAGTAAAAGAAGCCAACCCTTAACCTTGTATTTTCTAAATGGCTAATATGCCCTTGTTTAATTAACACTAAAAATTCTGATTACGTTAATTAATTGAGTTTAGATTAAAATTTTGAAAATGAGAATTCAGTAGATTAAACCTTTTATATGTCTTATGATTTCTACCTAATGAGACAAAACCCAAGACATTTTGAAGTAAAAGAAGCCAACCCTTAACCTTGTATTTTCTAAATGGCTAATATGCCCTTGTTTAATTAACACTAAAAATTCTGATTAGGTTAATTAATTGAGTTTAGATTAAAATTTTGAAAATGAGAATTCAGTAGTTTAAATCTTTTATCTGTCTTATGAGTTCGATTTCGATCAAAAAATTTAGTTTTGAAAATATGCAAGGTCGGCAAGGTCTAGGTTTGAATAAGGTGTCGACGAAGATCCGTCGGCTTGGTCGACGTTTGAATAAAATGCCGACTAAGATCTATCCGGCATGGTTCGAGGATGAATAACACGCCGACCATTTTTTGGCCGGAATGGTCTTTGAATGAAGATTACGCCGACTATCTTGGGCCAGCAATCTTACGGTCGGTATGTAAATATTTCCTACAATGCCGGGTATCATATAGCCGGCATGCACATAATTTATAACACTGTCGGCTGACCTGTAGTCGGCATGAGGATTTATAACCTTGCCGACGTGTACTTATAACAGAAAACAGAATATGGGAAGATGTAATTCACTTTATTCATGCAATTTTGGTTACTACATTGATTGAAACATAAAATACAACTCCTTGTCGACGGAAAAACGAATGCACTAAAACCATCAATCTTCGTTGGAGGAATCTCATTCATCTCCGAGCTGCATCAAGTCCGGGGCATACTCCGGGATTTTGGAGACCATGAATTCATAGCTTGCATCGAATGCGAATGCTTCCCTCTTTTCCTCCAAGTAGCGCGTTTTCACGGCTTCATGCTACAAAAACAAAACACAAACTTAATTTGTTAGTGGTGTTTAGTAGGAAGATCAAACAACATGGATCACGTAAAATAAACCACAAAACACTACAAATTGTTCAATGGACAAGTTGAAGTTGGTAGCGTTGAAAATCCGGGGTTGGAGAGATAAAAAAACGAGTATCGCATTTTCAATGACTAAGTGCCTATCATGCACTTGTTGCATACTTCTTCCATTCGGATTACCAAACTCTTGCCTAAATTTGTTGTGTACCCTAGCCCAAAAGGTTACGACATCCACCCTTATGGAGGACTCATGCCTAACTCGAGTTTCCGCGTATCACGCTTTGGTGATTTCCAAATCTTCGTTTGAATCAAATGAATCCATTGTTGTATGTAGAGATCTATGGGTGAGTTAGATGGAGCGTATGATGATATGAGCTTTGGAGAGTATATGCAAATAGTTGTGTGTAGTTTTGTAGAGATAAATAGTGTATTTATAGGATGGTGGCCAAATTTGGCCGCTATAATTCCCAAGTACAAGTCAATCAATGAAATTGTACTTGCAAAAAATTTGAATTTTGAAATTGCCGGTGAGGTTTGTATTCCCCAGTATGTCGACCGGCTCTGGCCGGCAGGGTGGAAATTCTGCTACCATCCCGACCTTATGACTTTTAGGCATCAGAAGAACATTTTCTTTTGTGTATCCACCGACAATGTATTTTGACATTTTCGTGCCGGCTATGATAAGGCCGGCAAGGTAGAAATTTTCTTGCCATGTGATTAATATTTTTGATTGTGGTTGTAGTAATGAGGTTCAAACTCTCGGACTTGTGAAGATTAAATTTAAAGATTTAATAAAATTATATACAAAATTATTAACAATGGGTGCGAGAGGTAACCAAGACACTAGATTCCACTATTATGCAAAATTGAATGATAAAATATTTCAAAACTCTATTCAATTCTTAAGTCCTCTTTTATCTTTAATTCACTATCAATCATACAGATTATCAAACATTATTTGTAAACCTTAAGCATATATTATCAAGAGATTAAACCAAGCATAACCTATCAAACTGAATAACAAATAATTAAGACAATCATTCAAATAATTTAAAACTCTGCAAAAGCAGCGATTAGGTGAATTATATAATTAAATGAAATAGTTACCCATTTATGTTGCGTGAATAGCTTCCTCCATTGCCTTGGTTACGAGGGAATTAACCGCTCATCATGTTGGAAAACCTTTCAAAATATTTCATTGATGCTCAAAAATGGTTTACAAATGATGAGAATATGAGGAATACAATAAAACCGGGTTTGTAACAATTATATTTGTTACAAACCAGAGAACTACGACCCTCAGTGACAAAATAAGACTGCTGCAGCTGTGTTGCAAACGCTGTAGCAAATAAGTCTGCCTGATGTACGACCCACAGTTGTGAGTCGTTATTACTGTAGAAAAACGACTGCTGGTGCAGGTCCGTTCTTCGTGTTCTTCATGTTCTTCAGCAGCAGCAGCAGCAGAAACCGAGTTTGGGAAAACTCGAATTTCTTCTTCTCTCTGGCTCTCCTCAGCCCCCCCCCCCCCCCCAGACTCTCGACACCCTTCTCCTCAACCCCAGCAACCTATTTATACTCAACATGTCGACCAAATCTTTGTAATAACTTCAATATAATCCGGCAGTGAAGAGAATATTTCCAATATATTTTTTTTATTCTTCTGACTTGTTACGGGATTAGTTTCCTGGTTTATCTCTTTCACGCGTCTTCTCTGAGATGTAGAATTTGTTTCCAACCAATACAGTCGACCCATGCACGTATCTTCCATCCAAAAATTCCGAGAATAGAATATCTTCCCTGTTTTGAGAATATCTTCCCTGTTTTGCATCCCACGATTATCCAGCCCAAATAACTCGATTCGAACACCCATACCATCCCTGTTAGGCTATAACAGGTCCAACCCAATGAAAACTAACCCTTGAATCTCCTTATATCACGTCCAAAATTTGCTTCAACAATTACGCAGGTGAAGAACTATTTTTTCCGCCAAAACTCGGTTCAAATGGGGAAGAAATTGGTAGCCCCCTATCCAGAGTAGGGATGCGAATAGCAGCTGCCTTGGGGGTGACCTGGGGGTGCCCCTTAGTAATTAGGTTACCCCTTATCCAAAAGCGAGAGTCCGAATAACACTTGTCCTCCGGGTGCCAAAATCAACTTTTCGAGCCGAATTTTCCAAAAATGTTTATTTCCTAAAAATACATAAAAACACAATATTAGTACAAAAATAGAGTTCCAACAATACGGACATTGAGGACAAATTAGACACAAAAATGTGTCTATCAAATACCCCCAAACTTATTATTTGCTAGTCCTCGAGCAAAACTAATAAAAAATAAATAAAACCGTGTTAATCTCGGGAGGGTTTACCAGAGGTTTGCCCACAAAACCATTACTCCAGACCCTAGCTTATCTATGCAGAACCTTGGAAGGCACTAAAGAATCTCCTTGGTTGGCATACTTATTGACTATAAGAGGAAGTACCCTGATGCGAAATTCCAATTGTTGTACACGAGTTTGCACTCAAGCATACTAAAATTCATATATAAGTGACAGAGCTCTACTCAGATAGTCGCACTATGGACATCAATATCCGGAGTCGAGACTAATCACATGGATAGATCAAGAAGATGGATATAGAAAAACATAGATGGTTTTGATGTTTACTAAGTGAACGACGTTTCCCATATCTGTCTGAAGGCCTCCGCCAAAATGAACCTATCCTAATGGATTGAGATACTAGTCTGACTAATATCAACACACTGGCATATACAAGGGTACCAGTGGTCGATAACCTAACTCTAGGTCAACACAACTGGCATATACAAGGGTACCAGTGGTCGACTTTATTGAATTTATTCCTTTTGGTCAAATGGTCTGGTCTCAATTTCTTTTTCTTTTTTTTTTCTTTTTTTTTTCAACTTTTTCAACTTTTTTTTTTCATGGTTTCTCAATCACTCTAATTCACCCTAGCATTGGTAACAACTTGAATCGTGAGCCCCACCAAATCACTTAGAAACATATTTAAAAAGAAAACAACATCAAAAAAAAGAAGTGTAAAGGACTCAACGAGATATGGTGAAACTATCATGTTATTCCTAACAACTGAGCTCTGTGCTTTTATGAATAGACTCTTTAGATGTTGCCATCTAATCAGACTGGTTCCTCAACTCCTACAATCAAAATGCTTCCATCCACTTAGATTAGTTAGTGCAATCCTTAATAAGCATAAATTTCTAGTCTCTGGAGCTTATTTATTGCAACTAAGAACTTTCTCCCATACCCCCAAACTTAAATCTAACATTGTCCTCAATGTTCTAAAGATGAAATTAAAAGCATGAACAAGGAGAAACTGTTACCAATGAAGCAAAAGAGATAAGGAAAGATATTACCGTGTCGCATGAATATTGGGTTACCTCCCAAGAAGTGCTAAGTTTAAAGTCTTCAGCCAGACTAAGCAAGGATTAGTCACCACGTAGAATCATATAGTAGTAGCCGGAATAACTGTGGGTCATCTGGATCAAAAAGTGTTACCCACAAGAAGAGGAAACTGCAACAGACCAAGAAGATACCGAACATACCCTTGATTAATACAACTACATCTAGTTGTGGTTCAGGTTCAGGCTCTATAAAAGGGTCTAAATAAAAGGTTTTCATCGGTAGTATTTCCTCAAAGCTAAGATCCAGTTCAGGTATTAGAGTCTGGAAAAACTCAACTAAGAACTTAGAAGCACATAACAACAACCTGAATAATTGGGAATCCTCTAAGTCAATTATATTTGACTCACAAAGTTGACCATAATAATGGTCATCCTTAAGAAAATGTGTCGACCCTAATATCCTAAAGTAATTAGGTTTAGTCTCAAAACTTAATATCCGACACATCTGAAAATCATATGTTCCCACAATTGGAAGAAAAGTTTTTGGTGGGAAAACAAAGTCAATATTGGTATCATAGCCTAGGTTAACCACATCAACCAGAGGATGGGTTTCTAACAACTGAGCTCTCCTATGGACACAACTAGGTTCAGGAAAAAGTGTATGAAGATAATCTTGTAAGATGGCTGAGGCACAAATTTCAAGTCCCGACTGAGGGATCTTTGTAAGAGCTAAAGGTATGGCACAAGGGGAATGATAATCACCCCCAAACTTAGATTTTTTGGGTATCTCTAGATAGACTAGCTACAATTTCATTAATTTCTAGATCGTTGGAATCCTGAAAATAGTCAATTGCTCCTTCGAGGTTATACTCAAGCGACGCATCCTTACTCATATTTAACAGCTCTACGAGTTCATTTTCTTCGTCTAAGACTATTGTTTCTAAGTCCCTAGACTCTAAAACAGCATTTTCGGAATAAACACGTTCCTCTAAAGCATTATCGTCTTCGTAATCAAAAGGAAAAACCAGATCGTCTAAAACGGTGGTATCCCTAATAAAATCCTCGTCCTTTTGAATAGGTGAATAATCATAAAAATTATTTGGATTTGAACTAGAATCATTATAAAGCTCAATTGGATTAATAGATTCCTGATCACGATGCCTACACATTTCAGATTTTTCATTACTACTATCCTCATCATAATAGTACGAAGATGATTGTACCTTATCTAAATAAGTAGTGTCTTTTATTCTAACCTCGTCCTCTAAATTAGGAAAATATTCACTATTGATATCAAGGGTAGAATTAGAAACACTATTTTGGAAATTTAGATCATTTCGAGCAGCATTAGCTAACTGTTCATTTTCTGCCTCTAGACGTGCCTGAATTTCACTGAGCATAACACTTATACGTTCACTACTCTCGTTTATCATCTCAGAATATCGTGTACACTCTTGTTTTGAACTATTCATTGCAACTAAACGTTTATACGTCCTTTAAATCCGTTGTTGGGTCTCTTCTAGAGATGGAACAGGTTCAGAAATATCATAATCAGGACTAGTTCCAAAAACGAGTAACCAGTACTACAGTGTTCCTGATTTTCTTGCTCGTAAGACCAATTCGCGTGTGGATAGTAATTGGGCTCACCATGGTATGAACCATAACCTTGAAAAGGTTGGCGTTCTCAACTACTATTCCCACCATGGTCATAAAAAGGATGATGTCCATATTCAAATTCAGGTCGATACTCATTGTATTGGCTTCTATCATACCAGTTCGACATTCTTAATTGCAAGGGAATTCTACATAATCACAAACAAGGATGACTCGACCAAATCAAACCTATAGAATCTAGCAAACAAAAAGCATGATGGCTCCACTTAGATTGTTTTCTAGACCAGCTTCTATTCCTTCGAAAAGGAATTCTTTACAATTTGAGCACACCCTTCTGGAATCAATCCGAGCTAATGTAAGTTGAATCGAGGCGAGGGAAGCTCAGTGGAGCTTTGATACCCAAAGCCTCACCGGTATTACAAGGCGGCGCAGTCACGCATTCAACTTACAGAAACCATCAAGAACTTTGAAGTATGCTTAAAAGAGTAACCAATATTTTTCGAACGACTTTCCTACTAAGCTCGTTACCCTATAGGTCTCGTTCTAGTCAAAATTTTAAGCTTAGGTTAGCGTTTGGTTTCGTTTTCCTAAAGAGGGCAAGAAGGGAGTGGTGATGAAATCCGAACCCTTATCTTGTATTGGCCAGGCCTTTCCCTTTACTAGGAATTTAAAAACAGTCCAAATTCGTCCTCAATCAATGAATCACCTTAAGGAATGCAATAACTCGCTTACAGGAGATTCGCGAGTGTTTCGATGGACTTACCTCCCGTACCATATGGGGGATGAACCGTTGAAGTCGACTCGGGCCACGACGCTTATGTCATGTACGAACCCGAGGGGCCGAGACGATATTGTAATCGTCGTCCTTCCCTGCACACAGTTTATATATAATTTTTTTTTTTTATAACCCTTCCGTAGGGTCTAATTAAAATAAATTGTCCAAAGTCCAGTCCAATGAAAAGAAATACAAAAAATAATAATAATAATTACAAAAAAAATGGAAAGTCTCTTAAAAAAAAGAATAAATAAAATAAATCTCTCTCTTTTTTTTCTCCCTTTTTTCTTTATTTTTTTGCTTTGTATTTTTTCCTTCTCTTTTAGCTTTAAGCTTTGATTCCAAGGTCTTTAGTATCCAACTTCAAACCTGTAATACAAAGACACAACCAAAGAGACGTAAAAAGAACAAATGGAATAATAAAAAATAATAAAAACCTAAAAATTCTACCTAAGCACAAATCCGCGTCGGCGGCGCCAAAATGATTAATATTTTTGATTGTGGTTGTAGTAATGAGGTTCAAACTCTCGGACTTGTGAAGATTAAATTTAAAGATTTAATAAAATTATATACAAAATTATTAACAATGGGTGCGAGAGGTAACCAAGACACTAGGTTCCACTATTATGCAAAATTGAATGATAAATATTTCAAAACTCTATTTAATTCTTAAGTCCTCTTTTATATTTAATTCACTATCAATCATACAGATTCTCAAACATTATTTGTAAACCTTAATCATAGATTATCAAGAGATTAAACCAAGCATAACCTATCAAACTGAATAACAAATAATTAAGACAATCATTCAAATAATTTAAAACTCTGCAAAAGCAACGATTAGGTGAATTATATAATTAAATGAAATAGTTACCCATTTATGTTGCGTGAATAGCTTCCTCCATGGCCTTGGTTACGAGGGAATTAGCCGCTCATCATGTTGGAAAACCTCTCAAAATATTTCATTGATGCTCAAAAATGGTTTACAAATGATGAGAATATGAGAAATACAATAAAACCGGGTTGGTAACAATTATATTTGTTACAAACCAGAGAACTACGACCCTCAGTGACAAAATAAGACTGTTGCAGCTGTGTCGCAAACGCTGTAGCAAATAAGTCTGCCTGATGTACGACCCACAGTTGTGAGTCGTTATTACTGTAGAAAAACGACTGCTGGTGCAGGTCCGTTCTTCGTGTTCTTCATGTTCTTCAGCAGCAGCAGCAGCAGAAATCGAGTTTGGGAAAACTCGAATTTCTTCTTCTCTGGTTCTCCTCAGCCCCCCCAGACTCTCGACACCCTTCTCCTCAACCCCAGCAACCTATTTATACTCAACAGGTCGACCAAATCTTTGTAATAACTTCAATATAATCCGGCAGTGAAGAGAATATTTCTGATATATTTTTTTTATTCTTCTGACTTGTTACGGGATTTGTTTCCTGGTTTATCTCTTTCACGCGTCTTCTCTGAGCTGTAGAATTTGTTTCCAACCAATACAGTCGACCCATGCACGTATCTTCCATCCGAAAATTCCGAGAATAGAATATCTTCCCTGTTTTGCATCCCACGATTATCCATCCCAAATAACTCGATTCGAACACCCATACCATCCCTGTTAGGATATAACAGGTCCAACCCAATGAAAACTAGCCCTTGAATCTCCTTATATCACGTCCAAAATTTGCTTCAACAATTACGCAGGTGAAGAACTATTTTTTCCGCCAAAACTCGGTTCAAATGGGGAAGAAACTGGTAGCCCCCTATCCAGAGTAGGGATGCGAATAGCAGCTGCCTTGGGGGTGACCTGGGTGTGCCCCTTAGTAATTAGGTTACCCCTTATCCAAAAGCGAGAGTCCGAATAACACTCGTCCTCCGGGTGCCAAAATCAACTTTTCGAGCCGAATTTTCCAAAAATGTTTATTTCCTAAAAATACATAAAAACACAATATTAGTACAAAAATAGAGTTCCAACAATACGGACATTGAGGACAAATTAGACACAAAAATGTGTCTATCACCATGCCGACCTTATGACTTTTGGGCATTAGGAGAATATGCAATTTTCTGTGTATCCGCCGGCAACATATTTTGACATTTGCATGTCGGCTATGCTACGGCCGCCAGGGTAGAAATTTTCTTACCATGCCGACCTTATGACTTTTAGGCATCAGGAGAACATGCAATTTTCTGTTTAACCGTCGGAACGGTATTTGGTCCCTAGTGTGCCGGCTTTGATGTGGTCGGCAAGGAACATAATTTTTAACCTTTTCGGCCCTGGTGTGCAAATAATTTATGGTGTCAGGGCCGACAGTCTGACAGTTCAAAACCTTGCCGGCCCTGGTGTGGTCGACAACGTAACTTAAAAAAAGCATGCCGGCATAAGTATTGAAACTTTACATAGCTAAACAAACCATTCATTCAACAACTAGAAATCCAACAATAGTTGTCCAAAATACGAAAACATGTCCGTAAACCTTAAAAAAAAACATTTGTCCAACCGTTAACCTTAACATTTGTCGAACACAACATAAATAAATAAAGTAGAGATTGCATTCATTCACGACCACGACCACGACCCCGTTTAGGAACACCACCACTACTACTACCTTCACCACCACGAACACTACGAGTCCTCTTTTTGTCAGCATTCATCTTGGCTTGTGCTTCCCTCCGGGATTTTTCTTCCCTCTTTACTTCAGCATCATCTTGCATGAAAATTTCAGTAGCATCCTCATTGTCAACATTGCTAGCAAAGTCAATGCGCTTGTTTTGCTCCTTAATCGAAAAAGGCTCTCATCTTTCTCTCGCGCAACACATCGCCCTCATAAGGCTCTTCAAATGCTTCTTCTATTTTCAAATAAACAACAAACAATTAATATATGATTTGATAATGTAATCTTAAAACAATAAGATCAATTCTAAAATACTTACAAAGAACTTAAGACTTGTTGCTGGATCTTTCGATGCCAACTTCCTCATACGAGCCAAATCTTCAGCTGTCATTTCCCTAATCACAGTAGGACGAGCCCAACCCAAGTACCACGTCATGTATTGCTCACTAGCTTCATGACCGGTGGTCACCTCGTCCAAAAGACTAACATCGATGTTACGACCACGTCTACAGTCCCAATGTTCTTGAGCTGGCGATGGAGCGTAAGAGACATTAATAATTTTTTGGGACGTGGTGCAGTCAGCCCTTGGCACAGTAAAGAACAGCTTATCTTCATCGAAATGAGGTTCTTCTTGGACGTAACCCAATTGTCGCATTACCCTATGTGGGTCGTACATTGAATATCCAGTGGTGGTCAACAACAAGGGTCCATAGTATAATGCAACTTCATATCTCCTTTGGATTAAACCTTGATTTCTAGCATCTCGATACGGATCAAATATCACCTCCTCCGCAGTCAATTTTCCGATGGCGATTCGGAGTTTGATAAGATTTTGCGGCATTTTCTTATCCTGGGTACCCTTAAAACTATACCTTTTCGCTCTTCGCTTATCAACCGCAATATTCGCATCCACTTTGATTTAGGAGTTGGCTTTCACCAAAGAAGGGAAGTGCTCATATATCTAAGCTTATGCAAAAAAAAAAGTTTAGTAAGAATCTTGTCTTACGAGAATTTTGTAAATATAAATGATTTAGACAATAAAATTACCTGGAAGAGACATATGTTTCTGTTAACTTGCGCAGTGAGTTCCCTAGAACCTTTTGTCAACTCATTGTTCAAAAAGGCGACCACCGCAGTACCCCAAGAATACGCATGCATCTTATCTAAGGGATTTGCATATAATTGGCGTCGACCAAGCTTCCGGAATTGTCGGGGAAGATACAATTGCCCAGGATGCATGGCAAATAAGCTGACGCGGTAGCATTGATTCGCACCGGGTTCACCCTTCCTTACTTATCAAAGATTTTCTTTGTCTCACCTAATGCGCCCCTCAACTTCTTCAAATTAAACTTCTTGCTTAGACGACCATCCTTCTTCTCAAGTATAGACTCTGTCTCAATCTGATTCTAACCGAACAATTTCTGGATCAATTTGTAAATATCCTTGAAAGAATACTTATTATTGAAGCCCTCACTTACTGCTTTTCCCTCAACCTCGAGGCCTAGAATTTGATGAGCATCATAGGGAATTATCGCCATCTCACCGAATGAGAATAACATTGTATCAGTCTCACAGAATGCAGATACGGTAACTCTATCATGCTCAATATTCGAACTTTCCACCGCAGGCCACAACCTGTAGTTCTTGACAATCACTTTCACCTCCTCACATTCATCCTCAAGATTCCAAGTCTTAGTCACTGAACATGAAGCTTGGAGACTCATGAGACGGACGACATGCTTGTGATCCTAAATACCAAAAAAATAAAATGAAAAGAAATACAAACACTTGACGCAAATTTAAGATAGTTACACACTTAAATAAAAAACAAACACGAATTGAGATTACTTACGATAGTATTATGGATCGTACATGCACATGAGTCTTTGTATCCAAAAAGAACATTTCCACCATCTGCCGGGGTCCCCCTTGGAGGCTCACCTTTTTTCAGTTTAAGCATCAAGTGAGGGGGAGGCATGTGGGAATCAGTTGGTTTAGTGATCACCCTCTTCTTCTTTCTGGTTTCAGTTGAAGTTGAAGCTTCGGTTTGTTGAACAATAGCTAGAGTTTGTTCTCCATCTCCTTCTTCTTCTTCTTCTTCTTCTTCTTCTTCTTCTTCTTTTTCTTCTTCTTTTTCCAATGCCTCTTCAACAATTTCATCTTCGACATCCTTATCTTTATCTCCATCATCATCATCATCATCATCACCTCCTCCAAAATTAGGCATTTCTTGATCACCGTCATCATCATCATTGTTACCTTCTCCAGCAGTCGGAGTGCTTTCATCAACATCACCATCATCACCTCTTCTACCAGATGGAATTGATTGGTCTTCATCTGGAGTCTCGTCTGAATCACTGGGTTCTGATGGTGGTTCAAAATCATTCGGTACACGGATCTTGAGCGTTCCCGGCACAATGTATGCCCCTCTATGTGTTAAAGTCAAGAGTTTTCACCAACACGAGGAGGTCTTGAAGGAGTACTAAGAGCTTTCAGAGTTTTATTCTTTGCCTTTTGCAACCTGAACAAGAACGATTGAGAAAAAAATACATAAGTCGGCAGGGTCGATAAATATAACCTTGTCGGCTACACAAAAGTCGGGAGGGTCGACTAAATAATGCATGCCGGCTAAACAGAGGCCGGCAGGGTAATATTCACATAACATGTCGGCTAATAACAAATATGAACACAGTAGATACAAGGATTTTCCACAAAACCAATCGGCAAGGTCTATTACCAACACACTGCCGGACAATAAACAACCGTCTTGGTTTTATCCAAATACCGTTCCGGCTTTAAAATTCAAGGCATCAGGAGACGAAAACTATTTTCAAAACAACCGACAGGGTAAAAAACTATAACACACCGACGGAAAAAAAAACTAACCCCAGCACGCTCCTAGGTTGAATAACTTGTCGACCCTGCAAGTACCAGTTACAGGTATTCAACAGCCGGCAAGATCTTCAACATAAAAGCCTGCCGGCCAAACCCTAAATATGAACAGTCGACAAGGTCAATAACATAATACCTTGCCGGCGTCGCAACTGCCAATTCATAATTTCGATTTTTCTGACCTAATTTGACATGCAAACATGAAATTGAAGTACTAAAGTGAGTTTAAGTATGCCCTTACTTTCTTAATCGCACCATTTCTCGTGTTTCAGCGTCTACGAATTCTTCTTGTTCAACCGTCTTTTTCTTCACTTTCTTTTGAACCAAACTTGCAATTCCAGGGTTATACTCATTGGGTTTTCGATTAGCGTCTTTCATACGAGTAGCTTTATGTCTTGGCGGATCCATTGTTGAAGATTAATCGGAGTTTTCGAATCGACGATTTCGATGAATTAATCGACGAGTTTCGAGTTTTGATGGAGAAGAAGAAGAGAGCCGGTATGGTTGTGGGGGAGAAGAAGAAGAGAAGAAGGAAGATGAAATGAAAATAAATAAAACTGATTTAGGGTAATATGATTATAAAGGGTAAGGGTATTTTTGTAACTTACCCATTAGGACTCCCCCTAAAATCTTTAAAAAGAGTCCACTTAAATGACAATTTTTAGCTCTAATAAAATCTTAAAATTACTAAAAATAATATTTATATTAATTAAAAAAATCACAAACAATACTATTGGGGATGCATTTTTTTCCTCCTACACTTAATGAAAAATTCGGATGAATGTATCTTGTTTATATTGCTACATAGTGTAGATGGGGCAAAACGATTTGATGGTTTTCACGGGGTTGAGGAGACGACTGTACGGAGGAGACTCCTTGAACCGAGCGAAATGTTCAACCTCACACAGATGCACTGCGAGAAGGGAGTGCTTTGAATTCTAGAGATCAATATGTAGTACTCCGGCCTAAACCAAGACAATGGTCGTTCCAGAGTAAATTCGGTCACAAGAGAGAATGGGTTGATCTGTAGGAGGGAAGCTGAGAAATGTGTGGAATAAATGATAATCAAAGATTGTGGGTGAGTTGTGAATTCTGAATAAGATAAGTTCTGAATGATTGAAGTTGCTGAGAGTAATTGCTCAATTGATGAGGTGTTGATCTCGTGTTGTCTGTGAGACATGAGATTCTTGTATCTTCAATCATGATTTCAGAGACTTATTTATATTGCTGGAATTGTAGACACCATGATCCCATGAAGTGTTACAGTTGATGGAATCAAAGAGTGGGGAAATGGAAATCGTGTTTGAAACTAGTTGCTCATCGTGCGGAGACTTGGTTGATTTTCCATCCACTACTTTGTTAACACCTTCAACTGATTGCACGACTTGCTTACATTCCATCGTGTGTATGAACACACGTGCCATAGACCACCAGACCAAAACCCTAGTTAATATCCCCTCATGTGACACGATTAACGTCTCGTGGTTAATTAGTCAGTTGTTGACTTCATGACTTTATGGGACGATGAGTCCATGTATTTGCTGAGTTGAACATGATTCTGCAAAATATTCTGAAACTCATGAATTGAACGTGTCCGTTGAGACAGAGGTGTAATTCTCACGTTGAGGTGAGCAAGTGTTGCTCATTTGATGAATTGTTGAATATTGATAGTTGAACCAATATTCCTTGGTTTGAGCAAATATTGCTCATCTGAGCAAGTGTTTCTCGTCTGATGAATTATTGATAGCGTGACCAAAATAAAACATTAATTAGTATACAGGTAGTTGATCCGTGCATAATAAATAAGAATATTGATCATGAGATCGTCTTAAAGTTATTATTGTTCGAGTCGGGAATTATGATCCTTGGACTCAGAAACCCTAATTTGATTAATTGATGACCAATTGATGGCTTATTTGAGAATTAACCATGGAATGAAGGAGGACCGGCAACATGAGACCGTGGGTCGATTATGTAGCGTCCATATGCTCGCGTGAGCAAAATACCAAGATCTCTTGAAGAGTTGGTGATTTGTTGATGAATGAATGATTAAATGCTGGTTTAATCATTTATTCGAAAAATGCTCGTCTGAGCCTTAGGTGATAAAACCTAATTAATTCTGAAGAGGTGAGGGACCGACCAAGGGGTCATGAAACCGGCCCTGGGTCATCACGGGATAGACTGACGGTCACTCCATGAAATTCCAAAATTATTTGGAAGAGTTTTGGACCTAATACGTGCAATTTCGCAAATTAGGTCAAATCGTGAAAATACGTGGGACCGGCTTCTTACAAGCCAAAGAGCCAACCTTTGTCGGTCAAGGTAACATGCTCAAGTCGCCAACACGTCTGTGTCTCAGTCCTGAGAATTTTGATATTTTCTGGCGTGCGTTTGAGCAACGATTCGAGAAAATATGACAAAATCAGGGTTTTGCTGAAACTGAGGAACTTCATGAGATGAAGGAAAATAATTATAAGATGAAGGAATGTTGAAGCCTGGGACCGCTGAGTCCAAGGCATGGCCGGCCGGCAAGTGACCACGGTCCCGTGGTGCTTTTCCTAATTTTATATTATTTTTCATGAATTTATGAAAATATCATGAAATAAAGGAATTTGTTGAAATTAAGGAGTTTCCTTGAAGTGAAAGAGTTTCCATGGGATCAAAGAAGTAAATAATATTAAAAAATAATAAAATAAGGGCGTCTGACCGGCTGAGGCATGGCCGGCCGGCTGGGGCCCGGTCCCGTGCGTTTTCCAAAATTTTATGTATTTTTATGTATTTTTTCCATGATTTGAAGGAATTTTCATAATTTGAGAGAAATACCATGAAATCAAAGAATTTCATGGGATCAAGGAAACCTTAAAATAATAATAATAAAATAAAGAGACGTGTGGGACCGACTAGGGCATGGCCGGCCGGCTTGCGCCGGTCCCACGGGTTTTCCTAATTTGATATTATATTTTTCATGGATTTATGAAAATACCATGAGATTAAGGAGTTTTCATGAGATTAGGAAAATAGTAATAAAATAATGAGGAACCATGAGGTGTGGGGCCGGCCGGGAACAAGGCATGGTCGGTTGGCCAATAATCACGACCCCACAATGTTTTTCCCAATTTTATATTATTTCCTTGGTGCGAAGGAAACACCATGAAACTGAGGAGTTTCCTCAAAACGAAGGATATTTAATTATTTATTATTTTCCTTCTTTTTTTGCATAGGTTCATCGTTTCGTCGTATGTTGAAATACTCGTTCGTGCGGTGATTGTTAATGCATCATCGTTGAGTACACTTACAACATTTGAGTCGGGGCTTACTCGGAGGTAGCTCAGACGCCCGTGCGTTGAATATTTATTACAAACCCATGGAATTCTGCTGGGAAGAATCATAGATTGAAGTAACGAAATAATGCGAAAATATTTGAATATTTTCGGAAATTTAGTGGATGAATCCAAGAATTTAGGAATAATTAACTTATGGCTCTATACTAGCAGAGCAAGCTGTCCAGGAGCATTAATTATTCTGACATGAGATTGCTGGAGCTTCATATCCTTTATATAGTCAGGGAAAACTTGTTGTTTGTATCCTGAAGACGTTATAGCTCTATACTAGCAGAGCAAGCTGTCTAGGAGCCGTCAATCTCGTGATTCTATATAGAAATAATTACTAAAATGTTCAGTGTTCATTAGATATGTCATTTTCCAGCCGAGAGACTACATATCTGCATGTACTCTGAGAGAAAATATTCTCAGTCAGAGGATTCGATGAGAGACCCGTGTCTCAATACTCACATCTGATTGCTGGATCAGGAGTTCGTATAATTATGGGTTTACGATTTTATCCTTTGTCGAAAATCCACCATCTACATTAAGTCAACTGCTTAGTGAGGAAAGACGTGTTCGTCAGCATTGAATGGTGATTTTCCGGTCATAAACAGTACAAGTAATTGAACTTAGTCGTAAGTTAAGACGTTACCGGGTTTCGATAGTACGAGCAAACCATGACTTGAATGAGGATCCCAGTGGAATGATAGAGCATCGTTTGATGAGCATAAATTGGTGTTGAACCGCTGATTTGGACGACGGGACCTTGGTCGTTTAGGATTCGCGGGCCGGGCCCAATAAGGAAATCCTTGTGGAATTAGGTTTTGGGAAATAAAATTTGATATAAAAGGGAATTAATCCCTTTCTTTCTTTTTATATTTTCCAAGACCATCACCCTCATCACCTATCCATCACCTTCACGCCAGCAACAGGAGGAGAAAATTTTCACGCCGGTCGCCGGAGCACTGACCGTCGCCGCCACCGGCCGGCGCCGACCAGGTAATTTTTTTTTTTTTTTTGCTGATGTTATGAGTTTCATGAATTGATCATGTTTGAGTTATATACACATGTGCATGTATGTGAGTAGGATTTTTTTCCGAAAAACCCTTGTTTTTGAAAACGTATGTTTGTTTGATCCTTAGTTTTGAAAACTAATAATAATTCCTGATTTAGGAGAGATTTTTTTTATGTATACGTAGACCTAGGTCCAGTGATAAAACTTAGTTTGTGAGATTTCATGTGAACCAAGGTTTTCATCATAAAAGGAGTGAATTTTCATGAAACCGAAATAAACCTTCGTTTTAGAGAATGACGATAGTACGAAGGAACTTTTTTATACATGAACTTGTTTCCAGTGATAAAATTTTGTTTGTGAGCTTTCATGTAAATCAAAACTTTATCTTATAAGGTGTGAGCTCTCAAAAAATTGAAATAACCTTCGTTTTAAAGACGGACGATACGAAGGAAAAGAGTTTTTTTTTTCTATACAAAATCATGATCTGTCCATGAAAAATATATTTGCATACAAAACCATGACATGCTTTCACGGAAAATAGTGTACTTTTTTTTTTGTGTGAGTTGTTACTCACTAAAAATAAAACGTGAGTTTTTATTTCATGTTTTATAAACATATATTTTCAAAACTGATTTTTGGATAATGTTCAAAGTAAACAATTATTTATGATGAGGTATTGTTTTAGTTTTTCATAATTCCATGGTGAAATGTACATTGATGATGATATCTCCAGAGATGAGACATGTATGGATGAGACTTCCGTTGGCGAAGAAGAGGATGAAACCCCTGGAATTAAGAATGTCCCGAATATAGATGATGCATTTTTTGCGGAGGTTGAGCAGGAAACTGAGAATCATCTCAAATCTCCAGTGCATAGTCTTCTGATAAATCCCAGAAATGTTACTCAGAAGAAATTGGTGACTCCTAAGACAGTGATCCGGTTTTGTCTTGAACGAGGGATCTTCCTAGCATCAATCATAGAGTTTAAGATTTCTCGACGACCTTTGGAAAAGTTCTCTGGATGGGCGAGACATATGCTGGGTTTCCCTCATGTCAGGGCCATGCTCGATCAGGCGCAAGTGACGAGAGCTATTCAGGCTTCTGGAGACTTATTCATTTTCCATGATGCGAGAGGTATTGTGGCTCTACTTGCTCGTAGATGTATCCCACTCACACCTTTATATGAAGATGGGGAGAGTTTATCGTTACCTTACAGGACGTGGCTGCTTTGATGCATCTCCCAATCACGGGCAATCTCCCTGGGGATATTTCAGATGAGGAGGATGCGGTTTCTAACATTTTGGCAGATGCAATGGAGGAAGTGAATAAGGCATCTGGAAGTAAGGGGTGCTATGCTCATTGGTTGACACGCTGGTGGCCAAAGGACGAGATTTCTGATAAACCCATCGGCCATCGACGGTATGTTACCCATTGCTGCTTTCTTATGTTTATGGTTGTCGAGAGACATATTTGAAGACAGTGGAAACTTGTTGAAGCCCTTCGTGATCCCTTTTGCTATCAAGATGGCTCAAGGTGAGCAACTCCCAATAGGTAGCATGTTCCTGGGTTCTTTGTATTCTAACTTAGACTCCTGGGTTATAGGATCCAGTGTATCGAATGGCTTTATCGAGAGTGAGTGCTACGCCAATACGATGTTTCTTCAAGCTTTGATGTGGGAGCACTTCAAGAATCATGCGCCTATTCCACGTAATATTTTGCAAGGACCAAATGCTGATGCTCGTCACATTTTCTCTGAAAAAGATAACGACAGGATCATGCGTTGGTCTACAAAGCATCCTCGGTCTAAAACACGCCTCATTGATGTGTTAGATGATGAATCTGAGTTCAACTTCCGCCCGTGGGTGTCAGTTCCTGCTTATGTTTCCCATCCAACAACTTTCAGTATTGTAGAGAGTGCGATGCTGATGTCTGGTGCAAATCTGAGTGATGGCGAAAGATCTTTCATGTTGAGTTGCACCCCTGGTCATTTGATATCGGCTATATACGGAGGACTCTCAGTGGAGGAATATAATATTGACAGAGCAACTCGACAAATGGGTATGGATCAGTTTATTCCAACTTTTCAAAGGAGGAAGCCATCAGTTGAACAGCTTAGAACCCATTTAGACCATACTCATGTGGAAGGAAGTAATTACTGGTACCCTTTCTCCGAGAGATTTGCATATATAACTCCAGGTTATATAGACTTTTGGGATCAACAACTTCAGCGATTGCGTGATTACGTGATGGATGGTCAGCCTCCAGTGAAGGATCCTCCTTCTACTGAGATGATTTCTGGACGACCAAGATTGAAGTATCTCTTTGGTGATAAACGAAAATCGTCTCCAGGGTCTTCTCAGGTATGTTTCTTCGTGTAATCTTCATGAAGTTATGAGAACTGTATTCTAATTATGTTACTGAATTTTACCACAGGACGGTCGTAATGTAAGACTGCGAATCCGTGTAGATTTCTCAGAAACTGAAGCGATTGTTCACGGTGGAGAAGGAAGGAACAAAAGTTATAAGCTGTTACCTAATACCATAAAGTCCCCAGTTGGTTCTTTGGTGAGTTCTCGGTATTCTCCTTGTTGTGACTTTTTTCTCGCCCACATTATTAGGATCATGAAACCAATGTTGTTATCTGTTGCAGAATTTTACTCCATCAAGTATCGATGGTCTTCGGTTTCCTGCAATAATTCCTGATCTGAGCGATGAAGAAGAAGCCGTAAGTATCCCTTTGCATATTCAATTATGATGCTTTTTAGATAAAATGTTGATTGTTGAGGATGTGTCCAGGAGGATGTTTTCATGGAGACGGAGAGTGCTGATGCTCGACCATCCTCTGAGAATAGAGACGAAGGCACTTCCAAAGAATCGGAGCCAAATAGAAGTAATGAGCCCCTTGTCGTTAACACGGATAATTACAATTCCTCGAACACTTCAGAGACTCCCCAAGTAAGTACATGTCTTGAATACTCTTCATAGAAGTATGAAAGTGCTGATTTTTGAAATGAATGAGAATCCATGTGTATACACGAAAAACTTAGTCGAAATTCGTCGTCAGAAAATTCAGAACTCAGTTTTTTAGCAAAAACGTCGTAAAACCCTTATCTGGAGTCGGATTTTCATGATCTGCATATGCATATTCAAGCCCGGAAAATTTCAAAGCTTTATTGAGGAAGATTTATAAGTTTTGAGCACGTTCAGGGCCTGAAAAAGGCGAAATAGTAAAATCCCAGGAGACTTTCAGAACTTTTTCAGATGGTATGTTGCTCAATGTTTTAGCCACATCTCCTTACTCGTTCATCGGATTGTTATGAAATTTTTACATGTTGTAGAGGACATCCATACGAATAGAATGGTATACAACCCATCTTCAGATTCCTTGTATATTGCTCCCAGTTTGTCTTATAGTACATGACAGAGTACAGTTTCTTCAGACGAGGTTACCGTAAAACGTATCTTCATGACTTTCATGATATTTGATCGTGTCTTTGGTGCATAATGATGAAATTTGATGATGTTGCATTTATTGTATACTATATTTTATAATCTCACTTGGTTTCATGCTCAAATGACTCTAACCTCATGTAATCTTCGTATTAGGTGTCAAATACCGAAGTTGAGGATATTGAATCCGACGAGGATAACTTAAACTGTCATGTAGTTATTGATGAAGAAACAACCATCCCCTAACTTCAAGGACATGAGAAGGTTGTCACTGAAGTTGTGGAAACCCAGATTATTGCTGCTTCAGTGATAGAAGAAACTGAAACACCGGTAGAGAATATTGTTGCCCTGATTGTAGAAGCTGCCCCAGTAATTGAAAACCGTATAGTGGTGCATGAATATCCAAGTGCATGAGTTTCTTTTGATCCTCAATTTGATTCTTCACTCCTGTATCATGAACTAGTTGGTGGATTCAGCGTTCCCATTGGATATGCAGGTTTGTATGAGAAAATATGGAAGAAGTTTGGTCACATGATTGTTGATAAGAACCCTGGACGTGCTTATGCCTTAACAATGCAAGTAGGTATTATCTCGCGTGTCTTGAGTGATATATGCACTAGGGACAGAAATACTGTGAATCCAGATATACTCTTTGATTGGGAGTTTAATTTGGAGAATTCAGAAAGACTTGGCTTCAATGTGAAGTGGCTTCGTAAGCAAATGAACGCTATCAAGGACTCATGTGAGAACAACATACCCTTTCCCAATGATGCTGTAATGGAGAAAGAAGACAAGATTTCTAGGCTGACCGAAGAGTTAAACAAGGAGAAGGCGGCTTTGCAGGCCTTGAAGGATGTAGAGGAGCGAAAATCCTTTTTTGATGACTTTCTTTGATTTCCTTTTTCATGATCTCTTGAACTTCTGAGAGATGTGAGGTTTTGTTTGGGTTTTGATATTAGCTGGTTTTGGATTGGTATACGGTTAAGGATTTTCTTTTGGATTTGATAGAGATTTTATTTTAAGAAATATGAATTGAATTTTGATAAATTGCTGAATTCAAATACTGATTGCAAGTATTGCAAACGTTTTGGAGGAATTGAAATACAATGAAAGAAAATCCTAAATGCCAAATCCAGACGTCATGGATGCTTCAAACGCCCAGTACCTCAAATGTTTGATGATTTCAGACAAACGCCTTAAGCTAATTATCGTGAATTACTGGTAGGGTTCTGCCATCTGTGTTGATCAGTTTGTAGTATCCTCCGGTTATGGACTTAGCAACCATAAATGATCATTCCCAATTAGAGTTCCTTGTAGAATGAAGACCACGTAGAGCTTCTTTGACAACCAGGTCCCCTTCATGAAATTTGTTAGGTTTGGTCGAGCATGCTTTGAATATCTTATGTTGATTCGGAATTCCTCGTGTGATGGGATTCCGTGGTTGTGGCACATATGGACACTCGTGCAGGAAGGAGTATCCCTCGTAATGTCTGTCATGCTTAGTCACATCTTCAGCAATGAATCTTTTGATAGGATGATCAACTTGAAGAGATTCTGGAATCAACCATTGGGTGAAATATTGCTGAGGCGAGATTATCCACTCATAGCATCTTGCGATTGCTAAATTGTTTGTGGAGTGAAGCCCTTGAACCAGATAAGCATATTTGAAAACTGATGATATGGGCACATGATAAGGAATAAGACTTGCCTAAGTGCGAAATCTCTTGATGAAAGTGTTTGGATGTTCCTCAGGCCTTTGTGTAAGTTCCGTCAAGGCTTTGACCTCCTCCAGATACTTGAATGGTGATATATCTTCTTTTTCTTCCTCTGAGTCAGAGGTTCCTTCAGCGGAGAGATGTGTGATTGAAGGTGTCAGTGTCATCTTCCCATCATGAATCCATGTGTGTCCAAGAATCATGTCATATCCTGGATCTTCTCGGATTATGTAAAACTTGGTCTCAGTGCAGACCAAATTTTCTTTGAATTTGAGTACGAGGTAGCCGTACGCGTCTCTGGAAACTCCTTCGTGATATCTGATTTCTATGGGGGCATGAGTAGCTTCTTGTCGAGTAATGCCAGCAGATCTGAGAGTTTTCAGAGGGATGATGTTGACGGCAGTGCCGACATCAACAAATGCTCTCTTGAACTCGTTTCCTTTGATGTGCACTGTGGTGAGCAGTCCCCAGTCATACATTTCTTTGTCCGTTGCTGGATGCTCGGTGAATATCTATTGAATCAATAGACGCTTTCCTGACACGATGTGGTTTAATGTATCAAACATGTATTTCCTTTCAGCTTTTGACAAGTATAACAATTCACAAATGTGCTCAATTAAGGATTGAACTGCCTCTTTGACGGGAGGTTCAGAAAGAGTGAAGGTTCTGACGGGAAGGGGATCTCTGTGTACTCCTTCAGTCCCCAAGTTGAGTTTTCCCGATTCGACCTTTTCTTTAAATATACGCTTCAAAGTTTTGCAATCACTTGTGGGATGACTGACAAATCTATGAAAGTGACAATAGCGAGGATTTTTCATGGCCTCTTCAGTTGGTTCCTTCTTGACATATGGAAACTTGATTGCACCGTCTTGAATCCAGGCGTCCAGAAATTCGATAACTTCTTCAATGGAGCAGGGGAAATCAGGTGCTTTTGGATCTTCCATGTGTTGAGGAGGAGATTGCACATTATCCTTCTTTTGCGCCTTTGAAGGGGCTGGGGAAGTATGCTTACGTTGTGGTTCAGATTTCCGTTTGCTCCCTTCCGTAACAGCATTGGTGGAAGTTTGAAGGTTGTATTATTTGTTGATCAGACGTCTTCTGCTGCCCCTGGCCTCTCGTGGTTCTTCAGCTTTTGCAGTCTTAGTCCTTTCTAGTAGAGCAGGTGCAGTAGTTGCCGACCTCTTGGCTGCTTCATGGAGTTCTGAGAAAGTATGGAACCTGAGATTCTCCAATAAGGCTCTGTATACTGAAATCATTCCATTGATGCATAGGTCCACAAGTTGTTGTTCTGTGACATTCGGATCATGGAAATCCAACGCTTGAACTCTGAACTTCTTCACGTAGTCGTTAGGATGTTCGGTGTTCTTTTGAAACATCCTTCCGAGATCAGAGAGAGTGACTTGCTCTGAAACGAAGAAGTACTTCCTATAGAAAGCATTAACAATTTCTCCCCAACTGTTGATAGTTCCTGGTGCGATGTTGTTGTACCAGGTGTATGCTTTGTCTTTCAAGGATTTTGAAAATTCTTTGAGGCGAACAACATGGTTATGCTCATGTTCACCCAAAGCTTCCAGGAACCGAGAAACATGTTCTCGAGCATTACCGGTTCCATCGTACAAAGTAAAAGTTGGAGAGATGTAACCTTTGGGAATAGGAATCCTTTGAGTAGCGGCAGGGTATGGAGGTTGGTGACGATGGACAAGCGGGGTCTTGTCCTTTCCACGATTCTCCAGAAGGCGTTCCAAATCCTCCCGAGTGATGAAGTTTGACGACTCCTTCGCTGACGGATCATCTGCAACTTTGCGGACTTCTTCATCATCCACTGTATGAATCGAGATTACCTCAGGATCAGCTTCTGAGGATTTTTCCTTCTCTTTTCCCTTTTCTTGAGTTTTCTCTGACATCTTGTCAGCGAGAGTCTTCAGATAATTAAACAGCTCTTTTTGTGTAGCAGCCATATCTGTTTGATTATGTGCAAGGGTCTCTTGCACTTTGATGAGATCAGCAATGGTAGGTGGTGGGTTTCCTCTGACTTCCTCAGGGTGTCGGCCGAATAGAGGATGACCTTCCGTGTTAGCATGAGGAGGAGTAATATCATCGCCGCCGGTGTTAGAGGCCGGAATTGTTTCCGGGATATCCTCATTGTTGTTGTTGCTGGTGTTACCATTTTTTGTGTTAGGATCTGCGATCGTACGTGGCCTAAGATCAACCATCTTGTGAAAGCTTGATATTGCAACCGAGAGATTAATCTCTCACTGTGGTCGCTAATCTGTAGATGGGACAAAACGATTTGTTGGTTTTCATGGGATTGAGGAGACGACCGTACGGAGGAGACTCCTTGAACCGAGCGAAATGTTCAACCTCACACAAATGCACTGCAAGAAGGGGGTGCTTGGAATTCGAGAGATCAATCTGTAGTACTCCGTCCTAAACCAAGACAATGGTCGTTCCAGAGTAAATTCGGTCACAAGAGAGAATGGGTTGATCTGTAGGAGGGAAGCTGAGAAATGTATGGAATCAATGGTAATCAAAGATTGTGGGTGTGTTGTGAATTCTGAATAAAATAAGTTCTGAATGATTGAAGTTTCTCAGTTGAGAGTAATTGCTCAATTGATGAGGTGTTGATCTCGTGTTGTCCGTGAGACGTGAGATTCTTGTATCTTCAATCATGATTTCAGAGACTTATTTATATTGCTGGAATTGTAGACACCATGATCCCATGAAGTGTGACAGTTGATGGAATCAAAGAGTGGGGAAATAGAAATCGTGTTTGAAACCAGTTGCTCATCGTGCGGAGACTTGGTTGATTTTCCATCCACTACTTTGTTAAGTCCTTCAACTGATTGCACGACTTGCTCACATTCCATCGAGTGTATGAACACACGTGCCGTAGATCGCCAGACCAAAACCCTAGTTAATATACCCCCACGTGACACGATTGACGTCTCGTGGTTAATTAGTCAGTTGTTGACTTCATGACTTTATGGGACGATGAGTCCATGTATTTGTTGAGTTGAACATGGTTCTGCAAAATGTTCTGAAACTCATGAATTGAACGTGTCCGTTGAGACAGAGGTGTAATTCTCACGTTGATGTGAGCAAGTATTTCTCATTTGATGAATTGTTGAATATTGATAGTTGAACCAATATTCCTTGGTTTGAGCAACTACTACTCATCTGAGCAAGTGTTGCTCGTCTGATGAATTATTGATAGCGTGACCAAAATAAAACATTAATTAGTATACTGGTAGTTGAATCGAGCATAATAAATAAGAATATTGATCATGAGATCGTCGTAAAGTTATTAGTGTTCGAGTCGGGAATTATGATCCTTGGACTCAGAAACCCTAATTTGATCAATTGATGACCCATTGATGGTTTATTTGAGAATTAACCATGGAATGAAGGAGGACCGGCTACATGAGACCGTGAGTCGATTATGTAGCGTCCATATGCTCGCGTGAGAAAAATACCAAGATCTCTTGAAGAGTTGGTGATTTGTTGATGAAAGAATGATTAAATGCTGGTTTAATCATTTATTGGAAAAATGCTCGTCTGAGCCTTAGGTGATAAAACCTAATTAATTCTGAAGAGGTGAGGGACCGACCAAGGGGTCATGAAACTGGCTCTGGGTCATCATGGGATCGACTGACGATCACTCCATGAAATTCCAAAATTATTTGGAAGAGTTTTGGACCTAATACGTGCAATTACGCAAATTAGGTCAAATCGTGAAAATACGTGGGACCGGCTTCTTACAATCCAAAGAGCCAACCTTGGTCGGTCAAGGTAACATGCTCACGTCGCCAACACGTCCGTGTCTCAGTCCTGAGAATTTTGATATTTTTTGGCGTGCGCTTGAGCAACCATTCGAGAAAATATGACAAAATCAGGATTTTGCTGAAACTGAGGAAACTTCATGAGATGAAGGAAAATAATTATAAAATAAAGGAATGTTGAAGCGTGAGACCGCTGAGGCCAAGGCATGGCCGGTCGGCCAGTGACCACGGTCCCGTGGTGCTTTTCCTAATTTTATATTATTTTTCATGAATTTATGAAAATATCATGAAATTAAGGAATTTGTTGAAATTAAGGAGTTTCCTTGAAGTGAAAGAGTTTCCATGGGATTAAGGAAGCAAATAATATTAAAAAATAATAAAATAAGGGCGCGTGGGACCGGCTGAGGCATGGCCGGCCGGCTGGGGCCCGGTCCCGTGCGTTTTCCCTAATTTTATGTATTTTTATATATTTTTTCCATGATTTGAAGAAATTTTCATAATTTGAGAGAGATACCATGAAATCAAGGAATTTCATGGGATCAAGGAAACCTTAAAATAATAATAATAAAATAAAGAACGTGTGGGACCGGCTAGGGCATGGCCGGCTGGGTTGGGCCAGGTCCCACGGGTTTCCCTAATTTTATATTATATTTTTCATGGATTTATGAAAATACCATGAGATTAAGGAGTTTTCATGAGATTAAGAAAATAATAATAAAATAATGAGGAACCATGAGGTGTTGGACCGGCCGGGATCAAGGCATGGTCGACTGGCCAATAATCACGGCCCCACAATGTTTTTCCCAATTTTATATTATTTCCTTGGTGCGAAGGAAACACCATGAAACTGAGGAGTTTCCTCAAAACGAAGGATATTTGTTCAAATGAAAGGATTTTCATAAGATCAAGGAAAATAACAAAAAATATGATAAAATATAAAACTGGCGTGGGATTGGCCACGGCGCGGACGACCAGCTGGTGAGCCCAATCCCTCAGCACCTTGGTCAATATTTAATTATTTATTATTTTCCTTCATATTTTGCATAGGTTTATCGTTTCGTCGTATTTTGAAATACTCGTTCGTGCGGTGATTGTTAATGCATCATCGTTGAGTACACTTACACCATTTGAGTCGGGGCTTACTCGGAGGTAGCTCAGAAGCCCGTGCGTTGAATATTTATTACTAACCCATGGAATTCTGCTGGGAAGAACCATAGATTGAAGTAACGAAATAATGCGAAAATATTTGAATATTTTCGGAAATTTAGTGGATGAATCCAAGAATTTAGGAATAATTAACTTATGGCTCTATACTAGCAGAGAAAGCTGTCTAGGAGCATTAATTATTCTGACATGAGCTTGCTGGAGCTTCATATCCTTTATATAGTCAGGGAAAACTTGTTGTTTGTATCCTGAAGACGTTATCGCTCTATACTAGCAGCGCAAGCTGTCTAGGAGCCGTCAATCTCGTGATTCTATATAGAAATAATTACTAAAATGTTCAGTGTTCATGAGATATGTCGTTGTCCAGCCGAGAGACTACATATCTGCATGTACTCCGAGAGAAAGTATTCTCAATCAGAGGATTCGATGAGAGACCCGTGTCTCAATACTCATATATGATTGCTGGATCAGGAGTTCGTATAATTATGGGTTTACGATTTTAGCCTTTGTCGAAAATCCACCATCTACACATAGGAAACACGCAATAGATATTGGAAAAGCTCTTAGAGCATCTCCAAGAGAGGGTAGATCTATTTATTTTCAGTGACACATAGGATTTTAGACCCCCGTTTGGCATAAACCCATCTCCAACAGTAGGGTCCTACAAGTTAGGAGGGACCAATTACTAATTATGAAGGTGTTCAAGAAAGTGTTATCTACACCTCCAGTTGCACCTCCACGTCATGTTTTTAACCAATCTTCTTTTAATTCTAAGGATTAAACTTCTCACTGTTGGAGATGGTGTTTTAGATATGGTGTCATATATTTACTCTATATATAGACCCCATATATAAAAGGACTAAATAAAAAATCCACGTAGGATTTTTTACACCTTCCGTTGGAGATGTTCTTAGTGTCATTAAATTGAATCTTACTAAATTAAAGGATAGAGTTTAATCTCATCCGTTAGATCACAACTGTTTGGATGGATCCGACTACCTATTAATGCTAGATTCGTCATTGACTGTCAAAATAGGGTTCAACTTCCGACTGCCATAAGATGCAACAATCATTCTCTGAACGCCCATTCGCCCACGGCATGCATGTGTGTGCTGTGCAAGCCTCGGGCGTCTTGCATCCCATGAAGACGAAGTATCCCCACTCTCAGCAATATGGCACTAAAAGTTTTAAGATTTCGACCAAACACAATAAATGGGCTCCCAAGCCCAATATCTTATTGAACCACATTTGGAGTGACATATTGATGGGTAGGAACAGAATCGTGTTGGGACTTTGGAGGCATACATAGATTCTTATGTTCAATTGAGTAGGTTAAAACAAAGTTACAGGATAGTAAAAGCACAAAGCACCTATCCACTAAACTTTTATAATGACAAAAATGCCCTTATCTTTTATATTTAATTTTTTTCCTTTTATTGTTTACAAGGCACAGGGTTAGGATAGAACATAAAAATAAAAACCAGAAGAACCCGAGAATATAAAAACGAAACTAGCTGTTAAATTGTTTTTCGTTTACAAACAATGCATAGATTACGTTTAAATTGAAAAAGATTAGGATTTTACGTAGTTAAAGAGTCAAATTCGATTGACAACTGAAACAAAGGTGCTTATGAAAAGTTTGTAAAATACTGAAACACGAAAATGATAGCCGAACTTCACATTATAAAGAATACAATCATGTTTAGTTTTCTTAGTTTTTGCTGAATGAACCATTATGATTACTTAGTTGGAAAATTGTCTTAGTTTCTAATCCACGCGTCAGCGTTTTACGCCACATATTTTGTTGTCATATCATCAAAATAAATTTGCGGGCAAATTTTCTCAATTCCCGTAGGATGACATAAACGTGGAACATGTAATTAATTTTTCGGAAATTGGTCGATTGCCCAAATATTTTTAAAATATGTTTTAACGGGCGAGTAAAAATTATTATGGGTGAAATGGACACCAAAAAAATAGCAAGAATGAAACTGGATTCAACTTGGCTTAAACTTAAAAAGATAGCGAGGGTGAAACTGGATGCATCCTGATGTAAATTAAAAATAAGAAAAAATATTTAAAAATGGGTAGGATGAAACTGTTTACATCCTGACTATTTTTACATTCTCGTCCATTTAAACAGTATCAAATTTTATATATCTTTTTCACTCAGGAATTATCGTCATTGGGTTAATTGAACAATTTTGTGTTGGTTTTTTTGGAGGTTCGACAAACCCGTTTTGAGCTGCTCATCAAAGGTAAAATTTAACGGGAAACATATTAATAATCAAACTTAGTTCCTACAAGGTTGTTCGTATAAGCCTCTAACTGTGCTCTTATACTAAGTTATACGTTAACAAGACTTGGTACAATTTTCTTACCCAAGTCGGTTAGTCGAGGAATGGTAAATAGCCAGATAGGTGTGTGGGATGTTACTCACGTAGAATTTTAGTCTATTTAGTGCAAATCAATGAATGAATTTTTGCCTGCCTAACTATTACTTTCTAGGGTGCACTTTCAGGCTTCAATTGCTTTTCATAGATTATTTGACTCAGTTGATCACAACAAAAATAGGAGAAAGAGATCAAAAGGATTTGTCATTTCTTCACGTCCAAGTTAAATACCGATCTTCTGTTAATTATTACAAGGATTGGTTCGAAATCAAGAATACCCAAAAAGGGTGACTAAGTAAAGATTCCCATAATTTTGGTTAATGAACGCTTGAAAGTTGGTAGTTCATAAATAAGCTTTCACTGCAAAGTTTAATCAAATTTGGTTTAATATTTCTACAGTCCCCCAAATAATGTCAATGCCAAAGTGAATATGAATGACAAGAGCTCATGTGGACATGATTCACTTGCATTATTAATATATGATAATTGAAGCTTTGTTCATTTTTTGTTTTTGGTGCTCATTGATCACGATGATCACATTCTTATATATATATATATATAAATGAGGAAGAAATTGAAAAGGAAGAGAGTTAGTTGTTGAATACTTTGAAGTGCAGTTGATAGTAGGATGAGCATCAGCTGCATCAGCTTCTCTAGCGTGGAACAGCGTTGTTTGTGTGTGCCAACAAGTTCGGCTGAAAGCCGTGTACATATGGTATGCAGTTTTTTGTACATTGAAATGGGCCTAATAGATTTTTTAATATATATCATTAGGCTAAAATTATAGCCATGGGAAAAGGAAAGTGACTTTTTATTCTTAGAGCATACTATTTTCTGATGAAAGAAAGGTGGAGTTTGTGATATGTTACGATGCAGATTCACTAGCGAATTCTTTTTTTTCGTGGACAGGAAGATTCTGGGCCACGTGCTCATTTGAATAATTAAGCTTTTTTTCTCTTAATACATAATGATGAAGCACTTAATACTAGTTAGAAATCCTGGGTACTAGATAATGTTGGGGACGAGATATGTACAAATATTATGGGAATTAGTAAAAATCAAATTCGCCGAAAGACTGGTCAACGGTTCGTGATGACTCGGCAATAATACGGAACATCATACGTATGTCTATAATCTGTTTTAAAGATATGAATTCGGGCAAGGAAATTCGGCATATTAAATAGTTCAACTGAGTTATACATAGTCATAACGTGGATTTTGGCCATATACCATATTAAGTCATGGCATTAGGGTGAACAATGGGTGACTCCTGAGTTTGAGGTCACTTATATCCAATCCATCTAAGTGACGGGTGTTAGATGGAGGCAGATGGCACATGGATGGACTTTATGTGGGTGGATTTACGGATTTCATGTTTTTTTTTTCTTTGATTCAAGCCATTGATATATTAATCAAGCACTATCTTGCTTAATGAAGGTTAACAAAAAGTTTGGAGGATCGATCACTCATCCAAATGTTTGAGTATCTCTCTTTTCTAGCATATTTTGCTAACTTGTATGCACACTTATTAACTAATCTATTTATATGTTTACATGACCAAATTTCAAAAAAATGTACAAGACACAATACGTGTTCAATTATTTTTCTTGACTCCCAAGGAACTTCAGCTTCTTCTCCTTGGATAGTTTGACAAGAGCTAAATAATCAGCTTCAATAATAATCTTTTTGTACCCCAACTGTAATGCAAGCTTTACTGATTTCAATACAGCTAGACTCTCCAAAACTTCTGACCCTGAAGCATCCTTGAAATCTGCACATGCTGGGGCTAGGTGGATCCCTACATACGAAAGATTGGTTCATATTCTCCATTCTTAGTGAAGTGACAGAACTAAGCATTTGTATTGATTTTAACTAAATGTCCTTGAGGAGGAGACTATTTATGTGTAGCTGGGATGATAGTTATCTGATTCCTAGGCCTGCAAACAAAAGCATTATCATTAGAGAAATTATTATAGTATGCAGAAGTTGTTGAGCCGTTGAGTGCTTGTTGCTGAAAACTACAATGCATCCGTCCTTCCATTAGTGCCAGCAAATAACAACCATTTTGGCCACCGTATTTTTTTCAGGTAGCTTAACCCAACCAGACACCCATTCTTTTGGAGAGTTTCATTCTGTTTCAGTTACTATATAACCTGTTCCAAACCACACTGCTCTTGCAAAAGGGCACTCCAGAAGAATATGCATTGGTGTTTCCATTTGACAGTTGCATCTTCCACATTTAGTGTTTTCCTGAGGTATCCTCCTATGAATTCTTTCCTTAGACATAATTATATCTCAAGCACTCAACGATATGTCTTAAACATAATTCTTTTCTCGTATGCACATTCCACATAAACAACTTCACCCTGGGTATCATCTCAAGACTCCAAATAGCTTTCCATAATTCAGTTGTTTCATCTTGAATAGGTTCTTGACCATTATGGAATTTGATATTATGTAAAGCTTGATATGCAGACTTCACAGTAACGTTTTCACTTTTAGTTCTAGACAAAATTAGTTTGTCTTCACTATTTAGGGGAATTATAATTGCTAGAATCTTTCATGTTGTATCATAATCAAAAAGACTAAGAATAACCTCTTCTTTCCAACTTTTACTATTTGCATCTACAAGTTCAGACACATTAGTAAAATTGAGATAGTAAGCTGTTTTTGAAGCTGGAGTAGGTGGAGTATCCAGAGATGTTATCCATTTATCATGCTATATGAGAATCTGAGTTCCATCACCTACATACCAAATACTATTATTAGAGTAGATGAAAGTAAAAGTTGAACTTATACTCTTCCAAGACCATGTAGAGTCTGCCTTTTTAGGGGCATAAAGAGCATTACTTTGTTTGAAGTATTTAGCTCTTAAAGATCCTCCCCAAACACTTTTTCACGGTACAAAGTCTCCAAGCAGACCTTGCAAGATGAGCATGATTAAAACATTTCATATCTCTGAAATTTAAACCTCCATCTTCATAAGTACGAAAAATACCAGTCCAGGAAATGGGATATAGACCTTTTTTAGCTGGCTTGTTCCACCAGAAATGGAGTTGACGAGAGTTCATTTTAGATAGGGTTTCTTCAGGTAATTTAAAGGAGCTCATCTGATGCAAATGGACTGAGTTGAGTACATTCTTCACCATCACAGATCTTCCAGATTGAGCCAAAATACTTTCTTTTTAAGCCTTAGATTACTGAAGCTTAAATGGTACTATTACGTTATTACGACATAAAACTGCTAAATTAGAACAAGATTCATGTAATGTCTCCCCACAACTAAATCTAAAGATTCAACGATATGAAACCATTGTTGAAAGCGTCATACACTTCTGGTTACAAATAATACCGGACTAAGTTAAGATAACTAACGTAAATTGTACATAATAAGTTAACAAAAGGGGCTGATTCAAATACCTAAATCTAGGGCACCATAAATGATCGGGAGAAGATTAGGATCACAAATCTCTTGACCACCGTCACATAAAAGAGAATATTTTGATTAATTAATTAAATTAAATGGGGTTGATCATCGCCATCTCTACTGAAACAGTTGAATTAGTCCAAACCCAAAAGAATATATACTGGATATTACCTAATATCTTACATAATTTTAAAAGTATCCACAACCTACAGAGTGTGGGTGCCCAACGGATTTCCAGACTTGTATCCACAACCAACCCATTTTTCTGATGGATTTTAAGAATGTATCGAGGTCCAACCATGTGGATTTGGTCGTATTTAGCAGGTCGGGGGTCACCCCTAAATTAGATAAATTTAGGGTCATGGAGCTTATCTTAGTCACTGAACTATATCTATTGCACGGTCATAAAACAAACCTCAAAATTAGGGGTGAGCAATGGTGGGTGGTGGATGCGGATTCGGTACCTCCTGTGTCCAATCCATTAAAATGACGTTTATTAGAAATGCATCCATATCCATTTCATTATCCAACGGGTAAAATACCCAGGATGAACGGATGAATTGGGTAGATGCGGGTGGATTGACGGAATTCAAAACATAATTACAGAAAATTGATATTGTGTACGATAAACACAGACAAAAAAAATAGTGATCATGCATACTGAGTCCATAGTATTCTCAACTTTGTCCCTCTCTCTCTCACATTTTGATCACAGTTATTTCTCTAGCTTCTAAATGTAAGTATATTTCTCATGCTCTAGATTATCCTGCATATTTTGGTATAACACCAAAACTTCTCTCCGGATTGGGTATCCAACAGATGGGTGATATATCACCCGCGTCCAATCCGTAAAAATGACCGGTTTCAGAAATCCACCCACACCCAATCAGTCGAGAAACGGATTGGGTTTCTACCCGTTGAAATACGGATTGGTTTGGATAAAATCCGTGGATGTGGATGTTTTTTATCACCCCAACTCGCTGATGTTCCTGGCTTCATACGATGAACGACATCGGCGTGCTCCTAAAAAAAAGCCGATAGACAATAATCAAAACACTAAACCTATAATAAGTTTTATCTTAATTAACATAAGGTTCATATATTTACTATGGTATGGCAGACGGCAGCCGCCCAGTTCTCTTTGTACCCCTATAACAATCGTCCTCCATCACCGGGTAACCCGTAAACTGGATCAATAGGGTTGCGAAGAAACATCTTCAGCGGGTCGAGCATGTGATCCCTTTTCTTCTCTTTGGACCATCTTTCTTACCTTGTTGGTGAACTTGTTCTTGAACTTCTCCTCCTTCTTCATCAACTTCCTTCCGACTTTCTTCTTCATCAACTTCCTTGCCACTTTCTTCTTCATCAACTTGCTTGTCACAACATTCTTCTTTATCAACTTCTTCGTCACCACTTTCTTCTTCATTACTTTCTTCTTCAGTAAGCGTAGCAGAATCAGATTCTTCTTGTGTTTGTTGCTCAATTTGAGGTGGTGGGTCATTGATTGGGTACCCTCCGAGCCCCTACGGCGTCTAGCAGCCAAGTTCTTACAACCCTTTCAATGAGGTTTCAGACTCTAAGGAGAAGCAATGTCATGTTTCTTCTTATATTTATTTTCTTCTTGCCTTTGCTTTCCCTTGTTTTCCGTGGACAGTATGGGGATAAACGATAAACAACAACAGAATTCAAAGTATACTTATGAATTCAAGGTAGAAAATCAGTTTACACGATACATATATAAAGACTGATTTGTAACATTGCACAATAACAATAGATTTATATAACTGCTCATGTAATCAGATTCTAACAAAAAAAAATCATACAGAAAAGTTGAGCATTTTTACAGCTAAGAAAACGGTTTATGTGGACTCTAAAATAAACCGATCATGGGCTAAGCAGTTAAAAAGTCAAAGGCTATAATTGGTTTATGTGGACACTTTATGTAATCTGATTCCAACAAAAATAACTTACAGAAAAAAAAGTTATCCCAACCATACCATAATCGGACTATGTGGGAATAAACATGGACCGATTCTGGTTAAACTTTCTCGAACCGGAAGACACATCCAGGATAGTTGGTCTTTGTGGGAATGAACAACAATAGTTTCTTTCACAAGTACATTGACGTAAACCCAGAAAGCTTTGATTATAAAAAATTCAAATTTTGAGCGATTGCGTGTTATTAAAACCTAATTTAGAGGATAGGGTTGATAGAAAAGTATCAGATTCGAGCCATTTCCTCATCTTGTAGTGCGACGGAACTTGGTTCGTCTTCTTCAACTGTTTTCTTCCTCGGTTTGCTTCGAATCGTTTGAACAATTCCGGGATTACTCTCACTGGGATAAGTAACTCGGCTTGTTTGCATCTTGGTCGTTTCGACATTATATAGAAGGAAAAAACGATTAGTTATTTTTTGGGTCGTCGATAATCGACGATATTTTTGTTTGAAAATAAAATAAAATAAAAGAAGGAAAAGAAGAGAAGACGAATCGGTTGATGAAAGAAATAGAAATGAATTTAATTTTAATTTTAGGTTTTATTATTAGGATTTAATGGAGAAATTGGTTGTATTAATATTTAATAGAGGGTAAATTGGTAGTTTCAACATATTGGAACAAGTTCGGTTATATGGGTACTAAACATATAGGGAAAAAAAGAACAGTTCGGTTACATGGCCAAATTTTTTTTTTTTTTTGTAATAAGGGTACAGTTCGGTTACATGGCAGTTTTAAACATTTATGCGAAACAACCGAACAAAGGTGCTAGAGTTCGGTAGTG
Organism: Papaver somniferum; assembly: GCF_003573695.1. Taxonomy (NCBI): domain Eukaryota; kingdom Viridiplantae; phylum Streptophyta; class Magnoliopsida; order Ranunculales; family Papaveraceae; genus Papaver; species Papaver somniferum. The sequence goes on from NC_039359.1 coordinate 128,724,613, forward strand.
TGGGTACTAGAAATTTTGGGAAAAATCAAACAGTTCGGTTACATGGATTTTTTTCCTATTTTTGGTAATATGGCTATAGTTCGGTTACATGGCAGTCCAACAATTTTTTTGCGAAACAACCGAACTCACGAGTTCGGTAACCTAGTTTTCAATCCTATAAAACCGAACTGTTCTTCGTGTTCTTCGTTTCATGGAGTTCGGTTAAGAAACTAGGGCAACAATAAAAGACGCTCTAACCGAACTAAACACTGTAACTTCAATTTGAACCCTATTTTGATGATTTCTAATCAATTGAATCGATGAAAATCAAATTAAAAGAAATAGGTTTCTCAGGAAATACCTGAGAATCGGTCCCATGGAAGAATCAGTCTTCTTACTGCGTCTATTATACTGGATTATGGATTCACTTGGCTCTTCCACTTCTTTATGAATCTCAAAATCACTTGGATGATTTGCTAGATGTCCTAATGGGGGACCTGTTCCTTGGAGTCTTTTGGTTTTCTTTCGAAGAACCATTCTTATAGTCGATTGATTAATCGACGATGAAAATTTTATGAATCGACGATTAATCGATGAAGATGACGTTGAAATGGGGAAGAAGAGAAGAACAAGAGAGAGAATAGTTTTCTCCTCAAAACTGTTTTCTTTTTTTCTCTTTTTTGGGTGCGGCTAGGTTTAGTTTAGGTTTTTAATTAGGTTTAGTTTAGGTTTTGTTTTAGATTAAATTAGAGACAGTTATTAAGTTAGGATTAATTTTAATTAGGATAAGGGCCAAATTAGTAATCTCATGATTTTAGGACATCCCTTAAAATTATAGGGTAGGTGGCCTAATAGGACCATGGTCCCCAAAAAAAACCATGGTCCCTAAAAAATTGTTCAAATAATATGCCTAGGACTCAAACTAGGAAGGCAAATTTGGGCCGTATCTTATATGGTAAAGGAGATTAAATATTTGCACTTCCATGAATTCAAAAGACAGAACAGAACTTTCACTACAAACAGATTTTTCTTTCTAAGGTATACATACCTTCAGATTTTTATTTTATATTTGAAGAAAAATAACCTAACAAAACTTGATAATCCGAGGAGTATACTGGCTGCTGCTTCAATGTGGCTGACATTTACGCACCCAGACTAGCTGGCTCTCAAGCCTAATATTTATAAATTGGCCATTTACCCTTGCCCACTCATAAGTGTTTGCCTGTCCATCATTAGACTTCCAGCTCCGGCACTGCTGTAATGCTGCATAAACAGTACAAAACAAACTAAAGGAAAGCTTAACATTTTATTTTATTTCCCTCAACTCTAGTTACCTTTTGTACTATGCATTTGGTTGAGATCTCCTCATCGATCTGGGCCGGTGGCTTTTATTTCCCATTCCAAAAAGAAAGCATAATATTTTGGTACATCTCGACCGGTGATTAGCCATCCTGCAGGTATCATAGTTTCTGCAGACTGGACGTAATCATCGTAACAATTATATTCAACAACTTCTCCATCAGGTAAGAAGGTTTTGAGAGTCTGGATGTTCTCCACTTGAGCGTGCAGCTGATAACCCATGTAGGGGCAGTAGATATTTTGATAAGAACGGGAGCCTTCTACCACCTCGAGATGCTTCGTATGCAGATTGTACAACTCGAGACAAATACCGTCATACCAATACATCAACACCTGATCGGAGCAGGTTAATAGACGCATAGGAGTCGTGGTGGTGGCAGCAGCCGTGGTAGTATTAAAGGGGTCGAAGTTGTCATCACAACGGAAGGAATCGGGTATCAGACGTTCCGGATCCTCAATCTGAAAATAACTAAAAGTCTCCCCCTCGATCCATTCTTGCTTGACCTTGTCCTTCAGTAAATACAGAACAACTTTACAACGACAACAACGAGCACAAAATAATGATAGGCAGAAACTACCGCTACTGTTGCTTATCAATACGTACTCAAGACGTGCAATACAAGGATATCCCTTGAACTCCAGAAAATGATTATCTAGAACTAAATCTTCATCCCCTAAATATTTATGATTTGCCTGTCTCCGAGAAGCTAGAGTTGGGAGTCGAGTGAACTGAATTTTCTCATGATGGAGGTTGAAAGATAGCAACATTTCGAAGTTGAGTCTAGTATGATCGATGTCACTATTTGTCTTCCAAAAAAGATCACCCATACAAATGGTGGCTGATCTAGAAGCTTCTCTTGAAATTCTTGTTACCATTCGCTTCGGAAAACGCGATAAACCAGGTGGTGATGAGATTTCAGCAATAGGAGTTCTTGTCAGTCTCCAATCACTAGTTCCCAAGGTATAGACAGTGCATAAAAATTCATCATTTGTCGTTGAAGTAAGAATAAGTACAACTTTATATACTTGTGATAAGGTATCAAAACCGAAACCTTGACAGAAGTGTACGTATCCATTTTTCTTCGTAAGATTTGGGTGGTAGATGTAAAGTTCATCACCCCTTATCGGATTAACTACGATTCCAGCAGTCATAGGAGATTTATCAACTACTAGTTTAAAGCATGCTAAACCATTACAAAAACCTACTAGTTCAGTTGTGGCTCTTGTACTTAGATTAAATCCATTAAACTTCCTAAACCTGAAAGAATTTTCATTTTCCAAACGGAAAATGTAAGACTTCTTATCAGTTTCAGATATCGGTTGATTTAGGAGATTAAAGAATAGACTCAATCTATTTTGATTGTTAACAAAATGAGAAGAAGCAAATCGTGTATCGTTATAAATTGAATTGTACCATAACTTACTAACGGAGCTGCATGCGTACAGAGCTTGTGCTGGTGATATTCTCGTCAGTACTTGTTCGATGATCAAATCCTCGGGAAGATACGGAAGATCAACGTCTAGTTTTTTCATCTTTTCTCTGGTCTGCTCATCGTCATCGACGATTAAACTTTCCCCCTTCCTCAAACACGCCATAACAATGGCGAAAGGAAAAACACTTGATGTTTTCCAAGAAGAAACCCGATTACTTGGGAAAGTAGAGAAACCCTAGATATGTACAGAATATTACTGAAAATATGCATGGTCATCAATGCACATATATTTTGGCAATTGGCAGCATTATCCGTTGTAAAGATATAGTATCCTCCAAAGATGTGGACAGGTTGCGCGGTTGCGTCCTTACCAAGGACACAGTACCCTTGCCTAGGATACTAATCGCATTGTACGAAATATATAGAGAGGCACTCTACGAAATATTGACAAAGAAACTCATATACTGATATACGAGTTCAAGAAACACAAGTCACATCTAAAGCATCCAATTGTAACAAAGCTGCTAGCTCAAAACGCTCCTGCACTGCCCAAAACGTTCTGAGAAAAAAGACGTGATGGTAATAATCAACAAGGAGCCCTGCCAGCTTTCGAGCGCCTTCGCACCTCGTGATTATAGGTAGCCTTGGCTGCCAGTTAAGAAAATTAACATAGACACACTCACTGTTCATCGAAGTCAAAGTGCGCATTCAAAACCTTAAGGCTAAGTCCTGTGGACTAGATTGACCTGCTAGATTAACAGAAAAGTGTTGCAGTTCAAAAATAAAGTGTGGTCTATTTGTTAACACTAGTTCTCTCTCCTAGCATGTGCTCACAGGTGAAGTAGCAGCGAGATTGAAGCGCTGAGTGGTTCAACACTAAAAAAGTGAACTTTACGCTGAACGGTTCAGCGCTAAAGGAATATTCCAGGGCATCAGCGCTAAACTATTCAGCGCAGACGTTGGCGTTGTTCTGTTCAACGCTCCCACTCGGCGTTGCACCATTCAGCGGTTGATCTTTCTTTTCCCTACACCTCCTTCACACCACCAATGGCTATATTTTTTTTCAAATTTTGATTTCTCTAAATGTTCCCTTTTTTCCTACACCTAATTTACACTACCAACAGCTATATTTTCAAATTTTGAATTGTGAAATGTTTGACAATTTGTTCCAATGGTTGTTTGTTCCAAAATTTGAAAATTTACCAAAATAAAGGAAATCTTTCGTTAACATTGCATAACAAGGTTACAATGATTTTTTGAAGAAATTAAAAAAGTATATTGAAATTAAAATAACTTAAAAAATAAAAAAAAGTACATCGAAATTGAAATCCTACTTCTAAATAACTTAAATAACTTAATTAAAAATGAACTTCTAAATAACTTAAATTAGTTTAGGGGATTGGTGGTAATCCATTACGGACCAAAATCTCGTTCTTCCGTAGTTTGTAGAGGGGTTTCTCCCACTCCTCTAATTCATTCAAGTTTTGGCGTAGGATCTTCAAGTCATCTTCCCTTTGTTGTGTTTTTGCCAAGATTGTAGAGTTTTCCGTGCGCTTCTTGAGGTACTCTTCCTCAGTTCATACTTTGCAACCCTTTGTTCTCGTTAACTCTTGAATTTGGACATGCATTTTCGGGAGAAATGGGGGAGAAGTGGGTGAGAAGTGAAAATAGGGAAGAAGATCGATCTTCTGTGAAGATATTGATTTTTCTGGGCGCTGAATGGTGTGGCGCTGTCAACTCAGTTGAATGAGTCAAGCGTTGTTCTGTGCAACGTTCAGGTTGGCGCTGAACTATTCAGCGACTAGCTGCTAGATTAGTACTCCCATAGTACTTACGAGGTTGCCCTGACTGACGTGGAAACAGTACTTGACGATGATCCATCTTAAGATCGTGTAATTTTGGTTGGAGATAAGATTTTTTAAGGGCAAATTAATAAAGTAACCAGCTTCAAACCATATAATTAATAAATCGGCCATTTTTTTGAGGTCTTTTATAAAGTGGCCTTTCCGTTACTTCTTTCACTCGGTCCCACCAAAATGGTCCAATCAATTGACTTAGTCAATATTTAGGGTTAAAATTACCACTATATTCTCATCCTTATATCTTACGATCTGGTATTCTTCATGTTTTATTTCCAGGGGGTTAGTCCTCGAGTGATTTCTGGGGAGTTGAGTGTATTTTAAATCTCAGGAATTTTGAGAGATTTTGAGAGAGTGTAGGGAGTTTGAGAGAGTTTGGTGTTTTTGAGTTCAGGGAGTTTGGGGGAGTGTAGGGAGTTTGAGAGAGTTTATTAGAGGGAGTTTGGGGGAGTTTGAGAGAGTTCACTCCTAACTCATTCTCTTTTAAGAAACAATAAACCCTCATTTACAAATAACATTGATCTTTAATCAAAAGAAAAAAAATAAATGAAAATGATCATATCTCTGTATCAATAATATGTTATTTTGTGCAACGAGATAATTTTTTTCCCCTTCAATTTAACGGTCTCCATACAATTCTAACTCCCTTTATTTATTTCTGAAATTAGGGTTCTTATTTGGGGTGGTTAAGGGAGTAGTGGTTGGTTATAGGTGGTGATGGTAGTGATGAGAAAATAGTTTTGACGGTGGTTGCAGAAGTGGTAATGTAATTCAACTCAGGGAAGCGCTAATTGTGAAGACTTCTACTTTTTTTTTTGTTGGTGCATCTTACGGAATATGTAGATCTAAACAAATCTATATATCCACATGTTTTCATGGACTCTAGATCACTATCCTAATATCTTCATAGAAATGTTTCACCGTATCATAATGGCCATCATCTGATAATCATTTCATCATGTTGGGAACAACATTTTTGTTGCTGAGATTTGAGAAATCCGTATGATTTGAAAAGAAAGATTTTGAACCAAATTTGGTTGTGAGACCAAAATACACTAAAATCTCTACTCTTTTGAGAGATTTTTTGTGAGATCAAAATACACTAAAAACTCCTTCAAACTCCCCAAAGAAACCAACTCCCTAATATTGTAGGGTTTTATGACTAACAGGGAGTTCAAGAGCTTTTATTAAACTCCCCAGCGACTAACAGGTGTTTTCTAGGGAGTTTAGGAGACTCCTCTAAACTCCCCCACGACTAACGGGGATTTGGAGAGACTCCCTCAAACTCCCTCAGGACTAACAGGAGAAAACCCAAATACTTTAAAATCTCTCGAACTCTCCCACGACTAACCCCCTCTTCGTTTCTTCTTCTTCTTATTTCTGTCGCTCTCTCACAATTCTTCCGCCGAAACTGGGTTAAAAACTTGGGTTACTGATGAACAAGAAGTGATCAACAGAGAAGACATGATAGTGAAGTAGAAGAATCATGTATTAGTGATGTCCGGAATTTTTGAAGTTTTAGAGTTTCATTGGATGCGGCGAAGATGAAGCACAAATCGAGGATGAAAAAAAATCAGAATCCATGTAAGATTTTTAGAACCCACATAGTATTTAGCTTAGTATTGATGTTTAGATAGGGAAATCGATTTATTTCGATTGATTTGAATTCTAGGGTTTGGGGTTCTTTCCCCCTTTTTGGTTCTCTATATTACATGATTTATGTCTATGATTGATCATCTTTTTTGTATTTTTTTTTTGTTTAGTTAGGGTTTAATTTTGTTAACTTATGTTTAAATTTTTGTTGCAATGGGTTTCTTAGGGTTTCTGAAATTTTCTTGTTCATTTTTGCTGTAGCTGAAATATGGTGATGAATAGTGAAGATTGATGATTATAAAGAGTTCCAGTGGTTTTAGTTGAAATGGATTCACAGAAAAATTTGTTGAGGAAGTGCTGGTGTTGTTGTTGTTTCAATGTTTGTGCATGATTAGGATTGTGGGTTATTTTTGTGTTTCAATGTTGTCGAAATATGAAATTACTGCAAGGTGTTTGTGAAAAGGCCTGACTTTGCAGTTCCTTAGCTAAACTAAGTTCTGTGGTTCTTGGAAATTGAGGAACTGTAGAAGTGGGATGAGTAAATGGAAGATCGGTCTTTGAATTGATTTAAAGGGATAAAATACTTGGAAGAAAATTTGGAGTTTTTGTGAGGATATATAATGCAGACAAAGAACAACTATGGGTACGAAACGGTTGATGTTTTGGCTGAGAGATTTGTCCGAGAAAATTCTAAGGGATAGTTGATGGTTTGTCTTTGAGTTTATGGTCATGGCTAGAAGAATTCATGGCTTTCAATTTGGTTTGGAATTCTAATGAATTTTCAGGACATTTGGAAACAATTTCAAAGTAAAGATGGGGAAGTGACCTGACGCGTATGAATGTTGGGGATTTACATTGAGCTTGGAAGAATGGGATTTACCTGGTAAAACCAAACCATTCTCACCTCATGCTTTCATGTTGTTTAGGAGACTGAGTTTGTGTGAGATATAAATTCAATGCATGGAAGGATATATGGAAAAGTTTACAAATCAATCACTCGTACATCTATCCCCTGCTTACTAGTTCGGACGCTCAACATGTATGTTGAAATTCCTAAATGATGTTCTTTACTTGGTCTGAGTCACTGAGTTGACTCGAAAACGACTCATAACACTAACTGGACCTAGTCCTTCCATGTGAGGGGTGTACATGTCTTTTACTAGGTAGCATAACTGCCACATCTGCAGTTAACTTCTGTTACCCGTTTTTCAGAAAAACGGGACGGAAAAGGTCTATCTCGGCCGGTTTATAGAAAGATTCAAAAAAAACGACCAGTTTCTTAATTATGTGTCAAAAAGATGATCACTTTATTGAAAAATCCTTTTTTTAACTTTCGAAAAGTTTGAATTTTGGTCGCATACATTTTTTCTTTAAAGATGTCCCAAAACACCGTCCACGTACAAACTATCCTGAAGATCCGTCGAAGGTGCTCTGAATTAACCAAATGCTCACTCACACCCCTTTTCCATATGCACCAAAACGTACTAGTCCTCTAGACATCCACGTCATCTCTTATTTATTTATCACTTCAGGTCACAAAATCCAAAAATATACCTGCTTTCTGGTAAATATCTATTTGGATTCCTATAGTCGGCCGGCCAATTCGTCCTTACTTGGTTTTAGTCAGAGACGCAAAATGACGCAAAGTCGGACTCTGCAGAATAATCTGCAGAAACGCACGCCAACCTGCGTGTCATTACATGTGACGAAGATAAGTACTTTTAATCCAGCTGTATCCTATCTCAACCGTTAATCACTACTCCAGAATATCAATCATTCTCCCCTAGTTGGCGTTCCCTACCTACTAGGGATTATCTTTGAGAGTTTGATACACTCAAATCTTTCTTCTTCACACCAAATTCAGTATAATTGGTCTGATCTACCTCTTTTAAGATCACAAAAGGAAGTTTCTGATCAAACTCATCAATGGCTACAATTCCTTCGTATCTACAAAAACCCACATCAAATTCCCTATCAAACTACACCAAAATTGCATCCTCTTTTGATTCGACGCAAAATCTTGGGTTTCAGGGAATTGGGTTTCGTCAATTTGGTCTTACAGCTCATGGAAAATCACTTCAAACACGAGTCAAGGCTGTTCAGACCTCTGGTCAAACAACAGAGTATACTAATAACAGTACTGTAATTCATGATGCTGTTCCGCTTCTCTCATCTTCAGAGGTTCATTTCTTTATCTTAATTACTTGCTTTTATGTTCATGTTTGTGCAATTTTTATTTTGAGTTTGTATTTTCTTAGTAATAGGTTATTGAAAAGCTAAGAGCTTACAGAGGAAATCATGAAAGTAAGGCAGAATTACATGGCTATGTATTCTAGTGTTGTTGGTGGAATTACTACTGATTCTTCCGCGATGGTCATACCCATGGACGATCACATCGTTCATAGAGGACATGGCGTTTTTGATACAGCAGCAATCATAGATGGGTAAGCATATTTACTGCATATTTTTACTTAATATATTCTTCACATAAATGAGTTAGCAATTCAGTTTATGACCAAACCCACAGATGTTGTAGCTTATTATCTCCATTGCGCATTTCTCCACTTTTCTACTTTGCATTTATTTTTGCTTGTTAAGTAACTCACAGTGAAGCTAGTTTCTCAGCTTTTGTGTGGATAATTTTGGTGTTTTAGGAATTCTCCAGTTAAATGAGTACTTACTTTCATGTTCGGTTCTAGCAATAATTCAATCCATTAGTCAGTCACTTAGTTGATTTTCGACTTCTTGGTGGTAACCACTAATCAATCTCTGTAATGTTTTTATCTCCATCTTAGACATCTCTACGAGCTAGACCAGCATATTGACCGTTTCTTAAGGTCAGCAACCAATGCAAAGATCAACCTCCCTTTTAGCCGGGAACAGATAAGAAGCATCCTGATACAAACCGTTGTAGCATCAAAATGTAGGGAAGGATCTCTACGGTATTGGCTCTCTGCCGGACCAGGAGAATTTCCAACTATCTCCATCAGGCTGTCATCAATCCTCTTTGTATGCTATTGTGTTCCAGGATCAAAGTCCTCACCTTCAAGAAGGCGTTAAAGTGTCAACTTCAACGATTCCAATTAAACCACCCCAATTTGCCACGGTGAAGAGCGTCAATTACTTGCCAAATGTGCTTTCAAAGATGGAAGCTGAAGAAAAGGGTGTTTTTGCTGGAATATGGTTGGATGATGATGGCTTTGTTGCAGAGGGACCAAACATGAATGCGGCATTTGTTTCGAAAGAAAACGAGTTTCTGATGCCATACTTTGACAAAATTCTTAGTGGGTGCACGGCTAAAAGAGTTTTGGCTCTTGCCGAGTTGCTTGTGCAGAAGGGAACAATTGCTGGAATCAGGGTGGGAAATATCACTGTGGAAGAAGGAAAAGGAGCCAAGGAGATGATGCTTATTGGAAGTGGGACTCTTGTGCGCCCTGTGGTGCAGTGGGATGATCAGGTCATTGGCAACGGTAAGAACACAAACAGATGTTCAGTTTCAAGTTACATTATGTTTGGGACTCTTCAGGTAAGATTCAATTTAACTTGTCTTTGTGATTGGTTTTTGGCAGGCAAAGAAGGTCCAGTTGCACTGGCACTTCTTAGTCTTCTTCTGGAGGATATGAAATCTGGTCCTGCCTCAGTACGGGTACCTGTTCCTTACTGATCCTTGTGCCATGCTATTTCTCGGTGTACCAGGATAGGAAGTCGATCAACGTGTGGACAGCAGAATAGATAGCTCAATTGCTATATGTTTATATAATAATTGCTCAAGTCAACTTCCAATTTTTCACATTTTCTTTTGTGATTTGAGCAATTTATCTAATCGTGTAACAGAAGTTACAGAACGCATTTAGTTCTTCAACCATTTAGCATTACAAATTTGAAGAAATTCAAACCTTTAGATGGTGTACATAACGTAATAATTTTGGATTATGTCACCAACTCTTAAACAAGTCGAGCGGCAAACCCATTTTCACAGGATAGGCTGCAGCTCTGTGCCGCTCAAAATGGGGTCATCCAGCACCATACGGCCCATTCCCAAAAAAGCAGCTGCGGTGCAATATCCAACGGCAAAAAATTGCCCACCCCTAATAACCATCATGCAGTTTATTAACCATCCGTCCAAAGAAACATGGATCGCAAAATCCGAGAGATTGCTGTTTTGCAGAAACGAAAGAGAAAACATGAAAGAAAGATTAAGAAAAGAAAAGAAACAGAAATTTTAGAGAGAAAAGGGATTGAAATTCTTTCACGATTTTATTGAGAAATTCTTTGAAAAATGGTGCATCATTTGGTTGAAAGAGCAACAAGTGATAAATTAATTGGTCCTGATTGGGCAATGAATGTTGAAATTTGTGATTTGATGAATCGTGATGCTACGTATGATTCTCATCCTTCTTCTTTTTTTTGGTTTCGGTATAAATTTATTTTCTTATGATTTTAGAGATTTTGTATCTGTTGTCAAATTCATTTCTCAATTCTGTTGTATATTCTGTGCTTGCAATATCTTTCTTGCACCAATTTCATGCAAGATAGTGCAATAATTGTATGATAAAGGGTTTAGAAGTCCCCAAAGCTGGTGGCCGGACGGGAGGCATTAGGCCTGAAGATTAGTTGATTGCCACTCACCAAGTCACCATAATGGGATGTTGCTCTATTAACCTGCTTGTCTTCTTATATGAAATTGGTGTTCATGCAAAAACTGCGAATGAATCCCTTGTCAATTTAGAACCCTGTTTCGACCAAGAGCCGCAATGCACAAATGAAGATTCATATTCCTGTAGAATTTGATAAGATGCTGAGTTTCAGTTTACATATTCCAAATGTTTAGCATTCACTCATTCCCTTTTGTGCTATGAACAATGTAGAATTCATGTTTGCTGAGGCTTTTTGGTTTTTGTATTTTTTTTTTTTTGTATGGAAAATTTACCCGAGTGTTCATCTGCTACTGCAATATGCTTGTTTGGATCAATATTCTCACTTTCATTTTTGGTTCATCAGGCAAACCAAGGATATTGTTAGAGGCATTAAGAAGCGGCTTAAAAGCAAAAATCCAAAAGTCAAAGTTCTTGCTCTTACGGTCCGCATCTTAATCCCTGTTGTTAATCAATGTGTTGATCATGTTTATAACTGTTGCCACCGTAGTGGCCCCTTGTGATGTTATAATGGTTGTTCCAAAAAATATAAGCAATATTTGTAGCATTCCAGCCAAACAACTCCAAATGAATGACTGCTAATTTGGTTTCCGTTTTCCTATACCAGCTTCTGGATACAGTTCTAAAGAACTGCGGAAATTTTGTGCATATGCATATTGTGGACAAAGAAATTCATCTTGTGTTGGTGAAACTAGGAACAAAAAAGGTTTGGATATACATAATTTTTGTCAATTCAATATTTGGACCAACCTTTGAGTTTGTTGTAATTATTGTTTGTTCCATGCTTTTCCCAGTACAATGAGGCTGTCTCAGATAAGCTAGACTCCGTACTTGAAACATGGAAAGAAGTTATCGGTAGTGCTAGGCGCAGACATCCACAAATTTATGATGCACAGTGCGATACTGCGGTATGATTAGGATTTGGTATATAGAAATGGTTCTTAATGCCAAGACCCCATTGTGATTTTTAATTCTTCATTTTTATGTTTACTTGGACAAATTATCGGTTTCTGTTTCCAGCGTGGAGGTGGACCTGTATTTGCCAAGAGCTCTGACATGCCCTTACCCATGTATACTACTACTACTCGAATGCATCCTTCTACGTCAGATACACAAAATCATGGAACTGACTCTTCATCTGATTCTGAATTTCCAACCTTGAGGTACACATATGAGCTTCTAATTCCCTATGTGTCACCAATGTTTAAAATTTTCATTAGCCTAACTTTCTAAGGAGAATGTGCTGGCTGCTAAGGTGCTCTCTTAACTTGTATTACTTTTTCTAGCCTGACAGATATTCAAAATGTGAGCGCGCTCATAGATATCCTGTCAGACATGCTAAGTGCTTTAGATCCTGCAGATAAAGAGGTGAAGTGAAGTTCTTTTCTTTTTTCCTAGTTGGTTCCTTTCCACAAACGAGTTATTGCACTCATATCTTGCTTTAAGATCGGCTAACTATTATTCTGCACAAAGCATAATCAAGAAAGCAGCTTGCAGTTTCTATGCGATTTCTGATCATCTCAGTTGGTCGTCTAGCAGGGGCTCAAACAGGATGTGGTTGTTGATCTAGTTGCACAGAGTCGTTCCTACAAGCAGAGATTGGTACACCTTATCAACACAGCTTCGTAAGACTCTTGCTTAAGTTTCATTTCCCATAGAGGAACACCAATATTGCATTACTGGACAGCCCATAATGATTTTAGTTGCAAGTTTTATGTATTTTCAGTCTATTTTATTACCCAAGTTGGACAGTATGTGAAATGTTGTTTATAATGGGCATTATGAATATTTTGCCTGAAATTATGTTAGCTGTTTAGGGATGAAGAGCTTATTCGTCGGGGACTATCACTGAACGATGACTTACATCAAATACTTGCGAAGTATCAAAGCATGGTTTCGGGAACGGCTGTACAAACGGAGAAGCCTGACCCAGATGCACCACTAATGGATATCAAGGATCTTATTGTTACAACGGAAGATGTGGGGTAATGTTCAAATTTCTTAAATCTTCTCGAAGCTTCCTTATAGATACATATCGGACTCGAAAGACCCTAAAAAGTATTGTTCTATCAATGCAGGTCGAGTGCAAGTACTAGTGCAGCAAATCAACCTCCACCAGGTCCCATCATGGACCTTCTCAGTTTTGAAGATCCCGGCTCTTCTAACACAGGCGAAGAACCAACAAAGGAGAACTCACTAGCAATTGTTCCTGTGAATGATAATGAACAACAGCAGCCAAACGGCGTTGCAGTATCTGAGCCGAATAATGCTCTTGTTCTTGCAGGATTGTTTCCTCAGACAGCACCAGATCCTTATAATTCCCATCTAAACTATCCGGCTGGACAAATGTCACCGCACTCGTCGATGCTACAGTCTCAGAATCAGCAACAAATGTTTTACATAAACGGAAATGGAAATTCTCCACGAAATTACAATGAGCAGCCGCAACCTCATTACGGTATGCTATATTTCCATTTTTTTTCGTACTTTTCTTTTCTTTACCCCGTTCTCACCCTTTGAATCTGCAACAGGCGGAAGTTATGAAAGCAGTGGTTCCCTACCACGACCACCTTGGGAAACTGACGACAACAGCGAGCTGGTGGGAAATCATCAACAGCCTCAGCAGCTACAAGTCACTCAATTGGTGGTCACACACACACAACAAATGCCTGGTGCAACTCATTCCTATCAAATGGGAAATGGTAACATGGTTGGGATGCACATTCAACCAATAACGGATTGCCAGATGACAAACATCAATTATCAGACAATGCAGAACAACCAACTTGTTGGTATTCCTTATTCAACCCAAGGAGGCCAAATGATGGTCATGCTCCCCCATCAAGTACATGCTAGTCAGATGAATCCACAGATGATGCAACAGAACAACCAGCAGTTCCAAGGTGGTTATGGATATGATCATAGTCAAGGGGTTCAGTTTATCAACCAGGGTATGCATGGTCTCTCCATGAGAGACGACAGCTCTACAAGAGACTACGCTTCATACGTGCCACCGATGAGGAAGCCAAATTCAGGGGATAATAAGCTGTTTGGTGACCTTGTAGACATGGCAAAGGTGAAGCAAAAGCCTCCTCCTGTCCATGATACAGGTGCAAGTGCATGAGCTCACAGTTTTCGCCATCTTAATCTATCTCTATACACATTATCTGTCATTAGTACTACCTATCCGGTAAAAAGGAGAAATGTATGTATAAAGTTAAACATAAAAACGAAAATTCAACATTTGACGATGATGAAATATAATGCTAACAAATAGTTACAGAATATAATTGCAGTGAATTTCTAACTCAGTCCTGTAATGCCAATTTTCATAATTGTGGTTGGCTTGTGGCCTTGCATTAAATGTTTAAACAAAATACAAAATTGAATTACATTCACAGTGGATTTACAAAAGGCAAATTGCAGTAGAAAAAATGTCAAAATAATGACAATTTAAAGTACATCAATTACTGGAAACTGCCTGAGAGCTCTCTCCTGAGAACGAACTTCCACTACTGCCGGATGCGGATCCAGTTTGTGAACTGGTTACTCCTCGAGCTTTCTTGATTTGTCTAATATTGAAAACATCTCTTGGAACTGGTTGGCTTTGGACAGGGGTTTCATCATTTTGTTGCCTGTCCATGTCTTTTCTCTTTACCCCTGAATGCATTTGTTTAGTTAATTTGACAGGCACACCACCTGGGTTGGGGCGCGACTTGTTTGCGCCAGAAGGATCATTCATGATAATAGGTCCAGGGGCTAATTTTCCTGTCTGTACTGGAGGAAGACTACTCTGCAGTAATATAGGTAAGACTATGTCCACATCCGGCGCAGGCCCATCAACAGAAGGCAAGTTTCTTACAAATCCTGCCAAAGCTGGAGAAAACGCTCCCAAAATTTCATTAAGTGATTTTGTTGCCCCAGTCCCCCCAACCAAAGGTGCAGCAGGAGCAGGTAATAGGGAGATTGAAGTAGCTGGGGATTCTGTAGTTTTAGGAAGTAATGCAGCATCTTTAGCAGGTGTTGCAGATGTTTTTGCATCGTTGACACCATTTGGTAGAACCGACTTTTCGACCTTCTTATTGATGTTCTTCACAAGACAGTCTTGACGCGCCAAATAATCCAGGTCTTTAGATGAGCACGGCGAGAGACCCATAAAACTGTACCTTGATACAACATCATGTAAAGTACCCTCGAATGCAGAGGCTCCGTCTTCTCGTGTTTTAGAAAGAGCTTCTTTCCTCCTTTGCTCTACTTTCAAAATACTAGCCAGATTGCCGTATGTTTGCTCAAACTGGGTATACCGCTTCCAGACCTCTACAGATTTCTCTGGTGGGAGCGAGCTCAAGGCCCGCTCGAACAATGCACGGACATTCTTATCATCATTTAAACGGCACAAGAAATCTGCGTATTCGAGGATGTACTCAGGCTCATGCATAAATCTTTTCATACCAGATTCAAAGACATTGTGCGCCAGCTTTGGATCTTTGTCCTGACAAAATGCCATCATTGCATAAGCAACAAAGACATGATACGTGCAGTTTGGATGCTTATGAGCATCTACAAAGTATTTGCGAGCGGCTTCAATTCCTTCAGTTCTTCTCAGAAAACGGATAAATTGTATGTGTGCCAGTGCACTTGCATTCACCCCATCCCCCAAAAGGCTCTCATAAATCTTCTTTGCAGGAAGAATTTCCCCACGAGATTCCTCCATTTCCGCGTAGGCATATTTCAGCAATTCAGAATCAGGCAGAACCTTCAAAGCCTTCTGATAAACTTTAACTGCAAGATCCATAGAACCATTATCTGCATGCCATGTAGCATAGTCATACCATACATCCGGATAATAACATAAATACATTAGACATTGCTCGTAGCTGAGGATAATTCGACTCTTCGAAGCTTCACTATCTATCCTTTGCGGGTTCCCTTTCTCAAATGCCAAAAACCTTTTCCACGCCATGCATTGCTGCTCTTCCTTGTCAGATCCAGTTGGAGGCACAGCAAGCATATTCCAATCAATGGCATCAACCAATTTCTTTCGCTCTCTATAAACGGCCTTTGCACTGTTGTGTTTCGGTTGGTATTCGGACACTAAACCTTTTGCTAATGCACGGCTGACAGAGTTCTCAAAATTCCCATAATCCTTCCAAATTTGCTCAACCTGATGAGTGGGTGTAACGATAGCCTTCTGGTACACCTTCCTTATCGAAGCCGTACGCTGAGACTCTTCCTGTGGATCTGTAGCCGGCAATGACTTCAAAAACGTAATGTACTCGATCCATACTGGTCCAGATGCTATGTCAGGACCAACATAATTAAGCATAAACTCAAAAGCATTGTTGGTCTCTTCTTGCCCCTCTGCACCCTTCTTGTCATTCAATTTCCTTATCAAACGAATATAACAGCGCCATAGAGCAATTTGACGATTATCTAATAAACAGCTACCGAATACCTGTTTAGCTGCAGCATCATTGTTTGCAATCATGTATGCCTCCACGTACTGCTTCCAGTATTTAGCAGCTGTTGGAAACGCTGAGAGAAGTTGCTCGTATATTGGTGCCGCTTCTGTTATTGGCAAACGCTGAGCTTGATTTGCTAGAATTTCCGAGGCTTCAACATTATACTTGTCACCCATTAAAACATCTCTGGCTTTCTTTACCTTCACATCTGCCATATTCATCTCGGTTTGTCAATCGGCGAGAGATTTTTTTTTTGCAGAAGCTGAAAAAACAATCGCATGGGATGGGAAATATAAGATGGGGAGTGCCTTCCTTTTTTAAGCTTCTGTACGCGTGATGGTAACGCGTCCTAGCTGAGGAAGGTTTCCTTTTTTAGAGTGCTTCTAAATCTAGTAATCTCAGGCCAAAACCGCCTTTTGGCGTTGCTTATTTTTAGAAATTGCGCAGAATCAACTGGAAGCTTTATATTTACAGTATTCCTTGAATAGGAAACCCATTTGAGTTGATTGATGTTTGGAATTTGAAATATACAATCCTACCTGAGACAGAAATCAATTTACATCTCCAGAAATTATATTCTCACACAGCTTAAACTCATATAATAGCATGACAAGTAGGAAAACTAAATGCTCTTCATGGAAGATGTAAGATCTGTGCTTTGAATAGGAAGAGGTGCCACTCAAATTTGGAAGTCAATTGTGCAGCCACCAAGTTTCTCGGCATCCTCAATGTCAGCAATAGGGGTTTGATAGTTTGAAGGGGTTTGATAGTTTGAATTTGATAATAGTGAAGCTGATAAAATATTTCTAAGGTTCCTGTAGGTTTCTTGTGCAGGAGGGGGTTGAGTATTTTCATGTATCGTTGCACCTTCACCATGATCTGACGATGGCTGCTTCATGATTTTACTTGGAGATTTGCTCTTCATGTTGTTTGGAAGATGTGCATCTGTTTCAGGATATAACATTAGGTCAAGAAAACCAGATGATTTACGAAATGGCATTAAGCAACTAAGACCATTTCACGATATGGTAGTAAAGAAGGGGCAGTTAAAATAACAACGAAACGAAACAAATAGACACTATTCGGCAGAATTCTACGCCAACTTGGCCAGCTTCATTCTACATAGAGCCTGCACTTACATGGGTACTGATCAAAAACCATAGTTAAGACTTCTGGCTGAAATGTTGCGACAGATTGTGCTTCAAGTCCCAGTTTTGGCTAGATACTGGACTCAAAAATCATCTTGAACTACTACTTATTTCCGCGTGACTTCCAAAATAGGTTGGTAAACTATATCAAGAAACTACTAATATCACACTTCACTAACAAAGAAAACAAAACTTCTGATAGTGTTTTCTTTAAAATATTTCTTCTGCAAAATCAGGGTGAAAAATGTGGTAGTGTTAAAAATGAAAACCAAAAGTGTCATAGAACTAGGTGCAGGGTCTCATATAACTCGTGAGCTATAAGAAAGTCATAGTCCATCCATGCTCCAGAGAGAGAGAGAGGGAGAATGATATTGGCAAGTTGGGTTCTAGTGATTACCCTCATGTCTTTTGGGAAAATCTTGATTTTCAACATGCATGCGTGTTGCACAAAGCCAAGTTCTATCGCGTTCAGAATCTTGTTCTGATGCAACAGGAATATGCCAGTGTCCACACTCTGATTCCTGTATCATAAAGAACGGGGCAATTATGTAACAATTGTTATAGGTCTCCAGTCTCCACGTATCGACAGGGTGAAAGTTGGTATTTCAGAATCAATGCTTCTCATTAAAGAGATAATACATGAATTATTACTTCACAATCATAGACATTAAAGCAGGCTTGGACGAAGTGAAACTGACCTGAATAACAACAGAACAAGGAGGAGGCATTTCAAATTCTGGACCCCACTCACTGAAATTGAAATGTACCTTCATGAAAATCAGAATATGACTTGTTAGCGCTACAGGTGTAATTGGAGAACATATTCGACTCAGAACCTTTCTTTCATCTGACAGAAAAATAGGAAAATTACTATCTCTTCGAGTGAAAGTCACAAACACAGATCAAAGAGTTGTTAAAGAGTCTGGAAATAGTTTTTTGGGGTTTCCCCGCAAAACTCGCTCATTTACATGTTGCTTAGATATCGCAAACTTGAAGGAGTGAGATAGCAATGCATTAGTTGATCAGAAAAATATTCACTTTTTCAAATACAAAGGAAGACTTCAAATGTTTCTTGTCAGTTCAGTGCAAGAATGATACAGTGTTGTTTGTGTCTGTAAGACTTGAAATTTCAGCAAAAAGAGATTTTTTTCTTTCTGTAGTATTGAGTCTATCAAACCATGCAGAGAACATAAAAGCTGTGTACAATGAACAAAGTTACCTACCTGATGCCTTTCTTTCCATCTTGGGAAGAAATCATTTCCTAAAAGTTGAAATATATGATCTCGCATTTCATCGTTGGTCACCAGTAAGCACTTAAACTTTATAGCTGCATATAACCAGTACCTGGAGCGAAGGTAATTAATCTTGAGGAGTGAGAATACAGAAGGAGAAAGAAAAAGAAAAACAAAGTGAGCGTGAACACCAACAGATACACTGATTTGTCAAAATATAAAAGGATAACAACTCATTTTGGAGCATAATATAAGTAAACTTTGTGGGACCCAGATTATCATATGCTCACCAATCATCATTTGATCCAGTTGGTGTAGCGAAGATTGCATCTGCATTCTTCCACTTCTCTATAATTTTCTTATTTGCTGGTTCTTCCATTTTGCCTCCTTCAATACGCTTATGATGCACAATAATCAGAGGCAACTTCTTTGAAGGAAGCCTCTGGCGAATTCCATTGACAATAGCATTCACCTAGAATTGCGACTAAAATTAGAAGCATGGTAACAGATATATATAATTGTACAATGAAATTATTGAGTTTGTGTATAGTCATCCTAAAAACAACTTGGCAGAGAGCGGAATGCAGCAAAGATCATCAATTGATAATATTCAAGGTTTAATAGGATCTCATTGTCCATGTGGGGCTATTCTCAAAATGCCCCCTCACAAGTGCTGTTATATTGAGCCTTTACACTTTCCACTGTGTAGTGTGGAGCTCGCAAGGACCCTGGTCTGATACCATGGTAAAAGAAAAATGAAGCTAGCCGAAGGGAACAACAAAATTACCTTAGATACTGAAAAGCTCTTTTGGGTAAAAAGACCCACATTAGCACCATCTACCACTGCTTCAAAAGGTCCATAATAGTCTAGCCATTTCTGTAAATAGTATGTCCCTAATTGATAAAAGCCATAAAACAAAGTCGAACTGAAATTGAAAGTTGAGGGATACCTTTTCATACTTGGAATCTCTGAAAGCTTGAGTTTTTTTCTCTCTTCATAGCAATAGATGCAACACATTTAGCAAAGTTCTCAGTCTCAATTGGATCTAGATCAATGGTAACCAATTTCTCCCCACAGCCCTCACAGTAACCATCAGCTCCAATGTACGTTCTTTTCACTGCCCAATTTCCCTTACCCAACCAACCCTGACCATGCCAGCCGCCGCCGCCATTTTTAACTGCTTCCAATATCAATGCCTGATCCCATTTTCTCTTCCCAACTCTTGAAGCTGCCTTACTTCCAAACCATTTCTCAATTAAATCTGCAGTAGAAACTGATACTTTCCGGACACTACTTCTCAGTTTATGCAACACGTAGTAGACTTTATCCGCGGTTCCAGTTTCAACACTTACTTTCAACAGTGCTTCAAGTTCAGGCCCTTCAGGGTAAACCCCATTTTCCAACATATGTTCTTCAACTTTGAATGCCTTTTCAACGTCTCCTTTGCTGCAAAAAGTGAATAATGCAGGTCCATACGATCTTAATCTGGGGTTTATACCAAGTTCTTTCATTTTGTTTACCATCTGGAGTGCCATTTCTCCATCACCAATCGACATTGCCAACCGAGCAACAGAAGTCAAGGCCGCTTCATTCAACGGAATCTTCTCCGCACGCATCTTTTCATAGACTTCAAAACCCTTCATGCGGGCAATTCTCTTGACATTATCATCTAGCCGCACTGCACCATCTTCCTCCTCACTCATTCCTTCAACAACATCATCTCCAACACTCATTATACTGAAAGTCCTGCTATCATTCCCACTTTTCATTGGGGTGACAACACCAACAGCCGCAGATGAACAAAGATAGAGAAGCACAGTATAATGGTACTGACCTAACTCAAGATTCCCTTGTTTCTGAACTGAATCATACAATGCAATTGCAGTTGAAAAATCCCCTCTTTTAGAACACTGATCCAGCTGAATTCGAAATTGAACTTCCACCATATCAAGCTTCTTTTTCTTAGGATATTTCTCCTCATTCACATCAGACTTATTCCCCATCTTTTTCCCTCTAATAATACTACCTCTACTTCTCTTAGGTTTAATCTCTACCTTTTCACCATCTTTAGACCTCAAAGAAGAAACCCCAGAACCCATTTCTCTCTTTCTTCTAGGCTCACCATCATTATCTCTTCTTCTATATTGTCTCTCCAATTTCTCCCCCATTAATGAATTAAAATCGGATTTTTTCTTTACCCTTTCTTCTCTAGACCTTAATGGAGATAACCCAGAATTCAGTTTTTTATCAGAATCAATAACTTGTGTAGCATTTTGATGTTGTTTATTAGGTATCTGTGGTTCTAATTTGCCACTAATACTTGCTTTTGTTATAAAAAGTGAGGAAATTTCTTGATGAAGTTTGTGTTTCAGAGTGAAAGCATGAGAAAGGAAGTGATTGGTGTTTGAATTAAGATGTTTAGATGAGCACTTACTTGGTGTTAGGCTGAGGAAGTGTTGTTGTTGTTGGCGCAGAGATTTGAAGCTGAAGGTGGCCATGGCCGTTGGAACTGGAAGAGTTCTTCCACCAGTTCTATCTTTTGAAACTGCTTTTAGTACTTTCCATTTTTTATTTTTATGTAAAAGAGGAAAGGATAAGGTAGAATTCGCTTACTTGCCCCAGTGAGTTTCTCGATTGTTAAAAGAGGAAATCCGCGAGTTAATGACGATTTTTTGCTTTCCCTGCACAGATTATTTTTATCTAACTCCTTTAAAATCCTAAGCTCAGAAGTCTCCACATTGAACGGTGACCTTCACCCACTCACAAAATTACTTCGTTTCAGAGAAGAAAATGATTTCTACTCACAAAATTAACAAATTTATTTATCCAAGAAAATAAAAAGTAAAAACATCGAGAGAGAAAAAAAAAACGTAGAACAAAACCTAAAAAAAATTCTTCTGCCTTCTTCTCCTCTATTCACTGCCAAAAAAAATTCTTCCTCCATCGCGATGGTTCATTCATCCCGTCTATTTGGTTCTCCGTCCTTTCTTCTTCTTGATTCTCTATGTTTTTCCTGATTTACTATTGATTTGTTTTGTTTTTCTGTCGCAGGTGATATACTTTGATAGGGAATCTGAAAAGAGGACTAATTCTTTTACCATGTACTCCCTCCGTTCTTTTTTAATATGCCAGTTTCTATAAATAAAAGTTTCAAAAAATTAGGCCAGTTTCCTAATTGGGAAATTCAAATGTTATTTTAATTTTTGGGACCACTTTTCTCTTAACTTCTTTTGATGAAAAGTGTCATGTGGACCACTTCACTTTACTTCTTTTGCTAACAAGTGTCATGGGGACCATTTTACTTCACTTCTTTTATTGACAAGTGTCATGAGGACTACTTTCAATGATTAGTTCTCTTAATTTCCTTAAATTTCGCTAAAAACAAAACTGGCCTATTAAAAGAGAACGGAGGGAGTAATTCTCTAAAGGATCAAATAAGATTCCTAATTTGTTGAAACCCTAACCCTAATGTGTTTGATTTTATTTTCGAGGTACGTTATTTTCTCAAAAAGATTCATAGTTTGTTGGTAAACCCTAACCTTAATTTCTTCTTTTTTTGAGTTTTTGGTTGTACCAATGCTCTGATGGGATGGGTTCATCATATATATTCTTAGTGTTTGCTTAATAGTAAAAATCGCAGGATTATAGAAAGTTATTGTATTGCTTGAACAACAGTAATGAGGCTAAACCTCCACAGTACTTTTTATTTCCCATGAATTTCACTGAAAAGGTATGAGCTTTGCAACAACACCCTAACCCTATTTTGCATTTCTCTATTTCTTCTCATAATTTTAGCTTTGATATTTGATTGTATAAGTGTTGTTATGGTGATAGAAGCGTAGAAATTGGAAACGCGACCAGGAAAATACGAGCTTTGTGAGTACACAAATTGTACATATATTTTCAATCAAAAAAAAATCATTGATCTCACACCTTATTTACTATTCGTAAACCCTCACCCTAATCTATAAACCAAATCTTTTGTTTTGTTTTGTTTTGTTTTTTGCAAAGATTAATGTTGATTCAAGGTTTTGTGTATTTAGAAAGAAGAAATCCGGGGTATTATGAACCAAGGTATGTGATCACCGTATTATGGTTTTAATTAAATCATTGTTTCTGTTGATTCTTATGAATCCGTTTGCATTATGAGTGATTTTCAGGTCCTAAAAGTTTGGGACAAAATTGGCTTACCATTAGAAGGTGGGTTTATGTTAACCTCTTACAGTATTTTTTTGATATATATATTCTGATTTGGTCTCCATCAGGTACATATTTGTTAGACAATGTAAGGCAATTTAGAAAACAGGGATTTTATTGTGTTGCATACCGGCACTCTAACATAAGACAGATTGGTAAAATGTATTATGCTGACTGTTCACTTGATTATTCCATTTAAGTTATTCTGCTATACATTTGAAGGGACCGTTTTCTTTTTGATGTTTATTAAGTTGAAATGCAAGGAACTATTAATTCACAAATTTGAATTTTCTGGTATTAACAATTATTTTCTCAGTGTAGTTGGAAAACTCAAGCTTGAGGTTGTTTATGTTTCTGTTTTGTAGTTTCTGGGTCTTTATGGAGACACTCGGTCAATCAAGAACGCTTAGAAACAGCATTCAAAGCTCCTCCTGTGCCACAGGGGCTCTTTTCATATTCGATGGGTGCATATCCAGCAGCGCAAAACGTGTGGCCCGCAGGTTATGGATCTCAACCACATGCTTGGAACCAGGCTTCCACGTGCATAGAGACAACAATGGAACACTGGATGCACTCAACAGGCGGGAATTCATAGTAAATGTGAACTTTTTTAATTTTTTTGCAATTCACAATTCTCACTACCCATGCTCATTCATTTGATTCCTGGGACACTCATAGATTTCTCATCTCCCTCCACAAAAAGTATCAGATGTTTAATGGATTTGAACTTCAAATTGTTTTGATTTCTCATATACCAGAAATTCATGGTTTTTATTTCTCATATACGAGAAATTAGGTCTTACTTGGTTAACTAGCAGTTGGTCATTCATGGATTAATTCTATGTTCTCATCTCCCTCCAAAAAAAAATAACAGATGTTTAATGGATTTGAACTTCAAATTTTTCTTCTAATGGTGTTGTTGATAAGAAGGAGAAAAAGGAAAAAGATTGTATCTTTCGTACCATTATTCGTGCAAAATCCCAAGCAAGGTGATTTGATCATTTTTTTTTTCTTTATTTAAGCATGTATATATGCTTATTAAAAATCCCACGAACTCCAGAAACCATGTATGCTTATTAAAATTTATTTCACACTCTTGCACAGTCTATATGTATATGAAGTAGAGTTGCAGAAACCATGTATGCTTATTAGAATACTGGAGTGACATATTAAGTTCTTACAAATGCATGTTTTTATTTTTCCACGAGCATATAAAGAGTTCTCGGTTTCCGTAGTTACGTTTGTATTTGGAAACAAAATCTACAAATTTAGACTATTGATTCAGGTGTTTATCTATTATAGAGTAATTTTAAAGAGAATGCGAAAGGAACATAAAGGTTTTGCACTGTCGCAATATGCAAGAAAATTATCAGGAACATTAGGTGATTGCAATCCCGTTGTTATTTTTTATGAAGGATTATTAGTATAGTCACTGTTATTTAGTCATCTTTAAGGATCTCATCAAAAAACAATTGGAAGAGAGTGCATCTTTGAAAGCCGAGGTGCTAGCTTTTCTGAGGTGGGAATAGATTAGGATGCCTTCTCTTTTAATGTACTTTAAGACTTGACTCATGGATATTGCCACCGAAATAGACTATGAAAAGTACATTGTATATAACTGTGAAATGTATGTCCACGGTGCAAAAATTGCCACTACTAACCAACACTAAACTCGCTTTATATGTGAACTGTACTCGCTTTTGTTATTATTCTTTTTGTTTTTGTTTGATTGTTAAAACTTAACATTCTAATGTGATTTTAATGACTACTGCAGTGCAGCCACCGCAACAATTAAGTATAACTGCTACTGGATGCAACTTATGATGCAGCCACTGCAAAAGTTAAGTATAACTGCTAATGGATGCAACCTATGAATATGGATATTTTTCATTTCAGTAGTTACAAGCCAGCCTAGCTCTACCATCTGCCAATTCTAATGGCACAGATTTAATTTTCTGAAAGTAATCAAAAAGTTGTTGTTTCAATTATAAAAAAATGCAATTTGAATCTATTCGGTTTTTTGCTTCTTAGTTTTTTTCTTTATCATCAAGGCCATCGAGAAGTCATGCTTTGGTCACTGTCTGAATGAGATACATGAAATGTCTTCTGACAATGCTCATGTCATCCAAGACAAGGTAAGTTTACTCATCATAGTAACGAAAATTTACAGTACGTTGAATTCTACTAATACACTTCTCATATAACCAATGTGGATCTCATACGTTCCCTTTTCTCCTATTTAACCTTGCATATTTGTTGTTATATCCACGGTATTGCACTATTTAACCCGTGTAATCCATACGAGACTCCAACAGTCTCCAATTCGGTCCTCAAAATCCATCAGTTGATGTCGTACCAGGAACTTTAAGAACGGTCGATGAATAAAAGAAAGATTAAAGGCATGTAATTTCTGAAACCACCCTACTGCTCTATATATCATGTACATGTCTAACACAATTTGATAATATTTGACAAACATTTGATCGTAATCCCTCTAACCAGAGTTCAAGAGCCGAGTACAAGGCGTGTCTGGCATTGGCTTGGACCTGTTTAGAAGCCAACATGCAAACAAGGTACGGTGCTGGTGATATGTTTACAATGGGTGTTGACAAGGTTTGGTGGCTGTATTTTGCAGTTGTACGGTGCTGGGGAACGATCTGTTGAAGGATATCGACTGCATTTAAGCCGATAAACTGGCGAGAAAGGAGGGTCCATGGACTGCTGCTACCACTGATTTCGTGTGGCAAAATGGTGATGAACGGAGAGGATCATGAGGTTGTTCTGAGATGGAATTCAGTAAGGATGATGGATGGATATACAAAGATTGTTGCTATGATTCAGGGATTCAGGGATTTGACCTAAAATTGGCGTGGGTCGTAGTTAGAGATGATCATAGGTTGTTTTACTCTGTGTTAAAGATGTAGTTAGATTTTGGTTTTTGCAGAAGTTGAATTACTTTTGGGACCAGAAGAAAGGGCAATCCTTGAGCAAAATGAAGCTCCTGATCTTACTAAAATATTAATTGTTAGTTACTTGAACCTTTGTTGTCTACTTGATTTTTGTTCCCTTTAAAATTTCGCTAAAAAGGGCATGCATTCATAGTTCAGTTTTGGTGTTTGAAAATTGGTAGGACTCTTAACATAGAAAAAGTGGAGACCACTGCATAGTCAAGTCAGAATTATTTTATGCATAAACTACTTTGAGATGGTGTAGATATTGATGGTATTGATAAGGAAAAATTTGTAGTTGTTGTAAAAATGCTTCAGTGTATGAAAGTTTGCTTATTTTATTGAAGTCAAATGAGCTTCAATAGGTTTTGTAACAAAAGAGCCTGTTATTAGTCATATTTTAAGAAAATGCGCAAGTCCTCATGCTACAGACAGGCCGGGGTAAGCAAAATAAAGTCAGTAAAATATTAAATATGTCGAACAGTTTTCTTAAAGATTATAAGACGAAAGTAATGATAATGTATGTGGCTAGGATGGCGCAACCGTTCTTCATTATGCAGTTCAAGTTTATGGAGTTCTTACGTCTTGAAAGGGAAGGCTGATAAGGGAAAAGCTATTGTTGTTAGTTTTACGAAATCATATCGGGACTGGGCGAGGCGAGGTGAAGCCAAAGCCAAGCTTTACCTACATATCTGCACGGGGCGAGGCGAAGCCAAAGCCGAGATTTACCAAATCATATTTGCACGGGGCGAGGCGAAGCTGAGCTTTACCAAATCAAAAAATGGTTCAAAGAAAAAGAAACATTACTCCTATGGTTGGTTGATATTTGTAGTTGTAGATTGAATTGGTGAACCAAGTTTGCGAAGCCGCCCGGGCGTAGCACGGGTACAAAATCTAGTTTTGCTGGATAATGCTAGCTCTTTACGTTAGAGAAAGGGCTAAACGAGTGAGACATGAGCTAAAAGAGTGAGTTGGTGACCGTGGGGAAGGAAAATAATAGTCTAAGAGCATCTCTAACAGAGAGTCAAGTTTTTTGTTTTTCATGACACGTAGAATTTTAGACCCCCAATGCACATAAATCCATTT
Organism: Papaver somniferum; assembly: GCF_003573695.1. Classification (NCBI taxonomy): domain Eukaryota; kingdom Viridiplantae; phylum Streptophyta; class Magnoliopsida; order Ranunculales; family Papaveraceae; genus Papaver; species Papaver somniferum. Next base: position 128,751,565 of record NC_039359.1, read on the forward strand.
CCAATGGTGGGATCCTACAAATTAGGAGGGATGAGAAAATAAATATGAAGGTGTTAAAGAAAGTCTTATTTACACCTTCACTTGCACCTCCATGTCATATTTTTAATTATTTTATTTTCTTAGAAATTAATTTAAGTTTTTTGTTTTTCTGTGAAGATCAGCCGTTTGCTTTTTTTTATTATTATTAAAAAAAACCTTGAGTGTTTTCTATTATTAAAAAATACATTTTTTTTTGAAAAATTATGTATGTAGGCGGCTGATGTTATGCCTCCTGTGTTGAAAATTACAACAAACGGTTAATGATTAGCTGTTTCTCCATCTTTCATTTTAGAGGCTGAAGATCAGCCGTGCAGTGAAGACTTTACAACGGTCACTCGTTTGAATGAATGTATGAGTGATTCAAGAGGCAAGTGCACACATCCACTGCCCACAGTGGCATCATATTAGATCAAATGGAGTGAGACTCATTCAAATTGAATGAGAATCCTCGCTCCATAGCCGCTCTTATAGTGCAAAATGCCTAAATGGTATGGTAGGCTATGAGATGAACATATCATACAATTTTAACATTCTTTGATAATGAATGTGTGAATGTGTGCAAGGCTATGAGTTTCAAACACCCACCCCACCCCCCACCCCCCCTAAGCTATGAGCTGAATATATTCATCTTAGCTCTTCACAATACTTGCTCTGTTCATATTAGTAGTACTGGCAACGGATAAGAATACGCTGGATATTGGCAATACCGATATGGTTAAGGGTTATCGGATATCCGGTATCCGATAATATCCGGCGGAATCCAAGAATTCCATATCGATAGGGTTAAGCTATCGGATATCGGAATTTTATCCGATAATATCCGGTTTCTGGGAACAAAAGTAAATTTTGAAACTTAACAGGGTTTTTGTTTGAAATGTACAGTGTAATTGAAAGACAAACCCACACAAACACTACTCCCAGTCTCTCAGTCACATCACACATGAAAAACAAACTACAAACACTCAAAAACAGTCTGCAAACTAAAGTACAAAAACTGAAAAAATCATGTCTTCTTGTAACAGACTTAATAACAATGTCAACACTCAACAGGCTAGTGATGATCTTCCTTGGCTGCCTAGTTGCATGTTGTATCATTGCATCAACTTCAGTCGTCGAGGACTTCCATATATGCATTCACAAACAATCACTTAGAAAGAAAAACAAATAGTGATGCAGACTGATAACAGTGCTTAAGAAATAACTTCACTACTGACTACTGTCTAATTAGAAGTAGATGGACAAGAGTATTGGCATGAGTATTTGGATTACTATATGCATATATTTTCTTAGTTTTACTTTCTAGATTTAATCAAAGAAAAGCAAAGGAAAAGAAGATTTACCTGCATCAAAGAAGTCTGGCATCCAATCACTTAAACATAGCAATGCTTGGACTAAATCTGGAGCTAATGAAGTTTTGTGTGTTGTTAGAACCCTTCCACCATCAAAGAAACAAAGAATGAACAAGAACAGAAATCAAAGAAACCCTTTCTGTGCAAATTTAATAGAATCAACAAACCAGGACAAACTCCAAAAATAGATTAATTCAATCTCTTCTTTACTCTGATTCAATTCAGTAACTCATCAATATTGAGTTATTCTTCAAACTCATAACCACCTTATAAACCCATCTTAAAAATAGATCAATTCACTCAATCCCTAAACTAATAACTATCAATATTGAGTTACTCTTCAACCTCAATGCCTCATATTCTTATTTAAGTTAAGCCATCTCAAATATTTCTCTAATTTCATCCATACATGTAAGTAATATCAAACCCTAATTTTTTATTGCAAGACAGAAACCCTAATTGCATGACAATCGAACACAGAAATAGAAGAGAATCAGTACCTGATTGAGTGGTGAGTGATTGATAAACAAGTGAGTGAGTGATTGATCGATCGATCGAGAGACAGAGTGGAGAGGCGACTGACGGACTGATAATAGATGGAACTGGAAAAATTACAATTATATCCCTAACTCTATCGGATATCGGATATTAACGAAACGGATGGAGCCTAATACGACATCGATAGGTTAGGAAAGAAATATCCGATAAATATTCGTATATGATATCCTATATCCGATACAATGGATAAAATGATGAGTGCCAAATATTGTATATATTTATCCCTTTTTGTTGGCATTTAACTCATCTTTTGTGCATTAATTCTACATTTTATCCCATATTCTGTATTTTCATTGTTTTCAAGAATAAATATTTTTCTTACTTAATTTTTCATTTTTAGGTAATAAATAAAGTTTGGATGAATAGCAGAGCGGAAAAGAGCAGAAAAGTAGTGAAAAGCCGGGAGGAATTACACAAGGAAGCCGCGAAGAATGGTGTGCACAAGACCAAAAGGCTAGAAGTGGGCTTGAAGAAGAAGAATTGTCCTTAAAGAAGATATGGGCTTGGCATACCCAAGGCCCAAAACCCTTACTCAAACACATTTCCATTATCCAAGCCCGTCTCGGATTTCAGCCGTCAGATCGAAGCATTTCAGCATCCTACGGTCGCTCCATCATCGCACATCAAACTCCGAAGCCCCCGCTTTACATCGCAACGCCCATCTCCATCTTGGGTCGTCCGTTTTGCTACATCCCTTCATCCGACGGTCGCTCCACGCTTACCTCCGTATCGCCGTTGGATCCACCTACCATCTTCACATCCGACGGATATCCTCGCTGCGCATCCACTTCAGATGATCCCGCTCAACACCTTAGCCATCAAACCCATCGACCCAAACAAACACCCACCTTCTTCCCCAAAACTCACTTCCCCCAAATTTCTCCTCTTCCCCCGACCATGGCAGACACTGCCATGTCTGCTCCGCCGTCTCCATCTCCACCACGACCACAAGGACACCACCACCATCACCTACATCTTCCCTAGTCGTGTCTGTCTTGTTCTTAGCCTTAATTTTTGATGCTACCAAGAAGACAAACATAGCTAGGGTTTCACAGTGGAGAGAAGAAGGAAATTGGAGCAGCGTTCGAGTAGAGGATTATCAGAGGAGGAGAATTACAAGCATGGGTCGAGTCTAATTGCATCAGAGGGTGAGTTAATTTTATTATTTCTCGAAACCCTAATCCTGCTGATTTGGGGATTTTCCAATTAGGGTTTGTAGAAATTTAGGGTGTTGTAACAAACTATAAATTGATGTTATGGGTGTGGTAGAAAAGCTCTCTGGGCTAGCCAGTGAACAATATTTTGAATCAATTCTCATTTTTCCAATTTCTGTTTTAGCAACAGTTGATTGTGTGTATCATGTATGCATGTTCCATTTTAATTTAGTTTGTTGGATGAATGCTGTTGTTATACTCATGTGTAGTATGAGCTAATTAGCAACAAGCTAAGGCTGTGATGAAGCCTTGGTGCACTGTCAAATGGTAAATTGCTAGGAGAGGATGCCATATGCTTGTTTTTCTTGTGCATTGGGAAGAAAGCAGTGCTATGATTGCTTGTGATTGATTGTGCTGTCAAAAGACAGTCAATACTAGGGGTATTTCTGTTAGCAAGCTGTTTTTCTTTCCTTTCTATTGTATGCATAGGACTCAACTCAACCTAGGAATATGCTATTTGATTAGGACACCAGGTGGAATCTAAGCCTTAGCTTAGCCACAAATCTTTTTTTTTTCAGTCACTCAAGTTCAGTTCTGTGTGCTTTCAGTTCAGTTTATTTCCTTGCCTGTTTTTCTTGCATTTTGAAGCTGTGTGCACTGAAATCAGTGCACAATCTCACCCCTGCCCTTGGCTTACAGCCTTGGTTCCTTGCTGTTGTTATTTTATATCATCTGCCATCTAATCCTTGCTGTGCTGCCATTTTGTGTTAACTGTTTTAGTTCTTTGTATCTGCCTTCATCCATCACTGCTCACTGCCATAGTGCTTTGCTCCCATTGCTAGCTTAGGAAAATTTCTTGTATGCTCCCACTCCCTGTGGACAAACCCCTACTCATCCCTATACTATAAATCTTGGTCTTGTATACTTGCAAGTGTTTTGTGTGCTCCCCATTTTCACACCAAGTTTTTGGCGCCGCTGCCGGGGAGCTGGCTGCCATATTTTTTTTGAAGTTTTCATAGCTGTTGTGGCCTTGCTGTGCTTGCAGAGTTGTCTGAGCTAATTGCTATCTTGTTCACTCACCTGTTGCTGCTGGAGCTGTGCTGTATTTTTTTTTTTTTTTGCTGCTGCCAAAGCTGCTGTTGCTGTTGGAACTGCAGTGAAGCTGAAGTTCCTGAACTGGTGCCACTGAGTTGCTGCTGCTGCTGCTGTTGCTGCTGCTGGTGAACCAAAGCAACTGCTGCTGCCAAGTGAAGCTGCTGGGCTGCCAACTGAAGCTGCTGGGCTCTGCCTTCTACTGGTGGGCTTGTACTTCTCTGAATTGGGCTTCACCAACTTCAACTGAACTGGGCTTGCCAAGTGCTGCTGGGCTCTGCCTCCTTTTGTTGCTGGGCTCGTGGTCTTCTGTGAGCTGGGCTTAGTTGCTGCTGCTGCTGGGCTTGAGCGAGAGCTGCTTAGGACGATCCTAAAGCCCAACTGGGCTGTGCAACTAAAAGGGAACAAAAGCCTAACTGGGCTTCCCTCCTTGACCAAGTAAGCCTAAAACCATGAGTAACCCACTTGGGCCTCATTAAATATTCAATTTGGGTATGTAATAATTAATTTATTTTTAATTTGGGCTTGTAATAATTATTTTTATTTTTATTTTTATTTTCTTTTTCTTTTATTTTCTTTTATTTTTCTTTTATGGGCTTGTAATTATTATTATTGTTTTTATTTTCTTTTATGGGTTGTGCTAATTTATGCTAGGTTTAGTTCAAAAACTTTTCCAAAGCCCAATTTTAAACCAAAAACAAAATCCCTTATTAAAACCAAAATTCCACTCCTTAAAACCAAATTCCACTTAACCCTTTCAAAACCAAATCCTTATGGGCCCTGTTTTCTCCCTTATCTGTGGGCTTGTTATTTCATGAGTGGGATATGATTGTAACCTTTAGAGACCAATCAAATAGACTAGTTAGAGTAAATCAAATAGACCCAATTGACATACCCACAACTTCTGAGGAAAACACACCGGACCAATCTGAAACAATGGGAGAACCCCGTACCCTCAAAGATTATATGTACCCAACTAGAGCCAGTCAACCTTCTTGTATTGTGCTACCCGAGGCTAATGGCCATTATGAGCTGAAATCAAGCACAATACAGATGCTTCCTATTTTTAGAGGTGTTGAGAATGAAAACCCTTACCACCACGTGAGAGAATTCGAGGAAATTTGTGGAACTCTGCGTTTCACTCAAATGTCCGACGAAACCCTAAAGTTAAGGCTCTTTCCTTTCTCCCTGAAAGATAAGGCAAAGGCCTGGCTGTATGCTTTACAGCCTCAATCCATCATGACATGGGATGACCTCATAAAGGAGTTTTTCAAAAAGTTTTTCCCGAATCACAAGACTGCGACAATTCGTCAAAGTCTGAATAGCTTTGTGCAATTAGAGGGTGAGACCTTAGCTAGATACCTGGAGAGATTCAATGAATTATTGCTCCAATGTCCCCATCATGGTTTTGAAAAATGGAGACTTATGCAAATTTTGTATGAGGGTCTAGATGTGTCCACCCGAACAACGGTTGAGTCAATGTGTAATGGTCTATTCGTAGACAAAACTGCTGATGCGTCTTGGGACTTCTTGATTGAAGTAGCTGAAAAGACGCAACAGTGGGAATCCATCCGTGAACCCAGAAAGACTACTTCCGAAGCTAAGGCTTTTAGGATTAAAGCAGATTTCGAGGGAAGAGCAAACATGGCATCAATAGTTAGGAGATTAGAAGAGTTAGAACTTCATAAAAATTCAAAACCTTCCACCACTACTCTCCGAGAACATGTCGCTTCGTCTGTATGTGCCGCTTGTAACGATCCCAACCATCAATTCCAAAATTGCCCCGATTTGCTTGCAGTCCAGGAATCTAGGCTTGAACAGGCACAAGCCATGTTTCAAAAACAAGAGCATAACCCCTATTCACAGACCTACAATCCAGGATGGAGAAACCACCCTAACTTTTCATGGTCCAAAGGACCCACTCAGGGAGGACCATCTCAAACCAATCAGAGCTATCAAAACAATCAGGGATCTCAGAACAATCAAGGTTATCAATATCCTAGGAACCCTCAACAACAATCGAACTCTCAACAATCATATCCTCAACACAATACCGACAAGAGATTATCCACCCTAGAGGAGATGTTCCAGAGTCTAGTGCAAGTCAGAAAAATCTTGATCAAAAGATGGTCAAATGTGATTCCATAAGTGAGAGAAGAAAAGGGTACACTTCCTAGCCAACCCCAACAAAATCCAAAGAGGATATTTCAAACAGGCACAACATCCTGCACTGAAACCTCACCCGATCAAGTCCATGCCATTACCACCCTCCGAAGTGGTAAAATCATCGAGAACAACGTGGGCGAACCTAATGAATCTGATACAAATTCCACGCTGTCTCCACAACCCCAGAAAACCAAAGAATCTGAGCAAGTTGGAAAGCCTGACAATTCTACTGCTGTGAATGTCCCTTTGCCAACTCATTCTCCTGTTGCCCCATTTCCTCAAAGATTGATCTATCAACAGAAAAGTACCCATTATAATGAGATGTTAGATCTGTTCAAGAGAGTCAACATCAACATTCCTTTTCTTGAAGCAATTAGGCAAATCCCTGCTATGCTAAATTCCTCAAAGACTTGTGTACTCAAAAGCGCAAGCTTAATGTGCAAAAACGTGCTTTCTTAGCTGAACAGGTGAGTTCCATCATTCTGAACAAAACTCCACCCAAGTTTAGGGATCCAGGATGTCCAACAATTTCTTGCACTATAGGAGAACACACGGTCAATAAAGCGTTATTAGACCTAGGTGCAAGTGTTAACCTTCTGCCATATTCTGTTTATGAGCAGTTAGGTCTTGGGGAGTTGAAGCCAACATCTATCACTCTACAACTGGCAGACCGATCTGTCAAGATTCCTCGTGGAGTGGTCGAAGACGTTTTGATCAAGGTTGACAAATTCTATTTTCCCGTAGACTTCATTGTCTTAGACACTCAACCTGTACAAAACCCAGACTGTCACATTCCTGTCATCTTAGGACGTCCTTTCTTGGCTACGTCCAACGCAATCATTAATTGTCGTAATGGAGTGTTGAAACTGTCTTTTGGCAACATGACGGTAGAATTGAATGTGTTCGATATTAGTCAACAACCTGTGAATCTTGATGATGATGATGTGCATGAAGTTAATATGATTGAAGGATTAATACAAGATTCGTTGACTAACATTCTATCCGTCGACCCCTTTCAAGCATGTATGGAGAACTTTAACTCAGATTCCTATGATGATGCATACTGTAGTGACGTCCTATCTCTGCTCGAATCTGTACCTCAAATGGACGTCACTGAAGGAAGATATGAAGTGGAACCACCCTTACTCTCTGATTCCAAGCTCATTCCATCCATTGTTGAGCCACCCAAGCTTGAATTGAAAACATTGCCTAGTACGTTGAAGTACGCATTCCTAGGTTCTTCTGATACTTTACCTGTCATTATTTCATCATGTTTAGACACGGAACAGGAAAGTAAGCTTTTAGAAGTACTTAAGGAACACAAAGAGGCCTTAGGATGGACCATCTCAGACCTCAAAGGAATAAGCCCACCATTTGCATGCACCACATTAATCTCGAAGAGAATGCCAAACCATCTAGGGAAATGCAAAGGAGACTTAATCCTAACATGAGAGATGTAGTCAAAGGGAAATCCTGAAACTACTTGATGCGGGTATCATATACCCAATACCAGATAGTAAATGGGTTAGTCCCATTCAAGTTGTGCCTAAGAAGTCAGGCATTACTGTAGTTCAGAACGACAAGAATGATTAGTCCCTCACGTACAACCACAGGATGGCGAGTATGTATCGACTACAGAAAGTTGAACACAGTAACAGGAAGGATCACTTCCCGCTCCCTTTCATAGACCAAATGCTAGAACGTGTGTCTGGACACAGTCACTACTGTTTTCTAGATGGCTTTTCCGGTTATAACCAAATTCACATTGCACCAGAAGATCAGGAAAAAACTACGTTCACGTGTCCCTTTGGGACATTTGCTTATAGACGCATGCCCTTTGGGTTGTGTAATGCACCTGCTACTTTTCAGCGATGCATGATGAGCATTTTTTCTGACATGATAGATAGTTTTCTCGAGATCTTCATGGATGATTTCTCCGTGTTCGGTTCTTCGTTTGATAAATGTTTAAGACATCTTACCCTTGTGCTGTCCAGATGTAAGAAAAGGAACCTTGTTCTAAATTGGGAAAAGTGCCATTTTATGGTGAATTCAGGAATAGTTCTAGGACACATCATCTCGGAAAAAGGCATTGAAGTAGATAAAGCTAAAGTAGACCTCATCCGACATTACCAAAACCCCGCTCTGTGAGGGAAATTCGATCATTTTTAGGTCATGCTGGTTTTTACCGGCGATTCATCAAAGACTTTAGCAAAATCTCAAGACCTCTGTGTAGTCTACTCGCCAAAGATGTTACCTTCAATTTCGATGATGCTTGTGTGAAAGCTTGGGAGGAATTAAAAACTCTTCTCACCGCCGCTCCTATAGTCCGACCACCCAACTGGGAACTACCGTTTGAACTCATGTGTGATGCCTCTGATTATGCTGTTGGTGCTGTTTTAGGACAGCGTGTTGATAGACTACCATACGTGATATACTACGCTAGCAAAACCCTTAATGATACTCAACTCAATTACACAACTACCGAGAAGGAATTGCTTGCTGTCGTTTTCGCATTAGACAAGTTTAGATCTTATCTCATAGGATCTAAGATCATCATATACACTGACCATGCGGCTTTGAAGTATCTTCTTTCCAAGAAGGATGCTAAAGCTCGCCTTATTCGATGGATACTCTTATTACAGGAATTCGATCTCGAAATCCGTGATAAGAAAGGTTGTGAGAATGTGGTTGCTGATCATTTGTCTAGATTAACCATTGAGTCTATTGATGAGTCCATGCTAATCAGAGAATCATTTCCTGATGAGCAATTGATGTCTGTCAACCTTCCTTGGTTTGCCGACATCGTTAACTACCTTGCTGCAGGTAGGATGCCCTCACATTGGTCGAGACAAGACCGCTATAAGTTTTGGCTGAAGTTAAACATTTCCTTTGGGATGACCCATATTTGTTTAAGTACTGCCGGACCAAATCATTAGGAGATGTGTCCCCAACACCGCACAGAAAGATGTGATATCTTTCTGTCATGACCAAGCATGTGGAGGCCATTTCAGTGCCAAGAAAACCGCTGCAAAGATCTTGCAGTGTGGATTCTATTGGCCATCATTGTTCAAGGATTGCCATGATTATTGTGTTGCTTGTGAACGCTGTCAAAAGCTAGGAAGCATTTCGAGGAGAAACATGATGCCATTGAACCCCATTTTGATTGTGGAGATTTTTGATGTTTGGGGGATCGACTTCATGGGTCCATTCCCTATTTCTGACGGTAGATTGTACATCCTAGTCGCAGTTGATTACGTTTCTAAGTGGGTAGAAGCCATAGCAACCAGAACAAATGACCACAAGGTGGTACTTTCATTTCTAAAGGAAAACATATTTGCACGTTTTGGTACCCCTAGAGCTATCATCAGTGACGGCGGTTCACATTTTCGTAACAAGTACTTTGAGTCTTTAGTACGCAAGTATGGCATAACTCACAAGGTTGCTACTCCGTACCACCCTCAGACTAGTGGACAAGTAGAAGTTTCTAATAGGGAAATTAAGCACATTCTGGAGAAGACGGTCAACCCGTCAGGAAAGATTGGTCATTGAGATTGAATGATGCTTTGTGGGCCTATAGAACAGCTTATAAGACACCAATTGGCATGTCCCCCTATCGTCTAGTGTATGGAAAGCCGTGCCATCTACCTGTGGAATTAGAACATCGTGCCTACTGGGCAATCAAAGAGCTGAACTTCTCTCTGGACGAAGCTGGAATTCAAAGGAAACTTCAACTCAACGAGTTGGAAGAATTGAGAAATGAGGCTTATGATAGTGCCAAGTTATATAAGCAGAAGATGAAGATGTTTCATGATAAGCGTATTCTGCGCAAATCCTTCACTCCTGGTCAGAAAGTTTGCTGTATGACTCCCGATTACATCTTTTTCCGGGAAAACTGCGTTCCAGATGGAAGGGTCCGTACCTAGTACGCACAGTTTTTCCTCATGGAGCTGTAGAGCTGGAGATGTCTCCAACAAGAACGTTTTCAAAGTCAACGGGCAGAGATTAAAGCCATTCCTTGAACCATTCCACCCGACATTGAAACAACCAACCTGGAGGACCCGGTCTATGTGGACTAAACTGGTCCACTCTTTCCCTAAATAACCAAAAAGTTTTCCAAATGTTTCCCTAAAAACCAAAATTTTTCTTTTTCCCATCAAAACCAAATGTCTCCCGACAAAACCAAATTTTTCCCAAAAAGTCCAATCCCATTAAAAACCAAATTTTCTTGTAGATAATGTGTTAGTTAAATTTCCTTTTGTATATATTTTGTGCTCATCCATTGTGACTCCTAATATGATGGATTTTTGCCTTGAATAACGGAGTTTTAATCGAGCTTTCGCCGTACAATCGGGTATTCTCTCTCCTTTTACTCTACTCAGCATGTTCCTCTTCATATATTGTTTTATAATTCTTTCCATATTTTGAAACATTGAGGACAATGTTTAGTTTAGGTTTGGGGGTATAGAGTAGATACCATGATAATTGCCATAATTGAAAACGAACTCCCATCTTTTTGAAAAAAATTCCAAAAAAATTGAAAAATCAAAATTAAAAAAAATTAAAAAAAAATCATAAAAATGGAGCTCATTTACCTTGAAATGTTGACTCTTGTGCAAATATGTATTATTAGGAGTCTTAGTCTAGATATTTAGGCACCCTGATTCTAGCACAATTCACATAGTGATAAGAAATTTGCACGCGCACGATCTACCAATACATGTATGGCCTCGATCTTCAAGGTGTTTGATAGGAAGTACGATTGCCAATCACTTTAGAATACTGAACGAAACTTGACTAGCTTGTTCTTTGGTTGGTTGGGATAGAAGGTGGAGGTTACATTAAGAAAGACAACCATCGAATTTAACTGGGTGCATCAAAAAGGGCTACCTCTTGCAAAGTGTCATGTAATTTTTGTTTCTTTTGTTATGTATCAAAAGTGTTTCCTTGTTAAAAAAAAAAAAAAAAAAAAAAAAAAAAAAAAAAAGAGAAAAAAATATCAGAAAAATACAAAAAAAATCAAGTATTTATCAGTTCCATCATCTCTTGTTCCAAAAATAAAAAGAGAATAGTCAATGTAAATAAGAGTCATGTAAATAGTCATCTTTTGTTGTTTCATTGTAATAAGCAAGGAGGGTGTATGCCATTGATGTACAACGCGAGTAATTGTGAAATACCTCCAACTCATTCACAATTCTCGTAAAGTCCGGACAGCTAGCTAGATTTCGACCTCAGTTCTTAGCCTGAGAAACTATCTCTTGGTGATTAGTAGTCATAACTTCAGATCTTTCTTTACACATGTGTAGATACACTTTACACTCTTATCACATGTCTTTTTTTGTTATCAGTGCTAGGATTGTGCCTTCGATATCTAGATTGACATCTCCATTTTGCTGTGAGCTTAAACTGACTTGCACATGTCACATTTGATGGAATCTGAGCTTATATTTTGACCTAGAACTTTGTAGGTACGTTCTAAGCAAACCTTCATGAGACTTCAACTCGTCCACTAGGGACACTTAGTGGTTTAAAAGGCTTGGTGCATACGCTAAATGCATTCGAGAGACCAGCGACAGTGGTATAGGTAGGATTTCCTTAGTTTTGTTTTACTTGAGGACAAGTAAAATTCAGGTTTGGGGGTATTTGATGAGTGCCAAATATTGTATATATTTATCCCTTTTTGTTGGCATTTAACTCATCTTTTGTGCATTAATTCTACATTTTATCCCATATTCTGTATTTTCATTGTTTTCAAGAATAAATATTTTTCTTACTTAATTTTTCATTTTTAGGTAATAAATAAAGTTTGGATGAATAGCAGAGCGGAAAAGAGCATAAAAGTAGTGAAAAGCCGGGAGGAATTACACAAGGAAGCCGCGAAGAATGGTGTGCACAAGACCAAAAGGCTAGAAGTGGGCTTGAAGAAGAAGAATTGTCCTTAAAGAAGATATGGGCTTGGCATACCCAAGGCCCAAAACCCTTACTCAAACACATTTCCACTATCCAAGCCCGTCTCGGATTTCAGCCGTCAGATCGAAGCATTTCAGCATCCTACGGTCGCTCCATCATCGCACATCAAACTCCGAAGCCCCCGCTTTACATCGCAACGCCCATCTCCATCTTGGGTCGTCCGTTTTGCTACATCCCTTCATCCGACGGTCGCTCCACGCTTACCTCCGTATCGCCGTTGGATCCACCTACCATCTTCACATCTGACGGATATCCTCGCTGCGCATCCACTTCAGATGATCCCGCTCAACACCTTAGCCATCAAACCCATCGACCCAAACAAACACCCACCTTCTTCTTCCCCAAAACTCACTTCCCCCAAATTTCTCCTCTTCCCCCGACCATGGCAGACACTGCCATGTCTGCTCCGCCGTCTCCATCTCCACCACGACCACAAGGACACCACCACCATCACCTACATCTTCCCTAGTCGTGTCTGTCTTGTTCTTAGCCTTAATTTTTGATGCTACCAAGAAGACAAACATAGCTAGGGTTTCACAGTGGAGAGAAGAAGGAAATTGGAGCAGCGTTCGAGTAGAGGATTAGCAGAGGAGGAGAAGTACAAGCATGGGTCGAGTCTAATTGCATCAGAGGGTGAGTTAATTTTATTATTTCTCGAAACCCTAATCCTGCTGATTTGGGGATTTTCCAATTAGGGTTTGTAGAAATTTAGGGTGTTGTAACAAACTATAAATTGATGTTATGGGTGTGGTAGAAAAGCTCTCTGGGCTAGCCAGTGAACAATATTTTGAATCAATTCTCATTTTTCCAATTTCTGTTTTAGCAACAGTTGATTGTGTGTATCCTGTATGCATGTTCCATTTTAATTTAGTTTGTTGGATGAATGCTGTTGTTATACTCATGTGTAGTATGAGCTAATTAGCAACAAGCTAAGGCTGTGATGAAGCCTTGGTGCACTGTCAAATGGTAAATTGCTAGGAGAGGATGCCATATGCTTGTTTTTCTTGTGCATTGGGAAGAAAGCAGTGCTATGATTGCTTGTGATTGATTGTGCTGTCAAAAGACAGTCAATACTAGGGGTATTTCTGTTAGCAAGCTGTTTTTCTTTCCTTTCTATTGTATGCATAGGACTCAACTCAACCTAGGAATATGATATTTGATTAGGACACCAGGTGGAATCTAAGCCTTAGCTTAGCCACAAATCTTTTTTTTTTCAGTCACTCAAGTTCAGTTCTGTGTGCTTTCAGTTCAGTTTATTTCCTTGCCTGTTTTTCTTGCATTTTGAAGCTGTGTGCACTGAAATCAGTGCACAATCTCACCCCTTCCCTTGGCTTACAGCCTTGGTTCCTTGCTGTTGTTATTTTATATCATCTGCCATCTAATCCTTGTTGTGCTGCCATCTTGTGTTAACTGTTTTAGTTCTTTGTATCTGCCTTCATCCATCACTGCTCACTGCCATAGTGCTTTGCTCCCATTGCTAGCTTAGGAAAATTTCTTGTATGCTCCCACTTCCTGTGGACAAACCCCTACTCATCCCTATACTATAAATCTTGGCCTTGTATACTTGCAAGTGTTTTGTGTGCTCCCCATTTTCACACCATAAAATCCTATAGGATCCCGAATATTCGGAAACGGATTCCGGATATCGGACAAATATTGACAGGCCTACATATTAGAGTTGGCAATGGCGATTGTAATTCTGCCTGAGTTTATGAAAAGTTCCAAACCCCTTAGGCTAAACACTACGGTAGGTTGTTTCCCCGAAAATGTTATGTTGACAGCTTATTATAACAGCAGAATGCCCGCATGCTGATGTGGCACCCAGTGGCAGAGGGAGGAGAGATTTTGATATCCACGTTATTTCTCTTCTTCTTCTTTTGATCGATCGAAGTTCATTTTTCTCCTTCTTCCTTACATGATCAAGACTAAAGCAACGAAACAAACTTGTGTGGAATCAAAACATGATTAATAGGGTTCATCTAGATCATAAATACGATTCGACCTAAGAAATTGCTTAGAAGATAAAAGAGGTTAAATTTCTTATGAAATTTTAATTCCTATATTCTCTATGAACCTTCATCATAAAGAGATTACCCTACTGATGACATGTCCCCTTCTCGATATATTGTTATCTCTTAGTTGGATAGAATCATACAAATTAGGTTTAAAAACATTTCTCCTAAATCAGTCAACTCAACTCATCATTATCTTCCTCTCAGGTGTATTGCATCAATTCTGAGAGTCTTAAAACTCAACCTTATATGTTTTACTGGAGATAAGAAGCTAACCGAATAGAAAAAAAATATGACTTTTTCTGAAATGCATTTAGTGCCCACGTGTAATGAATATCTCTATTCTCTCTGCCACAGGGGTGACACATCACGTTGCAGGCAATAAACTATTATTATAAGAGGTTCATATAGCACGGTTGTTGTTCCCCTAGTTATAGCTTATTTATAGTGAAAGACAAGTAGTACGAGACATTGCTTGGCTTTAATGCGGTGAATTCGCTTGGCTTTTAACTAAAGAGTGGAACAGATCTCTTTCTCCTTTAAATTAAGTTTGTGTGACAATTTAGACGGATATTGAGTTTTTGTATCCAACTTTTACTTTTTAAGTTTTAACCTACTTTTACTACTATTTTTATTTACTAGAATACTCTTTTCTCTGTTATATCTTCTTTTTTCTTAAATATCTCTTAACACATACCTTCTTTATACTAAGCAAAAAAAAATGGACGGAAACTTAGTTTCCATAATGCATTATTTGCAAGGAAACTCGATTTTCATATCTATGCTAAGCGATGGAAGCCTCCCATAATGAAGTGCACTTTCACTCTCATTTCACTTTCCTACATTTATGATATACCCAAGTGAACCCCAATCATAGTGCTTGGCCTTAGAGACACAAATTTAAATAAATAAATAAATAAATAAGTTAGGAACAATATTAGACGACATGTCTAACAATGTTACAAAGCTTATCTAGTAAAATAACTTTTGAGATAGCGGAGCTTTCGAATACGTCCTATCTTTCATCAGAAATATTTTTTAAACTTTTACGGTAAATATACTATACAAATAGTGTATAGGATTATACTGAATCCTACCATAGTGTTCAATATGGTGCTCTTACAAAAAAATAAGTGGAGTTGACTTGCGTTTCATGTCGGAAAATCTTAATTTTTTCATAAAATACATTAAAACATATGTCGTTGAACAACATTCAACGTTGGTTCCTGACTTATCTATACTCTTGAAGGCATGTTTTTTTTTAGATGAATTAGCTTAGAATACTCCCAAAATTTAGCATTTGCTAAACATGCATAACTGCATGTGCTCATGCGTCAAGTTTAATCATAGGCAATATTTGACAAGTTGATCTCATCTTTGACATCTTTCTCACTTGAAAATAACATGGAGACACCAGTTACCTCTGTGTCCACATATTTATATGAATGTTTTAAGTATTTCACTTTCTGAATTGATACGACGATAATTATTCAAAAATCACAGATTATAAAGAACGATCCACGTGTTTTTTTTTACGAATTTTCCATTATAGAGTGTAACTTCTCTACCATCATCACGTCTTGTATAAGATGGATATAATTACTCTGCTTTTATGGTTTTTGGTGCAAAATTCTTCGAAAACCGTTTCATGAACTTTTCGTTCTTCTTACAAATAATATCAGTTTATAAAGGACGTAAATATACAATTCTGATTCAACATGAAGATCTGGTAAACATGTTCGAACAACCCTTTCGTAGTTATCTGGACTACGTAATTTGTCTTTTTCATCAAGAATCATAAAATTGTGGGCATGATGAAGGTCATTTTTCTAAAATTCAACAATATTAACGTGTCCATCTACTTTTTCTGGAACCCCCTTACTGAACATATCTGCTTTCATTTTTTTCAAATTTAAAATAAAACACTCTTGTTGTTAGATCTGGCATGTCATACACATATTTCCCTGGTAGTAATTTGTTTTGGATATTTTCCCAATTAAGATTACATGTCATAATTAGAAAAAGATCAGGCTTGCCTTACTTGTGAACCAATGACATGCTCTATTATTAGCCCAGATAGTTTTCGTTTCTAGTTTTTCGGTCACCTTTCAATGGCTTCCTTAGCCAGTCAGTGTCAAAAAAAGAAGGAGGCGCGATATGTTTGATGCATGTCATGTAGATTTTCCATGTAGGTAGGATGTAGAATAACTCTTTATCTAATATCACCTTCAAAACACTACCACTAATTTAGAGAATTCAAACAGGCAAATGATTGGACACCCCAATTTATAAACACCTGATTTTTACTATTTTTGTGAGTTTTCCATTCTCATAACGTTGCGTATGTGGTAGTGGCGCGGGAGCTCTGTAATGTGCCAAATACTATAGAACATTACCATAAACATAGTTGTAATACTGTAATTCATGCATTATACTAGTACTATGTTCCACCATAAATACACGTACATGTAATGAAATTCAGTTGTACAAGGAATTACTGAACAATTAATGCGAAATCAATCGATTCATCAATTCATGGTCGATGTCGTAAATGTACACCCGAAAGAATCTTGGTCTATTATTTGGTTCTGGAACGAGGCTACCAATTCCATGATACATGGTACCTTGAGCATAAATATACATTATTTTGTTACAGTTAGCCAAGATTTCATCGATATGTACCCCAATGCAAAGGACGTGAAGGAAAAATCATGATTATATGAGTGAATATGGTGCCTAAACTAAGCTATATCTTCTAATTGTGCATATTATATAGTTCAATGAGTTTTGGACGTACAAGAAAATCTAGTAATTTAACTTTTTCATTCAAACAACAAAACTCGTTGGCCTCATAAGGTAACAATTTAGCACCACAATGTTTATATGATTTAATGTTAGTTATGTACATGTGCGAAGGCGAATGTAAGTCGATAAAACCCCTTACAAAATTATGAAACTCTCAATTATCCAAACATGTGTTTTCTTCTAGTGTTTTTTATTTGAATAAAGTGGCCTATACAATCCGAAAGAAATAAGTATAAGAGTTCCGGCATTTTGGCTTTCTTAAACCATAGTTTACTGAACCATTAACTTACTAATACGTATAGTTAAAAACATCAATGTCTTAAAAACACATCCTAATCAACATTTGTGTTTTGTTGCTTGCAAGCTCACAATTATCTTCAAAGGTCATATGCATGGGAGATGTATTTTTAATGGTAAAATATTAATTAATTGAGGTGTGTTTGAATCATATAAATGTTTTTGAAAATATTATTGGTCCAAATGTATTAGGATGATTTTCAAATTCCTGGTTTTTCTTTTTAGTTTATTATTCTAAACTTAAACATTTGAATCTTTTTTTCTCTCTTTGTACATTGAAAACGAAAAATAAGTAAATTAAAGATATTTGTGTTATTTTAAATCTTCAAAAAAAACCTCTTTCTTTTCGTTCCCCTTCTTTTCCCCCAATTTTCTAAACTTCCATTAACCCTAAAGCAAGTAGATGAAATAACTCTATTTAATTTTATTTTATTTTTAATTTTGGTTCGATGTTGTTGTATTGTTAATTTTTTTTATTGCACCATATTTACAATTGATTTTTGTAATTAAAAATAAAATAGCGTAAAACAAGTTTCATACTCCCATGCCAACGATCGAGATGGTACTCATATTCTTAATACAGTGATGTTCTCTTTAAATGGTTATTAATAATATCAGAAACCCCCTTGAAAATTTTGAAACCTTCGAGTAACAAAATATGTCCTCTTATTTTAGTATTATTTCCATGAATAGATTGACAATTAGAAAGCAATAAGCATAAGAGTTCATAATTCTAATGTTAAAATGAAAATATAAAATTGAAAGTCAATCCCTGATTCTACATGTATGTCATTCTCGACATCTAAGTTAATGTTGGATTCATTGAAATCAATCCCAACACCCATCCCGACTGATTTCGTCAAGTATTATAGTAAATAAGGTGTGCAAGTGTTAAGTACATCCTATCATGTTAGCTTTCTTCCTAACTTGATAGTTTCAATGACTAGTTTTTTGCGCCGCAAAAAGTACCATGGATGTCCTACTCTACGGGATAGAGGGTTTAATAAGAAATATTCTAGCAACGTAAGAGAAATAGTCGTTGTATGGCGAGCTAATAGTGCATATAACCACATCCTCAAATTTAAAAATTAATTATTTGTTGTTACTTTTAACCGATAGTCCGAAGTCGGAGGCAAATATTCAGCCCCTCATGCTTGAATTTTATAAGCAGCGCCTTCGGATTTTGTATATAATGCATATTCTCTTGTGTTAACATCCAATGAGGAGAAAACTCATTTTGGACCATAATTTCCCTAAGACTTTTTACCGTCCACTCATCCAGCACAGTATAATTTAGATATGCATATTGTTGTTTATTATCAAGATCATACTTTTTTTCACTACAAATGATTCAGCAAATCCATTTGTTACAATAGTAAAATGAAAATTTAAGGGAATCCTTTCCTGAAACCATGTATCGAAGGCACTCACTATTGGAATTTGACTGACATAAATAGTGATTTCACAAGTTAGTTGTTCACATATTTCCTTGAATATTGTATCCATTTGTCCAATCCCACCATCTGCTACAACCATTTAATAACTACACAAGCGGTGGATATGTGTCTTCGTGAAGATGAACATAATTCCTGGAAGTTCCAACCCCAACATCCAGTCACTTAAAATTGATGATTTCAATGCCCTTATATTTTTATAAGATGGAGGAGTTTGAATAATAAGAACATTTGAATCTCCCCACAAGTTGTAATTATTACATTCCCAATGTTCATAAAACTTGTCCAAACGACTGGGTAAGTCTTCTATTATTATCGATTTATAACTCCCTCCTACTAAGGTTTGTTTTTTTTTGAAGCGTCCCTCCTACTAACATGTTTCTACTGTCTTCTGCCATATAAAATCTGAAAGAAATTTAGGATAATTTTATGAGTGAACAAGACACTAAAAAGAAAAAGAACATTCGATCATGATCAAATAAAGTTTATAGATTTGACAGAATACAATCACTATTAGTATTAAAAAAAAAAGTTGGAATAATGAAGTGAAATTACTCATTAAATATATAAGGGAAAAAAAAGAAAAAAAATCAAGATAAATCCATCATTCTTTACTCAATAATTATCAACTCATGCTTCTAAAGAAAAAATATTCAACCCATAATATGATTTTCAAAACAAAAACTTGGAAAAAAAAACTTGATAGAGGTAGTGGGTGAAGAAGGCTTACATCTCAAACAGTTAAATCCAATTTCTAATATATCAAGTTTACTGAGTTAAGGGATTACTCTCCAAGATGATATGGAACCAAGAAAAATGAAGGATCGATCTCCAATATGACTTGGAACACAAGAGGAAAAAAAATTGTACATATATCATGCTCAATACACTATGTATTATAGAATTGGTAGCCTCACTCCAGAACCAAGTAATACCAAAGTTCATTCAGCTATATATTTACGATACTGAACGTGAATTGCTAAATAGATTAAAGGAACAACAACTTGTTGTAAAGATAAACAACATAAAAGATCAACCAACTTGTTGAAACAGAAAAACTACTTAACAAACAAGTTTTTTCTATCTTGAAAGGATGTTGGACGGATGCATCCTTTATGTACGTGTTATTCAATCGGTTTCACAAGGTACTAACTTACAATATGTTTGTGTACGCACAAAAGATAAACCAAAATACCGTCGATTGTATAACATGCCAACATCACCACACGTGGGGACTGGATTGGTTGCAGGAGAAGATCCAAGTGAAGTGCTACCCACGGACATATTTATTAAACAAACTCTAGGAAACTTCTGCATATTCCTGACACAACATGTTTTTATGATCCATTGCAATATCCTTTAGTACATCCTTATGCAAGCTTTAGTGAGGATTTGACCATTTTTACCGATAATGCTAAAAAGATAAGTTTTCGAGCATACTATTCTTGTATGCTAAAGGTAAAGTTAATTTACGTTATATAAGTAAATTATATAGTCAAGGATTCATTCGTTGTATGCTTTTTAACTGAATAATATCACTGCATTAGATTCGAGAAAACCAAAACACAATTTTGTTACACGCGCGGAACTTTTACAACAATACCTGGATGTGAAGATATCTACAATGCAGTTGAGATGGATTCAAGATTACCAATACAACTAATAATAATTCGACGATTGTGATTACATGAGTTTGATTATAGTAGTTGACTTCTCATTAGTTGGTTACTACTTCCTATACAACTATTCCATAAACTCAAAATGTTATCATCGTCTAAAAAAGTTGACTCTCGATGAGACTAGGTGGACTTTGAACGAGATGTTAGTAATGCTAATTTTTTGTTGAATGTCATATACCTTATTACAAACTCTATCAATAAGACTTCGCTGCCTATTAAGATAGTTTTTTACATGTTTTTAACCTCAATCAGAATATCTTTATTTTCCCAAACAATTATATGTTTTTGAGATCAGTATTTATAGTGATACGAGTCATTTATAACTTTTGGCATCACCCTGACTACTTCCAAAAATACAAGATATTCAACTTGCTCGGATCTTATCAAGACTTTTTGCACTGCGTCCCCACCATTTTATTGTAAAATCAGGAAAAATTAAAATCATGCACGTATAGACATTGTTTATATCATACGATGCATCATAATATTTCAAAGTTATAAAATGATGTATCGGAGGTTTTCATTGAGGAGTTGTAGGAAATCTACTTTGCTCACAGTTAACAGTAATGCATAAATTAGTGCGTTTTTCAGCCTTTACCAAGTAGATAGAAAAGTTAGATTTTTCATAAACGTTTCCTTGGGATCAGGTTTCTCCTTCTAAAAGTATAATCACATTTATCTTTCCAGATACTCCATTACACAAAAGTCATATTTAACCAATTTTCATGATTCCCAACTTTTCTCTTAAATCAACCATTCTTCAAAAATTAGTGCCACATGATTGTAATTCTAACTGAGTTTAAAGAGTATTCCGAACTCCTTTGAGACATTAAATTAAAATAAATAAAAAACTAAGAAAAACATTGGATAAGATCTCTAACGATGTCACTAAGTGCATATATGTATGAAGCTTGAGATAATTGGGTATATGCGCCCAATCTTTTATCAAAATGTTAATACTGTGATTGATTGACTTCCAAACGTTTATGCATATAAATGGTATATATAAGATTGTAGTGTATCAATGCCACCACTGCATATAATTGTGGCGCTCTTAGTCCTATTCCTATGCCCCATGTCAAAAAAAAAAATATTTGCCATACCATATGGCATGGAAAACCAGTCGCACCACTACGGGAAAACAGTAGAGCTATGGTGTCTCTAGTGGTCAAAATTGACTATAATGTCAGCGATAAAGACTTTATCGCTAGATATGAAAACAATATCGCTCGATGAAATGTCTAGCGTCAGCTGCTAGTTCTTTATCACCTATAAATATGTAATTTTCAAACTAAAAATTTACACCTAAATTTTTACTAAATTTTTTTCTCTATTTCTCTCTTTCTTAATCTCTCAAATTTTCTCAAATGGCAGAATTTCATACCCAGCTTGATTCGGCAACCCAACTTGATTTTTTGGAGTAGTACTTGAAGTTGTTGTTAAAAAGATATGTCATACTTATAAATAAATAGGCAAAAAGTAAAGAAGTCTTCGATTTTTGAATATTAACCAGCCCAAACCTGCATCCACAAAAAGGCAAAGAAGAGTTCAAGGCAAGGAAAATCAAGGCAAAGAAAATTCGAAAGTGAAGAAGAGTACTAGTCACAAAAACAAAGGACACTCCGTTCATGAGCGCATTGATTGGAAGTTATGTGCAGTAAAGAAGGAAAACAATATGAGAAGATTTTTCAAGTTTTTTATTTTTAAATTATTTTTTTTTTTTTTTAATTTTTTTTAATTTAAAAATAATGATATTACTCCTTTAAAGAAAACAATAAATCATGAATCATACAAACCTTTGGTTGGTAACCGAGCGACAAGCTGGGCACCAACACCTTTTTGAATAGCAACCCCCAACCTATGAAAAATAAACCTGCCTAAGCCGCAACCAAGCATCATTACTAACCAATGTTTGAAAAACAGGTCACGGCTCAGGTCATGGGCACTAGGCGTGACAGTTACAAAGGGTTTTGATGGGTGTGAGAACGTTCTGGGCAAAAAACGAGTTTTTTTGTACGCTTTTTCATAAAAACGGGCGTTATAACGGTTAAATAGAAAATTAAAAAAAGTTGAGATCTGAATTTCCTATGCAACGGTTACAACGTGCGTGAAAACATTATAACGTGCCTAAAAAACGTTGTGACCATTCATTTTTAAATTTTGTCCCACTAATAGATGATCTATATCACTAAACTACCATTTTAATTGATTATTGTTAATATAAGAAATATGTATAATTCGATAGTCATGTTCATATTCTTTACGTAGGTGTTTTAAAATACTTTTAACTATACAAATTACGAAAGTTTGATAAAATTCGTACGGTATAGCCATTAAAATTTTGTCGGCTATAATTATCCAATTTAAAAGAATGCATAACCTATTTAAGTAGACTTGTCCCTTTATTAAATTGCAGAATTTAACTTTTAACTCGTCAATAGATAGGGTACTAATTTCTAAAACTCAATCAGTGAATGCTTAAAATAGAGTAAACTAGGCATGTGCATATGGTCAGTCAGGTAGAGTCATCAACCCATTAATAAAGTCGATCTAAAATTCCACTTCTGGTCATATCATCACATCCAAGACTCCCAAGACATGTACCCCACTGCCATTGGATGATGATGCATTTATAGTTTTTATCCCATTTCATGTTTTAACCTTTAACAAATAAGTGGACTTGGTTCACTTAGAAATTTTAAATGATCCAATTTTGGGAGGCAAAAATTTATAGTAATTTGAATTTGTAGTTTAATTAAGTAATTTGAATTTATAATAACAATTTTACTTTTCTTTGTAGGCGGGAAGAATTCGAATGATGCAAGGTTAATTTGCATCACCATCAGCACGTATTGCAGCTCAACATGGTGATCCTGTAAGTTGGTGGTTATCTTATGGTGTTGGGTATCCATCCCTCCAAAAGATTGCAATAAAGATATTAAGTCAAACAAATACATCGTCTAGATCAGAGAGAAATTGGAGTGTGTTTGAAAGAATCCATACCAAACTACGCAATTGTTTACTTTCATCGAGAATAAATGATCTGGTGTATGTCCAGTACAATTTGAAGTTTGGGCAACAAAGAATTAAAAGTAAAGCAAGACGACATAACATTGATGTTCACGACGTTCATAGTCTACTGAAGGATGACAATATGCTTGACTGGATAGCGGGGGAAGATGAAACACCGGTTTTACCTCAATAAGAACAGTGGTTAAATATGCTGGAAGAGGAGGTCGTTAATAATCCAGAGCATGTCCCTCTACCATACAACTGGCATGATCCTGAAGTTCAAATCCCATACGAAAGGTTACTGGTGAGTTACTTTGTTTATGACTTTGGTAATCTTTCATTTGGAGACAATACACAAGGCTATGAGAATGTGAATCCAACATATGATTCTCGTTACACTTGCGATCGCTCTGACCATGGTGTTCAACATATGAACGAAGGATATAATTCTAATATTGATAACAATAATGAAGTAGGTAACAATAATGATGATACTGAAGGAGGTTATGATAACGATAATGACGGTTATTATGATGATGATACTTATGCAAACGAAGATAGCCAAAACCCCCACAACGATGACTACGATGTGGAAAGGAACCGTCGAGAAAATGAAGAATACATGAATAAATCAAAAAAAGGTGGTGATCGTGGTTGGTTCGTGTAGCTTTTTAAATGATGAATATTAGTTTAACAATCCGATGTTTTTTAAATTTGAAGTTTTTAATCCTGTAGTTACTTTCCTTGTATCATTTAAAAAAAATTAATTCGAAGTTTTCATCTTTCAATTCAGAGGAAAAAAAAACTCAAAAAAAATGGTAAGAAAGTTATTTACACGGTTATAACGTGCGTGATAACGGGAAAACAGTTCTAAAAAACGCAAGTTAAAATGTTATTTAGAAGAAAAAAACATTCAAACTAATTTTAGAAAAACGGTTATAACGTGTATGAAAACTGAAAAACGGTACTAAAAAACTGTCGTTATTTCCTATTTATCGGCATTATAAAGGCACGGGATTCGGGGACCCTCACGGTCACGGTATATGGGTGTGACCGTTATAACGGTCGTTTTTCGGTAAAAACGGGTGTTTTTCAAACCTTGTTACTAACTAAACAGTTCTTTAAACGCTTAAAAAACAAATCATTTCCTCACCAAGCTCTCCCAAAGTAGTGAAAGCTAAAACGCCCAAACCATACCCGTTTGAAGTACATTCATCCAAGTATTTAGAACGTTTACGCGTAATTGCTTTGGAAATGGCTTGCTCTAGGACGAAAGAGCGAACCCACTCACCTGTAAAGGGCGAGACACCTGTGACTACTTTGGATGAATGACTATTAATGAATAACTCGAATTTATATCAAAAAAACGCACTTTTTATGAATTTGAGATTTTGACTTGTGCTGTTGAAATTTAAGCTTGTTGGATCAATTCAAGAAGTATTATTAAAAGTTAAGCTTGTATTTCTTAATTTAAACTCACATTCTAATTAGAATTACATTTTGATTTAAATTAACAAAATAAAAAAAAATATTAAAACTTACATTTATGCTTAAGTTGACAAGTAAGAAATTCAAAAACATAAATGTGGATTATAATTGGGAAACCTTCTTAAGATCTCAAAAAAAAACTTCCATATTGGAAGTCTTTTCCGTTGATGCGGCGTCACTCCGCCCAACACTTTTTTCAAGGTCAATCATGATTTCACCACTCCTCATATTTCGACCCGCTTGCATTACTAAAACAAAATACGAATTAACTTCCCCATTGATCACGTTGAAGCGACAACTCAACGCGTTCACATCGTGATTGTAGAGGTTCATTGTTTCATCTTGAAATTTAACAAATATTTTTTCCCAAACATGGCTTGGAGTGCAGCACCAGCAATAAGACGTTGATCAAAAAAAACATAGTTCCTGCAAATACATTCATATTCCGCAATAGTAAATTTTGGACTCCGCCTTCTTATTTGATTTTCGGCAGTATGCTGGTTTTCTAAGAACTCAGCCATGTTCGTATTTTGAAAAATTGGAAGGGTGATGAGAAGTATGGAAGATGTGTGAGTTTAAGAAATTCTACTGTAAGTTGAAATGAATTTGAAGTTGAGTATTTATACGTGTGAGAATTCCTGTCCATTGGATGAAAATAACTGAGCGATGTTCACAGCAGCGAGCGAAGGAAAGACCATCGTTGGGGTTATAATGACCATCAAGCGTTATTAAGACCAACGAGCGATGAAGTCTCTATCGCTAGAGATCCTATTGTGTATGCCTAAGTGGTATATTTGACACTTCCATTTGAAACTTTGCCATATCCATAATGGATGCAAAAGTGGCAAACCACTTGATATGTCATGTGCATAGGAGTAGGCCTTACAAAATCAAATTTGTGCAGAGGCTTGAGAAAAGTGTTTTTATTATCGTAGTCAACTCGTTCTGGGGAACATGAATCGGTCACACACTGCATAACTAAAAAAATTAAGTTGTTCGGATACCCATCCAAAAGTTACTTTTTGATTTCCGGAAGAAAAAAAAAGTCAGAAATTATTTTGGATACACGTTTCAGAATAACTTTTAGAAGCATAAAAATTAACTTTTTGTAAAGCAAAATACTTCATCTTTTGGTATCCAAACACACTGTAAATCGGCGTTTTGAGTTCACACAAATAGACCGAGACAACAGATATAACCATAAGGCTGGCTCTAATGGTGACCCAAGATTCAACATTCTTGGGTTACACACGTCATCAAAATTCAAAGCTCAAGCGTAGTGGAAATTCAAGATTCAAAAAAAAAGACGCCATTTGAAATGGCATCAGACGTCGTCTGAAATGACGGCTGATGTATCAACCATTAGATCACCAATGAGACTGTGAAATCAACGATTTATATGATCCTGATGTTTAAATTTCCATAAAGTATTTCCAAGACGCTATTTCTTTAGACGTCTGGTGCTTTTTTGGGACGCCAACACTAATGACGTCCCGGTGTTGATTCCATCTCACGCTCGCTGAATTCAAGCAAATCGCGAGAGTCGCGACACATAACCGACACTTCTCTCACGGGATGTTGAATCTTACATTCCCACTAGAGTAAGCCTAAGGATCACGGGCTGCAAAGTACAAGGGCCAAATTGGCAACCAACGGACGGCTAATCTTCTTACCAAATAATTTCTGTGGATACTAAAGTAAACGACTCTCTCTCTCTCTGCAGCAACCAAGAGGTAAGCTTTCCAATTTTCAGCTCCCACTTCAAATAATTCTGTAATCATTTCCATAAAAATATTATTCTCAAATGCATAATCAGACAATTCAATTATTTCCAATTTATTTCGGATGATATGGAAAAATCAAAAAATAAAAAAACTTTAATTTTTATTTTCTAATTTTTCAGGTGAAAAATGGCTTCAATTACTTCTATTACAACCCCAACTCCCTCACTGATCCTCCAAGGAAGAAAAACCCTTTTCAGACCACTTCAACAAGTACAAGTTTCTGCTACTGGAGGTACACTTTTCTTTTGAAATTCACCAGTTTCTTGAATTTACTATTCATTGTACAGTACTAGTACAAATTTCAGGCTTTTCACTGGTTTCTTTGTGGATTCTGTTGTGTATGATTTCTGTTCTACTCCCATTAGATATAGAACTACCCGTTAACGGATATCGATCACAATTGCAAAGGTTGTTTAGTGTCTAGAAAACAGTTTGTTTTATGAAGTGCATCTAGTTTTTCTTTAGCAAATTTAATGTTCTTGGTTTAGTATCTCATATGCAGTTTAAGCAACTAAAATGGGTTTGAATTATACCGGTTGTCGGCTAAAGATGTCACCAATATTGGTTAAATTACAATGTATGGTTCTTCAGTGTTGATTGTTTTTTCGCATACCAGGAAAACGAAGATCTATTGCATTTGTTGTTAAGGCTACACGGGAAAGCTCTGATTCCTCCCCGAGTATTGTAGAATTTGTACAAAATGCTGTAAGTTATATGCGATATTCTTTACTATGCTCACTTTTATTTACTAAGTAATGAACAGCTTTAACTCGTTCTGTACCTTGTCAATATCAGTGGATCAACTCAGAAGATCGAATTGCTATTGTTGGTTTGGGATTTGCAGGAGTTGTAGGTTTATGGGCATCAGCTAATGTTGTCTCGGTAATTACCCTTACCGCCTTACATGTTTTGTTCTGAATGATGGTCGAAAAAAATTGCTTAACTAGAGTAAAAAGTGTGGAGATACAATTAGAGTAGGAAGACAATGGATAATCACAATGGAATGATTCTTTGTGGCTTTGCTTTTGCGTATCCTTTCATGTCATCAGTTGAATATCGGAATCTGTTATTCCACTGTAATTTTCTTGATGGACAGTAAAATTGGTAGACTTTGTTTTTCGCATTTTGGTGGAATTGTTGAGATTAAATTTCACTATCATGGTATAATTTGGGCTGACATAATTGTATATACGTGGACAAGTTCTTGTGTCTAACTCTCGTACTTTGAGCAAAGCACTCACAAATTCAGTTTCTGACGATTTATTTCTCTTTGGGGTTTCCTGTGTAGGCCGTTGACAAGATTCCTATTCTCCCAAGTACACTGGAATTCATCGGGATATTATTTTCTTGGGTAAAATAGTTTAGTTATGTTAATACTGTTTTTCTGAATTGTCCATTTTCTCATGTAAAGCTGTTTCATCTTTTTCTGTCTGTTTCAGTGGTTCACCTATCGATATCTCTTGTTCAAGCCTGACAGGTGAGGAACTATACAATTGATTTCTTTAACTCGTCTTTGTAATCCAATGGTTATTGTTGTTACAACTTAAAATAGAAGAATTTGCAGTATGAAGTTTGCATTAGAATCAGTCATTCAAAATGATTCACATCTGACACGGATAAATGTGCTTGGTGTTTGTTCTCTTACAGGGAAGAGCTTTCACAAATCGTCAAAAAATCAATTTTAGAAGTGTTAGGGCAGTGACAATGTGCAACAGTTAAGCCAGCTACATGAAAATATTGAAGAGAATGACTGATGCTTCCCAATGAGTTTAGTGCCCGGTTTCTTTCTGTATCATGTTACTGTTATTGGCCATGCTAATGTGATAAGCATAAAGAGAGCTTCTGTTCAACGCTGCATGTCATCAGTTGTATTATTTTGTTTATAATATTGCCTATACCAGGTCTTAGTAAAGCAGCTTCTTGTGAATAGTGATTGCATGAAGTGATGCTTACTGGAGGGCTTATGAATGTCCTGACTGCTTGCTTTCAAATGATAGCAACAATCGTCCAGAAATATGATGGTGCCACCGGCACCTGATAAATGGAAGAGGGCTCAATTCATCTAATTAGAGGAGGTAGCTGCGCCTGTGCCATGCATCTGACAAATAAGTCTGCAGGTCACTCAGGAAAACCATGGTCTGCTATCATCCATTTCTAAATTTGTGGGAATTGGGATCAGTCACATTTACATTATTAATGGGTCAAACTATTTTTACAAAAATGAGTATGTACCAAAAAAATCTTGCATTTTATCTAAAATAGTAAAATACTACTCGGAAGATGAAAAAAATAACTAGTAGATTATTCACATCAACCAACACCCTTTTCACCAGCCATTCCACTATCCACAACACGCACAGTAGAAGAACGGGTCCGGCTGTACTTAATCATGCTACGAGTCTTGACAGCTTCAACCGTATTGCTGACAGCTTCTCTGACCCGTAAACTCGTCCTTGAGGTAGTACCTCTAGTTCTTTCTCTCTTGCCAAGTTCTGCATCATTAGAATTCATGTCTTCCTCGACTAATGAGTTACCACCAGAAACATGAATCTGATGAGGATCTAGCTTTACTGACGGTGATGTATCATCATCAATCTCAATGGGACCAGTTGCTTTCTCCACAGCCTCAACACAAACACATACGACATTTTCACTAGCAACTTGTTCACCAGAAGTATCACCCGCAACATAACCTTGTGACTCGCCCCCAACACTAGAATCAGTTCCAACAGAAGATAATATACTCTCAGATTGCACATTTTTAGTTACAACTACTCCACCGTTGCTACTATGTAACTGATCGACATCCATCTCATTGGAACCTAGTTCACCACAAGCGCCATTTTCACTCACCAAGCGATCAGTCTGCATCTCACTAGTAGAATCACCAAGGTCATTTAGTTGATTCCCTTTTTCAACTCTAGAATTGGATGAACCCCTGCCAGTACTTCGCTTCTCAATAGAATGAACCACATTCTTGACAGCTTCTATGACCCGTAAACTCATCCTTGAGGTACTACCTCTAGTTCTCTTTCTCTTGCCAAGTTCTGC
Source organism: Papaver somniferum (assembly GCF_003573695.1). NCBI lineage: Eukaryota > Viridiplantae > Streptophyta > Magnoliopsida > Ranunculales > Papaveraceae > Papaver > Papaver somniferum. The sequence goes on from NC_039359.1 coordinate 128,781,472, forward strand.
AACATTCGAATTCATGTCTTTCTCGACTACTAAGTTATCACCAGAAGATTGAATCTGATGAGGATCTAGCTTTACTGACGGTGATGTACCATCATCAATCTCAATGGTACCAGCTGCTTTCTCCACAACCTCAACACAGACCACAGTTTCACTAGCAACTTGATCACTTATCTTCTCACCAGAAGTATTACCTGCAACATAACCTTGTGACTCACTCCCAACACTAGAATTGATTCCAACAGAAGATAATATATTTTCAGATTGCACATTGCTAGTTACAATTACCCTATCGTAATTACTATGTAATTGATCAACATCCATCTCACTGGAACCTATTAGTTCACCTTCAACTTCACCACAAACACCATTTTCACTTTCCAAGTGATCAATCTGCATCTCACTAGTAGACTCAGCGGCGTCATTTCTTAGATTCCCTTCTTCAATTCTAGAATTGGATGGACCAGTGCCAGTACTTCGCTTCTCAACAGAATGAACCTCACTTCGGCAACTCTCTGGACCAATTAATGAATTTAGTTGCATTTGGACGCAAACAGCTAGAGAAATCGCGTGATCCCGAATCAAAGAATCATGCGGTGGACAATGCAGCATATTTATCAGAGTCTGCCTATACTTATAAAGGCTGATAGACATTTTGGCAGACCCCTTACTTCGACAGATTTTACTCACCTTTATTACGTGCTTGCAAAGATTACCCATTCTAGACCAGTTGCAGTCACACATTGCAAATTCACAACCTGGGTTCCAAACAAAATGAGCCTTCTCTTGATCATGCTGGCTTATTACTTTTGCATATCCACCTTCAAAAGTAACATCAGCGTCAGGTATCTGCAATGCTCGGCGCCATGATGTCAAACCACTCATCCACTCGTCTTTCCTGTATCGTGCAAAATCTTCTTTTCCTTTATACCCATCAAGCCAGAAATAAGAATGCACTTTAGTACTCAGCTTCTCAACAAGCCAATCGGTGCGTTGGTAAACTTTCGGATCCTTCTCATTTAACAACCTGAGCTTCAGTTGGTGATGGTAACACTCCAAAGCTGCACAAGTCTCCTGGCTGGCAAGCGGCAAATTTTTCAGTGCACTTATCCACAATCCTGAGCGAAAGGATAAATAATTATTATCTCCATGTAAGCATAGATACATATAAACACCTTTAAAGTGGTTAAACTTCAGTAGCCATTTTCACAATTTGTAACAAAAATTTACAACAACTATCAGTGAGCACCAATAATAACAGGGTCTTATTGATATGATAATTTCTACGGTCATGACAGCGTACTACAGTCTGAAAAGTTTCTCAACCATTTAGATATTGGAATCTCTATGTCCAATATTCCAGAATAATGATAGAGATGCAATCTAACAGAGAACAAACCAAACATTAAAAATAGGTACTCCTGTGGCATCCAATCACATCTAAAGTGAGGCGTATTTGACAAAAATCCATTTGGATTTGGTATACGTATTTGCATCGACTCAGGATCTATTTGGATTTGGTATGGTTTCTGGCTAACCTGATTTGTTAATGACTGAAAGTCCAAAACAACCAATGAAACCGAGTACTTTCACAAAGAGCCACAAACCTCATAGAAACATATATATATATATCAAGAAAAACATTGAACTGCTTTTTGGAATCAAGCATGCAATGGGAAAGTTTGAAATTTATTCAGTGTGAGAAGATGATGGCATCACATAAAGCACAAAACAATAGTTTATTAGAAAAAGAGGTCGAACCTATTCTTGGAAGCCAGTTTGCCTTGTAGTACTCTAAGAAATCTGGGCAGTCGACAAAATCTTCCATGAAGTCCTTAAACAAATTCAGATCACCATATCCTTGACAGACACTATATACTGCCTGACCAAGGCGTTTAAACATCTCACAGCGCATCTCAGTTTCTGGACATTTCTTCACTAGGTGTTTGTGCCAAGCATGACGAACCCGCCAAAAGCATATCAATATAGAACAACGAAATACTTCCCTGCGTAAGTCAGTTACACATTAGCAAGCAAAAGAGAGAAAAAAATATACATTAAACATACAACTCTAGTCTCTAGGTCCTTCTATGATAACGAGGTATTCTCACCACGACACTCATTCTCCTCAAATTAACTACCTTGATGGGGAATCATCTCTTGAATAACAAAACCACAGTTTTAGTTGATTTTCAAATTTTAAAATGTCAGTAAAAGGCATGCTTTATAACCTGGGGTATATTGGTACAGCATACACGATTTAACAGACATAGTTTGCAGCAAAAACAAAATGTGGGGATGAAAATCATCTCACTCAAGTGTAAAGGTCAAGACCTGATGGCATGAACATCTGCAGAAGGATCATCCACCACAAACCCACCCAACTTCCATGTAGGATCTTTTGAATGGACTTTCTTATAAAGAGCCCTAACCCACTTGTGGGTGCTCTCATTTCCAAACCGTGAAGTAAGAATCCAAGCAACTGGAATAGCTTTGTTTTCCGAGTCAAACACCAAGAGACTGAGAACGGGATACTGGAAGAAGAAAAAAAAAACAGAATAAGTAAAAAAGTTCAAGAAATCTTTGTGGAACCGACGAACAGATGATTTGTATCATCGTCCAGCAAGCCCAAGTTAACACCAATTTTCTAATCTGTAATTACAACCTAAGCTTTTTGGCCTGCCTTCGTTAACCATTAGTATCCATGCAACTATTTGGTAGGCGTAAAATCACATGTAAGAAGATCGCAATTAGCATATAGAAAGAAAAAGAAATGAACCTTCAATTTATTCATTCCAAATCTCGAATCAGATACCACGAGGCTGTTATTGCCAAACCGAATCATTTGCTGCAACTGCCATTCTGTTTGGATGCCAAGAACGAAAGGGTCTTCATCAGTAAAATCTTCGTAAAAGAAAACATGACTCTGGTGGCTTTCAACCCACATGCCGATGCTAACCATGTCATCTTCATCCAATTCGTAGTTGGAACGACGGATAGACCTCTCTAATCTCCGTACATACCTGTGTGTGAGAAGGTCATCACGGTTTAGAGGGCCTCCTTGCTTCTCAACAAATTCATTGTGTCTTTGCATTATTGTTTCCACTGAAACTCCAACATGAAGCAGCGATAAAACTCGTAGACGAAAATCATCTGAGATATAAGGAGCGAATGCTGCCCTAGTTCCAACAGATTTCTGATCTTGTGGACCATGGCAAGGTTGCTCACTCTTGTCAACATGCTTATCCTGATTATAAATGATAAGCGCGATTGATGGGTCTGCAATTAAGCGCTTCACAATAAAATGACAAACACATCCTCTCTTTGTATTTGGTCTGCCAGCAGATTTCTTTTTCGGAACGTAAGTACTCCTGCTAGGTCGTACAATCCCTCCTTTCCTGTGATCGTCCGGACCAAAGGAGCACCAATACCTGATACATTCAACTTGGATCACCCAACTGATAGAACTAACTACAAGAGTTGATAAGAGGAGCATTCATAATAGAAACTAACAATCAGGTCTTACAGAATATATTCGAGAATGCCATCAACTTTCTGTTTGCAATGCATCTCCGGAGGTCTTTTTCTCCTTGCCTCGACATGAAATCTGGTGGGGCATTCTTCATTTGCCGATTCACCTCTCACAAAGTCACCAACCCTTGGATAGGGAATTCGAGCAACTCTATCAATCTTGTCACGCCAACCTACCACTTTAGACCAGACGAGATCAGCAGCAGAGAATTCCAATGTTGGAGGACTCTGTACCGGAAGAGAGAATATCTCATCCCACCTCAGCATCTGGAATGACACAGGAGAAGCACCCACTTTCTTAATACACAAAACCCTAGCCTACTAAAAAAAATTCAAACTTTCCCAGTCAGGGAATCAACTATTACTCTATAAAAATTCAAACTTTCCTTTACTATTCACTACAGCAAACAGTGAACTTCACAAAATGATGGAATACGAAAGTTGGGTGTGTGTTTTAACCCTCAAATAAGAAGACTGAAAAACCCAAGCTTCCACATTTATGCACCTTAAACGAGATTGAAAGCAGAGTACATGAAAAACCTAATAGACATTAATTCAAATACCTTTCAGTCGTAATGGAAAGTTTTACATTTTTAATCTTATTAGACATTAAAAATAGAAAAGAAATGGGAGAGAATCAAAGTACCTTTTAGGTTTGGTTGATTGAACGAAGAAGCAACGCCAACAAATTGGAGGTTGAAGAAGAACAGAGGAGAGAGTAGCAGAAAAATTTCCTTGCCCTAACTTTTATCAGAAGAAACTAGGGCAAAATAGGAATGGATGACACAATTTTGAAGAAGGGTCATTCGACTCATTCCTTTGAATGCTTTCGGTGTTGCACAATCTCACAAACCAAATAAAGGTAAATTGACTACCATGCCCTGATTTTTAGTTTTCTTTTTTCTTTTTCTTCGAGAAAAATCAAAAAATCCCTAAAACCCAAAACAAAGCTTTTTTGTCCCAAGCTTGTTTTTTTTTTTTTTTTTTTTGAAGCATGTAATTAATAACAAAGTTGGGAGAAAATTACACGAGGGTATTTAGTATCCATGGAGTCGCTAAGTAGAATTTGCTTAATGAAATTTGGGATTGTATATGTTTCCAAATTTTGGTTCCAAGATTTCTCGTTTGGCTTCCATCTGCTGCGTGATTAGCAAGGCCATCCGCCGCTTGGTTTCCTTCTCTGTAGTTGTGGTTGATGGGTCTGTGTGGTATCTGATTAAAATGGTGCTTGATTTCCTTTATCATTCTCTTTAAATACCAAGGTGGTGTTGTAGGGGAGGTGACAAAGTGCAAAAGAGTTTCAGAATCCGTCTCGAAAATTACTTTCATCCATGGTCTATCTGCTGCGGTTCTTGTGGCTAACAGCAGCGACCAGGTTTCTGCTTTAAAGCAGTAGTAATTCCTAGCGGTTGCATCCCAAGCTTGTTGGGGTAGGCTAGAAATGTGATCCAAGATAGACCATGGGGTCGGTATGCCTCGCTTTGTTCGGTTCGGCAACACTCATCAGGGACAGTATCGCCTCAAGCAGGATATCTATGGGTTTTATTTCATGAGGATATGACAGAATTTACGTCGGCCTGTCAGCCTCGACACAACCCATTCATTTTATCCTAGCTAAGGTACATGCTGTGCAGGATACACAAGCAGAATGACAGTTTTTTACGCTTTTCGTACTGGGTTCATTTTGGTACAGGGAGTGGGATTACCACAATAATGATTTTACATATTCACGGCCATTAAAGTAAGCGTACCCGTTGTATCCCTACCCGGTCAACAGAGCAAGGGGCAAGTATTACTTGCTCATTCATTTTATCCTGGCTAAGATACAAGTTGTGCAGGATACACAAGCAGAATGACAGTTTTTGACGCTTTTCGCACTGGGTTCATTTTGGTACACGGAGTGCGATTACCACAATAATGATTTTACGTATTCATGGCCATTAAAATAAGCGTACCCACTGTATCCCTACCCAGTCAACAGAGCAAGGGGCAAATATTACTTGCATTCCAACTAAAATGGGTTTACATGTTCGCAGTTGGAGATTGAACCATCATGCTTGTTTGACTTGATCCCTCAAAATCAAATTTGTACACACCTCATGAGTTATGGAGTGGAGTGTTTTTATTTTTCCTTTTTATTTAATCAAAAATTCTAAACATTCCCAAAAATATTCACTCACAACCAAGCCCATGAATGGGGCCTCCTGTTTTCCTTAGGGAAGTGAGACAAACTACATGTGTGAGAGCCGTCTTGAGTAGTTTAACAGGATGGTTTAACCAGAACTACAGTTACTTAATAGAAAAGATAATCTTTTTAAATAGACTGACTTGCTATATCTTATAACTGGATCAGCGTACCAGGACTTGAATCCAGTTAGGTCGTCATTTATCCACTTTACATTTTAAAAAATTGATTTCTAACAAATTTTGTAATAGAGTCTGATACACTAGTAGTACCTTTGTGTACATATAACTCCCTCTCTTTTCTCTTTGTTTTCTTCTCTTATTTATCATAAAAGTTGTCAGATCTTTCTTACTCAAGTTCTGAGCAAGGATATATATATATATATATATTTTAGATAATAATTACTCAAGTAAGATGTTTTTATTTTATTTTTGGTGTATTTCAATATATTTTCTTTGTCGTTTGGGTCAATTTTTCTTCGTCATTGTGGGACGATTTATGATGTTTGGTTCATGGCTTGACATTCTCGATTCAACACCGTATCGATCTAAATTCATACCCAAGCAACTTAGGGCATTTCGCTTTTCGTGATGTGTCTTTTTGCCTGGTACGTCATCCGCGTCTTCGGATGCCCCTCTGCATCCGAGCGAACATAACACAACTTGGGTTTTATTCAGAATTGCATGTCCTCGCAATCTTTTGATATCCCTTTAGCTCTACCGCTCCGCTTTATGTTTGAAATTTTGGCTCCATCCTGTGTATTTCCTCTGAGGATTGCTCAGTAGGTAGCACTCGCATGGATTATTGTGAGCTTCGTTTAGCATCGTTGTTGGTCCGACTTTAACGTTTAGGGGGATTAGTCTTAGGGGCTCCATCTTCTCTCTACCAAAGTTAAAAACCTTGTTTTTTAGCTGTTGGAGGTCGTAACAATGCATTTTCTTGCATAAGTACATACTGTAGAGTAATAAATATACTGAGCTTAATGCATCAACTAATATTCTTTTGATTTCCTAATCGTTGATTGTTAGGGTTAATATTAAAGGATCAAGGGTAGTCTGTATCGTCGTAATAATCTTTTTGGAATACAATCGGCAAGGAAGGCTTCCTGAATTCTCTCGTTGCTCTGCTGGTGTTTTCATAGATGTTTTCTTGTATTCATGCTCATGTGTGCAACCATTGGACAATTGGCTGAGACAAATCTATCAATACTTCGCTTCTTTTTACGATCATGCTTACAACGTCACTATGTAATATGTATTGTTGCATCTCTCCTTCATCCACTAGGTTTTGCACCAAGTTTTTCAGATGTCGGCAGTCGTTTGTGGTGCACCTCGAGTTGTGACGGAATTCGTGATAGACCAGCCATGTGTTTGCCATCTTTTCAACGTCTCTCTTTGCTGCAGAAGTGATAATGGTGTTAGAGCATCATTTGATCAAACTCACAAGTTTTGGTATATCAAGCTTATTGTCATATTTTGTTGATCAAAATTATATCTTGATTTATAGTCTACTAGAGTCAGTCTCGGACTTGGAATATAACATGGTAGTTAAGTATCAGAATTCACCAATCTACCTTAATGATGGAAGAACATCAGCGTCAACAAAAACTTCATCAATAAAGGTATTTGAACACTGACTAACCTATTTACTCATATTCTTTACCATTTTATATTCCGATACATGTAGTATGATTCTAGTATTATGATGAACATTGTGAAGAAGAGTTCAAGCAATAAGAAGTATTCAAGTTAGTTCTTATGTTCATAAATTGTTTTACCAGTTCCCGAACTTGAACTTATAAAAATATATACTTGATAATTAAATCCCACATGTAAACAAACTGATTTGCTCAGTTCACGAACTGGTTAATTTTGAGATAATCCTAGATACTATTTTTTTTCAATATTACACGAACTGATTTACGCAGTTCTCGAACTAGTTGATTTTTAGAATTTCATGTACACATTTTATATTCAAGTACACATTGTTTTGGACAGTTCACGAACTTGTCAAAAAAAAAAATACTAATGAGTTAAGAGACGACCATTTGTTCCCAAACTGTTCTGGACAGTTCACGAACTGATATCCTAGTCTTGTAACTTTGAGTTTGTTGGTTCCAGAACTACATAATTGTTATTCTTGGAAAACCAGTTGGTGCATAAAGTATACTTACAGTTGTACACATCTTCTTTGTGATTCAAACCAAACCTATCACATGCTTACATGAATAATCTATATGGAGAAGTTTTAGCTTGCTTGATCACAAAGCAATTCGTAAACATGAAAACTAGTTCAAGAATCAAAATTTATTTGTAAGCTACAAAGCCTTATTCATCAATAAAAGTAGAATAATTCTTGCCAACTAGAATCTTAATCCTGACACTTCTTTAGTTGCGGCTAGAGTTGAAAAAGTTGGGGTATAACAACCACATCCAATAATTCGTTCGGCAATCTGTATGGACTAAATCCAATATAATTTCGAGAGCACCAGCTTATAAAGCGAGCTCAATCAAGAAATATACCAAAAAGTTATATCTCAATTTCTCAATACAATCTGCAATCGAACAGATAAAAATCTTTGAGCCCGATTGATATGAGAAATAACTTGGACGGTACCAAAGATCAATGCCCAAGGACAATCAATTACTATCCAACAATAAAGGTCGGTTTTACCAATTGATTGAACTACACACAACCTGTGATATTTCAATTATATAAATGAATATAATGCGGAAAATAAATAACACAGACACCAGAAGTTTTGTTAACGAGGAAACCGCAAATGCAGAAAAACTCCGGGACCTACTCCAGATTTGAACACCATGTTGTATTAAGTCGCTATAGACACTAGCCTACTACAAGTTAACTTGGGACTGGAATGTAGCTGTTAGAGCATTGCTCGGTCGAACTCGCAAGCAATTGCTATCTCAAGCATGTTTGTCAATGTTAGTGATCAAAACTATAAGACTTGATTTCTATCCTATTTGTAGATGTCTCGAACTAGGACATAGATAGTATAGTTGAGCTTAAATCTCTCGACGTTCATCTCTTGAAGACGAAGAACTAATAAGGGGAGCTCGTTGAACTTCTTCGACAAAAGGTATGTGGAGACTTGAACTTATATATCACTTGGAAAGTCTACTTCTACTATCTCCTATATTGAGACATAAGTCATGTTACGATATAGTCTTCTCTATACACATTTGAGATTTCGAGCTGAGTATACCTCGCTTACATATTTCTCGAAATATGTTTTGGTAAGCTTTCGCTTCGACCAAATTCATCTTATATCATTAGAAAATTGCCGAGTAACATCTTACATGGTTTGTGTGATACAATCATTTGGTGTAAGACTTGGAAGGTTTCAATAATGATTATTTCAATATCTTGAAAATTGCTTTGATGCTAATAGTGTGTGAAAACGGCTATTGACATTATAGAAGAATGTTTCAATGATTGAAATAAAGACTTGATGATGTAACCATCTTTGGATATAAGCATATATAGTGTGTTCGCACATTAGTGTATAAGTCCATAAACCGGGATCCAAGAGTATGCATATGTGTGTATACGGAATTGGTGAAGGAGCCAGGTTAAGTATGCGTACCTGTACGCATAGTGGCGGAAGTTCTCGAACCGAAAATTTCTGCTGAGTTTGGTTTTGGCAAAACTCATAACTAGTCACCTTAAGTATGCATATCCGTACGCATACTGGCGGAAGTTTCTGAAACGAAAATTTCTGCTGAGTTTGGAAACTTAACAAACTCAAAATCCGGTTGCTTAAGTACGCATACCCGTACGCATACTTAAGCTGGTTACTTTTTCAAATCGGTCAATTCCATGAACTTAAACATTTAAATCATAAGGAATTCAAAACCTTGGCTATAATGTTCATTATTGATTCAAGTGAATCAAACCGATTTGATTTCAATTGTGTTTTCTAAACAATTGAACAACTCTTTAACTAGTTTCATTTGAGTCATTTGAACTAGTTATGGTTGAGATGAATAAGGTTGATATGAGAGTAATCATATGGCTAACTTCGGTTAACTATTTGTGAACCAACATGGTGTACAGGTTTAGTTGCGGTTACATAAACTTGTAGATGGAGAAAACGATTTGCTGGTTTTTTAGGGAATTGAAGAGACGGACGTGTTGTCGAGATTCCTCAACCGAGCAAACTGTTCAGCCTCACATATATGCACTGCAAAGGGGGTGCTTAGATTCGAGAGATCAATCTGTATGACTCCGGCCTAAACCAAGTCAATGGTCGTTCCAGAGTCAATCACAAAGAGGGATATGGGTTGATCTATATGAGGGAAGCTGAGAATTGTGTGGGATCAATGATGATCAAGGATTGTGGACGTGTTGAAGGTTTCTGCAAGTTTTCTGTGAACTGTTGAGTTCAAAGTAAGTTCTGGTCAATTGATGGAATTTCTGAGAGTGATGACTCGAAAAATTCTCTTGTTTCAATCATGGATCCAGGGACTTATTTATATTTTCAGAATAGTGAACACGTTGATCTCAGTAAGTGTGACGGTTTCTGGAATGAAAGAGTGGGAAAGTGGGAGATCGTGGTAAAATCAGTTCCTTGTCGTGTGGAGACTTGACTGATCGTGCACCCACTACTTTGCTGACTCCTTCAACGGTTTGCACGACTTACACACATTTCTCATCGTGGATGAACACACGTGCCGTAGGCCACCGGACCAAAAACCTAATTGGTATCCCCCCATGTGACGTGATTGAAGTCTCACGAACATGGAGTCTGCGAGGCAGACGTGTATTTGATTAGTCAGTCGTTGACTATTAGACAGTAAGTCTAAGTTTTGTTGAATCGAGAATGAGTGATCGAATGCTCAATGATTCATGGGTTGAACATGTTAGACGTTCTTAGATATTGCTCGTCTGAGCAAATATTGTAAATTCGAGCAACTAAGCATCGATAAATTACTGAATATTGATAGTTGGATCAATATTCGAGCAATTGAGCAAGTATTGCTCAATTCGACGAATTATTTATTGGTAACGTGACCCAATAAAACATTAATTGGAATATTGGTAGATTACAAAATATTATATGATTAATCCAGATGTTGATTGCTGAATCAAAATAAATTCGTTAGTGTTTGAACTTGCTCAGAATGATGATTTGTGGAGCGTTTGTTCGAAACCCTAATTTTTGATCAATTGTTCGTTAATTGATGAATTGATGAAAATAGGTCATGAGTGAGGGAGGGACCGATCACATGGGATGATGGACGTCCATGTGCCTCCAAGTGCCCGAGTGAGCGTGTATCAGGGTCTTTAGTTGACTGGTTGGTGAAAGAATGATTATTAAATGTTGGTTTCATCGTTTATTGAAATAGTGCTCGATTGCGCATTAGGTGATAAAACCTAATTATGGAAAAGTGAGGGACCGACCAAGAGGGCATGAGACCGGCCCTTGGTGGTCGTGGGACCAGCTGATGGTCGTTTGAGCAAACTCCAAGTTGGTTGAAAAGAGTTTGGACCCAATATGAGCAATTGAGCAAATTAAGTCAAAATCATAAGAATGTGTGGGACCGGCTCCTTGCAAGCCTTAGGGCCGGTCTTGGTTGGTCAAGGAATCATGTTCGTGTTATCATAACGTCCGTGTCTCAACCCTGAGAGTTTTGATATTTTCTGGTGTGCGATTGAGCAATATTTTGCATTTTCAGAAGAGTTTGATCTTTGACTGAAATTCTTGATTTTGCTCGAATGAGCAAGTAGAACTTTGCTCGTTTGACCAGTATTTTGAGAATATAAAAATAATAATAATATTTTGATATTTTCGTGAATAGCCTAGTCGGTGATGTGACCATTTGACTTTTTGGCTTTTTCATGGTTTGAGCAATATTTGAGAAAATATGAAGAAACCATGATTTTTGCTAAATCGGGGGAGTTTCATGAGATGAGGGAAATAATAATTATGAAAGACTAGGGATTGTAAGTTGTAGGACCGGACACGGCTAGGGCATGGCCGGACGTCTAGGTTGCCCGGTCCCGCGACACCTTTCCCTATTTTTTATTATTATTTCTCATGAAACCATGAAATCATGGAGAAACCATGATTTTTGCTCAAACGGAGGAGTTTCATGATATTAAGGAAATAATAACTATGAAAGACAAGGGATTGAAAGGTGTGGGACCGGTCAGGGCATGGCCGGCCGGCTAGGTTACCCGGTCCCACGATACCTTTCCCTATTTTTATTTTTATTTCTCATGAAACCGTGAAAATATGGAGAAACCGTGAGTTTTGCTCAAACAACGAAAGTTGTTAGGATGAAGGAGTTTTCATGAGTTCATGAAAATAATAAAATAAGGAAAAAATAATGGAAGAGGCATGGGGACCAGCCACGGCTAGGGCATGGATGGCCGGCCGGTGGGCCCGGTCCCTGGGCGCCTCTTTGTTATTTTAATATTATTATTTTATCTCTCCTGTTTGTGTAGGATTCCTCGTTTGTCCCTATTTTCGAATGCTCGTTCGTGCATTTGGGTGCTTTTTCGTGCATCATTGTTGAGTACACTTGCACCATTTTATTGGGCTTACTCAGTGATAGTCAGATGCCCGATTGTTGATTAATTATTACTGATTCATGAAATTCTGCGGAGAATGATTAATGAAATGGAGCAATAATCATGAATTGTGCATCTATTACCAGTCCATGAATCCAGCCAGGGAATTCAGGGAACGGGGCAACGAGATGAATTGGTTATCTATTACTAATCCATGAAGTCAGCCGGGGATTCATGGAATAGAGTAATGAGATATAATAGATTATTTTCTAGGAATTCAGTGGCGAATGTCATGATAGAATTAGTCTATTGTAGAATCGAGATATGACATAGTGAAGCATCATAAAGGTGTATAGTCAGGGAACAACGTGCAACATTGTTGTCCTGAAGGAGTTTAGCCCGCTCAAAAAATAATTATGTAGGAGAGCCGCCTGAATCTATACATGGTCTCTCTACATAGCCAGGGAACAGCGAGTGTCGTCGACGTCCTGAAGGCGTTTTGCCCTCTCAACAAACAATTATGTAGGAGGACCGCCCAATCATTCTTCTATGTAGAGGAAAGTCTCTCTATGTATTTAGGGAACAAAGAGTGTTGCCGACGTCCTGAAGGCGTTTTGCCCTCTCAACAAACAATTATGTATGGAGGACCGCCCAATCTTTCTTCTATATAGAGAGGCACAATGAAATGCGTAACATCGAACGCTCAGCAAGTGAGAGGCCTTTCGAGAATCATATTCATCGTGGCTCTGAGAGGCACTCAATCAGAAATCGTGAAACGGTTCACGGATCGTAAAACACGAATCGTCGTATGCGTTCCTGAAGTCGGGTCAAAAACATGCAGTATCATGATTTTACGATTTTAGCCCTTGCTGAAAATCCACCATCAACAAAACCTAAATGAGGGTACATTTCATTTGTGTGTAACAAGCTAAGTTCGATCTAACGGTTGAAAGATATTAGCTTGGTTGAATCAGGTTTTTCATCTAACGGTGAATATTGAATGCTTTGTTACCAAGGTAACTTGGGTTGAAAACCCTGATTTGAATACTATATAAAGGATAACTCTAGCAACTGGGAAACCTAATCCCCACACCTCATGTGTGTTACTAGTTGCATAACTAGAGTCGATTCTCCTTTAACCTTAGGTTTCTTCTCGAGACCCTGTAGGTTAACTACTTGAAGACTTCATTGGGATTGTGAAGCCAGACCTAACTATTCTTTGTAGTTGCGTGATCTGATCTTGTTGTTCTATCATGTTGAGTGCAATTGGAATAATTGGCTTGCGATTTTACATCTCCGATAGGCAAGATAGAAAAGTAATCGCAAACAAACTTCGTCTCATCGTTTGTGATTCCGCAATAACTTTTTTCGCTAGTAGATTAAGTTTATTGTGAGGTGATTGATAATTCTAGGCTGTTCTTCGGGAATATAAGTCCGGGTTATCAATTGGTTCCTGTTCACCTTGATTTATCAAAAGACGGAACAAAAACTCTTGGGTATTTCTGTGGGAGATAGATTTATTCAATTCTATATACTTTTTTGTGTGAGACATATTTGTCTATCAAGTCTTCGACTTTGGGTCATAGCAACTCTTAGTTATGGGTGAGATCATCTAAGGGATCAAGTGCATAGTATCCTGTTGGGATCAGAGACATAAGGAGCGCAACTGTACCTTGAATGAGTATGAGATTGATTAGGGTCCAACTACAGTCCAGTCCGAAGTTAATTGGTAGTAGGCTAGTGTCTGTAGCGGCTTAATACAGTGTGGTGTTCGATCTAGACTAGGTCCCGGGGTTTTTCTGCATTTGCGGTTTCCTCGTTAACAAAATTCTGATGTCTGTGTTATTTCTTTTCCGCCTTATATTTTGTTATATAATTGAAATATCACAGGTTGTGCATTAAAATCAATCAATTAGAATATCCAACCTTTGGTTGTTGATTTACTTTGATTGACACTTGAACATTGGTCTTTGGTACCGTTCAAGTAATTCCTCTTATATTCAATCAGGATCACAGATTTCTATTTGCTGATTGCGGATTGAATTAAGAGTTAGAGATATTAAACTCTTTGATATACTTTAATATAGATTGAGTCTGACTGTCTAGTTGATTCTCAATAAAGTGTATTGGAGTAAGTCCTCTCAGATTTCCAGACGAATTGTTAGGTGTGGTTGTTAGACCCCCGCATTTTCAATTGGTATCAGAGCAGGCAAACACATTAAAGACCTCATAAGTCTGTGTTTGTAGCGATATGATATGGATAAAAAGATCTCTGAACTTACGCCACCAATTCATGGACATTCCAACTTGGTTATTTGTCTTGGCTCCACTGAGAATGCAATTTCTGCATCTTCTTCTAAATTCACATTTAACTGGGAAGCTAGTCTTAATGAACAGTTAAATGATCTTTCTGATGAAAGTGACTCGGAAGAAGGACAAAGTGTCGAAGAAGAAGTCTCTCAGTACATTATTCTCTTTGATTATCTCCTGAAGAAAAATAAGTCAACATCTTGCTTGACTAAATTTTTAACTCCTCTCTGTGTTGAAAACCGAAAATTGAGAAAGCTCTTTAAGGGATATGATAGATTATTACAAGCTGCTCTTAAAGATAGTAACGAAGACATATGTTCAAAGAATTCTGAATACGATGGTCTTCGTCGAAATCTCATTACGTTGGAAGAAAGACTAGCAGAAATCAATGCAAGTTGTGTCTCCCAACAAGAGTGTTTTAACATCAGAGAAAAGGAATTTATCATGAGAGAAAAACAATTGGAGACTGATCTGAGTACGGCTCATAAGAAGGTCAAGGCCTTAAAAGAAAATTTGAAAAAAATTAATTCTAGCTCTACAAAACTATCCTCCATGCTTGGAGAATGTAAAGAACATCGTGATACACGTGGTCTGGGTAATAAAGGAATAAAAGCTTCAAGTAGTGGTAAGATGTGTTTTGTCAAGGCTAAAAACCTTCTTCATGTCGTAGATGCATCTGAAAGTCAAGAACGTGAGCCTACAAGAACAAATCAGTTGAGAACAGATATAAATCGTCCAATCAACTGCTTTTATTGCGGTAAGAAAGGTCACATCGAAAAAAGATGTTATCTTCGTCTAAGGAATGAAAAATTTCACAACATTCTCATATGGATATCCAAAGAACTAGTCAAAGCAGTTCCTCAGTGTTCAGGTAAAAACTCATTCCACAGTCAAGAAAAATGTCCCAATGGACCTGAGGATAAATATAATTGTTCCTCCACTTACAATGGCAAAAGGAACAAGGTTATATGGATGATTAATAAATCTCAAAATCCAGTAAGAAGGAAAAGATGTTGAAGAAATAAAACTTCTTCAAGACCCTCTCTTTCACTCAACAATGATCTTGCTTCTGAAATAAGTGTCCCTGATTACATTCATATTAATAATCGTGTCTCGGAACTCAAGACCACTATCAACGGTCTCAAGCGCAAGATCAAGAAGGCAAGGAAAGCAGCTGATCCAGGTAACTCTTGTCTTTCTCCTATTAATTCTAGTATAAGGGAGGAGAGTAAAAAGGAGTGTGTCAACACCTCTGATGAACTTCATGTTCATCAAAATACAACTTGACTATTCGCTTATGCGTATCCTCTCTATAGACCAATGAGAAGATACACATAACTCTCAATGAAGATCTTCTTCTCGACAAATGGTTTGTATTGTACTGTGATGATAATATTCTTTCTTTCTGTAGTTGCTTAAATTAGTTTTAATGCCTTCTTAAGATGTACTAGTTCTTCTTCCTAGAATGACAGTCGAGTCACCCTGTTTCAATGATTCCTTCCATTCTCTGAATTTAATTACTCCATCTGTTAATCGACCTCGCCATGGGTCTTAACCATGTACTTATGCACACCGGGCCGTTATCAAACATATACAAGAAATCCTAGTTTCTCTTGTGGAATTTTTTCCTTTAAATATGTATCAAGTTTATGATACACGTATACTGGTATGGTAACGCCAAGATTTCTATTAAGATTGGTTGAGCAAGTGCACGATGGAAGGAAGCAAAAAGGAAGACAACTTTGATGAGATGACTTTTGAACTTGATCCCATTCCTGTTATTTGCTATAAATCAATTGATCATGAAAAAGATCTTCCAATCCAGATGTCTGTTCAATTGGTTGGGAATCTTCTTCAAGACTTTGAGGTCGTGCGTGAACATCTCGAGATTGCATCAAAGAATCTAGTATTTTTGAAGGATGAGCTAAAGAAAGCAACTGATGAACTCTCCCTTGGCCGTTCCATGGTTGCTGATATTGTCTAATTTTTTTTTTTGTCTAGTAAATCTTCTTTTTGTGTTTTTAGAAGAATAACTAGGGTTTGAAATAGTCATTATTGTGAGTACACATAGCTATGTCCAACGATTTTCATCTTCATTGTTTTTAGATTTCTTTATTTAAATTCAAAAGTATTTATTGGAAGATGATTTTTGCAATTTTAATCTTTATGATTTTATATATTGCAAATTGTTATGGGATATGTTGTTTACGTCCGTGAACCTGTGATTGTCCCATACTTGTTCAAAAGTTATCTCTATTATGTCGATATGAATGTATTGATGGAAGATAGAATGAACTTTTGATATTACAAAAGTTAAAGCCTTTTATGTCATGTTTTCGATAAAAAGAAAGGATAAAACTTTTGTTTACAAGGATTAAGTCTATTATATGTCATTGTGCAAATAGTGATGAAAAATAGAATAAATCTTTGTCTATTCCGCAGTATTTGGTCGATCTTCGATCCACAATCTTTGTGCACGTACTGTGTTGTTCCATAAGGATTCTTATGTTGAGCACAATCGACTGAGTTGATTATTCTCTTATGATTAACTTAGTTGTTGCTCTGTGAGGTTCCCTATGTCGAACATGATCAACTCAATTAATCATTCTCTTTTGGTTATTTTAGTTGTTGCTCCGTAAGTTCGCTTATGTCGAGCATGACCAATTAAATTGATCACTTTTTGTGGTTAATTTGGTTGTGTATTCCAATTGAATTAATCATGAGTTCTCTTGTGATTAATTTGGTTGTTATTTTTCAATTGAATTAACTATGGGTTCTCTTGTGGTTATTTCAATTGAATTTTGTGGATACAAATTCGTGTTTTCATGTGATTTGTTTGTCCAAAAGAAATCCTTCTTTTCTTGTGAAAGTAAGGTCGCCTTTGTTGTTCCTTAGAGGATGACATTTTATGGGGGAGAGTTCATTTTGAACTTGTGCTTAATTGACAAATCTTTGTGGGGAGTGCGGCTGTGGAATTTTTAGGGGTTATCGTGTATCTTCATTAACTCCTTGATGAATGTATTTAGCTTCACCTTTATGATTGCATCTAAATTTGTTGGTATGTTAAAACACCTTTTGGTCATGATGTATATCCGTGGAAATTTCATTAGGATCCCACTAATTTTCGTACCTTTTCCAATTTTGTTGATAAAAATGGGGAGAATTAATGGGTAGTTCACACTACAAATAAATATGGTTTACGGATCATTATGTAAGGGGGAGTGGTTTTCATGTTGATATATGTATTGACTAAGGGGGAGTGATGCATATCACCATAGTGTTATTGTCAAAGTTGTAATACAATTGAACTTTGATGCTTTATAATAATACTATGACACTGTATAACAATTATTGAGAGCATTTTGTTTTCTCATTGTAATAGCTACGGATCTTCAACAACTGTGATGCTGAATTCACAACCTTTAGGATCATGGAGTACTTGGAAGTGACGAAGATTTCGAGTCGCGTTGAATATGCCAAGGAGATCAAGCATGTGGATAAGAAGCTTATTTTTTTTTATCTTTTTTGTAATCCATATGTATCGATAGTTTTGTCACTAAAATTGACGAAGGGGGAGATTGTTAGAGCATTGCTCGATTGAACTCGCATGTAATTGCTAACTCAAGCATGTTTGTCAATGTTAGCGATCAAAACTATAAATCTTGATTTCTAGCCTATTTGTAGATGTCTCAGACTAGGAAATATATAGTGTAATTGAGCTTAAATCTCTCGACGTTCATCTCTTGAAGAGGAAGAACTACTAAGGGGAGATCGTGGAACTTCTTCGACAAAAGGTATATGGAGACTTGAACTTATATATCACTTGGAAGGTCTATTTCTACTATCTCCTATATTGAGACATAAGTCATGTTACGATATAGTTTTCTCTATACACATTTGAGATTTTGAGTTGAGTATATCTCGCTTACATATTTCTCGAAATATGTGTTGGTAAGCTTTCGCTTCTTCCAAATTCATCTTATATCATTAGAAAATTGTCGAGTAACATCTTACATGGTTTGTGTGATACAATCATTTGGTGTAAGACTTGGAAGGTTTCAATAATGATTATTTCAATATCTTGAAAATTGCTTTGATGCTGATAGTGTGTGAAAACGACTATTGACATTATAGAAGAATGTTTCAAATGATTGAAATAAAGAGTTGATGATGTAACCATCTTTGGATATAAGCATATATAGTGTGTTCGCACATTAGTGTGTAAGTCCATAAACCGGGAGCCAAGAGTACGCATATGTGTGTATACGGAATTGGTGAAGGAGACAGGTTAAGTATGCGTACCCGTACGCATACTGGCGGAAGTTCTCGAACCAAAAATTTCTTCTGAGTTTGGTTTTGGAAAAAATCATAACTAGTCACCTTAAGTATGCGTACCCGTACGCATACTGGCGGAAGTTTTTGAACCAAAAATTTATGCTGAGTTTGGAAACTTAACAAAATCAAAATCCGGTTGCTTAAGTACGCATACCCCTACGTATACTTAAGCTGGTTACTTTGTCAAATCGGTCAAGTCCATGAACTTAAACATTTAAATCATAAGGAATGCAATCTTTGCAAACCATGGCTATAATGTTCATGATTGATTCAAGTGAATCAAACCGATTTGATTTCAATTGTGTTTTCTAAACAATTGAACAACTCTTTAACTAGTTTCATTTGAGTCATTTGAACTAGTTACGGTTGAGATGAATAAGGTTGATATGAGAGTAATCATATGGCTAACCTCGGTTAACTATTTGTGAACCAACATGGTGTACACGTTTAGGTACGGCTACATTAACCTAAACGAGGGTACATTTCATTTGTGTGTAACAAGCTAAGTTCGATCTAACGGTTGAAAGATATTAGCTTGGTTGAATCAGGTTTTTCATCTAACAGTGAATATTGAATGCTTTGTTACCAAGGTAACTTGGATTGCAAACCCTGATTTGAAAACTATATAAAGGAGAAATCAAGCAACTGGTAAACCTAATCCCCACAACTCATGTGTGTTACTAGTTGCATAACTAGAGTCGATTCTCCTTTAACCTTAGGTTTCTTCTCGAGACCCTGTAGGTTAACGACTTGAAAACTCCATTGGGATTGTGAAGCCAGACCCAACTATTATCTTTGTAGTTGTGTGATCTGATCTTGTTGTTTCTATCGTGTTGAGTGCAATTGGAATAATTGGCTCGAGATTTTATATCTTCGATAGGCAAGATAGAAAAGTAATCACAAACAAATTTGTTCTCATCGTTTGTGATTCCGCAATAACTTGTTTCGCTAGTCGATTAAGTTTATTGTGAGGTGATTGATAATTCTAGGCTGTTCTTCGGGAATATAAGTCCGGGTTATCAATTGGTTCCTGTTCACCTTGATTTATCAAAAGACGGAACAAAAACTCTTGGGTATTTCTGTGGGAGACATATTTATTCAATTCTATAGACTTTTCTGTGTGAGACAGATTTCTCTATCAAGTCTTCGACTTTGGGTCGTAGCAACTCTTAGTTATGGGTGAGATCATCTAAGAGAATCAAGTGCGTAGTATCCTGCTGGGATCAGAGACGTAAGGAGCGCAACTGTACCTTGAATCAATGTGAGATTGATTAGGGTTCAACTACAGTCCAGTACGAAGTTAATTGGTAGTAGGCTAGTATATGTAGCGGCTTAATACATTGTGGTGTTCGATTTGGACTAGGTCCTGGGGCTTTTTTGCATTTGCAGTTTCCTCGTTAACAAAATTCTGGTGTCTGTGTTATTTCTTTTCCGCATTATATTTTGTTATATAATTGAAATATCACATGTTGTGCGTTAAGATCAATCAATTGGAATATCCAACCTTTGGTTATTGATTTACATTGATTGACACTTGGAACATTGGTCTTTGGTACCGTTCAAGTAATTCCTCTTATATTCAATCAGGCTCGCAGATTTCTATTTGCTGATTGCGGATTGAATTAAGAGTTAGAGATATTAAACTCTTTGATATACTTTAATCTAGGTTGAGTCTGAATGTCTAGTTGATTCTCTAAAAAGTGTATTGGAGTAAGTCCTCTTAGATTGCCAAACGAGTTGTTGGGTGTGGTTGTTATACCCCCGCATTTTCAGTAGTTGGTCCTTAACCAAGTCTCACACCGATTAAGGTATAGTCACGTTCCTTATGCCTCTTGAACCACGCCGGATTTTACGAACTTGATTCCCTTAGTTGATCTCACCCACAACTCAGAGTTGTTACCCCCCAAAGTCTAAGACTTATAAACAAATCTGTTTCCCACAAATAAGTTTATTCTAATAGATAAATTTGCCTCCCACAGAAGTACCTATGAATTTTTCGTTTTTTCTTTTGATAAATCAAGGTGAACAAAACCAATTGATAATCCGGTCTTATACTTCCGAAGAGCAGCCTAGAAATATCAATCACCTCACAATAACTTAACTATATTGTAGTAGAAGAAGTTATTGTGCAGTCGCAAAGAATGAGACAAAGAGCTTTGTGATTACTTTTTATATCTTACCTATTGGAGATAAATCTCGAGTAAATCTTAGAGAAGATGAAACTCAATACGATAGAACAAATAAGATCAGAACACGCAACTACAGAGAAAATAGTTGGGTCTGGTTTCACGAATCCCAAGTGAAGTCTTCAAGTCCTTAACCTATAATGGTTTTGGAAAGAAAACCGACTCTAGCCGCAACTAGGATACAGAAAAGTGTCGGGATTAGGTTTTACAGTTGCTAGAGTTCTCCCTTATATCGTCTTTCAAATCAGGGTTTCTTTTCAATCAAAGCTAAGATATTTTAGTAACAAAGCATTCAATATTCACCGTTAGATGAAAACCTGATTTAAGATTCAAGCTAAGTCTGCTTAAAACCAAAGCAATATCTCTCCACCGTTAGGTGTTCTTAGCTTGTTACACATAAATGAAATATACCTTCATTTAGATTTGGGTAACCGTACCTAAACGTGTATATTGAGTTGGCTCAATAATAGTTAACTGAAGTTAGCCATATGAACACTTTTCTCTTAACCACATTCATCTAACACTTCTAGATCAACTATGATGATCAACCAATCATGAAATATAATCAAATGAATATAGTTGTGTTTCAAATAGAGTTGTTCAATTGTTCACTATTTCACAGAAATATATATGAACCAGTTGAATGAAAATCGGATTGATTTATAAGAATCAATTCATGAACATTAAGACACAGTTTGCAAAGATTGCATTCATTAATTCATAAATGTATTTGTTCATGAGTATGAAAAACATACTTAACCGATTTTAGAACTTTAAGCAGTAAGTTTACAAACAGGTACGCAAACTATAGCTTCCGGACTTTGGTCTTGTCCAGCAGTTTGCAAACGGGTATGCATACTGTTGTCCCGGACCTTAACTCAGGTAGAACCGTTCGCATACTGGTATGCCAACTTGGTTCCCGGACTTTAATAGTTAAAACCGTTCGCATACTATGCAAACAAGGGTCCCTGACCTGAATCATACCAAAACAATTTTCATACTAGGTACGCATACTGTGATGTATCCAGACAAAGGTTTTTGTTCTAAACTCCCATTTAAATCATTGAAATATCCTTAGAAGACGACAATAGCTGTCTCACACAACCTATTAGCTTATAAGTAATTTTCAAGTGATTGAATGATCAATATGAAACTTTCTGAGTCGACATCAAATGATTGTCTCACACAAATCATGTAAGATTTTCAAGGTAATTTTCACATGATCATCTTTTGACTTATTATTTAGTTTCCAACAAATAAATTGTTTCCAACTAAAATCGTCAAAAATATGATGAACGTAGCTAAAGCTAAAATCTTTCAACACATATTTCGAGAAATAGATAACCGAGTTAAACTCAGCTTGAAATATCAAATGTATATAATATAAAAGTATTTATAGATATACGACTTAGTCTCATTAGGAGATAGAATAGAATTGACTTTTGATTGATAGATAAGTTTTAGTCTCCGCATACCTTTTGTTGACGAAGTTCCTCCAAGCTCTCCTTTGATAGACCTTCGTTTTCAATCGATGAACGTCGTGAAGTCTAAAGCTCAACTGCACATTCTATCCTAATCCGAGGCATAACTATAAGTAGACTAGAAATCAAGACTTATAGTTTTGATAAACTAAACTTGACAAACAAGCTTGAGATAACAATGCTTCCGAGTTCGACCGAGCAATGCTCTAACAATATCCCCCTTTGTCAATTTTAGTGACAAAACTATCAATACATATAGATTACAAAATAAATAAACTTTGTAGCTTCTCATCCATCATGCTTGAATTCCTTGGTTCTTCAACATTCCTTGAATTCTTCGCCACTCCAAGTACTCCAGTGATTCTGAACGTATTCAACTCAGCTTCATTGTTGTTGAAGATCTGTAGCCATAACAATAATAAAACATATGAAAAACATATGTTCTAAATCATTGTTATACAGTGTCATGGTATTATTACACAACATCAAAGTCCAATTATGTCACAACTTTGACAATAATACTACGGTGATATGTATCACTCCCCCTTAGTCAGTACTTCCATCTCACAATGAAAACCACTCCCCCTTATATAATGATTTGTAAACCATATATATGTAGTGTGAACTACCAAATAATTCTCCCTCTTTTGTCAATATAAATTGGCAAAGGTACGAAAATTACGGGATCATAATGAAATTCTCAAAGAGATAATTCATGACTAAAAGAGAACATATCAACTTTGTATCGATGATTTCACAAAGCCGAAACTTAGTGTATTCATCAAGGAGTTTATGAAGATACAAGATAACTCCTTCAATATTCCACAACCGCACACCCCACAAAGATTTGGCAATTAAGCACAAGTTCAATTAAGAACTCTCCTCCATAAAATGTCATTCCCGAAAGAACAACAAGAGCGACCTTACTTTTAACAAGAAAAAAAGGATTTATTTGGATCTTTTGATACCTAATAGAAATAAAATACAACTACTAGAAACAAATGTGAAATTGAAACAACACTACACTGGAGCTTCAAGCTTTTATTGCCCAAAATATATAGATAGATCCAGGGGAAAGTAAAAAGATAGAAACATAATTAACCAAAACAACGCCAATTGTAGTTGCAGGAAATCCTACACTACACCCCTCATATGATTTCGTTATTACTCAACTCATTTTTAGATTTACACTCTTAATTTTATTGATCAATCTTTGAATGTTCTTACAGAAAAGATAAAGGAATCAAGAATGACCTCTGCTCTAGACTTTCTCTCTCCTACTTACTTGTTTCTTACTCAAAAAGATCTCTCCCATTTCTTTACAACTTGAACGACTATTTATAGGGAAATACATAGTGGATGACAGCTAATCTGTCCTTTATTTTCGGATATAGCTTGCGACATTCTCGCAATCTTACAAATATTAATCTCGCAAACTCTCTAATTTTCGCAGGATCATCACATCTTTCTCATGATTTTAGTTGACGTCGTTTATTATATCATTCCTGAAATTGTTCTGCGACGTTGTTGTGTTGTGTTGTTGATAATTTCGCTGAAATATTGTCGTTGCGAGATTCTGATCCTACATCTTGCCTCTTCTCATATCTTCTCTGCAAAGTAGAGAATGATGTGAGAAACGCCGCAGTTGTTCATCTCTTCATATTCTGCATTTATCACACGTATTCTTTCTTCCATCCTTTTCTTGACACGTCTTCTGTAACCGCTGCTTTTCAACCGCTCACGTCTTTTTGTTTTAATGGTGTTTATTTCTTCGAGTAAAAAATCTCCTTTATATACTCTTTTTACTCTTCTTTTTACTTTCTCTTCTCTTTTTATTTTCTCATCTCTGCAACTCTGTTATTCTTCTGCAATTTCTGCTACTGTAATTCCCCCCCCCCCCTTCAATCTTCTTACTCTTCATTCATTCCCATATTCTATATTCAAATATGCCTCCAAGTGGTCATAGACATGAGCAGAATTTAAAAGATGTCCAAAAAGATCTTGCTAAAAAAGGTTTCACACTTTCTACCATTCCTGGTGAAAGTGCCAAGTCAATTCTTTCTGTCAAACTTTTCTCTGATCAGTATTGTGATGATCAATCAACCATAATTTCGCTAGGTCAGATTCTCGCAGGTCTCCCCATTCCTCTTTATGATCCAGATATTCCTATATTCTATGAAATTCTCGCTCACTCGGGATTTTCGCGAGCTATATTCCAACTGAGTGGGGATTGCATCCGTCTGATGCTAGAGTTCGCTAATCGTGGTGCTGGTAAAGGATCTCTATATTCCAAAGAACTTAGGGATCCTAATTTCGCAGACCTAGAGATAATTGTTGAGAAATACACAGTAGCGAGTTTCTTTGAGAACTATGAACTGATCTCCATGAAGAAAGAGAATACTCGCTGGGGTATTCTCTTAAAAAGGAAAGATAACATTGATGAAGCTAAAATTCTCATGCAAGACATTGACTGGCATTCTGATAAGAACACAACTCCTCGCCAATCCAAAGATGATAAATGGTGTGTTTTTCCTTTAATGCTAAAAGGACCTTACATTGCTGGGTCAAATGTTCTTCCTGCGAATCTCGCTGCTTATCAACCTTGGGTTTTCTCTTGGCCCGAGAAGGAGAAAGAGGTATGTTTCTTCCTGTTTAGCTCACTTTATATTTCTTTATTTGTCTTTATTATTTTGTTCACTAACTCTTGCGACATTTTGCAGATCCAAAAACTGAAAGATAGTTATAACAGGACTGGGAAAGCTAGTACTCTGTTAGCTCTTCGCTCATACACAGATGAGGTAAAAAATTTTCTATTATGATTTTAAACAGTATATTGTTGCTTCCATTTCTTATTTCTATCTGTGTGTGAAGATTATTGCTGAAATAGAAGAACCTGCTGATGTTGCGAAGACTGGTGATAAAGGCAAAGGTGTTCTTCGCAGAGAAAAATCAACTGCTCCTCCTTCAAAGAAAAGGAAAGTCCGTTCTTCTTCTCCTTCAAATATTCCTCCTCATGAAAATTCCGAAAGTGACAAGGATGATGAGGACAATGATGATCTTGCCGCAAGTGAAGATTTTCCACCTGAATCTTCTATGGCTAAGCTCTCTGGCCTCTTTTCCGATTCTCTGCAAGGAATGGGAGATAACCAATTCGCTAATACCTGTAAATCTCTCGCTACAATTTGCGATGTCCCTTTGTTGGATGGTGATAGTTCTCTTCGTGGAATTTCTAGATCACTGACTCCCGACTTCTTGCATTCCCTCAATAGTATGGTATACTTTTATCCTTTCATTTCTTCATTGTCATAACTCAAAATTTCTTTCTATATTAATATTTTTTATATTTTCTCGCAGGCTGGAAAAGCTTCTTTCGCTGTTGCCTCGGATCTAGAGAGGAGACGCGAAAATCTTGAAAAGAAGAATCTTCAATTTCGCACAAAGAATGAAGAATTAGAAGCTGAAGTTAAAGGTCTTCGCGAGAAAAATAGACAACTAGAAATTGATTCTTCTTCGTATAAGAACAAAATCTCTAGTCTTCAGCAAGCTAATAATCAGCTTTACGGTATGTTATTTTTCTCTTTTCCCTTCATTCATTCATCATGTTGTTTTATCTTATTTAAATGATCCTTTTTGCAGACATTTATGGTCTTTCTGATGAAGTTGCCCTTCTTCGTTCATTTCCTAATGCCTTGGATAATGATATCCTTCTTGAGCGTCTTAAAAATTCCTTAAATAGTTTCTCAAATGATAGAATTTCATCTCTTTCTCTAAATGAGCTTAGATCTAAATTTCGCCTCTTAGAAATTGACCATAGATCTAGTTTAGGATTAGCCAACCGATTTAAGCGTCTCCTTCTTGATTCTAAAGAGAAAATCAATGAGTTAAGAACCAAAATTAGCGGTCTCATAGATGATAAGGATCGCATCTCTGATCAAGGTGCTAAGGCTTTGGCGAAATTCCAAGAGACTCTTCTTGAGGTTCAACTTGAACGAGATGAAGCTAGCCGCAAGAACATCGAGCTCTGCGAAAGAGAAAACCAAATTCGTTCTCGTCTTCTTATAAGTAATGAGGATGAATTTGTTTGGGCTGCGAAAATCTTAGATGATGCCAGAAAAGATTTAGGTGTAAATGTTAGTCTCCAAGTTGAGCATACATCTTTGATTAGAGATATGATTTCTGACAGAGAAGGTTATTAACTGTTCTTATTTACTAATCTTTTGTTTCTTATGAATTTTCATCAAGTTATTAATTGATTGTCTTGTGTTCGCATATTCTGAAAGTAGATATCGTGAAAAGATTGAGGAAATTGAAGCTGAGAAAGAAGAACTTGCAAAGAATCTTTCTTCTCGCAATGACAAGTATTCTAGATTAAAGAATGAAATCAAGATCACTGTTGCGCACTTTAAGAATGATGCTATGCATTTTCGCAATCAAACTATCCAAATGGTTTGTGACGACCATAGTATCCCTCATTCTGATTATCCTTGTCTCTTGGAGGAGATTCCACAGAATACTCCCAGTCTGATTATTTCTGATAGCGAAGCTGATGATGAGGAATCTGATGGTGATGAAGGTTCTGATGGTGATGAAGATTCTGACGCAGACGAAGAAGGGAACAAGTCTGATGAAGATGATGAAGGATCAACTAAGAAGTAGTATTTGCTTCTTTCTTTGATCCTCTGTAATACTTG
Organism: Papaver somniferum; assembly: GCF_003573695.1. Classification (NCBI taxonomy): domain Eukaryota; kingdom Viridiplantae; phylum Streptophyta; class Magnoliopsida; order Ranunculales; family Papaveraceae; genus Papaver; species Papaver somniferum. Next base: position 128,808,725 of record NC_039359.1, read on the forward strand.
TACATTTATTCCTTATTTTTGTATATTTGTGTTTCTTTCATTTTGACCTGCATTCATTAAAACAATTTTTCCTTGCAATACAATTAATCAATATAATCATTAATTTTTGAAATTTTGTGTAAATCTATCAGACAAATAACATTTTCTAATTTCATTCATTCCCATACTTTCCTTTGTTATTTGTATCCAAATGAGAGATTTTATAATTATGTTTACGCGAAGTGAATTTTGATTCTCTTCAAAATCTCATTACTGTGTGGTCTTATTTTTCCTTCCTAGTTAAAGGTCTTGTTATGCCACCTCTTGTCGTTGCGACAAAATCGCATGACGTCCTTGCACTTTCATGCAAAAACCCATTGATCTTGTCTTAACTTTTTCTTTTATATTGTGGCCTCTTCAGGAATGTTGCGACAATATGATAGGCCTAAATATTCTTGCGAAAATAAAGCCCCGTGACATTGCCGTCTTGCGACGAAATCGCAGGACATTCTCGCACTTTCATGCGAAAACCCATTGATCTCGTCTTATCTTTTTCTTTTGTATTATTGCATCTTCAGGATTGTTGCACAAATATGACAAGCCTTAATACCCTTGCGAATAAAAAGCCTCATGACATTTGTGTCTTAAGATACTTATCAGCTCCCTAATGGAGGGTGCCGCCCTTATCTCCCCCCCGGTTGCCCCTTCAAGGAGGCGTACTTATACCATACAAGGTTAGCTCCTCTCATCCAGTCTTAAAAACAATCACTTGTTTTCGCAGCCTCTTATACCTTTTACCTATAGGGCTTATGGTTACGAGACTGCACCCTAAGTGGGGTTTTCTTCACGCCGAGTGCAGTATAAGCCAAGACTTGTCAAGAATGGAAAGGTGCGCTTCAAACGCCCCTGGCACTCTTGACTCAACCGTGTACCTCGGCGACTTGATCATATCTGCACTCCTTGGGAGAGCCCTTATTACCTTAGTCGCCCAACCTAAGTCATATGCTTAAGCTGAGAATCCAAGGTGCCTCTCCCGGATGAGCTTTATTGACCCCAACTCTCCATGACTCAGGTTCCGGTGGCGGTGTAGCCTTTCCCTGAGCCATGCAATAGGTACCCCCTTATATGACGTACTTTAGGTCTTACATTTGCCTCTTGCGAAATTGTATTCACGAACTAGGGTGTATGCCATAAAGGTTCGCCCCTTTCTCTTTTGTCATTTTTCTCTGATTGTCTTCTGTAAAATTTATTATCTCTGCGAGAGTCTCGCACATCATCATATTGTATTTGCATTTCGCAATCTCAATTTTGTCACTCAATAAAATGCATTTTTGAGAATTTTACTTATTGCGAGAGTGTCGCAACAACTTAATCATTCATACATTTCTTGTTTTTATTACCTTTGCCATCCTCTGCTTCTTTATTATTTTCTGCTACTGCTTCCTTGGTAGTGGTATGTTCATCATTTTTATTCTGAGCTAACATTAGCTTCACAACATCTTTTCGTCTTTTCTTTCGATTGCATCCACCATCAACCTCTCAGTTCTTTTTGTATCTTTGATTTTGTGTCGCCAGTTTTCCTTCTTGTTTGCTCTTCCTTCGCAAGATTCTATCTCAGTTTCGTAACACCTCTTTCCTTCAATCCAATCTCCCTTTATGATTCCTACACCACTGGGGTGAATTTGATGCATTGGTGGAAAGTTGAAGCTACACCTAGAATCCCATGTAGCCAAGGTCGACCGATTAACGCATTGTAGGGTGATTCTACATCAACGACACAAAATAAGATTTCAGAAGATATTCCCTTCAATGGAATTCGCATAGTAACCTCCCCTTTAGGCTTGTTAGCAGTACCATTAAAACCATATATCTTATATGTTGATGGTATAAGATCATTATCTCTTCCTCCCATAGTTTTACTAACAATGGATTATCATGTACCTCTTCACCTTCGGGGATTTCTTCTGCGGTAAAAGAAATGATCTGTTTCTGCCATTCCTCTAGTGGTGAGATTTTCGCGATATTCGTAACTTCTCTTCCATCATTATCTCTTGTGAACACTCTAATTAAAACATTGTCATGAAAATCTTCAATTGTCTTGTGCGAATGTACGATAGAGTGACAAAATAGATTCTTTGCTTTTGCACCAACTTCTATGAAGAATGTTTCCTTCTTTTTCATCGTGTTTACTTTGTGATGCTCTGGTGGTGGTGGTAATGGTTGAGATTGTGGGTGTCCTACCAAAAAGTGGTTTAGTTTTCCTTGATTTATCATTCTCAGAATAATTCTTTTTACATTTCTGCAATCATTTGTTGTATGTCCATGAAAATGATGATAAGAACAAAACTCATGGCTTCTGTGGTTTGGAGGTGGTTTTGTTCCCATGTTCCATGGTGTTGTTATATTCTCCATCAAAATTATAGCTTCCCATATTTTCTCCACACTTGCATTTAGAGGTGGCATCTTGATTTCTTCCCATACTACCTTGTGACTTCCTTGTCCTCTATTATAATTTTGTCTTTGACCTCCATAAGTTTCTTGTGGTTGATCGAGTCTTTGAATCGTGTTATTTCCACCACGATTGTAGAAATTTATTTCTCTTTCATACTCCTCTTGATCTCGGCTTCCCATAGCCACCAGTTTCTGTTGATTGTTACCCGTCACCTTCTCTTGTTGTACTTGCGAAGTATTCGCTACTGTGTTTATTAGCTTGGGTAATAAGCTTGCATTCGCTGTTTGTGAGTTGGTGTTCGCAACTGGATATGATTCCATTTCATTTTGCCTTTCCTCTAGAGCAATGTTTTCTTCTTGAAGTTCTCGCAATTCAGTCATTGTGATCGTATTCTTGACTCTGAAAATTTGGACATACAATAGGTTTGTTGCAAACATAGCATTGATAAATGATAATATAAGATATCTCTCATCTACACGGCCATCCATTTCGCTACAAATAGTCCTCCATCTTTTAGTTAGGTGCTTCAAACTTTCACCAATCCTTTGTTTTAATCCAAACACGTCTTCAATACCAGGTCGCGAATAATTATTACTTATATATGCCCCCAAGAATGTAGTCTGCAAATGATTGAAGGATGTTATTGTATTCTTTGGTAGACCTTCAAACCATTTTAACGCCTCTCCTGTTAAGCTGGATGCGAAATATTTGCAAAATACGACATCATGATTTTCCCATTGCAACATGCACCTCACATGGGCTTTAATGTGTTTAATTGCACAAGTTGTTACGTCAAAAATGCTGGTTAATGCGGGAAAATTTCATTTCGGTGGTATTCCTCCTAATTGTACTTCCCTTGTAAATGGAGTTGTCGCAGCTTCTTCTATAGCTTCATCCAATTGTCTTCTGCCTACTTCTCCTCTATTATTTAGCATTCCTCTCATTTCTTCTAACTCTTTCAAGATTTGTTTATTTACACCTGAATTTTGATCCATTGGTATTTTTAATTTCGCCTCTCTTCTTCTGCGTTCATGTCTTTCTTCTCTCGCGAAATTTTGCATTTCTTCTTCATTATTCTCATCTCGTCTTCTTCTGCGAGTTTGTTCTTCATCTCTATCTTGAATTCGCAAATGATTATGTCTCTCATTTTCCCCTTCATGATTTTGTTCATTCCTTATTAATTCCATTCGCTGCCTTTCAGCCATTCTCTTTATTCTATCGTACTCTTCATTGATATTACCGTTATTACGGTTTTGTGTACGCCTTCTTTCTCGATTGTCGTGATTGTTCTGGCGAATTGTCTCCTGAAGCTCTTTTTCTTCCATTTCCGCTCTCAATCTTTCACGTTCGCAAATTAAACGCGCTTGTTCAGCATAATGTCTTTCAATTTCTTCTTCAATCGTCTGTTGATTTCTTTGAGTTTCTCTTTCATGTAAAATTCTTCTTCATTCCTCTCGATTTCCTTCGCCATCTTGATCATTTCGTCCCTGACATTGTCCATTCTCTTGATTTCTACCATTTTGCCTATCATCAAAAGTTTCATTTTGTGGAACGTAACGATCATCAGCTCTTTCTCTATTTTCACAGTTTTCTTCATTAGGATTTGATATTTTTTCTTGAATATTGTTTCCAACATTGATTGTGGGTGAGTTTCGCCTCATTTCTCTTCTAGTTGATCTTGAATATGATTTTGTAATGCTTCTCGATCTTCTACTCTGTAGTCTCATATTTTCCATCCTCAATTCGTGATTTTGCCTTGTTAGATTTGCACGTTCTTCTGCCTCATCTCTTCTTTCTTCATGTATTCTTCGTCTCAACGTTTCTAACGCTCTAATTTCTTCATCTCCATGAGTTATTCCTTCATCTGCTTCTTGATTTCTCTCTGCCTGTCTATAGTTTCTGGTTTGTTGCTCTTCTTCTACTTCTTCTGCCGAATTTGATTACCAAGTGTGTATACTCACCCTATCATAATCTGTATTCCTCCCTTGTACTAGTGTTTGTTGAATTGGTGGTTGAATTTTATTTTCTCCATTATTTCTCATTCTAGTAGATTCTCCCATTTCACTTCTTTCTCTTCCAGCAATTCTCTTGCTTGTTCTAACAGTGGTTGGTTGTTCTGATGTATTTCTTCTCCTAGCCATTTCTTCAATGTTAACGAATTGCAAAAAATTATATAAAATTCTTAATCAATCACTCCAAATCTTTACAAATCTCAATATTAATCTTCAATTTTTTCTATAATAATCTTCGATGCGTCCCTATTTCTAGCGCCATTATGTAGTTGTAGGAAATCCTACACTACACCCCTCATATGATTTCATTATTACTTAACTCATTTTTAGATTTACACTCTTAATTTTATTGATCAATCTTTGAATGTTCTTACAAGAAAAGATAAAGGAATCAAGAATGACCTCTGCTCTAGACTTTCTCTCTCCTATTTACTTGTTTCTTACTCAAAAAGATCTCTCCCCTTTCTTTACAACTTGAATGACTATTTATAGGGAAATACATAGTGGATGACAGCTAATCTGTCCTTTATTTTCGGATATGGCTTGCGACATTCTCGCAATCTTACAAATATTAATCTCAAAAACTCTCTAATTTTCGCAGGATCATCACATCTTTCTCATGATTTTAGCTGACGTCGTTTATTATATCATTCCTGAAATTGTTCTGCGACGCTGTTGTGTTGTGTTGTTGATAATTTCGCTGAAATATTGTCGTTGCGAGATTCTGATCCTACACCAATAGACTTCCGTAAGTGTTGAAATGTAGCAGTATCTAGAGGTTTTGTGAGAATATCAACCAATTGTTGTTCGGAAGGTACGAATTCCATGTTAATGATACCGTTTTCATAAATATCTCTAATAAAATGATATCTGATGTCGATGTGCTTAGTTCTTGAGTGCTCAACAGGATTCTCAGTGATGCAAATCGCACTTGAGTTATCATAAAATATCTTCATTATGCCAGTGTCAATTCCATAATCGGCAAGCATTTGTTTCATCCATAGAAGTTGAGTACAACACGAACCTGTAGCAATATATTCTACTTCGCATGTTGAAAGGGATTGTGAGTTTTGTTTCTTGCTATGCCATGCCACAAGATTCAACCTTATATAGTAGAAATCCTCGGATGTACTCTTTTTGTCTTCCACATCCTGCCCAATCAACATCTGAATTAGCACTAAGATCAGTGTTAGTATCAAAAGTATAAGATAGACCATAACCGATAGTGTGTTGAATGTATCACATGATCCTTTTTGTAGATGCAATATGATATTCCTTTGGATTAGCCTGAAATCTAGTACAACAACCAACACTAAAAGCAATATCAGGTCTTGTAGTTGTAAGATACAAAAGACTTCCAATGATTGATCGATAAAGTTTCTGATCCACATTAACACCTTTCTCATCTCTATGCAGCTTACCAGTAGTGGGCATAGGAGTAAGTTTTGGAGTGGACTTCTCAATGCCAAACCTTTGTACAAGATCCCTGATATATTTTTTTGAGATAAGTAAATTATATCCTTGTGTTGTTGAATCTGTAATCCTAAAAAGAATTTTAATTCACCAACATTGCTCATCTAAAATTCCCTTCCAAGAGAGACTTGAAAATGTCTTGCAAGTTTCTCAGAGGTTGATCCTTAGATGATATCATCTACATATACTTGAGCAATAACAACATCCTTCTCACTCCATTTGGTAAACAATGTTTTATCAGCACCGCCTCTTGAAAAACCTTTCCTAAGAAGAGAAGTGGTTAGTTTTTCAAACCAGGCACGAGGTGCTTGTTTTAATCCATATAATGCCATTCTGAGCCTAAAGACATGATTTGAAAATGCTGAACTTTCGAATCCTTAAGGTTGGGCAACATAGATCTCTTCCTTTAGGCATCCATTTAAGAATGCGGATTTTACGTCCATTTGAAATAGCTTAATCTTGATAAAACAAACATGAGCTAAAAGCAGTCTAATGGACTCAAGGCGTGCTACAGGAGCAAAGGTCTCATCAAAATCGATACCTTCAATCTGTGAGTATCCCTGAGAGACAAGTCTAGCTTTGTTTCTGACAATTGTGCCAAATTCATTTGACTTGTTCTTGAATATCCATTTGGTACCAACAATATTTATATTGGAGAGACAAGGTACGAGTTCCCATACATCTTGTCTTTGGAATTTATTTAACTCTTCATGAGTTGCATTCACCCAGAAAGGATCATTAGGAGCTTTATCAATGTTTTTTGGTTCTACTTCCGATAGATAACATCCAAAATTGCAAATATTTTGAATTTGTCCTCTCGTCTTAGCTGTAGAATCCTAACCTCCAATAATATTGTTAGTATCATGATTCATTTGAACCCAGAGGTGCCTCGGTGGAGCACGTTCTCGTTCAACAGGAATACGCTGACTAGGGGTTCTCTCCTCGTCACCAGAAACGTCAGGATCAGCAACCGTTGGAACAAGTTCTACTGATTCTGGGATTTCTTTGACTTTCTCAATTGTCTCTGTTGGAGGCATTTCAGCAGGAGGGTCATCATGAGGAAATTGCTCAGATCGTCAACGATAACATTTGTTAATTCCATCATAACATTGGTTCTGAGATTGTATACCCTAAAACCACGATTGTCAGATGCATAGCCAACAAAAATACCTTCATTGATTTTGGAATCAAATTTCCCTTTATGTTTTCGATCTTTTAGAATGTGGCACTTACTTCCAAACTTCCAAACACTCTGAGATAACGTAAGTTGGGATTCTTACCGTACCACAACTCATAAGGAGTATTTAGGGTCTTTGACCGTAGATAGACACGGTTGATCAAATAGCATGTTGTGAAAACAACTTCTCCCCAAAACTTTAACGGTAAGTTTTTGTTATGGAGCATTACCCTTGCGATTTCCTGAATGTTCATATTCTTCCTTTTTGCAACTACATTAGCTTATGGAGTAATGGGTGGTGAGTATTGTTGAATAATCTCCAGTTTACACAAAATTCAAACACCTTAGTGTCCTTGAATTCAGTTCCACGGTCGTTTCTAATTTTCTTTAGCTTGCGACCTTGTTCGTTCCAGATTCTATTAACAATAATCTTGAATTCAACAAGGGCTTCATTCTTATGAGATAAGAAAGCTACCCAAGTGAATATGGTGTAATCATCTCCCATAACTAAAGCATACTTCTTCCCAACAACAGTAGGTTGTTGAATAGGGCCGAAGATATCCATATGAATTAAATCAAGTGGACCTTTAGTGAGAATATCTCGAGATGATTTATGTGGAAATTTTGTTTGTTTACCCTTTTGAAAGGCACCACGGACACCTTCAATCTTAGCATTGATTTTGGGAACACCTCTAACAAGTTATTTGTTAATGATCTTAGTTAGAAGGCGGTAATTGATGTGACCAAAAAGCTCATGCCAAAGATGTGTAGATTCCACCTTAGTCAAATTACAACAATTATTAAACTGAGTATCTAAGAGATAACAGTTAGTTTTACCACGAGTTCCCTGAAAATTAATTTTCCAGTCTTGTCTACAATGTCACATCTATGCGTATTGAAGAAAACTTTATGGACTTTGTCACAAATTTGACTAATAGAAAGAAGATTAGCAGGCATACCTTTAACGTATACGACATCATGGATTTACGGAACGCCTAGTAGTTTGATCGTCCCCTTCTTCCTTATGCAGCAATAAATCCCATCTCCGAATGTTACTAGCCCTCCTTCAAAATCGCTCGAATTCACAAACCAAGAAAGATCTCCAGTCATATGTCGGCTACATCCACTATCAAGGAATCATTGAAAAGGTGATGTTGATTTTAGATCAAAATCTCCCATGCTAACACTATTATCCCATTTGGGTTTTCTTGTTAGTTCTGTACACCTTTTTAGAGCAGTAAACATTTGTTCAGCTTTCTTGTGAAGATCACTAGAAACTTTTAAACTTCTCTTGAAAGGCGTATATGTATGTTGAAAATGATCACAATAACCACAAAACATACATGTACCAACATTTATAGACTCATTTGAGAAATTCTGAGTCGCATCAGGTTTCACAAAGCCTAAACCTCGCTTATCTCCTGACTTACGACAACCCTTCAGGGAAGAATTAAAGGAGCTTCTCAAATCCATTGAAGATACTTTGACAGACTTCAAATCCTTACTTTTTTCAATTTCTGCAGCAAGATCAGTATTGATCCGGATTTGTTCATCCAAATTCTTCTGGAGATTAACTACCTCTTCAGAACATTCTCGAAGATCAGAGTTTTTGATATAAATTTCACAATATAGACCATCAATTTTCCTTGTCAATCGTTGTTTTTCTCAACAAATATTTTTGATGATTTTCTCTAGATCAAGGCACTCAACCTCATCGGTGGTTTCTAGAACACACTCGAAGTTGAGTAGATCTAAACCTATTAAAGCGTTTATAAGGAATTTGTTGTCCATATAGTCAGATTGCTAGAAACACAGACTTATGAGGTCTTTAACGTGTTTGCCAGCTCTGATACCAATTGAAAAAGCGGGGGTATAACAACCCCACCCAATAATTCGTTGGACAATCTGTATGGACTAACTCCAATATAATTCTGAGAGCACCAGCTTATAAAGAGAGCTCAATCAGGAATATACCAAAGAGCTATATCTCAATTTCTCAATACAATCTGCAATCGAATAGATATAAATCTATGAGCCCGATTGATATGAGAAATAACTTGGATGGTACTATCCTACAATAAAGGTCGGGATTTACCAATTGACTGAACTGCGCACAACCTATGATATTTCAATTATATAAACAAATATAATGCGGAAAAGAAATAGCACAGACACCATAAGTTTTGTTAACGAGGAAACTGAAAATGCATAAAAACCCCGGGACCTAGTCCAGATTTGAACACTACACTGTATTAAGCCACTACATACACTAGACTACTACAAGTTAACTTCGAACTGGAATGTAGTCGAAGACTTTTGTCCCTTATCCAAATTTCACCATCTAAATAAATGAAAACTTTAACAAGTCTCCACATATCTTTTGTTGATGAAGTTCCACAAGCTCCCCTTAGTAGTCCGCGTCTTCAATCGATGAACGCGGTGAAGTCTAATGCTCAACTACACTTACTATCCTAAGCCGAGACTTAGCTATAAGTAGACTAGAAATCAAGATTTATAGTTTTGGAAACTAAACTTGACAACAAGCTTGGGATCACAACGTTTGTGAGTTCAACCGAGCAGTGTTGTAACATGGTTTTTTGTAGCGAATCCAACGGTATAAAGAGTACTCAAAACAATTGAAAACAGAGGGTTCTGGAGATTAAGAGTCAGCGAACTCTCAAGTTCTTCCTTTTTGTTTTCGAACTGTTGAGAAGAAGGGTGAAAAGAACGAGAAGCGCCCCTTCTCTTTTTATGCGCTGGTGGCACAGAAACTGAACCGGTTATGTACGTTTCCGAACACGGTTCTGCCACGTAAAGGTTACGCTTTCAACACATATGAACCTTACGTGTGTACCCAAGGACTTGTTTGTTTTAAGCTACATTAATTTTTTTGATGAACAACAAATTTTTCACTTGAGTAGATCTTTGTATGGTCATGAAGACGTAATACAAAGTAGCAACGTACACCATGAAACCAAGAGAGATTAAATTTCCAACAACTCTTACATCTTACATAATTGAGAGAAACCCAAGGGACTGTTTTTACAAGTTTTTCAAAGAACTTAAAAAGAGCACAAGACAATTTGTGTTCCTGATTTCTTCGTTTACAACTCATAACAAATAGTCTCTGCAGATAATATTTAGTACTGCACAGGGAAACTCTTTTGATAAGAAGAGACATCCTGATTTTCTCCCAAAAGAGGGCAATACCATTATCTTGAGAAGATGTATCAGGGTTTGAATGATGAATTGATTCAGATTCCGAGATGAAACTGACTGATAGATGAGGTTTAGGTACTTCTTGTATTATATCCAGTTTGTCTGGGATACATGAAGAAGAGGGACTATCCTTACTGATAAGAAGATCAATATCAACCTCGACATGAAAATTATTCATCATAACTTGATTTAGCTTATCAAGAGAATCTTGCTCTTTCTGGAGGTATAACTCAACATCAAGAGATAATCTCTCAAGCTTCTTTTCAAGCCCTGGAAATACTTCAACGGATTTTAAAACTGCTGGAGGTTTAGATAGAATTTCTTTTATAGATTTAATTAAATCAGTCATGGAAGAGAATTCTGAAATCCCTGGATCTGGTGGTGCGTTTATTGAGATAGTGATAGGTGTTGTAAACACCTTGATTTTATATCTATGTTTATGCTTTCTTTACTAGTTTTCTTGTAAAATATGTATCTTATGTTTCGTTTTGAGTTACTAGGTACTTTGGAGTGTAATGAGCAAAAAAGGTCAATTCACATGTGAGAGATACTTGGAGCGGGCTAGGTTGCGCAAGAAGGAGGTGAAGAAATGAGCTGTCAATTCCGCGCAACTGGCAATTGAGCAAGAAAACAATGGGCAGTCAGTTCTCTGAAACTGAGAGCCAAATATTCTTGGTTATCCCTTATCTATTTCACCAAGGTGGCCATATCCACTAGCCTTTTCCTACACAACCCTGAAGTCTAGAGAAGATTTATCTCTTTTCGTTATTTTCTTCCCCTGAAAGTGAGAGGAGGAGGCTACACACATTTAATGTGTCTGAAATTGAATGAAGACGTTGATGATGTTGACTTCAAGAGTTTCTAATAGCGGTACTGAGATGGTCTCTAGTGTCTGTTGATGGAGGAAATTGAGGAGTTCAGTTATCAGAAATGATTGCAATCAGTTAGGTTGCTATTTATGTTGAATCTGAGAATCATGGAGGAAACGAGATTGGAGAAATGGGTTTTAGCTAACTGTTTCTGTGATGAATTGTGTCGTTGGTTGAAGGGGAGCTGAGATGTGAAATTAGGGATCTGAAAATGGAAGAATCTGCAAATTGGAGAAGGAATTCAAGCAGCTATGCTCAAATTAATGAGATGGAATCGAGAATGGGTTTGTTTCTGTGATTCAGGAGATGAAGAAGAACAATGGGTTTTGAGCAGAATTACAGAATGAGCTATGGAGATTACAGGGAAGAAGAAGGTGGTAATGTTGTTGTTGTTGGTTTAATGGATTATTGGGATTCTTTGTTGTGAACTGTAGTTGGTGGTGAGAAGGCTTGAAGCTGAGACAGATGTATGTTAGGGTTTGAATCAATCTACAGTCAAGCCAAGATATTATAATGGATGCAGGGTAAATGGGGTACAAGTGCAGTGGCTGTGAGTTGAGACTGTGCTTGAGTTGCAGGTGATGGCAAGTATGAGATGCAGTTGTTAATGAGCTGCAGAATGGAAGATGCAGCTGAAAGTGGAAGCTACAACCAATGGATTGAAGGTTTGCGCTGTGAGAATGCCTAAATTGCACTAGATGAATGATTAGGAATATGTATATGAACGAAATGTTCAGGGAATGAACTGAGATGGAGAATCGAAGACAAGGTGGTGCTATTACTGCTTCATGGGTTCAAGGATTTGAATTGCAGGCAAAGGGGCTGAAGTTTATGATGTTGCTGTCAGTCAGGGATGGAATTTCTGTGGCAGGAATTAAGCTGAATTAAATGAATGTGCTGGATGAACTAAAGTTGATGGAGGGAATTGGTTGAGGCACTGCAGGTTACATAACTGAAGTGTTGGTGTTGTTTTTGGTTCAATGGTGCCATGTTGGTTACAGTGAAGTCAGGGAGACTGCAAGGCTGAAAATGGAGATTGAAGCTCAATTGCTGGTGGTGGTTCTGGTAATGGAAATAACCCTGACCTGGGAAGTGGTGTTGCAGCTGTATTTTTGTAATGAAGCTGAAGATAATGTTGTAGCAGCTGTAATTGGAGTCTGTTTGGCTGTGACTCCAGAGGTGGAAGCGAGGCAATGGAATTGCAGTCAAGTTGCACTGGTAATTGTGTGGCTGTGAAGTTGAGCTACAGCTGATACAAGAGCAGAGTTGAGATGGAAGCAAGCAGAGGCAATAATGGTATAAAACTGCAGGCGATGGCGAACTCGCAAGTGAACTTGAACTGCATATGTTGTTGGTTCTGGTGATGAATTGGAGATGCTATGATGGTGTTTTGTGGATCTGTCTGATGCTCGAGTGCAGGCAGTTGGAGTTGCTGTTGTTGTCTCAGGTGGTGAAATTATAATGATGTTGAGTTGAATTGTCAGGTTCAACATTGAACTGGGAAAATGGTGGTGCTGTAATGGGTACTGTGATTACAAAAAATGGGTTATGCCAGTTGAAGATTGGTCTGAGTTGCGGCTAAAAGAAAAGCAGGCGCAAGACGAGCTTGAGGCAATTTCATGAATGGCAAGAGAAGGGTGTTCCAGTGATTAACTGGTAGCTATGGTTAAAAAAGATACAGATGAGTTGTTGCTACTTCAAGGAACTGAGCAAGGGAATGTCAGTTGTTGCAGATGTTTATGAAGCCGCTACAACTGGTTGGTAGAATTGACGGTGTTGCAGATGAGAGGTGTGTTGATAATTGGTTGAAGAAGGAATGGAGTTGTGATGCACCACAATGGTGCAACACAGAGGATATGGCTCATGCAAGATTGCTAGGCCTATGCAAAATGACAACAGCCTTGGCCTAGACCTTATTAAGACCAGTTAGACTCTGACTCAGATGAGTTGCCTTGACTCAGCCTCAGACAGAGTTGACTCGGTTGACTGATACTTTGACTGGTGACCGGGTGGATTTTGCCGGTCACCTGAGCTACTTTCCAGCAACTACTCCGACCGGTTTCCGACCAACTTCCGGCGACGGTTTTTGGACATGTTTTCTACATGGGTTTTTCTCACTAATGGGCTTATTGGACCACTTGGACTTTGGGCTTTGAAGACCTAGTTTTGGAAAGAGGAAAAGCTACAAAAGGAGAGAGTTTTCTCCAACTTGAAAATCACGTATTATTCTTGGAGCTTTGGAGATAGCTACAACTAGGGTTTGCTTTCGTTTTATTTTTCGTCTTCTTCAATTATTTTATGATTATGATTATGATGAACTCCATTATTATGAGTAACTAAACTCAATTATTAGTTATGGGATAAAAGTTGATTTCCAACATGTTATTTGATTCAATGAATTAGTTTTGTCTCAATATTTTACTGTTTATGTTTCATTATTAATATTGTCATATGATTTGAATGCTAGTTTGTTTGAGTCCGAAATCAATTAGATTAGTCTTCATCTCTATTGCTAGATTAGGGTTTTCAATACGAAATAGTTGTTTATCCCTGATTATAAGTAGCATAGTGCCATTATTACTTGTAGTGATACATCTTTATAATAACATATGAATCATAACCTTTGTTAAAACGAATTAGTGCTTTTACACGTTTGTTTGCATTGATTAATCTTATTTCATAGAACTTATTGCTCTTAGGGAGTTAAACTTAATTTTGCTTTTACACTTTAGGTTGCTTTCTAGGTAGATTTCACAATAACATCTTTTTAATGTTGTTTGTGATAAAATCAGGAAATAAACGGGATACTCTTGCGATCAAGATATCATAGGACTTTTAGTAAATGAGAGATTAAAATTCCAATTCTAGTCATTGATGAAAATAAATGTTTGTGAATGATACTATCCCGTGACCAATATCTTCTCCTTTTGATTATTCAAATTATTTTATTGCTTTCGATTACTTTTATTGCTTTGTTTATTTAGATAAAATAAACCCCCCCCCTTTTGGTTACTAAGAAACTGAAAATTGATAACAACAAAAGCCTCTATGTGGGAACGAACTCTTTATTATCACGTACTATATTTATATCGAGTTGAGAGAGAAAGTGAATTATTTTTGACGCATACGACAGCGATCAAATTTTGGCGCCGTTTCCGGGGAGGCATACGGCTTGTAGGGGTGTAAATTCGGGCAGCCCAGGCCACCCGGCCCAAAAACTAAGACAGGTCGGGCAGGCCAGGCTTAATATTTGTGAGCCCGTAAACAAATTCAGGCCGGGCAAAATATGATAATTTGCTACCCAAAGACCGCCCGAAGCCCGTTTTTATACGGGCAGGCCAGATCGGGCCGGATAGGTCACTATTTTGAAATTTTTTTCTTATTTTTTAAGTTCAAATTTTCAAATGAATGGTATTAAATTTATTTTTCCAGGCTTGCAATTAAATTTATTTAATTTTAATATAATATCCTTTTCTTTCTAACATTGCATACCGTAAGTGATAGTATTATTTTATATTTAAATTACAATGACAAACTTTTAATTATAGCCTATAATAAATAATTAATTAGAGTACAATAAAATTTCTAATAATAAAATATATTACCATTAATGTTTTGAAAAAGTTAATTATAAGTAAAAACAAGTATATATTTAATTTTTCTTGACACAAAATTGACAATTGTAAAATGGTAACTTTTAAGTCTTTTTAAGAGGATATTAAATGATTAATGACACATAGAAGGTTTTCAGGCCGGGTATCAGTCGGGGCATCATAATTAATTGCAAAGCCCGAGACCGCCCAATAAATTAATCCAGACCAGGACGGGTGGCCCATGACGGGGCATAACAGGCTTTGGGCTACTTCGGGTATAGGCGGGCTCGGGCGGGTACAGGCAGGCCGAGTATTTTCGGGTATTATTTACACCCCTAACGGCTTGTTATTAAGTTTTTAGTTTCTTATCATCATTTCTGCTTTTTGTTTTCTTGTCTTGTTTCTCACTTGTTTGCGAGAATTGTTTTCAGGTACCTAATCCCTGGCTTCTAAAGATTGGAACTATCCAAGGTGCGGGATAGCTACTCGAAGAGGCACAATACTCCAACCAAGTCAAGACACGACGCAAGAACAAAAGTTAGAATTGGAAGAAGCATTACAACTAGAAGAATAACAAGAGGTTCCATTTGTAGAAGAACCACTAGTTGAAGAAGAAGAAGCAATGGGTGATGCAAATCGTACACTCAAGGACTTGGCTTCTCAAAGGCTTGATGCACAACGGTGGTGTATTGAGACAAACTCAACCTTCGAGATCAAGCCGGGGTTGATTAGAGAGTTACCGAAGTTTCATGGCATGGCGAATGAAGATCCAAACAAGCATCTCATGGATTTCCACAATGTTATCATGGTTATGCTTCCACCGGAGACTAATGCGGATGGAGCAATGTTGAAAGCTTTTCCATTCTCTTTGGCGGACAATGCTAAGGAATGGTTGTATTATTTACCATCCGCAAGTGTCACTACATGGAACGGGTTGAAGAAACTCTTTCTAGAGAGGTATTTTCCTGCGTCAAAGGCTACTCAAATTCGCAAAGACATTTTTGGGATAACGCAACACGTAGAAGAATCTTTGTATGAATGTTGGGAGCGATACAAGAGATTGGTGGCAAGCTTTCCACACCACCAATTTAGTGACGTGATGATAATACAATACTTCTACGAAGGTCTCCAAACAAGTGATAGATATCTTCTTGATGCAGCGGATGGTGGTGCACTAGTGAACAAGACGGTGGCCCAAGCTACCGAGTTGATTGAAAGCATGGATGCGAACTCGCAACAATTCTACACAAGAGGTGAACCAATGGTTAGGCGAGTGCATGAAGTTACAGAGTCATCATCACACCGTGATCAAATGATGGATAACATGGAACAAATGATGCAAAAGATGTCTGCGGTTATTTTACCTTCATATGGTGAAGAGTTGGAGCAAGCTAGTGCGGTCTTTCCAAATCAACAAAGACGGTATGATCCCTACTCCAACACTTACAATCCGGGATGGAGAGATCACCCCAAATTTAGCTATGCAAACAAGTAAGGCGCGGTTCAACAACCTACATTCAACCGTTCGGGTGGATTTCAACCACAACAACAACAATTCCAGCCGCAACATCAACAATTTCAGCAACCACAACAATCGATGCAAAATCAAGGTTCCGATATCGATGCAAAGCTTCAAAATTTTATGCAAGGCATTTCTACCATGTTTAAGGAAAGAGTGCTATCAAGAAGTTGCAGACACAAATGGGCTCCATGACAATTGATATTAACAAGTTGAAGGCACAAAATAGTGGGAAAATCCCTTCTCAACCTATCAACCCAAAAAAGGGTGTCAATGCTATTACGTTGAGAAGTGGTACACAACTTGTGCAACCCGAAATTACTGATTCGGGCAAGGTAGAAACACCAAAGGAGCCGGTTTTGGAGGAAAAGAGGGATGAAATTCCCCAAACACCCGAGGTACCTATTCCTAACTCTGAAACTACGGTTTCTACTTATGTTCCTCCTTTACCTTTCCCTCGCAGATTTGCAAGTTCCAAGAAGGCGGAACTAGAAAAGGAGATTTTAGACGTTTTAAAGAAGATTCGTGTGAACATACCACTCATTGATGCGATCAAGCAAGTTCCCAAGTATCCAAAAGTTTTGAAGGACTTGTGTACCAATAAGCGAAGGCTCAAAGATAATGAAGTGCTAAGTGTGGGGGAGAATGCTTCGGCAATCTTACAACACAAACTCCCACTGAAATGTAAGATCCCGGTAGCTTTGATATTCCAGTCACAATTGGTAACACCACATTTAACAAAGCTATGTTGGATTTAGGTGCATCCGTTAATGTTATGCCTGCATCTATGTACAACTCACTTGAGTTAGGTCCTCTTAAAAAGGCTGGAATTGTATTGCAATTAGCCGATCGCTCTAATGTTTACCCAATGGGTGTTGTTGAGGATGTTCTTGTGCAGGTTAATCAACTTGTATTTCCAGCTGACTTTTGCGTGTTAGAGATGAATGAAGGGTCACCAGACTCGTCTCTTCCATTGCTACTTGGGCGTCCCTTCATGAAAACGGCGAAAACCATTATTGATGTGGATAAAGGAACGCTAACTATGGAGTTTGATGGAGAAACAATACGTTTCAACATTTTCGAGACGATGAGATATCCTAGTGATGTCCACTCTTGTTTCTCCATTGATGTTATGGATACATTGGCACAACAAGTGTTTGAATTGAATGGTGATGATGCTTTGGAAACCGTTTTGACTACATCCATGGATAATGGTGTAGAGTGTGGTAATGAAGTCAAGGAAGCCCTTGGTGATCTTAATTCACTACAAGGATGCCCGGAAACTCATAATATCTCTTTTATTTCTTTACCATGCAGTGATGAAAAGCTTGTACCTTCCATTGTTAAATCTCCAAAGTTAGAATTGAAACCTCTTCCCGATCACCTAAAGTACTTGTACTTGGGTGACAAGGAAGATTTACCTGTGATTGTTTCTAACAAGCTTAGTGAATTACAGGAGCAAAAACTTCTAAGGGTGCTAAGGAAGTACAAGACGGCCATAGGATGGACAATTGCCGATATCAAGGGTATAAGCCCTGCCGTTGTATGCACAAAATTTTGGAGGACGATGCAAAGCCTACAAGGGATGCGCAACGTCGTTTGAACCCTCCCATGATGGAAGTTGTGAAAAAGGAGATACTAAAGCTTTTGGACGTGGGTGTTATCTACCCCATATCCGATAGCAAGTGGGTGAGCCCGGTACAAGTAGTACCAAAGAAATCAGGTGTGACGGTGGTGGAGAATGATAAGAACGAACTTGTCCCAACTCGTGTGCAAACCGGTTGGAGGGTTTGTATTGATTACAGAAAATTGAATGCCACCACTAGGAAGGATCATTTTCCTTTCCTTTATTGATCAAATGCTTGAACGTTTAGCTGGACACTCTTATTATTGCTTCCTTGATGGTATTCAGGTTACAATCAGATTATGATAGCGCCGGAGGATCAAGAGAAAACCACTTTCACTTGTCCTTTCGGTACTTTTGCTTATAGAAGGATGCCTTTTGGCTTGTGCAATGCTCCAGCTACCTTTCAAAGGTGTATGGTAAGTATCTTCTCAGAATATGTTGAAAACATAATCGAAGTGTTTATGGATGACTTTAGTGTCTTTGGTGATTCATTTGACCTTTGCTTGCACAACTTGTCATTAATCCTTGAACGATGTGTTGAAACAAATCTTGTGCTAATGAAATTGGAGAAGTGCCATTTCATGGTAACTCATGGCATAGTTTTAGGCCATATAATATCTTCTAAAGGCTTGGAAGTCGATAAATCTAAAATAGACCTTATTCGTGCTTTAACCCCTCCCACTACGGTGAGGGAGATACGCTCTTTTCTTGGTCATGCAGGTTTTTATCGTAGATTTATCAAGGATTTTTCCAAGATAGCATCACCACTTTGCAACTTATTGCAAAAAGATGTGTTTTTAACTTTGATGAAAAGTGTATGGCGGCATTCAATCGTTTGAAAGAACTTTTGATTTCAGCCCCTATCATTAAACCACCGGATTGGAGCAAGCCTTTTGAGCTCATGTGTGATGCAAGTGACTATGCGGTTGGTGCGGTGCTTGGGCAACGTGTGGGGAAGATACCTCATGCTATTTATTATGCTTCTAGAACGTTAAATGAGGCCCAACAAAACTACACAACCACTGAAAAAGAGTTATTAGCTATGTTTTTGCTTTGGAAAAGTTTCGCTCTTATCTAATTGGTACAAAAGTTGTTGTCTTTTCTGATCATGCAGCACTTAGGTACTTGCTTGAAAAGAGGCGAAACCGAGGCTCATACGATGGATCTACTTTGCAAGAGTTTGATATTGAAATCAAGGACAAGAAAGGAATTGAGAACACCGTTGCGGATCATTTGAGCCGTCTTGCTGTGGACAAGGAAGCTATCCCATTGCGTGAAAGTTTCCCGGATGAGCAACTATTCTCAATTGCCTTTGGAGAACCATGGTATGCTGACATTGTGAACTACTTGGTGTCTAAACAAATCCCAAAGAACTTGTCTCGTGCTGAGAGGGACAAACTTAAGAGGTTAGGGAACCAATACATATGGGATGATCCATACTTATGGAAACAAGGTAGTGACCAAGTATTACGAAGGTGCGTTCCCGAATCCGAGTTTAATTCTATCTTGTCTTTTTGTCACTCCTATGCTTGTGGAGGACATTTTGGGAGTAAGAGAACCGCTTACAAGGTACTTGAAAGCGGTTTCTATTGGCCAACCTTGTTTAAAGATGCATATACATTTTGTACAACTTGTGATAGGTGCCAAAGAACAGGCAATCTAGGTGCCCGAAATCAAATGTCACAAACTTTTATTCAATTTATTGAAGTTTTCGATTATGGGGTATTGATTTTATGGGTCCTTTTGTCAACTCTCATGGGAATTTTTATATCTTACTTGCTGTGGATTATGTTTCCAAATGAGTGGAATCTAAGGCCACCCTGACTAATGATTCTAAAGTGGTTTCAGATTTTGTGCAAGCTAATATCTTTGCAAGGTTTGGAATTCCAAGATCCGTAATTAGCGATGGGGGTTCTCACTTCAAAAACAGGATCTTGCAAAGCTTGTTGAAGAAGTACAATGTGTTGCACAAGATTGCAACACCTTATCATCCCCAAACAAATGGACAAGCCGAGGTTTCTAACCGGGAGGTGAAATCCATTCTAGAGAAGACGGTGAACCCAACAAGGAAAGATTGCAGCATGCGACTTAATGATGCTTTGTGGGCTTATAGAACCGCATATAAGACACCTATCGGGATGTCTCCCTTTAGGCTTGTGTACGGTAAACCTTGTCATTTACCCGTTGATATTGAGCATAAGGCGTTTTGGGCTATTAAGCAATGCAATATGGAGATGGATGGGGCTGGAAAGCAAAGGAAGTTACAACTCCAAGAGCTATAGGAGCTCCGCAATGATGCATTTGAAAGCTCGCGCATTTATAAAGAAAAGACGAAAGCATTTCATGATAACATGATTTCTAGGAAACAATTTTGCATTGGGAAGAAAGTGCTTTTGTTTAAGTCTCTCTTGCATTTATTTCCGGGTAAATTAAGGTCACGTTGGATTTGACCTTTTATTGTTACTAATGTGTTTTCTCATGGTGCAGTGGAAATTCGTAGCATAGCCACAGTCAAGGAACTTAAAGTTAATGGGCACCAGTTGAAACCATATTATGAGAATTTCACTTCCGAAGTGGTGGAAGGAGCTAACTTTGTGGATGCACTCCCTCTGGAGGAGGCATAGAAAGCAAGGAGATAGTCGGGCTGACGACTTTAAACCAAGCGCTAAATGGGAGGCAACCCATAGGATGAGTATTTCTTGTCTTGTATTTATTTGTTGTCTTGTTTTAAGTTTTTCTTGTCTTGTCTTATCTTGTTTTTATTTTTATTTTTTTCCTGATTTCTTGTCATTATCATATATGATTTCCCACCTTGACTTTCTTTGGACGATTCAATTTACATCGAGGACAATGTAAAGTTTAAGTGTGGGGGAGTGGTTGCATTTGCATTGTAAATTTTTCATGAAATTTTCAACTTTTTTGTAAAATAGTGAATAAGAAAACTCCAACTTGTGGTTAGTTTAGAGTCACATAATATACATGTCGCTAAGATTACATCGAGATTCTCATAAGAGTGACTGAACTTAGAGATGACAGAAAACATGATCGGGTTTCTTACTTGTATGAGAGTTAAAGTTGGATTTAACCATCCCAGTGGCAAATGAGGTGCAGACTGAATTCGGTATTAGATTTGTGATCCCCTATAGTGGAGACTACCCATGTTACATCATGAGAGGCACCGACCTTCACTTCTTTGTACCTGTCTAAATTTGTGCTTTTAGAGTGTGTGTCACCGTACGTAAACTCCGGGTAGAATGTTGAGCTACCCAACCTCCCACCAATAGAAGCACTATTTTGATCTCTTGAGTGCTATTTTATCAATCATGAATGGTGACATCAAATTGCTAACTTACATATCACTTGTAATCTTGTTCGCAGTTAGCACCATCCACTTTATCTCTCTACACCAACAGGTCCATAGAAACACCATCATCATCAACAAGAGGAGCATCAAAAATTCGAAGGAAATTTGAAGACGTTTAAGGTTTACAAGCAACAGTACATAAATGAGCAGATTTCATATTTAAGTATAGCAACAAGACAAGGAGAAGAATTTTTTTTTACAAGTTGAAGACTATTGTACGAGAGCGAATATTATCAATATGAGAGTCAAGAAGTTTATGATATCGAGACATACGAGTTGTGGAGAATCGAGCGGTAAAGTACTTACACCATGGCCTTTGTACTTGCTTTTTTATTTTTATCTTTATTTTGTATTTGTATCATTTTCTCTTGTTAAAAAAAAAAAGACAAGAGAAAATTTTTATTAGGTTCATCATTAGTTTTCATATTTTGTTTATCTTTATTTTGTATTTATTTTATTATTATCAAAAAAAAAAAGTCAAAAAAAGTCAAAAGTCAAAAAATAAATAATTCATTGCATCATATTTTTGTTTGTTTAGTTCGTTTTTGGTTTTGTATTTATTCAATAAAGCCAATGGAAGAAGAAATATCCGTAATGAAGTTTCAAGCAACAAGGAATTAGAGGAAAGAATCACATTTTCAAGATTCTACGAAGTTCAAGATTTCGTCATCAAGAGTTGAAGACCGAAGACGAAGATGAAGACACCGATTGAAGACCGAAGACGTTTCTATGGATGCTGTGAGAGTGGTGCTAGCTGCACGTCGAACGGATAACGAGGTAAGTAAGCATATTCCCACCTTCGTTAAGTGGTTGATTTCCTTACTTAGAGATTGTCAGAAAATGGGTTTTCAAAACAATAAAAGATGTGGGTTTTCAAAACAAATCGGAGGGTTTGGCCTTCCTACCATTCAACGTGTCGCAGGATTCTCTCTTCATTCCTACCTCGACACATGTGTGATCCATAAAGAGCTATTTATTATTGAGAGCAACTTCATAAAACCCTTTCTTGTGAGGCAGAGTCGAGGCTTTTGATCACTCCGAACCCGAATTTCTTTCGAGAAGGGATGGTTATTTCTCTCTAAACTTTTAAGGATGAGATTGTGTTCATTTATGTGTCTAACTTCTTATGACTGGTGTGCAGAATCTCTATGTCTTCTTAGCGCGTTGGATGCTATCATTACGGAGAACTAGTAAGTTGGAAGTGTAGGTTTTGTGGGGTTATCTCTAGTAAACCCTCGTGTGAGTTGTATGTATTCTTTCAGAATAAATTTTGTTTGATTTGCTCGAGGACTAGCAAAGTCTAAGTGTGGGGGAATTTGATAAGTGTTGTAAACACCTTGATTTTATATCTATGTTTATGCTTTCTTTACTAGTTTTCTTGTAAAATATGTATCTTATGTTTCGTTTTGAGTTACTAGGTGCTTTGAAGTGTAATGAGCAAAAAAGGTCAATTCACATGCGAGAGATACTTGGAGCGGGCTAAGTTGCGCAAGAAGGAGGTGAAGAATGAGCTGTCAATTCCGCGCAACTGGCAATTGAGCAAGAAAATAATGGGCAGTCAGTTCTCTGAAACTGAGAGCCAAATATTCTTGGTTAACCCTTATCTATTTCACCAAGGTGGCCATATCCACTAGCCTTTTCCTACACAGCCCTAAAGTCTAGAGAAAATTCATCTCTTTTCGTTATTTTCTTCCCCTGAAAGTGAGAAGAGGAGGCTACACACATTTAATGTGTCTGAAATTGAATGAAGACGTTGATGATGTTGACTTCAAGAGCTTCTAATGGCGGTACTGAGATGGTCTCTAGTGTCTGTTGATGGAGGAAATTGAGGAGTTCAGTTATCAGAAATGATTGCAATCAGTTAGATTGCTCTTTATGTTGAACCTGAGAATCATGGAGGAAACGAGATTGGAGAAATGGGTTTTAGCTAATTGTTGCTGTGACGAATTGTGTCGTTGGTTGAAGGGGAGCTGAGATGTGAAATTAGGGATCTGAAAATGGAAGAATCTGCAAATTGGAGAAGGAATTCAAGCAGCTATGCTCAAATTAATGAGATGGAATCGAGAATGGGTTTGTTTCTGTGATTCAGGAGATGAAGAAGAACAATGGGTTTTGAGCAGAATTACAGAATGAGCTATGGAGATTACAGGGAAGAAGAAGGTGGTAATGCTGTTGTTGTTGGTTTAATGGATTATTGGGATTCTTTGTTGTGAACTGTAGTTGGTGGTGAGAAGGCTTGAAGCTGAGACAGATGTATGTTAGGGTTTGAATCAATCTACAGTCAAGCCAAGATATTATAATGGATGCAGGGTAAATGAGGTACAAGTGCAGTGGCTGTGAGTTGAGAATGTACTTGAGTTGCAGGTGATGGCAAGTATGAGATGCAGTTGTTAATGAGCTGCAGAATGGAAGATGCAGCTGAAAGTGGAAGCTACAGCCAATGGATTGAAGGTTTGCGCTGTGAGAATGCCTAAATTTCACTAGATGAATGATTAGGAATATGTAAATGAACGAAATGTGCAGGGAATGAACTGAGATGGAGAATCGAAGACAAGGTGGTGCTGTTACTGCTTCATGGGTTCAAGGATGCAAAGGGGCTGAAGTTTATGATATTGCTGTCAGTCAGGGATGGAATTTCTGTGGCAGGAATTGAGCTGGATTAAATGAATGTGCTGGATGAACTAAAGTTGATGGAGGGAATTGGTTGAGGCACTGCAGGTTACATGACTGAAGTGTTGGTGTGGTTTTTGGTTCAATGGTGCCATGTTGGTTATAGTGAAGTCAGCGAGACTGCAAGGCTGAAAATAGAGATTGAAGCTCAATTGCTGGTGGTGGTTCTGGTAATGGAAATAACCCTGACATGGGAAGTGGTGTTGCAGTTGTATTTTTGTAATGAAGCTGAAGATAATGTTGTAGCAGCTGTAATTGGAGTCTGTTTGGCTGTGACTCCAGAGGTGGAAGCGAGGCAATGGAATTGCAGTCAAGTTGCACTGGTAATTGTGTGGCTGTGAAGTTGAGCTACAGCTGATACAAGAGCAGAGTTGAGATGGAAGCAAGCAGAGGCAATAATGGTATAAAACTGCAGGCGATGGCAAACTCGCAAGTGAACTTGAACTGCAGATGTTGTTGGTTCTGGTGATGAATTGGAGATGCTATGATGGTGTTTTGTGGATCTGTCTGATGCTCGAGTGCAGGCAGTTGGAGTTGCTGTTGTTGTCTCAGGTGGTGAAATTATAATGATGTTGAGTTGAATTGTCAGGTTCAACATTGAATTGGGAAAATGGTGGTGATGTAATGGGTACTGTGATTACAGAGAATGGGTTATGCTAGTTGCAGATTGGTCTGAGTTGCGGCTAAAAGAGAAGCAGGCGCAAGACGAGCTTGAGGCAGTTGCAGGAATGGCAAGAGAAGGGTGTTCCAGTGATTAACTGGTAGCTATAGTTAAAAAAGATACAGATGAGTTGTTGTTACTTCAAGGAACTGAGCAAGGGAATGTAAGTTGTTGCAGATGTTTATGAAGCTGCTACAACTGGTTGGTAGAATTGACGGTGTTGCAGATGAGAGGTGTGTTGATAATTGGTTGAAGAAGGAATGGAGTTGTGATGCACCACAATGGTGCAACACAGAGGATATGGCTCATGCAAGATTGCTAGGCCTGTGCAAAATGACAACAGCCTTGGCCTAGACCTTATTAAGACCAGTTAGACTCTGACTCAGCTGAGTTTTCTTGACTCAGCCTCAGATAGAGTTGACTCGGTTGACTGATACTTTGACCGGTGACCGGGTGGACTTTGCTGGTCACCTGAGCTACTTTCCAGCGACTACTCCGGCCGGTTTCCGACCAACTTCCGGCGACAGCTTTTGGACATGTTTTCTACATGGGTTTTTCTCCCTAATGGTCTTATTGGACCACTTGGACTTTGGGCTTTGAAGACCTAGTTTTGGAAAGAGGAAAAGCTACAAAAGGAGAGAGTTTTCTCCAACTTGAAAATCACGTATTATTCTTGGAGCTTTGGAGATAGCTACAACTAGGGTTTGCTTTCGTTTTATTTTTCATCTTCTTCAATTATTTTATGATTATGATTATGATGAACTCCATTATTATGTCTAACTAAACTCAATTATTGGTTATGGGATAAAATTTGATTTCCAACATGTTATTTGATTCAATGAATTCGTTTTGTCTCAATACCTTATTGTTTATGTTTCATTATTAACATTGTCATATGATTTGAATGCTAGTTTGTTTGAGTCCGGAATCAATTAGATCAGTCTTCATCTCTATTGTTAGATTAGGGTTTTCAATACGAAATAGTTGTTTATCCCTGATTCTAAGTAGCATAGTGTCATTATTACATGTAGTGATACATCTTTATAATAGCATATGAATCATAACCTTTGTTGAAACGAATTAGTGCTTTTACACGTTTGTTTGCATTGAT
This sequence comes from Papaver somniferum, assembly GCF_003573695.1. Lineage (NCBI taxonomy): Eukaryota > Viridiplantae > Streptophyta > Magnoliopsida > Ranunculales > Papaveraceae > Papaver > Papaver somniferum. The sequence continues at coordinate 128,834,451 of NC_039359.1, forward strand.
TAGTCTTATTTCATAGAACTTATTGCTCTTAGGGAGTTAAACTTAATTGTGCTTTTACACTCTAGGTTGCTTTCTAGGTAGATTTCACAATAGCATCTTTTAATGTTGTTTGTGATAAAATCGGGAAATAAACGGGATACTCTTGCAATCAAGATATCCTAGGACTTTTAGTAAATGAGAGATTAAAATTCCAATTCTAGTCATTGATGAAAATACATGTTTGTGAATGATACTATCCCGTGACCAATATCTTCTCCTTATTGATTATTCAAATTATTTTATTGCTTTCGATTACTTTTATTGCTTTGTTTATTTAGATAAAACAACCCCCCCTTTTGGTTACTAAGAAACTGAAAATTGATAACAACAAAAGCCTATATGTGGGAACGAACTCTTTCTTATCACGTACTATATTTATATCGAGTTGAGTGAGAAAGTGAATTATTTTTGACGCATACGACAACGATCAGATAACACTACTGTCCATAGAGTCAGATTGCTACAAACACAGACTTATGAGATCTTAAACATGTTTGCCTGCTCTGGTACCAATTGAAAAAGCGGGGGTCTAACAACCATACCCAATATTTCATATAGGAAATCTGTATGGACTAACTCCAATATATTTCCAAAAGAATCAACTAGACAGTCGAACTCAATCAAGGAAAATACATCCAAGAGTTATATCTCAATTTCTCAAATCAATATGCAATCGAACAGATAGAAATCTGTGAGCCGGATTAATATGAGAAATAACTTGGATGGTATCAAAGACCATGGTATCAAAGACCAATATCCAAGCGTCAATCAATTTCAATCAACAACCAAGGGTTGGATTCACCAATTGATTGAACTACGCACAACCTGTGATATTTCAATTATACAAAAATGTAATGCGGAAAAGAAATAACATAGACACCAGAAATTATGTTAACGAGAAAACCGCAAACGCAGAAAAACCCCGGGACCTAGTCCAGATTTGAACACCACGATGTATTAAGCCGTTATAGACTCTAGCCTACTACAAGTTAACTTCGGACTGGAATGTAGTTGAGCCCTAACGAATCTCACACTGATTAAGGTGCAGTCGCGTTCCTTACGCCTCTAAATCCCAGCAGGACGCTACGCACTTGATTCCATTTGTTGATCTCACCCACAACTAAGAGTTGCTACGACCCAAAGTCGAAGACTTGATAAACAAATCTGTCTCACACGGAAAAGTCTATTGAATAGATAAATTTGTCTCCCACAGAAATACCTACGAGTTTTTGTTTCGTCTTTTGATAAATCAAAGTGAACATGAAACAAATATACACCGGACTTATATTCCCGAAGAACAAACTAGTAATATCAATCACCTCACAATAATCTTAATCGTATGGTAGCGAAAAAAGATATTGTGGAATCACAAACGATGAGACGAAGATGTTTGTGACTACTTTTTATCTTACCTATCGGAGATTAAATCTCGAGCAAATCTTAGAGAGGATAGTAATCAATATGATAGAACAAAGTAATATAAGAACACACAACTACAGAGAAAATAGTTGGGTCTGGCTTCAGAATCCCAATGAAGTCTTTAAGTCATTAACCAATAATGGTTTTGGGAAAAAACTAGGTTAAAGGAGAATCGACTCTAGTCGCAACTAGTATCACACAGGAGGTATGGGGATTAGGTTTCCCAGTTGTTAGAGTTCTCCCTTATATAGTCTTCAAATCAGGGTTTGAAATCAATGCTACCATGGTAACAAAGCGTTCAATATTCACCGTTAGATGAAAACCTAATTAGTTTCTAGCTAATATCTTTCAACCGTTGGATTGAATTAGCTTGTTACACAAAAATGAAATGTGCCTTCATTTAAATATGGGTAACCGTACCTAAAACATTATAGCCACGGTTTGCAAAAGATTGCATTCCTTATTATATACATGTATTTGTTCATGAACAAACCGATTTTAGAACTTAACCCACTCAAGTATGCAAACGGGTACGCGTACTTAGAGTTCCGGACTTGGTCTGTCCGTCAGTATGCGAACGGGTACGCGTATTGTCGTTCATGACCGAACTCAATTGAATTAGTATGCAAATGGCTACACATACTAAATTCCGGGACCTGAACTGTTAAGCCAGTACGCATACGGGTATGCATACTAAGTTCCCGGACTTCAACTGTTAAACCAGTACGCATACGGGTATGCATACTATGGTTCCCGGACTTGGAGTAACTTGCAACAGTTAGCATACAAGTAGGCATACTGTGTTATATCCAATCAATGGTTAATCTTTCTAAACTCCCATTTCAATCATTGAAACATTCTTGGAAGACGAGAATAGCTGTCTCACACAAACTATTAGCTTCAACGCAATTTTCAAGTGATCGAATGATCATTACGAAACATTCTGAGTCTACATCAAATGACTGTCTCACACAAATCATGTAAGATGTTACCAAGCGATTTTCACATGATCATCTTTTGACTTCATCAAGAATATAAGATGAACTTGGTTAAAAAAAAACTTACCAACACATATTTCGAGAAATATGTAAGCGAGTTAAACTCAACTGGAAATATCAAATGTGTATAATTTAAAGTCTATATAGCTATACGACTTTTGTCTCAATAGGAGATAGAACAGAAATATACTTTTGAGTGATAGATGAGTTCAAGTATCCACATACCTTTTGTTGATGAAGTTCCACAAGCTCCCCTTAATATTTTTTCATCTTCAATCGATGAACACCGTGAAGTCTAAAGCTCAAATACACATTTTATCCTAATCCGAGACATAGCTATAAGTATACTAGAAATCAAGACTTATAGTTTTGACAACTAAACTTGACAAACAAGCTTGAGATGGCAACGCTTCCGAGTTCGACCGAGCAGTGCTCTAACAACAAGTATTAAACTTGTTATCTATCTTTCAAGATACGAATTATACAAGAACAAATTGTGTAATTGATCACAATTATTAAGGACTTAAACTACCTATATTGAATGCATACTACTTGTGTTATTCATATTATAAATATAAAATAATTATATCATGCGGAAAGGAAAAAACAAAAGACACCATAAGTTTTGTTAACGAGAAAAATCGCACCTGCAGAAAAACCCCGGGAACTCGTCCAGCTATGAACACAAAAATGTATTAAGAATATACAAACACTAGCCTACTCTCAGACTTTGGACTGGAATGTAGTTGAGACCGAAATTAACCCTCCAAGCAACTCAGTTACACTCTTTATCCTTAGCTCTCTTGAACCTCGCAAGGCTAGTTGATTCCCTTAGATGACGTCCGTTACAGCTGTAGGATCAGAATCTCGCAACAATAATATCTTAACGAAATTATCAACAACACAACACAACAGCGTCGCAGAACAATTTTAGAAATGATATAATAAACGACGTCAGCTAAAATTATGAGAAAGATGTGATGGTCCAGCGAAAATTAGAGAGTTTGCGAGATTAAGATTTGTAAGGTTGCGAGAATATCGCAAGTCATTTCCGAAAATAAAGGACAGATTAGCTGTCATCCACTATGTATTTCCCTATAAATAGTCGTTCAGTTGTAAAGAAAGGGAGAGATCTTTTTTGAGTAAGAAACAAGTAAATAGGAGAGAGAAAGTCTAGAGCAGAGGTCATTCTTGATTCCTTTATCTTTTCTTGTAAGAATATTCAAAAATTGATCAATAAAATTAAGAGTGTAAATCTAAAAATGAGTTGAGTAATAATGAAATCATATGAGGGGTGTAGTGTAGGATTTCCTGCAACTACATAATGGCGCTAGAAACAGGGACTTCAAGATCGAAAGTTGAAGATTGTTGTTGAGAATGTTCATATCAAGAAAGTGATTAAATAAATCAGTGAACCAGTTAAAAGAAAGATGATTAGAATTAATGAAGATGACAAAAGATTGGAGTGTAATATGATAACAAAAACGATGGTTAATGAATTCCATGAAAACATCAAAGGAAGAATACATAAACGAAATTTTGAAGGAAGAAAGGTTATGGCGGTAGAAAAGACATCACCCTTGAAAGATTGAGAAAAGCAAAAAATTACATTCATGGTGGCAGAAATACCCAAAGAAAATTTGAACCACACATCTCCGTTGGTTATTACAGTGCCTATTACGCGAAAAGAGAAGGAGACAACAATAAAATCCACGGGAGAATGGATATTGAACAGAACTTTAATCGATACAGGAAGTTCAGTGGATATAATATTTTATCATGCATTCCGGGGAATGGGATTTAAAGATGAAGAAATATCCAGTTCAACATATTTTTTTCACGGCTTTGGAAAATCCACAACAAAACCTAAAGGAGAAATAGTGGTACGAATTCCACTTGAAGAGATCGAAACACACGTAACACTGTGCGTGGTGGATATGGAATCGCCATATAATATGTTATTAGGAAGACCACGGATACATGCGATAAAATTTGTAGTATCAACGTTGCATCAATGTATTCCCCACACCAAATGGAATAGGTGAAATCAGAGGAGATGTTGACAATGCGAAATTATGTCATCAAATTGAAGTAAAGCATTATGAAGGACAAGCAAAAAAGAAACAATTTCGCAAAAAGTTGGCAAAGAAAGCAAAGAAAGAAGAAGAATTTAGAGTATATATGATAAGGGCAAAAAAAGGCAAAGGAATACCCAGCAAAATTTCGGAGGAAGGAGAAGGACCTGTGAAAACAATAAAAGAACCAACTCCGATGGGAGAACCTAAACCCAGTTACACTGCCGCAGAACCAACAAAATAAATAAACGTTGGGACTATAGAAGAACCTCTAATATTAAGAATTGGAACCAAAATGGATGTGGAAGAAGAAGAAAGAACTGTTAACCTTTTGCGAGAATATAAAGATGTTTTCGCAGGAAGCATGGATGAGATACCGGGAATAGATCCATCAATTGCGTGCCTCCAGTTGAAGATTAACAAAAATGTGAGACCATTTAAACAGAGAATAAGAAAAATTGCAACAACTTACCATTCCCAAATAGAAAAATAATTACAGAAAATGCTTGATGCGGGAATCATAAGAGAAGCTAAATACCCAGAATGGATAGCGAATATGGTCATTGTCCCAAAGAAAAACAAAGGAATCAGGATTTGCATAGATTTTACTGATTTAAACAAAGATTTCCCCAAAGATAGTTTTCCGTTACCAGATATTCCTCAAATGGTGGAATCCGCAGCGGGAAACGATAGAGTATCGTCTTTAGATGGGTACAAAGGGTATAACCAAATCCTTCTCGCTGAAGAAGATCAAGAACATACTGCTTTCTTCGCCCCTAGAGGTTTATATTGTTACACGAAAATTCCATTTGGTTTGGGAAATGCGGGAGCGACATACCAAAGAATGGTAGAGAAGATGTTCGCAAAATGGATACACAAAACATTAGAAGTATACGTGGATGGCATGTTAGTAAAGAGTAAAGAAGCTAAAGACCATGTACAAGACCTGAGGGAGATTTTTGAACAAATGCGACAGTATAACATTAAATTGAATCCTGAGAAGTGTACTATTAGAGTTGCATCGGGAAAATTTTTAGGCTACATTGTATCAAAGGAAGGAATACAGGTTGATCCAGAAAAAGTGCAAGCAGTTCGTGACATGCCAACACCAGCAACAATAAAAGATGTACAGAAGTTGAATGGGCTTCTAGGTTCGCTGGGGAGATTCATTTCGCGATCATCAGACAAATGCAAATATTTTTTCGATATACTCAAGAAGGGTGCGAAATTTAAATGGAATGATGAATGTGAAAAAGCTTTTCAAGGGATCAAAGAACATCTTATGAATACAATTATTTTACAAAAAGCAGAATCAGGAGAAGAATTGTTGATCTATCTTGCGACGACGTCGCATGCATTAAGTGTTGTGTTATTGCGAGTAGACGCAGGAGTGGAGAAACCCATTTATTACATTAGCAAAACTTTTAATACTGCCGAGAAGAATTACTCAAAGATTGATAAGTTAATCTTAGCATTAGTTTATGCATCGTTTAAGTTTCGCATATATTTTCAGGTGCATAAGATAAAGGTATTAACAAAAGTACCAATTGAATCAGTGATGAAGAATTCTAAAAGATCAGAAAGAGTGGAGAGATGGAATGCACAAGTAGGCCATTTTGATATTAAATATGAAATTTTGTCTTCACCAAAGTCACAAGTTGTTGCAGATTTCTTGGTAGAATTTCCTTTAGAAGAAGATGAAGCAGTAGAAGAAATGATGGATATAGAAGAAGAACACGGAGATCCAAAATATTTATTAACAAAACCAAATAGATGGGAGATATTGGTATATGGATCAGCAAATGGAGAAGGAAATGGAGTTGGAATTATTTTAATTTCGCCAGAAGGAATAAAGATGGCTTTTTCATTCAGATTGGAATTCGCATCCACTAATAATGAAACGGAATATGAAGTTGTGATACATGTCTTAAAATTCGCAATAGAAATGAAACTAGAAAATGCCCGGATCACTAGTGATTCGCAGCTAGTTATTCGCCAAATAAAGGGAGAGTATACTACAAATGAATTATCCTTGAATAAATACAAGAAGCTCGTTGAAGAATTGTCAATTGTCAGTGAAAATGGAGGCACATTTCAAGAAAAGATAACAGACTCGCAGACGCTTTTGCTTTCATCTCAAGCATGATGACAGATCCAACTGTGAGATGCATAAAAATACAAACACTTCTGTCACCATCAATCAATAAAGAAGAAGAAGAAGTGGACGTGATGATAATAGACAATGAAGAAGAAGAACAAACGAACAATATCGCAAACTGGAGAATGAAACTTCATGCATATTTGGCGAAAGGAGAAACACCAAGAAATAGATTGGAAACATACAAATTAGAAAGTCGCGCAACGAATTATGAATTAAGAGATGGGTTGCTATACCGAAAATCCTTTAATGGACCATCACTCAGATGTTTGACACGCGAGGAAGGAGAAAAAGTGCTAAAAATGTTACATAGTGGGGATGCTGGAAATCATAGTGATGAGTGCTAAAAAGTGCATATTTATATATATTTTTCTTGGCATTTAACTCATCTTTTGTGCTCTGATTCTCCATTTTTAACCCATATTCTGTATTTTCATTGTTTTCGAGAATAAATCTTTTTATTAATTAATTTTGCATTTTTAGGTACTAAATAAAGCATGGTTATCTCACGGAGCGAAAAGAGCAAAGGAACGGCAAAGACTCCCGCTAGGAGGAAGCGAAGAATGATGTTTGCAAGAGCCGGATCAACGAGAAGTGGGCTTGAAGAGGAAGAATTGTTCTTAAAGAATATATGGGCTTGGCATACCCAAGGCCCAAAACCCTTACCCAAATCCATTTCCATTATCCATACCCATTTCCATGAGAGCCGTCAGATTGGATCCATCTTGTCATCCAACGGTCGCCTCATCATTGTGCATCAAAATCCGAAGCTCCTGTCAAACACCATAGTACCTAACTCCATCTGAAGCCGTCAGTTTTGTTGTATCTCATAATCCAACGGTCGATACATACCTCTCCATCGTAGCCGTTCGATTCAATCTATATGGGATCATCCAACGCTCTTTACTTGCTGTTCATCAAAGTTCTCTACACCCGCTTCACACCCTAGCATCCAAAACCATCGACTTCACCCAAACAAGTTCTTCTTCCCCAAATCTTTTTTCCCCAAAAACTCTCTTCTTCCCCCGACAGTTGCAGTCGAGCTCTGCTCCTGCCTCTCTTCCATGTCCACTGCCACCCTGCTATCGCCACTTCCTCCACTGTCACCAAACACCACCTACACGCCGTAGCTACCTCCCCTACCTCTATAGCCATCTAACTCATTGATTTTTCACCACTGAAACCCTAGGTGATAAATCAATAAATTAGGTGAGGCTATAAGACGCAATTGAAGACATGGAGAGGAGCAGAGAAGAGAGAATAGGCATGGGTCGACATCAATTCAGGGATTAGGTGAGTGGACTTTTCAATTCAAAAATTAGGGTTTGCAAGTTAGGGTTTCGAAATTTGGGGATATTTTGTAAAACTATAAAAGGCAACTGATGTGTGATGTAAAGGCTTATGCTGGAATAGCCAGCGTCCAGAACTGTGTTCTGTTAATTTTTGTTCTGAATTTATGTATGTTCACTGTTTCTCCATCCATTCTGTTAGCATTGTTATCATGTGTGTTCTGTTTTAGTTCTGTTATTGTTCAAAACATATTCTGTTCTGTTCTTACTGTTCCTGTCCTGTTTAATGTGTATGTTCTGTTCTGTCTTGTAATGTTCTCATGTTGTTCATGTCATTCTTAGATGTGTGAATGTTAGGCTAAAGCCTTTAGAGCATTGAATTGATTGAGCAGTGGGGAGAAACTAGTGCTCACTAGTGACTGTGAGCAAGCTGGTTCTCTTCCCACTCTAGTTGTATGCCTAGGCTCTCTTGTTTTGTCAACTGTTAGCTTCTCAAATGTTAGGCTTAGTTTACTGTTTTGTGTCAATGCTAGGTTAGAGCCTTAGAGCATTGAGTGATTGAGCAGTGGGGAGAAACTAGTGCTCACTAGTGACTGTGAGCAAGCTGGTTCTCTTCCCACTCTAGATGAATGCCTAAAGCCATTGCCTTGGCTTTGCTTTTTTTTTTCCTTCCTTTTTTTTACTTCACTGTCTTCTTCACACCCCTGCCCTTGGCTTAGGCCTTGGTTTACTTCCATTGTTCTTGTTTAGTTTCATTGCACTGTCACTTTTCCTCATTCCTTCACTGCCACTGTTTTACTTTCACTTGTCCTTCATTTTGTTTGCTATTTTCTCCTGCTACTTCAACTTCTCCCTTGCTGCTGCCTCCTGCATCTGAGTTTCTGCAGCTGTTGCTGCCACTCCACTTCTCTTGCCATGTGCTACAGCCACTGCTGCTGCTGCAACTGAGCTTGGCTCACAGCACAAGCCCAGTCCAGTCATTACAAAAGCCCACTGTTCTTCTGTTCAAGCCTAAGGCCCAGCCAACTAAACCCAGTTCACTCTTAAGGTTCAAAAGCCAAAGGCCCAGTTTATTCCCAAAGAACTCAAAGGCTCAAAGCCCAGTTCAGTCTTGGATTAATCTAGAAGCCCAATTCAGTCAACTGTGTGCTTAATCCAAAAGCCTAAACTCAAAAGCCCAAGACCAAATCAATTGAGTCCATTCCATTGCACTTCAAAGGTCAAGCCTAGTGCACTTCAAGACCAACTGAGCCCAAGCTCATTTCACTTCATTATCAAACAAGCTTATAACCCAAACGTAACCTAAAGCCCAATAGCCAACTAGAGCCCAAAATAGCTAGAAAACTCCAAAACACACCCAGTCTCTGTGGATCGACCCGTACTTGCACGAGCTACAACTGACGACCGTGCACTTGCGGTATTACTGTAGGCCCGTTTCATTTCACTCAATTTTATACGCTTTCCCGGGCCCACCACATAGCGGGGGAAGATCTTTGGCACATAGAGCAAAAATGCAAGGCTATTACTGGCCATACATGCACGAAGATGCAAAACAAATATCAAGATGTTGCGAAGATTGTCAGCGGCATGGAAATAAAATACATGCACCTGGAGCACCACTATCATCTTTAACCAGTGTGTGGCCTTTTGGAAAGTGGGGCTTAGATATTGTGGGACCATTTTTACCAGGTTCTGGACAAAGAAGATATTTAATAGTCGCAACAGATTATTTCACAAAATGGACAGAAGTGAAGGCAGTACAACATATTCGCGACAAAGATATCTTTACATTCATATTCGAAAATATCATTTGCAGATTCGGAATTCCTGCGCAGTTGGTATCTGATAATGGGAAACAGTTTGAAGGACAGAATATATAAATGCTACTTAATGCATTCAGGATAAAATGTGGAAAGTCTACTCCTTTGTATCCACAAGCTAATGGGCAAGTAGAAGCAACAAACAAAACAATTGCAGATATATTAAAGAAGAAATTGGAAGGACATCACAGAGCATGGTGCGAACAAGTACATAATGCAGTATGGGCTTATAATACAACTAGAAGAGAAGCTACTGGAATGTCACCTTTTTGTTTAACATACAGAGTTGAAGCGGTGTTACCAACAGAAGTTGTTATTCCGACAACAAAAAGAGAAGCTTGGGAGAAAAATCTTAGTGCGGGTTTGATCTTAAATAAACTTGATGAATTAGAAGAAAGAAGAGAAAAAGATTTACAACATATGGAGAATTATCAGCAAAGATTAGCCCGAGAATATAATAAACGTGTCAGAGTACGCGAATTCCAACCAGGAGATTTAGTTCTGCAAGAGACACCAATATATCAGCGAGAAAATGGTGGAAAATTAGCGAAAAAATGGGATGGACCTTACATTATTAAGGAGATAGTTGGAACAGGAGCTTATAGATTAATGGATCCAGAAGGCAGAGATGTTTGTCATAGACTTGACAGACCATGGAACAGGTTGTATTTAAAAAGATATTATCTGTAAGAAGCTTTGAGAAGTTACGGATTCTGAAAAAATAATTGCAAGATTATTCATATCAAAACAAGATCATGATGTGCGAAATTTTCGCAGAGATAATCACAGAACAATGACATAAAAGAAAGGGGCGAACCTTTATGGCGTACACCCTAGTTCGCGAATAAAATTTCGCAAGAGGCAAATGTAAGACCTAAAGTACGTCATATTAGGGGGTACCTGTTGCATGGCTCAGGGAAAGGATACACCGCCACCGGAACCTGAGTCATGGAGATTTGGGGTCAATAAAGCCCATCCGGGAGAGGCACCTTGGATTCTCAGCTTAAGCATATGACTTGGGTTGGGCGACTAAGGTAATAAGGACTCTCCCAAGGAGTGCATATCTGATCAAGGCGCCGAGGTACACGGTTGATTCAAGAGTGCCAGGGACGTTTGAAGCGTACCTTGCCATTCTTGACAAGTCTTGGCTTATATTGCACTCGGACCGAAGAAAACCCCACTTAGGGTGCAGTCTCGTAACCATAAGCCCTATAGGCAAAAGGGATAAGAGGCTGCGAAAACAACTGGTTGTTGTTAAGACTAGATGGGAGGAGCTAACCTTGTATGGTAGAAGTACGCCTCCTTGAAGGGGCAACCAGGGGGAAGATAAGGGCGTCACCTTCCATTAGGGAGATGATAAGTGTCTTGAGACGCATGTCATGAGGCTTTCTATTCGCAAGAGTATTAAGGCTTGTCATATTTTTGCAACAATCCTGAAGAGGCAATAATACGAAAGAAAAGGATAAGACGAGATCAATGGGTTTTCGCATGAAAGTGCGAAGACGTCCTGCGATGTCGTCGCAAGACGACAATGTCATGGGGCTTTATTTTTGCAAGAATATTTAGGCCTGTCATATTGTCGCAACATTCCTGAAGAGGCCATAATACAAAAGAAAAACTTAAGGCAAGATCAATGGGTTTTTGCATGAAAGTGCAAGGACGTCCTGCGATTTTGTCGCAATGACAAGAGGTGGCATAATAAGACCTTTAATTAGGAAGGCAAAATAAGACCACATGATAAAACAAAATATTTATAAGTATTCGTAACATATTATTTTTTGCAAGAAAGATAATGAGATGCAAGTATGGGAATCAATAAACAAGAAGCATTATCTTTCTTATCCGCAAAATACTAAAAGGAAAAATTGATTCCAAAGTTGGTTGAAGAATATTATTCGCAAAAGTGATAAAAGTAAGACAATTCAAGAAGACAATTCGCCAATGTTCTCAATATCGCAAGCCTCTCCTTCATTTCGGTTTTGATCTTCGCCTTGACTAGCACCTTGATTATCGCCAGCAATTACTTCTTCAGGAGAGATTTATTTCTCATTTTGATTAACACTAGCAGATGCTTCCTTAGAAGGAATTTCTTCTTCACTTTCCAAGAGATCATCCTCTGCACCACTTTCATAATCATAATCACTATCAGAAGGACGAGGAACTTCATCATCATCTACTTCCAAAGGTTCAATTGATGTAGGAGGAAGAGATTTGGACAATAAATTTACAAGGACTTCAGCCCGGAGATGAACTTGACGAATAAGTGCTCTCTGATGATTCCTATCTTGAATATCCTTAAAATAAGCAAGATAATCAAGTCTTCTTTCTGCTCGGTCGCGAGAACCAGTAAGGGCAGAGACGAGCAATGCATTTTCTTTGCGAATTTTGGCATATTTAGCCTCCAAAACAAAAATGGAGGAACGAAGATTCTTCTCAGACTCTGTGAAAGGTAGAATACAAAATTTCAATAAGATGAAGAACTCAGAAAAATATGACAAAGAAAAGATAGTTAAGGCAGTCAAACTATTATGACTACTTTCCTTTTGCGAAATAAGGTGTTGAATCAAAGACAGACAACTATTCTCCCAACGGTCCATTGCGTCATCAAATTTATCTCCAACTAAACCTTTAAGTCGAGATTGAAGATTTTTTTCTTTAGAAATAAGAAAGGCATTTTTCTTCGCAAGAGAAGAATAAGATTCTTCTAATTTGGAATATTGTTCTTTAAGTTGATTCGCCTTTACACTTAAAGCTATTCTACCTTGAATGAGTGTATCTCTGTCAGCGATAGATGACTCTGTTACTTCTTTAAGTTCATTTCTCAAAGAGCGAAGAGATTGCTCTTGGTCATCACATATTTTCTGAAGAATGCTAAGTTGTTGCGAAGATATCGCCATCTTGTTTAAACAAGTTCGCTTCTCTTGAGATAAGGTTTTATTCTCATCTGATAAAGTTTCCATCCCTAAATTAGCTTTAGTTAAAGAATAAGAAAGGCGAGATACTTCATTACTTAATAAATCTTGTCTCTGAACTAATTGGGTATTTTCATTGGTAAGATTATTTATATGATCAAGAGAATATGAATAGAGGTTATCTAATTGGTTATATTGATCCATCAATTTTTTTTATCAACACGGGCTTCTTCAACAGCAGATTCAAATTGATATCTGTCCATTATTCGTTTCTGGTTTAAGGCTTAACATGCGAAAGAGGGATTTCAAGGATAATTAAATATGGGAAGGATAAAACCATTAAAAAGGAAAATTGAAGACATGGATAAGAAAATCATACCTCTAAATTCATCATTCTTCTTGCAAAGATTGTCACGATCCAACAAAACATTCGGAAGCTTTTGATTTTCGAGACGAAGAGCATTACACTCTTTTTCCAAAGCTGTCTGCGAAACAGCTCTGTCAGAACCTAAATGCTTACTCAGAATTTCGCAAACATTAGAATTGATAGGATCAATTGAAGACTTCTTTCCATCATCCAGGACTTCAGATAAAACTTTGAAAGCAATATCTATTCCTTCCACGGTTTCTTTCGAAAGAGGAAGAGACTCAGGTAGAGAACTGGCAGTGATGGAAGGTTGAGAAACATTCTCAATAGGGAGAGAAGAAATTTATTTCATAGAAGGATCAACAATGGGGGTTTCAATCATTGAAAGGTCAGCTGAAGAAATGAAGTCTGAGGCAGCTTTTTCGCGAATTGGAGATAAAGGTTTATCTTGCGAAGATGTCGCAGGAGATTTAGAAGAGATGAGTAAGTGGAATGGAACGGAAGTTTGAACAGTTTTAAGGTGGCGAGATTTATTGAGAGGTTTATTGACATCCTTATCACCCTGCGAATTACAATCCAGATAAGAAACAGAGGAAACAATATTGTTATTAGAGAAGGATAGTGTTTCTTACTACCTTCTCATTCGCAGACTTTCTTATATGCGAAACAACCTTATGCTGCGGTTTGGGAATATTAGGGTTCTGAACTGTAAATTTAGTGTTGGAGGCGCTTTTGCTGAAATAACGAGAGTATGGGAATCACATAAACAACATCAAATAAGGCAATAAACAAGATCAATTTCAGCAAAACCCATAAAGAAGAAAAATGAAAACTAACCTTGATGAATCCATGGAAAACAGTAGCAGGAAGATTATTTCGAAGAAAATTACGAACGATGAAGATCTGTAGAAGAAATAGTATGAAGATGAAGAAGAACTTAAAAAGATTAAAGAAGAAAGAAGAAAAATTGCAATAACGGATTTGCAGAAGAACGATGAAGTTGCAGAGAAAATAAAAAGAAAGAAAAAGAGAATGAGAATGAGAATGAGAAAGAATATATATAGAGGGAATTTTTCCTCGAGAAGATAAACACGATTAATACGGAAAAATATAAACGGTTAAAAAGCAGCGATTACAAAAGACGTGTCAAGAAACAGATGGAAGAAAGAGTACGTGTGATAAATGCAGAATATAAAGAAATGAACAATTGCGGCATTTCTCACATCATTCTCTACCTCGCAGAAAAGATATGAGAAGAGGCAAGATGTAGGATCAGAATCTCGCAACAATAATATCTTAGCGAAATTATCAACAACACAACACAACAGCGTCGCAGAAATTATCAACAACAATAAAGGACATATTAGCTGTCATCCACTATGTATTACCCTATAAATAGTCGTTCAGTTGTAAAGAAAGGGAGATATCTTTTTTGAGTAAGAAACAAGTAAATAGGAGAGAGAAAGTCTAGAGCCGAGGTCATTCTTGATTCCTTTATCTTTTCTTGTAAGAATATTCAAAAATTGATCAATAAAATTAAGAGTGTAAATCTAAAAAGAGTTGAGTAATAATGAAATCATATGAGGGGTGTAGTGTAGGATTTCCTGCAACTACAACAGCCTAAGAGTTGTTTTAACGTAGTGAAGACTTTTGATACCAATCTGTCTCTTACAGATAAGCCTATTTGATTTACCTTTAGATCGTTTATATCAAGGCTTGAAAATCTGTTTGCAATAAATAAAGTTAGCAAACCTTACAAATCCTGAACACTTAGACTTAATTAGATGAGAAGCCTAAATTATTAACCGCCTCTCAAGAACAATCGTAAACCGATCAACAAATAAGAGTTTTAGTTATCTATCTTGAGGAATCACAAAGTATGAGACAAAAAGAACTTTGTGATTTCTATTTATCCCGTTCTTGATCGGAAGTTGATTAAAATATCGACAAGTAATAAAAACAAGATCGGGATACAAAAACTATCAAGGTAAAGATATCCCCCAGCTTCATGAATCCCTAAGTGAAATGTTTAAGTCGTAAACCTAATTATGTTTCTCAGAGGAAACTTGGGCTAATAGAGGACGACTCTAAGACACAAAATGCCAAGGATTGGATTCTCCAGTTGTTTGAGTTTCTCTATTTATAAACTTTCAATACCAAAAATAGCTTTCAATTCAAGCTAAGATAACTTGAGATTTAAGAAAACACTTTCTCAGTATAAAAAAAACTCTTGTTAGGAGTTCATGTAAGCATACGAGAAGTTTGTATTGAAATTACATATAAGAATATACACAATGGTCCATGGTACTAGAGCCGTGTACAATGAAAGTTCATGACAAATATGCCATAATAACTTATAAGCATAATTGTGTTCATTTAACACTCAAGACTTAAATCATGATTCACAAACACAAAGTGATTTAGTAAAAAAAAGATGTCTTAGAGGTGTGCATAAGAGTTGTAGCAATACTAAGTGTATTTGTGAAAATAGTTTATGAGCATCTGCTTGATTCACATTGGGTAGGTATGTGTACGGGTATACATACCTATGGTCAAGTTCTTAAATTCAGGGAGCTAGGATACGCGTCATGTGTCTGCATACCCTATGATATTCATGAACTATGGCCCTTGGGGTACGCATACTGGGTATGCATACCTCCCCCATTAATACGAATTTAGAACCTCAGAGTAAGCATACGCGTACCTACCTATGTTCCAAAACTCAGTTGACCAGGGTCGTATTTACCCTGTTTCTAGAATCTCAGTAGTTTTGAAGACTCTCTTTCACAATTTGAAACATTCTCAACGGCCATAGATGAAAAATATTTTTCTTGGGTCATTTCCGAATGATCAACTTGAAACAAATATAGTTCTTGAACAATACATTTTCTTCACTAAGATCGCTAAGGATCTACAAAGACCCGTTGCTTGAATCATATTTCTAGATATTTGACAAAACAAGCTTGACGAAACTTCTTCATTCCAATATGAAATCTACTAAAATCATACGACATAGTGTCATAAAAATAGAATGGTAATGCTGTGATTAGATAGGATGGTTCAGTATTCACATACCTCTTTGTCGATGAATTTATCCAAATGTATTCATTTGATCTTCAGTCTTCAATCTTCGAGGGATATCCACTGATGTCTAATACTCAACTACCATGCTTTATGTTAGAGAACTGCTCGGTCGAAGTCGCAAGCATTGCTATCTCAAGCTTGTTGTAAAGTTTAGTTGCCAAAACAATAAGTCTTGATTTCTAGTCTACTTATAGCTAAAACTTGGATTAGGATAGTAAGTGTAGTTGAGCATTAGACTTCACGGCGTTCATTGATTGAAGATGAAGAACTACTAAGGGGATTTTGTGGAACTTCATCAACAAAAGGTACTTGATGTATAACTCAAAAGTCTATCTATTCAATCTCCTATTTGAGACAAAAGTCGTATAGCTATATAAACTTTGATTATACACATTTGATATTTCGAGCTGAGTTTAACTCGCTTACATATTTCTCGATATATGTGTTGGTAGGCTTTCTCTTTAACCAAGTTCATCTTATATTCTTAACGAAAGTCAAAAGATGATCATGTGAAAATCGCCTGGTAACATCTTACATGATTTGTGTGAGACAGTCATTTGATGTAGACTCGGAATGTTTCATATTGATCATTCGATCACTTGAAAATTGCTTTGAAGCTAATAGTTTGTGTGAGACATCTATTGTCGTCTTCTAAGAATGTTTCAATGATTGAAATGGGAGTTTAGAACAATTAACCATGATTGGATATAGCAGAATATGCGTACTTGTATGCTAACTGTTGCTTGTTATTCCAAGTCCGGGAACCATATTATGCATACCCGTATGCGTACTGGTTGGTTTAATGAAAGTCCGAAAACTTAGTATGCATGCCCGTATTCGTACTGGCGTAGAGTTCATGTCCGGAAATTTAACTGAGTTTGGAGGTATTGTACCAGATCGCATACTGGCGAAACCCAAACTAAGTCCGGCCACTTAGGTATGCGTACCCATTTGCATACATGAGTAGGTTATGTTCTAAAAACGGTTTGTTCATGAGCTAATACATTTATATATTAAGGAATGAAATCTTTTGCAAACCGTGGCTATTAATGTTCGTGAATTCATTCGATCGAATCAAAATCGATTTTGCTTCAATTGTGTCTTGTATACTTCTATGAGAATATAAACAATTGAACAACTCTATAACTAGTTTCATTTGAGTCATTTGAACTAGTTATGGTTAAGATGAATAAGGTTTATATGAAAGTTTTCATATGGCTAACTTCGGTTAACTATTGTTGAGCCAACAAGGTGTACATGTTTAGGTTCGGTTACTCATATCTAAATGAAGTCACTTTTCATTTGTGTGTAACAATCTAAGTTCGATCTAACGGTTGAAAGATATTAGCTTGAGTCTAATCAGGTTTTCATCTAACGGTGAATATTGGATACTTTGTTACCAAGGTAACATTGATTGCAAACCCTAATTTGAAAACTATATAAGGGAGAACTCTAGAAACTGGGAAACCTAATCCCCATACTTCTTGCGTGATACTAGTTGCGACTAGAGTCTATTGTCCTTTAACCTTAGGTTTTTTCCAAAACCCTGTAGGTTAACGACTTGAAGACTTCATTGGGATTGTGAAGCCAGACCTAACTATTTTCTTTGTAGTTGCGTGTTCTGATATTATTGTATTCTATCATATTGAATACTATCTTCTTTAAGATTTTCTCGAGATTTAATCTCCGATAGGCAAGATAAAAAATAGTCACAAACATCTTTGTATCATCGTTTGTGTTTCCACAATATCTTGTTTCGCTACCATACGATTAAGATTATTGTGAGGTGATTGATATTACTAGGACGTTCTTCGGGGATATTAGACCGGTGTATAAATTGGTTTGTTAGAGCATAGCGCGGTCGACCTTGCATGCGTTGCTATCTCAAGCATGTTTGTCAATGTTAGTGATCAAAACTATGGGTCTTGATTTCTAGCCTACATAGCTAAGTCTCAGACTATGATAGAAAAGTGTAGTTGAGCTCAAGGACTTCATGGCGATTCATCATACAACGACGAAGATCTATACAAGGAACCGTGGAACTTCATCAACAAAAATGTATGTGGAGACTTAAACTTATCTATCACTCAAAAGTCTATCTATTCTATCTCCTACTTCTTATGAGACAAAAGTCGTATGCTATATAGACTAGATCATACACATTTGACATTTCGAGCTAAGCATTCATTGCTTATCTTTTATCTCGAAATCGTGTGTTGGTAAAGCGTTTCGCTTTGATCAAGTTTATCTTCACCTAGTGACGAAAGTCATGAAAAGTTTCAATCACTTTGAGAATTGCTCTGACGTGAATCGGTCAGTGAATAACGGCTACGTAGCGTCCTCTGAGAATGTCTCAATGATTGAAATGAGAGTTTAGATTACATAACCATGTATTCCTTGAACCGAAGTTTTCGAACTTTGTTGATCAAGAGAAATCGGGAGGATTGTGGAATTGGCTTGCCAAGTCCGCGAACTATCGGAAGTTCTCGACCGAGAATTTCTGCTGGATTTTCCAAAACTCGTTTGTGTGCTAAGTCCGCGAACTGGCGGAAGTTCTCTTTCCGAGAATTTCTGCTGAGTTTGGAAAACCCAACCGATTAACTTAAGTCCGCGAACTTGTTTGTGAACTTAACAGGTTATGATCTAAAGATGTGCTCTGAACATGAAACATTAAATTACTAAGGAATGCTTTATGCAAACCGTGGCTATAATGTTCATGAGCCGATTCAATCGAATCGAATCATCTTTGTTTCAATTTTGTCTTGTGTAGTTACATAAGATCTCATAGCAATTGAACAACTCTTTAAGTAGTTCATTTGAGTCAATTGAACTAGTTATGGTGAAGAAAAACAAGGTTAATATGAAATGCTCATATGGTTAACCTTTTGGGTTACTATGTTGAACCAACATACAGGTACACGTTTGGGCATGGTTTTCACAAACCCAGTAAACATATATCTCAAGTGTGTGTGACAAGTTAAGTTTTCGATCTAACGGTTGAGAAATATTAGCTTGAATCTAAATCAGGTTTTCATCTAACGGTGAATAAGGATTGCTTTGTAACTAAGGCAAAACCCTGATTTGAAGGCTATATAAAGAAGACATCTAGCATTGTGCAAAACTAATCCCCACACGTATGTGTGATACTAGTGTGCTCGCTAGAGTCGATTCTCCTTTAACCTTTGGTTTTCTTCTCTAAAACCAGGTTAACGACTTAAAGACTTCATTGGGATTGTGAAGCCATACCGATACTGCTTTTATCGTAGTTGTGTGATCTGATCTTGCATCTTCTATCTTACGAGTACAATCGATTGATTGTATTGAGATCGTGAGAGTTCTCCGATAGGCAAGATAAAGAAGTCACAAACATCTTCGTCTCACTGTTTGTGATTCCTCGACAAACCGCCTGTGTAGTCAGGAAGGATTATAGAGAGGTGATTGATTAGTCTAGGCTGTTCTTCGGGAATATAAGACCTGATTATCAATTGGTTCGTATTCACCTTGATTTTATATCTTAAGACGGAACAAAAACTAGGGTTTATCTGTGGGAGACAGATTTATCCTTTGATAGACTTTTCTGTGTGAGACAGATCTGTTTATTATCAAGTCTGTGATTTTGGGTTGCAGCAACTCTTGGTTGTGGGTAAGATCAGCTAAGGGGATCAAGTGCGTAGTATCCTGCTGGGATCAGAGGCGTAGGAGTACAATTGTACCTTGGATCGGTGGGTTACTGATTGGGGTTCAACTATAGTCCAGTCAGAAGTTAGCTTGGAGTAGGCTAGTGTCTGTAGCGGCTTAATACAGTGTGTATTCAATCTGGACTAGGTCCCGGGGTTTTTCTGCATTTGCGATTTCCTCGTTAGCAAAATTTCTGGTGCCTGTGTTATTTCTTTTCCGCATTATATTTTATATAATTGAAATAATACAGGTTGTGCGTTCGTGATCATCAATTGCAAATCAAACCTTTGGTTGTTGATTGATATTGATTGATCCTTGGACATTGGTCTTTGGTACCATCCAAGTTATTCCTTTTATTTGATAAAGACTTGCTATTGTTTTTTGATAAGCACGATAGTGCGCCGCATTTTAACCCATAAATACATTGGCTAGGAATCATTATTTCTCTAATAAACTTGGTTTAAGTCTTTTCAAGGAAATAAGCTCTTATGGAGAAAGTTGCTCGAAAAGTGGTTTTTACACCCCAGAGGACACGTGTTATTAGGACTCTCACTATTGGTTAAGGGGAACCTCAATTACTAAGGGGAACCTTCTTTACTATTCAACACCTATTTCTAAAGGGACACCGGAACTGGATAAGGGGAGGTCATCTTCAACCTTTTGAATTTTGAATTTTGGCGGGAAAATGGCTGCAGAATTAGGGTTGAAGATTTGAAGGCATTAGGAAGAGACTAAAGCGCTGAAATCAAATGGGTTTGTTCCTAGTACCCAAAGAGAGCTGGTATGGGTCTCTGTTTCGATTTAAATTGGCTAGAATCATGGATCTGAAGCATCATAGTTTTGGCGGGAAAATGGATTTTAATGGAACAGAATTAGGGTTGATGTTTTGAAGCTGCTATACTGAGACTCAATCGCTGAAGTTTCATGGGACGTCTTGATTAAGCTTTACAGGAACGGTATGATCATTATTTTGGATTAGAATTGGCAAGAACTTCAATTTGAATCACACAGGGAGTTACGAGTTTCTTTTTAAAATCCGAGAGCTTATGCGAAGAATTACAGGGAGTTTTGGCGAGATTAAATCACTGGGGTTGACTTGGAATATCCTGTTTTGATCTAAACATGCGTGGTAGGGTCGTTATTGGTGATCCATTTGGGCTGGATAATCACTTGGAAGCAAAACAGGGAGTGAGGAAAAACTCGGGTTTTTTCTGCAATTAAGCTGTGGAGATTTTTGGCGAGATTTTTGGCTTGAAATGGATTAGCATCGATCCTTGATGACTATACAGGAGACGCGTAAGCTTTGGGATTGACAGAATCAAACTGTATTTGGACACACGACAAAACATGGGAGTTTATTATCGAAGAGAGATAATCACGGCATTACAGCGAATTTTGACGTGTACTCACGTGTTTGGATAGAGTTGGCTTGCTGAATAAGCGTGAATAAGATGAACAAGGATATTTTGCACGTCATTCACAGCTGCATTTGAGAAAGAAAATATTTTCTTTATTACCGAGTAAAGGAAGATTATTGGGAGTTAATGAGCGAGATTTGTTGTTGATGTGGTATATATAAAGGCTGATGGGATGTCAGTGAGGGCTATCGAGTGATTGGGGAGGCTACAGAGTTGAGAGAATTCCTGAAGAGAAATCTGCAGCAGCAGCAGCATAAAAACAGTGAAGAACGAAAAACAGACTTGCAAAGACAGTCGTTTTCCAACAGTGACAACGACACTTAAGCGTGGTCGTATATCTACAGTGGTTGCGACACATAGTGACAATCGTAGAAGCTACAGCGTCAATAACAGTTTATTGTTGTATCTGTAACAATTGTAACTGTTACAAAAGCCCTGTTTTACGCCTTTTCTCCTTGTAAACACCTTTTTGAGCAATGGAATATTATTTTGAGAGTATTTTCACCATGTAGAGCTAAACCCCAACACTGGGTCGACGGAGGAAGCCGAACTTCATACTTGGGTGAATTTGTTTTATTTTCTATTTGACTTTTGCACTTAATTAAAATAGAATTATGATTTGAAAAAAATTAGTTATCATTTTATTAGATGGGTCATGCTTGCTTAGATGTTTGATGTCCCATGCTTACGATTTATAATTAATGTTTGGAGAATCTACCTTGGAAAGAGTAAAAGTCGATGTTATTTTATTTGTCGAGTGATAATTGTTTGAGAATGAATAATTGAACCTATTAATATGAGTTTGGCCGAATCCTAGACCCAATAACTCTCTATTTTATTCCTTTAAAATTAATCTTAACAAGTCTTAGAGTTCGAATCTTTACTACTACAACAACCACATCAAAATTTATTTCATTTTGGCGCCGCCGACGCGGATTTGTTTTTAGATTAATTTTTTTTAGGTTTATTTTTCATTTTGTATAGTATTTTCTTTTTCCTTTGTATGCGTTTTTTTTTTGTGTTTCTTTTTAGGGACATTTTGAGGATGATGACTTCTTTTGAGGAGACGTCACCTACGATGACGTTGGCGGAATATATGCGTAGAAAGTCAAATTATCAGGAAACCTCATCTGAGATGACGCTTGCTGAATACATGCGTAGGCAATGGTATGGAGTTTCTACTCCACATGAGGTAAGTGAAGAATCTCCTCTAGAGATATACGAGAAGTATTACAAACACACGCCGCCTAGTTTGGAACAAAGATTGAGAGTTCTTGAATGTAAAAGATTATTTGCTGATGATGATGAATCTGGTAGTGACTCTCTGTTCCAAACTGGACATATAGATGACCCTGTGGATGATTGTGTGGACGATTTTCCTAATTCCATAGATGAATCTACCTCACAAGATCATTCACCCGACTTAGAGGTTGCTTCTAAACCCCTAGACTTCCAAAAGTTGCCTAATTTAGGGTTAGAATTGTGTGCTTCTAAAGTATTGATGGATTACTTTGCATCTAAGTACCCAGAGGACTTGCCTATTCCTGATATTGTGCATGAATCAATTGATATTTCCCTAGTCTCAATAGAATCCCCATATTTTGTTCTTTACGCACTTCCTTGTGCAGTAAAAACTTGGTTTAGGGGTAAATCTTGGTTTTGATAGTTTCAACGTCTCCGCATCTTTATAACATAAGTGTGAAGCTGTCATTTGTAAATGTTGTATTTTGGGTCGATCCCCAAATTTTCAGGTTATTAGTGTATGGGGATCCTTTTTGTATATTCCAGTAGGTATAATTTTATTTTCGTTTACTTTTTGCATTTTATGAATTTCCCATCTTAAGTTTTGCGTTGGATGACTCAATTACATTGAGGACAATGTAATGTTTAAGTGTGGGGGAGTGTTTAACTTTTTACTCTACTGTTTCAAAAAATTTCTTTTATATTATGACCAGCTGTGTAGCGGCTCTAAAAAAAAATTAAAAAAAAAATTGGTATGACCAGCTGTGTAGCGGGTCTCTCTCTCTCTTATTATATGACCAGCTATGTAGCGGGTCAATTTTCTGTTTTGCTCGAAGACTAGCAAAATATAAGTGTGGGGGAATTTGATAAGCACGATTGTGCGACGCATTTTAACCCATAAATACATTGGCTAGGACTCATTATTTCTCTAATAAACTTGTTTTAAGTATTTTCAAGGAAATAAGCTCTTATGGAGAAAGTTGCTCGAAAAGTGGTTTCTACACCCCAGAGGACACATGTTATTCGGACTCTCACTATTGGTTAAGGGGCACCTCAATTACTAAGGGGCACCTCAATTACTAAGGGACACCTTCTTTACTATTCAACACCTATTTCTAAAGGGACACCAGAACTGGATAAGGGTAGGTCATCTTCAACCTTTTGAATTTTGGCGGGAAAATGGCTGCAGAATTAGGGTTGAAGATTTGAAGGCGTTAGGAAGAGACTAAAGCGCTGAAATCAAATGGGTTTGTTCCTAGTACCCACAGAGAGTTGGTATGGGTCTCTGTTTCGATTTAAATTGGCTAGAATCATGGATCTGAAGCATCATAGTTTTGGCGGGAAAATGGATTTTAATGCAACAAAAATAGGGTTGATGTTTTGAAGCTGCTGTACTGAGACTCAATCGCTGAAATTTCATGGGACGTCTTGATTAAGCTTTACAGGAATGGTATTATCATTATTTTGGATTATAATTGGCTGGAACTTCAATTTGAATCACACAGGGAGTTATGGGTTTCTTTTTAAAATCCGAGAGCTTATGTGAAGAATTACAAGGAGTTTTGGCGAGATTAAATCACTAGGGTTGACTTGGAATATCCTGTTTTGATCTAAACAGGCGTGGTAGGGTCGTTATTGGTGATCCATTTGGGCTGGATAATCACTTGGAAGCAAAACAGGGAGTGAGGAAAAACTCGGGTTTTTTCTTCAATTAAGCTGTGAAGATTTTTGGAGATTTTCGGCGAGATTTTTGGCTTGAAATGGATTAGCATCGATCCTTGATGACTAGACAGGAGACGCGTAAGCTTTGGGATTGACAGAATCAAACTGTATTTGGACACACGACAAAACATGGGAGTTTATTCTCGAAGAGAGATAATCACGGCATTACAGCGAATTTTGACGTGTACTCACGTGTTTGGATAGAGTTGGCTTGCTGAATAAGCGTGAATAAGATGAACAAGGATATTTTGCACGTCATTCACAGCTGCATTTGAGAAAGAAAATATTTTTTTTATTACCGAGTAAAGGAAGATTATTGGGAGTTAATGAGCGAGATTTGTTGTTGCTGTGGTATATATAAAGGCTGATGGGATGTCAGTCAGGGCTATCGAGTGATTGGGGAGGCTACAGAGTTGAGAGAATTGCTGCAGAGAAATCTGCAGCAGCAGCAGCAGCAGCAGCAGAAAAACAGCGAAGAACGAAGAACAGACTTGCAAAGACAGTCGTTTTCCAACAGTGACAACGACATTTAAGTGTGGTCGTATATCTACAGTGGTTGCGACACATAGTGACAGTCGTAGAAGCTACAGCGTCAGTAACAGTTTATTGTTGTATCTGTAACAATTATAACTGTTACAAAAGCCCTGTTTTATGCCTTTTCTCCTTGTAAACACCTTTTTGAGCAATGAAATATTATTTTGAGAGTATTTTCACCATGTGGAGGTAAACCCCAACACTGGGACAACGGAGGAAGCCGGACTTCATACTTGGGTCAATTTGTTTTATTTTCTATTTGACTTTTGCACTTAATTAAAATAGAATTATGATTTGAAAAAAATTAGTTATCATTTTATTAGATGGGTCATGCTTGCTTAGATGTTTGATGTCCCATGCTTACGATTTATAATTAATGTTTGGAGAATCTACCTTGGCAAGAATAAGAGTCGATGTTGTTTTATTTGTCGAGCGATAATTGTTTGAGAATGAATAATTGAACCAATTGATATGAGTTTGGACGAATCCTAGACCCAGTAACTCTCTATTTTATTCCTTTAAAATTAATCTTAACAAGTCTTAGAGTTCAAATCTTTACTACTACAACAACCACATCAAAATTTATTTCATTTTTAGCTAAAGGAGTAAAAATCAAATCAAGAGAGATATTAACTCCTTGAGATACTTTTATCTAGATTGGGTCTGACTGTCTAGTTGATTCTCTAGAAAATTATTTCGGAGTTAGTCCATACAGATTGCTAATCGAAATATTGGGTGGTGTTGTTAGACCCCTGCTTTTTCATGGTTCATGTTCACCTTGATTTATCAAAAGAAGGAACAAAACTCATAAGTATTTCTGTGGGAGACAGATTTATCTATTCAATAGATTTTTCTGTGTGAGACAGATTGGTTTATCAAGTCATCGACTTTGGGTCGTAGCAACTCTTAGTTGTGCGTGAGATCAGCTAAGGTAATCAAGTGCGCAGAGTCATGTTGGGATTCAGAGGCGTAAGGAACGCGACTGTACCTTGACCAGTGTGAGATTGGTTAGGGCTCAACTACATTCCATTCCGAAGTTAACTTGGAGTAGGCTAGGGTCTGTAGCGGCTTAATACAATGTGGTGTTCAAATTTGGACTAGGTCCCGGGGTTTTTCTGCATTTGCAGTTTCCTCGTTAACAAAATTTCTGGTGTCAGTGTTATTTATTTTCCGCATTATATTTTGAAAAGGCGAGGGTACCCAAATATACCTCAAGCTAAAACTTTTCCTACCTATAAGTCCTTTCTCCGAAAGTGATTGTCTATGGACTCAGTCGAGACAATACAACTAATCGGTTCACACTTCGTGTGATCGTCTATGGATACGAGATCGAGACAATACAACAACGAAGTATGTTTACTTGATAAGAGGTTCGGACTTAACCAAACACAATAGGATTACTATCAAGTAAATAGGAATTAACGTTTGTGTATTTTACTTCTAATTATAATTGCAGAAATAGAAAAGTGAAAGACACATCAAGATTTTGGTAACGAGGAAACCGCAAATGCAGAAAAACCCCGGCACCTTGTCCAGAAGTGAATACTCTCGGGATTAAGCCGTTATACAAAATAAAACCAACTTCGTATAGTTGAGACCAAGCAGCTAAACCTATAGTTCACCTAGTTCCGTTTGTATTTCCACGCCTCCAACTTATGAATAAGTCACGTACTTGGAAAAATTCATTTGGTTCGTATTCCAAACAATAAAGGAACAACAAATCTGTTTGGTAGCAACTCTTTTCAACCAAGTGATGTGAGTTCGACAAAGGCTCTTTTGTTTATCTCAATAAACTCCTTCGTTAGGTTCTTAGATCTATCTTATGATCAACTACCAAAGGTAATTGTTAAGATTTTGCAATCAATACTTTTA
The DNA here is from genome assembly GCF_003573695.1 of Papaver somniferum. Lineage (NCBI taxonomy): Eukaryota > Viridiplantae > Streptophyta > Magnoliopsida > Ranunculales > Papaveraceae > Papaver > Papaver somniferum. The sequence goes on from NC_039359.1 coordinate 128,861,078, forward strand.
ATCACAAAGAATTGTATTGATGCCGATCTACACAACTAATCAATCTAATCTACCACAAGGATAAACCGATTATAGTTGGATCCTCTATACCGAAACAAGTATTATGCACACCAAAGATTATGAACCCCAAATCAGAAATCTTTAATATCTTCTTTGTTTTCAAATCTTCTTAGATCTTTAATAAACGCCTACGCACAACAACTTGAATTTTTTGTGATCAATCACACACAGAACGGAGTATGTTAACAATGGATTATCACAAGACGTCTTTATATCTAAAAATAGTCTAAAGATCCCTGTCGAAACTTTTATCTAGTTTGAGTGAATCTTATATCAGAAGAGAAGATTCTCAAGCATAAAAAAACTAGGTGCAATCAAAGTTCAACCGCCGTTAGTCAATCAAATCAATCGAAAACACAAGATAAACCGTAATTATCTAGTTTCCCACCAATGGTGCTAATAGAGCTTCTCAATACCAAAGAAGACTTTAAACTAAGCGGTCGTAAGAGATTTCGCCTAATTAGGTTACTCTCCTCTCCGAATAGGCGGCTTCACTAGTAACAACACAACCGAGGAAGTTTGTTGTCACGAAGGATTAGTTTGCTAGAAATGCAAATTTCAAGTATTTATAGATAATGAAGTTTGGACACCAAGGAATTTCTAAAACCGAAAATACTCTCAATATATGCAATATATTCCAAATTCGGTTTCCATAATTCCTGGAAATGCTCTGTCCAAAATAATGACCGAAAATCTCTTTGGAAAATCTTCAACTAGTAAATGAACATTACTAATTCTCATTTTCCTAAAATAAAATTAAAAACCTTAAATAAAAGATTCTTAACTTATTTATGTTTCGATCCTCGGATTCTCTTCCTTTATCTATTAAGGAATAACTTTGAACAATTAAAGATAAGCGTTACTGCATATGTTTAAAGTATGTCGACATCCTTACTTTGTAAGTCCTCTTTCATACTTACAACCTTGAAACGGATTTGCCACACTTCCAAACAAGTTTAGAATTGGTTCATCTGACTTTCAAGAACTATGTTATTGATCAAGAACACTCAATCACAAATCATGGGTTTCACGGTTCTACCAAAACAAGTTTCGGTTATACCTCCATGTGAGTACTGTGCATAGTCACACTAGCTTTCCAAAATTCGGTTGACTAGGTACTAGGATTGGTTCCCCACATATACATGTATCTTACTTGAATGTGTTGCACATGTCCATTTGATCGATTCCCCTTTCTTCTAAAACATGTTGCACCTCATACAAGGATCGATTCCCCTTTGTGATGTGTTGCACCTCTTACTAGGATCGGTTCCCCTTTACCCAGAGTCGGTCTTACAAAATCACAAACTCGATCATTCCATCTCAGGTGATTACTTAAGATCGGTTTCATTAATAAAAGTCATACCAATACAAAAGTCAGGCCTTTGTGAATAGTTTCACCAAGAACACAAACAAGTCATGAGTGGTTATACTAATCACACATATTGGTTGTTCACAAGATATGCAATGAATAACAATACCAATAACGCCTGGAGATTTCCTTTTCGATTCACAAAACAAGTTCATGAATTTACTTCCTTAAAACACATGTAAAACATTGTTTCCTAGGATGAAATCCTCACCTTATACCCATACATAATCACAGTACCATTTAAACGATTATGTCGATGTCTTATCTACAAAGTTTAATGGTTGAGCAATAAACCTCGTATGGTATTCCTTAATACTATGTCTATCTAGAGTGTTCATGCTTCGCAGTTTTGTTTTCAATATGCTCGACTTGAAAGATACGTTAGGGAATGAAACAGTTTAAGTCAAATATCACTAACCTCAAGTGGAAGGATGATGTTGTCGTTGTAGCTTCTTACTTCTTCACTTCTTCAAGTCTTCGCAATAATTGTAATGTCTCATATCCTAATACTTTCAAGATAACATATACGAAGTTGACTCTAGTACATAATCAAGCGACTCTTTAAATGAGTTTTGATTCACTAAAATATGACAACCAAACTTGACATACCAACGCTTGGTGGGTTCAACCGAGCTATGCTCTAACATATTTGTTTATGTAATTGAAATATCACAGGTTGTGCGTAGTTCAATCAATTAGATAATCCAACCTTTGGTTGTTGATATAAATTGATTGACACTTGGATATTGGTCTTTGGTACCATCCAAGTTATTTCTCATATTAATCCGGCTCACAGATTTCCATTTGTTTGATTGCAGATTGATTTGAGAAATTGAGATACAACTTTTGGATATATTTTCATTGATTGAGTCTGACTGTCTAGTTGATTCTCTTGGAATTATATTGGAGTTTGTCCATACAGATTTCCTAAACGAAATATTGAGTAAAGTTGTTAGACCCACGCCTTTTCAATTGGTATCAGAGCAGGCAAACACGTTTAAGACCTTATAATTCTGTGTTTGTAGCGATCTGACTTTATGGACAGTAGTGTTATCTCTGATAAACGCATCACCGGAAATAAAAGTTCTGTTTCTATGAAATTTATGAAAGAGAAAGACGTGTCGATCTCACATATAGATGAACATGCGGTTCACACGAAAAAGACAAGTATTGATATGTGTTACCCTGATTTTCTTACTGACGAGTCTGACTCTGAAGTAGAAAAGGAAATATCCCAAGAAAGTGCAACGATTCTAAAACCTGTTAGAATCCAGGAAGTTGAAATCAATAGGCTGAAACACAAGGTCAATACTATGGTTGGTATGGTAAAAAATCGTGATTCCCAATTAAAGGATCTTCGTGAGGAAAATACCGTTGTTTGTTCTTCCAGATCCATACTCGAGGCTAAACTCAAAGAAGATGCTCTTGAAATAGAACGACTATTGAGTAATCTCTTTATTCGAGACAAAGGTCATTCTATGGAATACGTCATACCAATCACTTCTGATTCTGCTGTGATATTAGAAAATGTGGCTAGTTCTAATCATGTTTCTCTAATGAAAACAGCTTTATAAGCTAAACTGGAAACCCTTCCTATTGCTAAAGAAGTGCTTGGTTCTTCCACTGATCATGGATTTACCACGTCTCATGGAAGGAAGAAATCTTCTAACGATGTTTCTAATGCTATACACTTTAATCACTCCGGTGATCAGAAAGTATGTCTTTTTTGTGACTCACATGTTCAACGAAAGACCAAACTGAAGAATGACAATTACTTTGGTCGACTTCAGCATACCTTAGATCTAATACTCAAAGGTGAAACTAACTTTCGGATGTCTAAACCTATTGGTTTTAGTACTCTCCCTGTGAATTCTTCCAGGAAAGTTAGTTCAATATGCTCGTCGAACGTTCAAACCAATTGTGGCATTAATACAAATTGTTCAAGGAGATTTCAGAGAGGTTCTTCTCAACCTAATGTAAAGAATGATGTTCAAGATGTGAAAAGGTACCAATTGGTGGAAGCAACAGTCGAGATATAAAAAACAACCTTAATCTGATAATTGAAGGATACAAGGATCTTATCAACAGGCTGTCAAAATCCTCCATACAAACTTCTTCTGCTAAGGATTCTAACTTAGTCTCATATTCTGGTGACAGTAAGTTTTACGATAATTTTTCACATCAAAAAGGATTCTCTCCTAGAATTGGAAGAAAGAAAAGACTCAACCGTGAATACCATTCATTTAATGAGCTTAGGGCTCATACTTGTGCTAATTAATCACATGGTTGAAATCTCACTCACAAAAAAAAAATAATCCTGGTTGAGTGAGATATGGTCAGGTATACTTATTGGTAAAATGCTTTCTAATCTATTTTCTTATTGTCCATATCTAAACTATTGTCTGCAGACAGCTTTGCCTAAGTATTGTTTGTGTCTCGTGAATCTCTTCGTTGTTTGAAAAGTTTTTTTTTTGTAACCAAGTTGCCTGCTACTCTTGTGCTCTGTATTTTCCTCTTTGTGTAAATATAAAATTTATTGAGCCAAATATTGTGAAAGAAAATCTCCACGTAGCAAAATTATATTGTTTCGTTGTACCTTGTAAAAAGGGTACGTTACGGGTTTTGTTTTGTTTTCCTTTTGGGTTCGGGTTGTGTTCGTATGGGTATCCATGACTTACTTGTCACGAACTGTCTTTAGAAACCCTAAATGTTACCGTCCCTAAGAAACCATTTAAATTCTCAACCCATCGATTCATGTACCCGTACTCTAGGTTATTTTCTTTTTGTCAAGAATGTCTTCACCTTCTCGCTCGTGTGTTTTTGCAAGAGGTATTTTTGATAAAGGGATTGGTTTCGAGTCCAGGGGGGGGGGGGGAAGAAAAGAACCTTGGTATATGTTGATGGTCAAAATCCTGATGCCTCATGCTACTATGCCTATTCTCATCAAGATGTTGAGAATGGGGAGATGGTTTCGGCTGAAATGGTTCATGATTTTCTTAAACACTTTGAGGAAGCAAACTGCAGCTCGTGGATACTATGAAAGGTCTCGATGTGTTAAGAACTGAGTTGAAAAAGGTTAATTCTGACCTTGTTCTCATGAAAACATATGTTAAAGATATTCTCAATGAGGATATCTTCTCTGAAGAAGCAGTGGATGCTGTCAATCACAAGATCAAAGGTCTCAAGACTCGTGAGGGTTCCGGAAAAGCTCTTTGATTTCAGTTCATGATCGGTTTTGCTAGCTTAAGGTTTTGCTGTTTTTAGCTTATTGATTTTTATTGTCTAGGAAACTTCATGTAATTTTTTAATGTACAAAGAAATCATTATTTTCTTGTAAAAGTAAGGTCGCTCTTGTTGTTCTCTCGGGAATGATATTATATGGAGGAGAGTTCTTATTTGAACTTGTTCTTAATTGCCAAATCTTTGTGGAGAGTGCGACTGTGGAATATTATAGGAGTTTTCTTGTATCTTTATAAACTCCTTGATGAATACACTAAGTTTCGACTATGTGAAATCATCGAAACAAAGTTGATATGTTTTCTTTTAGTCATGAAAAATCTCTATGAGAATTTCATTATGATCCCACTAGTTTTCGTACCTTTGCCAATTTATATTGACAAAAAGGGGGGGAATTAATGTGTAGTTCACACTACAAATACATATGGTTTACGGATCATAATGTAAGGGGGAGTGGTTTTCATATGAGATGAAGTATTGAATAAAGGGGAGTGATACATATCACCATGGTATTGTTGTCAAAGTTGTGATACAATTGGAATTTGATGTTGTGTAATAATACTATGACACTGTATAATAATACGAAAACATCTTGTTTTTATATATTATTATAGATACGGATCTTCAACAACTATGATGCTTAGTTGAACACATTCAGCATCACTGGAGTACTTGGAAGTGACGAAGATTTCGAGTAATGTTGAAGAACCAAGCAAATCAAACATTTGGATGAGAAGCTATAAAGTTTATTTATTTTGCCTCTTTTCCTTTCCTCGTAGTTTGATTCAGTCTCAAGTAGTGTTATCTCGATCTCTTTGTAACTTTTGCTTCGGTGGAATTTGTCTGCCTCTTGTGTCGACATCAAAGTATGGTTCCTAGAAATCTAACAATCACACCCAAGATGGGTCAAAATCAATATTTATTTAAAACATACGTGAATACAAACTTAGAGAGAGAATTTGCACTTTATTGATAAAAACTTTAAGTTAGGGTCCTTAGATTTGAGGCTAATATTACGTATTTATAAGTTTGAGGGAACACCTCCTTAATGATACGGTTTCCCTCAAGCGACTATGTTAGATAAATTATGTACACTTTGACGTATTCTTTAGAAATTCTAGAGTATCCAAGACTTGGATTTGAGCTTGATGAAATACTACCCTTATGAGCTTAGGAGGACATGTGCAATATGGAATCCACATATTATATATTGTAGACTTCAAAATCGGCGTGTTTATCAATATTTTGATTTTATTTTATCTTGATGTGTATTCAATCTCAAAATATCTAAGAAAGTAATGACGTCATTTGTTATTCATTACTGGAATACCATATGGTGTGTGGTCAAGATCTGGTTCCATTTAACTAAGAAGAGTAGTTATCAAATGTAAAATGGAAGAGGTTATTCCATTCTATTTGGGTGAAGAACATGAGGATGAAAAGTATAAAAAGTTGAAAGTTAGTGGAATATGTGCAGGCTTCAAGGTATTCATAATAAATAGACAAAACGAATTCAGGCATGAGAAAATTGAAAAAGTGTTTGTCTTATGGTTACTCGGCTCTTGCTTCAGTCCCAACAAAAGTAATTCTGCACATGTTGGCTGGCTTGAAGTGTTTGCCACCATTTATTTTTGGGCGTGTCTTATTTATTTGAGGTGTACAAGCCCTTGACATAATGTCACTATATGTGTCAAAAGCTTCAATTGTTTATGGAGCATCATTGAGATAAATATCACAATTCACCTCATTTTTATCATTCTTTTCAAATAAAATGGTTATATACTAATGTATGAATTTGCTTTTATTACTGGTAGTATAATTACTTTTGTGTTTGTGGACCTACTCTTGTGAACCACTTCACACCTTACAATCTTATCAAATAATATATACAGTAATGAAAATAAGGAAATACATCAAGTTGACGATGTGCATACCAACGATTTCGCAGAATGATTTCAAAAACTCTATAGAAATAGGAGTAAGGTTGTTTGTCAGTTGCATGTGGCATCATATAAAAAGTATCGTGGCACTGAGACCCAAGTTACGAAATAATTTTCATTATACGGTATTGTCCAGTCTATTACCGATCCGCGTTGCTTGTATACGTGGAGAAGATATCTTGTGTAATTAACCGACCAAAGAACGATTGCCATGAACCTCTTAGTTTAGGGCCAAGTTTCTTGATCAAATTGTGGAAGATTTTTAATTGATGGTTATAACAACTGTGACAATTATTATTTGAGGAGTGTTGAAGAAAAAAAATACAATAGTTAATCCAATAACGTCGTGAAATTGGCAACTGGTATGAAGGATTTAATAGGTTAGATGCAGGAGTGACAATGGGTAACCGAATATCCGACGTCCATACGAGTTCGTAGAGAAAATTTAGGATAATTATCTGAAATATCGGATATTGGATTTATCAAATATTTTGTTCTTATTGAAACGGATACGTACGGTAATGTCAATGCCCTATAAGATATTTTCATATATCCAATAGAGATAATTGGAGTTTGATACTCAGGTTTTGTTTAGGTTTAGTCTTTGGTCTAACATTTGTCCAACTTTGGGCTTGGTACCTGGACTCAACGTTGACTTGGATTGACCAGTTTAAGTCTTATTTAATTTAATTTTGGGTAATTTTTTTTTGACATTACGAATTTACCCTATAGTTAAACACGTGTATATCTTTTGCTTCTTCAACATTGTATCGTCTTTTTCATCACTTTCGTCGCTCCACCACCGTCGTTATTTTGAAGCAATAATTGAGCTAGAGTCAGTTGTAAATTGGATTTGTCATTATGGAACTCTATCTTAAGAGTTAATAAACACATGGGTTTGATGAAGAATTACTTATCTTTACATTCAATTTCTTCCATAAACCCTAAATAATATCCCAAAACAGAGTATGGAGAACACATTTAATCAATTTCTTCTATAAACCCTTAAAAAAAATCCTAAATACCTCAAATATCTTCCGAAGGACGAATTCCCCAATCATTTTTTTCAACGGACAGAGAATCTCAATCACCATCAACATCAGACAAAGAAAGATGAACCGGCCCTAATCCATTCAAACAAGCAAACCAAAAACATGAACTCTATATGAAGTTTCGAAATTGGTATCTTCAGTACAAGACTTTTCATGGTGTACGTGATTACAATCGCCATCCCTGCAACTTCTTGTCTGTAATTTTTCTTCGTGGAAAAGATATGTTCGTGAATATGGGAATAAGATAAAATGGATGTAGAAATAGGAGCAACAGTTGAAAATCTCGGAAAGCGGATGATTGAGTTTTGGATGTTGATGATGAAATTTTGGATGGATAATTTGGACAAGGATGATGGTGGTGATAGGTTTTTGAAAGTGATGGTAGTGTCAATGGGTTTAGAGAAGGTTGAGAAGATGGGTTTGCCTAGTAATTTCTTATTATTATTATTTTTTATTTTTCTAAAATAATTTTTAGACAAAACTCAACATATAACGGAGTCAACTAAAGTCAACATCAAATCCAGGTACCACGCCCTAACGTTGGACAAATGTTATACCAAAGACTAAATCTGGACAAAACCTGAGTATCAAACACCAATTATCCCTATCCAATAACATATATAAGTATACAAAACTACTATTACAATTTAAGAAGTACTAATTTTTAACAAGTGTTAATGATTTCGATCTAAAAGAAATAAAGGAATGACAAATACATTGAGACTAATTTGGCGTTACAACTAGATAATTTCCATTGACGCCCTTGGTCATATGCGTGAAATAGTTCAAAACCATATGGATAATTTCATTCCAATGAAGCCTCGAAATACCTTTCTTAGTTATTAATCCAAGGGGATAAGTTTCTTCGCTAAGTATGATATGCCACTGTTTTCTTGGGAGACACCATTGATATCTTTTTAAGGGGATACACTAATAATCTCAATCATTTCAGAATGTTATAACCTATAAACTAACTATCATGACTCATATTTACGGAAGAACGGGTGAGCCAAAGATGAAATGTCTTGGAATTCTAAAATCAAACAATGCAAGCTATGTACATCAACGAGCTATAAAGATTAAGGGCCTAAGACTTGACATGTTGTCCACTGTCCTCAACTGGTTTTTGCAATTCCCTTAGATGACAGGGTATCGATGGGTTATCAATCCATTAAAATAATCACGTTCTCCTACTCACAAATATCATATAGAATATGGTGATTAATAAGGGATCGTTACCATAGAGAGTAATGATTTTTTTTAATGATTTAATAACGTAGTTAACCGAAAAGGGGATCTTATAGTTTGAAAGTAACGAAACTAAAGTAGAAAGCGAAGATGAATTAAGAGTAATTAATAATATGTGAATATTGGGTAACGGGTTCATATTCTATCACAAAACATGCATTATGATTGACTTATGCAATCATTAAATATTCAATCTCTCATTATCGAAAACACTAGGGTATATGAATGAGAAAATACTCTAGTAATATTTTTTTTTATAATACTATACCATAATGTTATATATGTATTAGTTCTAGTCAGCAAAGAACCTAACGCATCACGCAATTAGATTAAACTCTATCAAAATAGTTAGGTTTATGAAATAGGTTAATCAATTGCAATGAACACATTCGAGTAGTCCGTTCTACATAGCTAGATAGGTCAAGTTCGGCATGCATTTACTTGGTGTTATCACTAATACTAACAATCACATTATGCTAATAACTACTAATGATTAACGACGATTTCCTATCACCAAAATTTAGGATAACTTTAGATATGATCTCATATTCATTCGATTTGCAAGTTAAGCAAATAAGAACAATCATACGAAAATTATATGTAATAGAAAATTAATAATTATGAGGTTATGAATAAAAAAAACTGTGTTTACATCAGTAAATTAACGTGGTTCGAACATCCGATCACATCCTTAACCAATAAGAAGAAATTATGTCATCTTGGATTTTGTAAGGTCCATTAAAATATATAAATAAAAGATGATGTAAAACCTAAAACGATGAAGAGAAACATCTTAAATCTCCAAAGAAAACTTCAACTCCTTGTTTATTATCAAAGATGTGGCATTTTTTTTTCTAATTAAAAATAAACCCAAGTGTATATACATAAACGTCGAATTTCCCATGTATAATAATTCAAAAACAACTCACCAATAAGGAAATGTGTACATGGTCGGCTAGGATGGAGCCTGTTAGAGTATCACTCGGCCGAACTGCAAGATTTTTTATCTCAAGATTGTCGTCAATGTTAAATGTACAAAATTATATCTTGATTTCTAGTCTACTAAAGTCAAGTCTCGGAATAGGATTAAAGTTTGGTAGTTGGGTATCAGACATCACTGAATAACCCTCGAAGATTGAAGACCGAAGAAAAAACGAAGACATTTGTGAGAATTTCATCAACAAAGAGTTATGTGAAGACTGGCTTATCCTATTTACTCACGACATTTACCATTCTATCTTATGAGACTCTATCGTATGATTTTAGTAGATTTAATATTGCGATGAAGAAATTTCGATTTCAAGCATGTCTTGGTTGAACTCTCGACATATAGTTCAAGCAATGGATTTTTATAGATCCTTAACGATCTTAGTACAAAAATTTATCATTCACAAACTATTTTTATTTCAAGTTGATCATTTGGAAATTGCCCAAGCAACAATGCATACCATCTATGACTCTTGTCAATGTTTCAAATAATTATGAGAAACTTAAAACTGCTTGGCGAAAGGTACACATACTTGTATGTAAAAACTAATTCAGCCTAAATTCCTCGGACTGTAGAGGTTTCAATCCCGGTTTGTGAACCATTTACATCTAACCTACCCCTTGAAGCTGACTTCGTGAACTGCCAAGGTTTGTAAACCCGGTTTAGACACTCATCAACAAAGTGACCGAACCTTCCACTTGAAGCATTGAGGCATGTCCTCATCATCACTATCATTAGAGTCCATGTTTTTAGGAGGAACACGATTGTGTGGATTTTTTGATGATGAGGGAGGTTCACTAGAGAAACATTTATTTCTCTTCATACGAAGATTCTTAAATCATCTTGTGATAAGCGACACTGAATTATCAAGATCTTTATAACTACTCGCAGTCATCCACGTGATGTTTCTCAGAAGCACTAACACTTTCACTTTATCAAGTACCTCAGTTTTGTTTAAGGATTTGAAGGCAATATCTTTTTTGGCCTTAATGTGTTGTTCATGGTCAAGTATCTTTAGTTCCGAACAAGGATGCTTCTAGAAAGAGTAGAAAGATCGTTTCATCCAGTGATGGCATGTTTTTTACACTCATAAAATTTTCATCACAGTGACCTTTCCGGAAATAGTCCTACCTAATGCATGAGAGGCATCCACTATCTCAGATTTGAATTCCTCAAACGAATTTTCTAAGGAATTCCCTTCAAATACGGTCTCTAAAATATCACAAGCTTCCTTTGACGTAGTGCACGTATACACATGGTGTTGAGGATCTTGGGTCATGGCATGGATAATAACATTCAGTCCATCAGAATTATGCTTTGTAGCACCGATTTCAACTTTGCTATATCCTTAACAACAATTTTACGGCCTTCTGTAACTGTTTGAGGAACATACCCCTTGACAACCTGCACCCATGTTTAAAAATCTCGGAAATGCAAGAAGGAGCACACAACTATTTTATATCATAAGCAATTTGTGCCATCGAAGGCTGGTGACACGTTAATAGAGATTGAACTTTTATTTGTAGATTCATATCACCACTAACACAAACTTATTAGATCTAACAGTGTTTCTCTCATACCAATTTAAAAAGATAAGGCACCAAGTACACCATCAACTTTTTCGTTCAACAACCTGTATGGAAAAAACCAAATACAATCACAAGTAGGTCAAAGCAAAAACCCTTGAATAAGATTCTATATAGAGTTTTTCTCTTATCTCTTCTGCAATCAATATGTTTAGACCGAAATTTCGTGAACCTGATTGTGTAAAAAAGTTCTTGGATGATCACCAAAATCAATATTCAAGATCACTATAGTTGTAACCAAATCAAGGTAACCGAATTTAACAAGTATGAAACTTTTAATCTATCTTTCAAGATACGAATTCAACAAGAGAAAGTCTTGTTTTTGATCTCAATTATCAAGGACTTAAACTATCTAGATTGATTATGTGCTACTTGTGATATTGCTATTATAAAGATTAAATAATATAATGCGAAAAAGGAAAAAAACACAAGACACCAGAAGTTTTATTAACGAGGAAAACTGCACCTGCAGAAAAACCCCGGAACCTCGTCCAACTTTGAAACGGATACAAACACTAGCCTACTATCATACTTCGGAGTGGAATGTAGTTGAGAACGAATTAATCTTCCAAGCAATTCATCTTCAATTGTTTCTTTACACCTCTTGGACCTCGCAAAATTATGCGCACTTGATTCTCTTAGCTTTTTTTTTCTAAATCATATAAATTTATTACTAAAAACTTTTCAAACAAAAACTAGCCAAGACACTCCAAGGGTTAGTTTGATTACACTCAAAAGAACAAAAAAGAAATACAAAAAATCTTTACATTTTCAGTAGAATCTAAAGTATTTAGTATTTTCATCTTCCATACTTCCTACAAAGCTTGGTTTATTCTCATATCTTACAATTTCTCCCCTACTCAAAGTAGCTCCTTTTTTGGAAATCTTATCTGCTGAAAAATTTGCTTCTCTATAAGCATGTCTGAAAAATACTCTTCTCAGATGGAAAATTACTTTCTTCCATATGTTAAGAATCATCCAAGGAATTCTATTACCAGTGAAAGCCTTCAAAATAGCCTGAGAATCTAGACTAAAAACTACATTCAAGAAAGATTTAGATACATCCCATTCACCTGACATTACTAAAGCCATCATCTCTGCTACAAAATTTGTTGCAATACCCAGACCACCAGTCATTGCTCCCACACATTCGCTCTCACTATTTCTTCCAATAAATCCGAAACCTGCCCCTCCAGGGTTGCCTTTAGCTGCTCCATCACAACAAATTAGTATTTGATTGTTTTCTGGCAGACTGAAATGGATCTCCTTAATTCTTGTAGTTTTACTTTTTATCCCCTTCAGCCCAAAGTATAGAATGATATTCAAATCATAACTCCAATTATGCATCATCCCCTCAATTCTACTATTGTACACTCTAGTAAACCACAATATTTTGTGCTTAACATTCTTTGTATTTGGAGTCTCATCTTTATACAGTTTTTTATTCCTAGTCAACCATATTTCAACCATTAAAGTATAAGCATCAATATACCAGATTTCTTTTACTACAGGACTTTTAGATTGCACCCAGTTAAGTACTTCATCAAAATTTGAAGGATTTAAGAATTTAAATATACCTCCCAACCAGTGCCAAATCTTCTTACTGAAGGAGCATTCCCATAGTAGATGTGTCACTGTATCATGTCCATTGCAGCATATATAACATTTTGAAACAGTAGAAAAGCCTTTCTTTCTGACACTTTCTTCTGTTGCTATGACACCTCTCACAATTTTCCACATATTACAGGCCAAGTTTAAATGTATGCAAGATCTCCAAATTTTCTTAGCCCATGAACATTTAGGGAACTTTTTTCTTATATCTTGTACTGTATTTGCAACAGAAAATCCCCTGTTAAACTTGTTTCCCAAATTTTTCTATCAGCTCCATTCCCTATACATGGTAAGTCATTTTCATTGAAATAAGCATTCGTCACCTCTGGTATTTGCCATTCACCATTTGTAATTAGCTCACTCTTAGCTGTCGCTCTTTACAGCCTAAGAGTTTCTCGGTGAATGCTTTTGATACCAATATGCCCCTAACAGATAATCATATTTAATTTCCCTTATGATTTTTCAATCTAGGTTTGCAGTAGAAAAAATCCAACAAACCTTACGAATCCGGAACACTTACACTCAGTTAGATGAGAAGCCTGGATTACTAATCACCTCTCAAAAACAATCTAAACAAATCAAATAAGAGTTTAGAATATCTATCTTGGGGAATCACAAAGTCTGAGATGAAGAGAACTTTGTGATTTTTATCTATCTCGTTCCTGATCTGAGATAACTGAAAACCTCAAAACTCACCATGAACAAGATCATGATACAAGAAGTATCAGGTCTGACCGGGCTTCACGAATCCTTAAGTGAAGTCTTCAAAGTCGTAACCTAATTATGTTTCTCAGAGGATACCTATAGGTTATATAGGACGACTCTATCTTAGAAACTAGGACACAAGAGTGCCAGGGATTAATAAAAACACGGGGGTACCAGAAACACACCACCATTTTTTTCTTGGGAAATCTGTATGGACAAACTCAATACAACTCTGAGAGTTAAACTCAATCAAGGAATATTATCTAGAGTTATATCTCACTCTCTTGCGATTAGAAGGTTTACATAAACAAATCCGTGAACCTAATCACAAAGAGATTACTTGGACGGTACCAAAGACCAATTGTCCAAGAATCAATCTAGTCGTATCCAACAAACTAGGTCGGAGGTATCTACTAAGATTGATCAACGTACAACCTGTGATATTTCAATTATAAAGATAAACAATATAATGCGGAAAAAGAAATAACATAGACACCAAAAGTTTTGTTAACGAGGAAACCGCAAATGCAGAAAAACCTCGGGACCTAGTCCAGATTGAACATCAAACTGTATTAAGCCGCTACAGACACTAGCCTACTGCCAATTAACTTCGCACTGGAATGTAGTTGATCCCTAAAAGGTATCCCACAAATTAAGGTACAGTCGCGCTCCTTACGCCTCTTGAATCCCAAAAAGACTTTGTGCAATTGATTCCCTTAGATGACGTCACACCAACTATAAGTTGCTTCAACTCAGTTGAAGAAGCTAAACCAAATCTTCCTCCCACAAATTAAGCCTACATAGTGATTTCCTTTTACAATCAAATTGTGGCACCCCCTAAGCTAGCTGCTGACTAATCCAAGATATTAACTATAAAATGAGGCACTAAGGATCTAAAACATCTAATTAAACACTAAGAAAGAAGTTCTAAACAAAGATTAACCCGAATCTAACCCTCTCTGAAATAAATATAAGAACTCCTCTCTAATGATAAATATTCAATAGTGAGTTGATTTACAAATAGAACATAATCACAAAATAAACACAACAGAATCTAACATTACATCCCTAAATCGGTAAAAGCTTTAAGCTACGAAAACGCATATCTTCACGCACGACTTTTCTTCTGATTACTGAAAACTGAAGTGGGAACGATTGAGCACATCATCCCAAAGGGGTGCCCAATGGAAACAAATAACTTTTAAGTAATCACTAACATGCTTTACAGTTCTAAAAGATAATAAAATTGAAAGAAGCAGAACAATAGAAGGAAACAGATAACATCTTTTACACACAACACGAAGAAGAAGATTGCTTCAACTATTTTTCCCAGATATTGCGTCCATCATGGAAACATCCGTGAAAGATCCACCACCAGATGGATCTACGAGAAACGAATTAAACAACCTAAACATATGTTATCCCAACCTCGTCTCACTCAATGGATAAAAAGATGCTAGGAATAACTCCAGTCTCAAATGATAGCATGAATCCGGGTACCGTAAGATATTATCGTGGAATGCGTACACCTGATAGATCCCAATGCCACCATCTAAGTCTAGAATATAATAAGATTTTGATTACTATGATCTGACCCCGCACAACAGGTTCACAAAAGGCCCAATCATTATTCGTAAACCGAAGTCTCCAAATAATGACCATTTCCAGTCATGAACCAAGAATTTCTTCCTAAGTCAAGGACATAGTAACCCAGTCATACTACTAAGACTGAACAATCAAGTATGATATGCATGTGAGTGAATTCCCCAAATAAAATAGTATATATACTATCGAAACATATGGGTTACTGACAGACACATTTTTGTGTCTAATTTTGTTCTCAATATTCTGTATTGTTAGACTCGATTAAGTACTTATTGTGTTATTTTGTGTTTTTGTAGATGTTTTTAGAGAAATAAGCCTTTGCGGCGAAATGAGCTCGAAAAGTAGTGTTTTACACCCCAGGATAATGTACCGGAGGCACCTCAGAAATGTACCGGAAGCGTCCCAGAAATGTACCGAAGGAACCCAGAAAAATTACTATTTCCACCCCAAAATTATTATTTCCACCCCAATTGCTAAAGGGACACCCGTACAGGATTAGGGGGAGGACACTTTTCTTCTCATAATTCAAACTTTGGAAAAAGGCGGGAAAATATTTCTTCTCACTGGCAGTTGGGTCGATCAATTTTTGGAGGGGTTAGAGTTCGATTAAACCTCTGATTTTCAATGGGTATTTGTGATATGGATAGAGGAAGACATTTTGGGTGTTAGGATCGATCATAATTGGCTGGAATCATCGCAATCAAGAAATCAGGAAGCACGTTCAAGAAATGAATATCACACGATCACATCAAATTTAGACGTGTACTCATGTGTTTGGAGAGTGTTGAATAAATTCTACAGCGTGTAAGATCATGTTTGGAGTGTTTATACATCATTTCAGCGCGTGGAGAGCTAATTAAAGGAAGAAAATATCCAAAAAATATTTTCTCTTTAAGCCGAGTAAAGAGAGAATTATCTTGAGTTATGGCGTGATTAAATGAGGCTGAGGAGTATAAATAGATTTCTGGTATCACAGAGAATGGGTGTCGAGAGTTGGAGGTCGAGAGGATAGCTCAGGAGCAAGAAATCACGAGTTGATCAAACTTTGTTTCTGCTGCTGCTGCTGATGAAGAACACCAAGAACACGAAGAACAGACTAGCGTAGACAGTCGTTAATCAACAGTCTCTAAGACGCACACTGGAGGGTCGCAGTGCAGTCTCAACATCAGCAGCACCTGTCTCTTATCGTTCTTTTTGTGACACCTTCTGTGGGTTGTACATTCACTGCTTTACTCATTTTTATCATTTTAATCAACTTTTGAGCAACAAACATGTATTTTGAGCAAGTGATTAATATGAGAAGCTAAATCCCAACACTGGGACGACGGATGGAGCCCTATTTCACGCATGTGGTACTTTTAATAATTCTTTTTATGACTTTTGCACTTGTTTTTAATTGATTTATGGTTCGAATTAATTAGTTATCATTTTATTTGATGGGTCATGCTTGCTTAAATGTTTGATGTTCCATTCTTACGATTTATAACTAATATTTTGAGAATCTATATTGGCAAGGAATAAGAGTCCATATTTTTAATATTTGAGCTATAATTGCATGGAATTATTATTTGAATCACGTGAATGGAATTTGGTGAAATTCTTAGTCCCAGTACCTCTCACCATTGTTAATATTTTTTTTTGTATATAATTTTATTAAACCTTTAAATTTAATCTTCACAAATCTTTGAGTTAGAATCCTATTTACTACAACCCCATCAAAAATCATAATCAGTTACCGTCCTTCTAAGGTAATATTGCATACGGATGAGTTACCGTCCTTCTATCTTAATAAGTAAGAAAGTAAGTAATATTACAAACGGATGAGTTACCGACCATTTAAGTAATATTGCAGACGGATGAGTTACCTCCCTTCTAAGACTTAGCAAGAAGCCATGGGGAAGCACATACACTCCTCGCAGGGAACCACATAATGCATATCACACAACATACTCATTCAATTACAAACATCATGTTCACCGAAATAAGAACTCATCATGCTCGCAGATAAGGTAAAATCAATGATTACAAGAAGGTTACAGAGTTCCCACCTGATTTGATGACAAGCCATGATTACCTTGAGATCCACTGGTTCATTCTTTAGATCGATCGTTGTTAATAATTATTAACTGTTAATCACACAAGCACTCTAAAGATTAGCCATAAGGCTCATAACATAATCTCATAGCTCATAACATAATCTCATACAATTGTCTAGTTATAAACTAAGTGAACTATTTAATGGTTCTAAGCCCATTTATGGTTCTACACCTTTTCATTATCTAACTTTAGCACAGCTAAGGCTCTAATTGATTTAGGTTGGTTCTATAGTTCATGAGATATGTTTTATGAATATCTACAACTTTGTAGAAGGGATCAAAGATAGATCCAGACCATAATGGTCCAAAATATCAAAATAGGAACATCATACCTAAGCCCAAGTCCACTACACAAGCCCAATAATCCAAGGCCTGGTCAAACTAGTCAACCAACAGTCACTAACGGTCAAGCTGACAGTCGCAGGTCAACAAACAGTCAACGTCTAAGTTCAGGTCAGAGTCCGGTCAAGTCAACAGTCAACAAGTCAAGGTCTACTGAGTCAAGGTCAACTAAACCAACTCCGAGTTAAACCAAATCAACTCAGTCAGATAAAAGCTGAGTCATCTAAGAACAGAGTCAGTCAGATTACTAACTGGGATGACTAACAGGTTAAAAAACAAGATACAGAAATTCATACAATTAAAACTACTAAAATCAACCCCAACAGTACAACTCTAGCAGAAACATCTTCTTAACTGAAACTCACTTAAACACTCAACTACGCCTTAATCTTTCTAAGACAACAACACCACCAACTTTCATCTTCATATACATTCTTCTCATCTGCAACTTTCTCCACATCAATATCTTCTTAGATTCTTCACGTTCTATCAAACCTTTTTTCATACCATCTTAGCATCACAACTTCATCTCCTTACACATCAGCTATTAATTACAACTCCATCATTATCCACTGTGCAAGGCTCAAATGTACCACTATTTCAATCCTCAATTGTTGTGACTAAATCTCAACCCCTGTACAACTAGACCTCAACATACCACCTGAATTTCCACCTCTGCCACTGCTACTTCGTATCACAATTACAATTCTAACAATATGCAACACTCATTACTGTTTCATTCACTCTATAAAATCATCAATACCAATTGCATACCTCATATCTTACTCCGACAATACTCATCACCATTGCTTCCATTTCACTTCATCTTAGACAAGTACTGCAATAACATTTAATCTATAACAGCAACACCAAATTTGCAACCACTACAATCAAATGCCTCGGCAACTCCTAACCAACACAACCAGCACTTCCAGTTTCATCATTAAGCCATAGAATCTGCAGTTTTAACTCACACACTTTACAACTCAACTGCACCACCAACACCAATTGAAATTAACTTCAACACCACCTGAATGACTACTTCATCCAACTAAGGTATTGATCCTCAAAACCACCTCATAACCAAACCACCTACACCAATTCATTATCAGTTCAACACACCACCACTATGTCTCCATTCCCATTTACACTACATATGTACAAGCAAACTCCATCTCAACTGCCACTGCATAACACTTGTAATTCAACCTAGCCATAACTTCTCAAGTACACTACAGAAAATTCATCCAACAATTCTTCACCACAGACCCAATTTAATACTGACCAACCCTAAATAGGATGAACCCTAATTCCTTACTCAAATCTTAATTACTCTAATCAAACCCAAAACATTCAACTATACATCAATTAACAGCAAACCCAACCTAATTGATCAAACTATAAATCAAATTCAAATAATTAAACCTTCAAATTAATGGAACCCTAGTTTACCTGATTCTGTGATTCTTCATAAGAACAGCTTCAAAACTTTAATTTAACAACAACCCATTCGATCTCCATCCAATAGAAACTTAAAACTCCTCTTAATCTCTCTTGCAACTCAAGAACAGAATCCTAATTGATTCAAGATCATCAGCTTCTTCCACTATCGATTTCAATCAACTTCAGTTCTACTTCCTCTTCTTCGATTCGTCACATTACCTAACTTTCCATGAAAAACTCACACAAAATAACTCAGTTCTTCTGAACTGAGATCAACAGAGAAAAAGAGAAGAAACAATGAAGAAGAAGAAGAAAAGAGAAGAATGAGTTCCTCTCGACACGTTTTTGGTGATAAGGCCAACCAAAATGATAAAGGCACCCAATAAACGGATAAGGGCATCCAGGCGGTTTATCTGCAAATGACAATCCCCTCCGTACTAATCCAGTGATATCTTCTTCGTCCTGTATCCGAATGACACGTTCGAGTAGTCTATTTCGCATAACATTTCAAGACTTATTCAATGATACTAATTTCGCATCTAGATCGTTGTTAGATTAATTTCTATCAATTAACGTTCGTGTTAATCTAATCGATTCATTAGTGGCTAAAAAGTGTCTTGACTGGTCTAATAGCGTTGACGAGCTTGAGGGTCCTTACATTCTCCCCACCTTATTCAATTTCTTCCTCAAAAATCGAACCACTCTTATAATCTTCAAAAACTCCCCACCTTATAGAGTAAAACTATCTCCCGACTAAGTGCAAGTACTGCTCATACTTACAACAACGCGAAAAAGCAACTCATTTTAAATGAGTTCGAAGCAAAAATAAAAGAAATACAAACCTATATTTTTTTCTACAACTAAAATCTATAATTTGTAGCTCTAAATTCAATAGACTAATTTTCTATTTCATAATAAGATTGTCTCTATGCTCACTATGGTAAAAATGATTCTAACAGATAAGTATGTCTAAGTTCTCTGCGCTAAAATTTATAGTCGTATATAATAATTTATTAATTTGATGAAATCTATCCATATAACTATCCAAATTTGATTTCACGTAATCTATAATATCTGCTATTTTAATTTTATTGTTATACAATATATACATTTTAAGATATTATCTACTTTAAATTTGTTAATAATATAATTATTAAAATGTTACTATCAGCAGTGTTACTATTCTCCATATCTTTATTATTATCGTTATTAGTTTGTTTATAGTCCCGTTATACTAAGTCTTAATTTTGTAAGTATGACTATAATTGATTTTACGTAATTATATCGAGTCTGTATATATATATATATATATATATATATATATATATATATATATATCTTATTAAATATTAGCGTCGGTGACTTAATATTATTTCAGTTTGAGTCTGCATAAATTTATAATGTATTCTAATAGTTTGTAATGTAAAGTATCCTATTAATATACGAATTTATTTACTTTCAAGTCCATCTTTGTACTAAGCATTCAAATACTATTATTGTTTCTTCACGTATATTTGTTTAATTTCTAATAATTTACTGAATCAGTTATTGAACTAAAAATAATTTGGGTATAAGATTACTGAGAAATTTTAGTCTTTTTATTTTATGCAAAATATTCACACGTTCTCAAGTCTAATCTAATAAGTCTTATATTATCTATCTTGTTTCAATGCAAAAGAATGTATTTCTAATTTTTATTTAATTTACAAAATCTGACTGTAGGTAATTACCAATAATTTTTGCGTAGCTACTTAATCCTAATTATTACTTTTATCGTTATGTATTTACTAATAAGATTTTTTTGATTAGGTAAAATTCATTACAATACTATTTGATAAGTGTTAATATTACTTTCGTTATGATTATTAGTGATCCTATTATCATTAATGATTATTAACACTAATGGTCGAACTATTATCTTAATCAACTTACATCTTAACTTCATTTTTACCTTAATAGATTGATAGTTCTAATTACAAGAAAAACTACTCTATCGGTTTCTATGTAAATTTGGGATCCATCAGTTCACTAATAGAAGCAAGTCTTCCTAATATGAATGGTAATCCATGCTTGTAGTTGTCCTTTCCAGGTTAGCAAGACCCGACGATGGTTTCCTACGAACAAAGACAACACAAACACAACAGAATTACAAACCTCACTATTCCGCACTGGATTATTTCACTATTCAGCACTGGGGATTGCTAAGTGTCATTCAATTGAGACTAACTAATCTTTAATTCACTATTGAAATATCTAAACTATAATGTAACTAGTTTAAACCTAGAATTTTTACTTAAACATTTATATAATAACATACATACACAACACAATGAATAAACAAAACACCATGTTACACAAAACAATCAATCAATTCAATTCAAAAATATTTTAGTTATTGATTGTTTTTAGTGAATTAAGATTTATCTCACAAACCAAACCCAGTTCTAAACTAATCTAGTTAACTATCTGTCACTGGCTAATCCTATTGTCGCCCATGTAAGATCTAATAGTGAGCTCTGATACCAAGATGTGGCGCCCCCTAAGCTAGCAGCTGACTAATCCAAGAGATTAACTATAAAATGAGGCACTAAGGATCTAAAACATCTAATTAAACACTAAGAAAGAAGTTCTAAACAAAGATTAACCCGAATCTAACCCTCTATGAAATAAATACAAGAACTTCTCTCTAATGATAAATATTCAATAGTGAGTTGATTTACAAATAGAACATAATCACAAAATAAACACAACAGAAGCTAACATTACATCCCTAAATCAGTAAAAGCTTTAAGCTACGAAAACACATATCTTCACGCGCGACTTTTCTTCTGATTACTGAAAACTGAAGTGGGAACGAGTGAGCACATCATCCCAAAGGGGTGCCCAATGGAAACAAATAACTTTCAAGTAATCATTAACATGCTTTACAGTTCTAAAAGATAATAAAATTGAAAGAAGCAAAACAATAGAAGGAAACGGATAACATCTTTTACACACAGCACGAAGCAGAAGATGCTTCAACTCTTTTCCCCAGATATTGCGTTCATCGTGAAAATATCCGTGAAAGATCCACCACCAGATGGATCTACGAGAAACGAATTAAACAACCTAAACATATGTTATCCCAACCTCGTCTCACTCAATGGAGAAGAAGATGCTAGGAATAACTGCAGTCTCAAATGATAACATGAATCCGGGTACCGTAAGATATTATCATGGAATGCGTACGCCTCATAGATCCCAATGCCACCATCTAAGTCTAGAATATAATAAGGTTTTGATTACTATGATCTGACCCCGCACAACAGGTTCACAAAAGGCCCAATCATTATTCGTAAACCGAAGTCTCCAAATAATGACCATTTCCAATCATGAACCTAGAATTTCTTCCTAAGTCAAGGACATAGTAACCCAGTCATACTACTAAGACTGAACAATCAAGTATGATATGCATATGAGTGAATTCCCCAAATAAATAGTGTATATACTATCGAAACAGATGGGTTACCGCCCTTCTAAGGTAATATTGCATACGGATGATTTACCGTCCTTCTATCTTAATAAGAAAGAAAGTAAGTAATATTACAAACGGATGAGTTACCGCCCTTCTAAGTAATATTGCAAACGGATGAGTTACCTCCCTTCTAAGACTTAGCAAGAAGCCATGGGGAAGCACAGACACTCCTCGCAGGGAACCACATAATGCATATCATACAACATACTCATTCAATTACAAACATCATGTTCACCGAAAATAAGAACTCATCATGCTCGCAGATAAGGTAAACTCAATGATTACAAGAAGGTTACAGAGTTCCCACCTGATTTGATGACAAGCCATGATTACCTTGAGATCCACTGGTTCATTCTTTAGATCGATCGTTGTTAATAATGATTAACTGTTAATCACACAAGCACTCTAAAGATTAGCCATAAGACTCATACAAGTCTCATAACATAATCTCATACAATTGTCTAGTTATAAACTAAGTGAACTATTTAATGGTTCTACGCCCACTTATGGTTCTACACCTTTTCATTATCTAACTTTAGCACATCTAAGGTTTTCTAACTGATTTAGGTTGGTTCTATAGTTCATGAGATATGTTTTATGAATATCTACAACTTTGTAGAAGGGATCAAAGATAGATTCAGACCATAATGGTCCAAAATATCAAAATAGGAACATCATACCTAAGCCCAAGTCCACTACACAAGCCCAATAATCCAAGGCCTGGTCAAACTAGTCAACCAACAGTCACTAACGGTCAAGCTGACAGTCGCAGGTCAACAAACAGTCAACGTCTCAGTTCAGGTCAGAGTCCGGTCAAGTCAACAGTCAACAAGTCAAGGTCTACTGAGTCAAGGTCAACTAAACCAACTCCGAGTTAAACCAAATCAACTCAGTCAGATAAAAGCTGAGTCATCTAAGAACAGAGTCAGTCAGATTACTAACTGGGATGACTAACAGGTTAAAAAACAAGATACAAAAATTCATACAATTAAAACTACTAAAATCAACTCCAACAGTACAACTCTAGCAGAAACATCTTCTTAACTGAAACTCACTTAAACACTCAACTACACCTTAATCTTTCTAAGACAACAACACCACCAACTTTCATCTTCATATACATTCTTCTCATCTGCAACTTTCTCCACATCAATATCTTCTTAGCTTCTTCACATTCTATCAAACCTTTATTTATACCATCTTAGCATCACAACTTCATCTCCTTACACATCAGCTATTAATTACAACTCCATCGTTGTCCACTGTGCAAGGCTCAACTGTACCGTTATTTCAATCCTCAATTGCTGTGACTTAATCTCAACCCCTGTACAACTAGACCTCAACATACTACTTGAATCTCCACCTCTGCCACTGCTACTTCGTGCCACAATTACAATTCTAACAATTTGCAACACTCGTTACAGTTTCATTCACTCTATAAAATCATCAATACCAATTGCATACCTCATATCTTACTCAGACAATTCTCATCACCATTGCTTCCATTTCACTTCATCTTAGTAAAGTACTGCAACAACACTTAGTCTATAACAGCAGTACCAATCTGCAACCACTACAATCAAATTCCTCAGCAACTCCTAACCAACACAACCAGCACCACCAGTTTCATCATTAAGCCATAGAATCCGCAGTTGTAACTCACACACTTTACAAGTCAACTGCACCACCAACACCAATTGAAATCAACTTCAACACCACCTGAATGACTACTTCATCCAACTAAGGTATTGATTCTCAAAACCACCTCATAACCAAACCACCTACATCAATTCATTATCAGTTCAACACACCACCACTATGTCTCCATTCCCATTTACACTACATATGTACAAGCAAACTCCATCTCAACTGCCACTGCATAACACCTGTAATTCAACCTAGCCATAACTTCTCAAATACACTACAGAAAATTCATCCAACAATTCTTCACCATAGACCCAATTTAATACTGACCAACCCTAAATAGGATGAACCCTAATTCCTTACTCAAATTTTACATAAACTGATATCAAACTCCAAAACATTCAACTATACATCAATTAACAGCAAACCCAACCTAATTGATCAAACTATAAATCAAATTCAAATAATTAAACCTTTAAATTAATGGAACCCTAGTTTACCTGATTCTGTGATTCTTCATAAGAACAGCTTCAGAACTTTAATTAACACCAACCCATTCGATCTTCATCCAATAAAAACTTAAAACTCCTCTTAATCTCTCTTGCAACTCAAGAACAGAATCCTAATTGATTCAAGATCATCAGCTTCTTCCACTATCGAGTTCAATCAACTTCAGTTCTACTTTCTCTTCTTCGATTCGTCACACTACGTAACTTTCTATGAAAAACTCACACAAAATAACTCAGTTCTTCTGAACTGAGATCAACAGAGAAAAAGAGAAAAACAAGGAAGTAGAAGAAGAAAAAAGAAGAAAAGAGAAGAATGAGTTCCTCTCGACAAGTTTTTGGTGATAAGGCCAACCAAAATGATAAAAGCACCCAATAAAAGGATAAGGGAAGCCAGTTGGTTTGTCTGCAAATGACAATCCCCTTTGTACTAATCCAGTGACATCTTCTTCGTCCGCTATCCAAATGACACGTTCGGGTAGTCTATTTCGCATAACATTTCGAGACTTATTCAATGATACTAATTTCATATCTAGATCGTTGTTAGATTAATTTCTATCAATTAACGTTCGTCTTAATCTAATCGATTCATTAGCGGCTAAAACGTGTCTTGACTGGTCTAATAACGTTGACGAGCTTGAGGGTCCTTACGCAAATAACTTGATCAAAGGTGTGGAAATCGATAAAAATAGTCAAAGTCTAGCTAAACTCAAAGTCCAGCCCGAGGTGCAGCCTAAATTATTATTCGCCTCACAAGTATAAAACATGTGGAATCAACAAAGTACGAGACGAACATAACTTTGATGATTTCTATCTATCTAGATCGATGGAGAAAGCTCTACAAACAATCAAGATCAGGATAATCAAGTTATCAAGGAAAGATAACTGGACCTGGTTTCACGAATCCCTGTGAAGACTTTGTAGTCGCTAAACCCTAAAATGGTTAGGAAGAGGACGACTCTAGATACAACTAGGAACACCAAAAAGTAGTGTCGGGATTCAAAAATCCCAGTTGCTTGAATTTCCCATTTTATAAACATTCAAACCATATGTTGCTTTAGGTTTAAGCTAAGATAGCTTTAGAACCAAGCAAACAATATCCACTGTTAGATGAATCTTTGAATCTGATTTACATAAGCAAGATATACACTATGGTTAGGTGAAACCGTAACCGAGCCGTGTACAAAGACTATATTCAACATAGTTAGCCTAAACTAGCCGGTTTGAACTTAAAAGTTTAACCTTTCATTTTCATGAACATATAAGACATTAACTCTGAGTCACAGACATGTGATCAACTAAGTATAATGTTTATAAAGATTTAATCAAATGCTAATTATCTCGAAGAAATAATTTAAACACACTTGAAAATATAATCGACATGGTTAGTAGGTGTACAAGGTACAAATACCATTGTCGTTCGTGAGTCGGTTCAGTCACAGTATGCATACCGTTTGGGAAACTTTTAACCAAAACCAAGTTCCGGAGTTAACATAACTTTTAAGGTTTGCGTACCAGTTTGCAAACTTTCCACTAAACCAAAGTTCCGTAGTTCATAGAGATTTTTAAGTTTGCGTACCAGTTTGGAAACTTTAAGACTGTGCCGGTTCCGGAGTTCACAGAACTAAAGCGGTTTGCATACCGGTTTGGAAACGCTACCGAGTTCAGGAACACATAAATGTTTAGTTCGCGTACCGATTTGGATAATCACCCCGGTTCCGTAGCCACAATTCAAGAATGGTTTGCATACGAGTATGCATACCGATCCGGTTCACACGAGTTAAACAGATTTTCATATAATGTGCATAAGAATATGCTTATCACAAATCTGTAAGTCGATATGTATAGCTACCCCGCTACGTGTACGTGTACATGTAATACAGGTTCAGACGTTTAATAGTTTAAGACTGATACCACTGTCTTGTATCCGAATCCATAGTAGTTCTATATTTCTCTCTAAATCGATTCAAAACATTCCGAATAACATCAATGACACATATCACTGTTCCAGGCTACTTTGGAATGATGAAACTTGAATCATGATTTTGATTCCGAACAAAAAATTGTTCTTAACCGAAATTCATCAAACATGAACAAATGTTCATTAAGCTTAGTTCTTGTCTATGCATACTAGTCTAATTAGTTATGCGACATCGTCTCATATGATAGAAAAGTGAATATAACTTGAGATATAGGTGGTTCAGTCTTCACTTACCTTTTGTTGATGAAGTTCTTTCGGTTGATCTTTGCCTTCAAATGGTAGAATCCAATGATGACTGCCGTGATACTCTGTTCTCAACTATATGTTTATCCTAGTCCGAGACTTAACTAATTG
This sequence comes from Papaver somniferum, assembly GCF_003573695.1. Taxonomy (NCBI): domain Eukaryota; kingdom Viridiplantae; phylum Streptophyta; class Magnoliopsida; order Ranunculales; family Papaveraceae; genus Papaver; species Papaver somniferum. The sequence continues at coordinate 128,888,359 of NC_039359.1, forward strand.
TAGACTAGAAATCAAGATATAGTTTTGAAAGATAAATTTGAAAACAAGCTTGAGATAGCAACACTTGTGAGTTCGTTCGAGCAATGCTCTAACAATTAAGAAATCCAGTTGCAAGAATCTCTCTATTTATAGATTTTCTAGATAACTTTAAATTCAAGCTAAGATAACTTGAGATCCAAGCAAACGCTTTCTCAATTTAGATGAAGTTTATATCAGGAATTCACGTAAGCATGTGACAAGTCCACCTTGAAATTACACAGAAGAATATGCACTACGGTACAGGGTTCTGGAACCGTGCACAATGATGGTTCATAGCGGCTCAGTAGCCTTTGAAATTACATGCACATAATGATGTTCAGTAACACTCATGATTTAATCAATGATCCACAAACACAAAGTGATTCAGTGAACAAAGTTGTCTTAGAAGTGTCTATGAGAATCGTAGCAAAGTCGAATATAAACTTATAAAATAGGTCGTGTACTTCTGCTAGACTAGAACCGTACATGTTTGACAGTTCGCGAAGTCAGGACACAAGGGTTTGCAAACCTTTACAAATTGACTATTTTGAAAGATGAACAATTGCAAAAGCTTTTTGCGAATGATGTTTTCACTAATCAAAAACGAAATTGGGAGATCGAAGATGATTAGTTATCGTCTTAGTCTCACCCGCAAATGATGATTAGTTATCAAGGATCGATGTTGCTTTTAGGACTCTGCCGACACCTAATGAGAAATCAAAGTTTTTGGAATCCCATGAAAGTATGGTCGCATGACTAATACTTAAAGAAGTGGAGGTAAGGCCCCACTAGGAGTAGAGCCTGCAACTTGATTTGACTCAAAACATAAAAACTTACCATGTCCAGACATAATAAGGATTGGCAGATTGAAGCTCTTTTTTGATTATATATGTGATGCTACATGACCGTAGCTGGTGGAGCGAAAAAAAACTAACACTAGTCGTTGGATTGAATATGATGACGGTTGTATTATGGCCGAGCGGCAAAGACAAAACTATCAATATCCATAACATGTATGTTCGACCATAACATGGCCAAAAACAGCTATTGTTCGAGCCTATATAAATAAGTCATCATTTCTATTTTTCCGCTTAGTGGCCCTAAAAAACAAAATTACATTTTTTTTTTCTTTTTTGAAGAGTTAAATTAGTTTGTTTGATCATCCATTAAATTGCTCGAAAGAGAACAAACATGAAACTCTTCTACTTTTTTTTTCCCAAAGAATATCTAAAACTGCAATTTTGATTTAATGTGCAAATTAATCCTTTATGAAGCATCTCTTCAAAATAAAAAATAAAAAAAATTGTTCTCACTAAAGAACTAAAAGTCAAACGGTAGAATTAGAAGTTTCGCACCATCCCTTTAACATCATCGATTTCCTCAATAGAATACATGTATTAAGTACTTTGCTTATGTACCTGTATTTTTCCATGTATCTCTATTTCGATGTATTTGATTGATGTAATTCTTCCGCAGAATATATGGAATTATGGGTACTTACTCCCGAGCAGCTATTCAAGCCCCATAAAAATAAGCTATAATTTTTGTTTTTTCGCTATCTAGTTATCTTATTTATTTTTATTTGCTTATTTCTTAGTGGCCCTAAAAGATAAATTACATTTTCTTCTTTTTTGAAGAACGAAATTACCTGTTCGATCATCCATTAAATTGCCTCGGAACAAACCCAACACTCCAACAGATCACTCCTCTATTTTTTTTTATTTTTTTTGCTTTTCTTATTTTCTTAAGATAAAAATATCTAAAATTGCGTAAGATAACTTCAAATCCGGACTGTTCAATTTTAATCACGTGCCATTGAAACTCAATCTCTGACATCCACGTATCAAATCTGCACTCAATTACTGATTATTACAAACTTAACATGACTAAATCTTTTTTAGCGCCATTTTTGTTTCATCCATTTAATAATAATTAAATTCGAACAAATAAAAAGCAAAAATAAAATAAAAAGAATTTGCCTGCCCAAACTTTTCTTCCTCCTACTAACCTTTCTCTCTCTAAAGCAAAACAAAATCACATCTGAAACCTCCTTATGAATTCGAACCGTACGATCATCTGAATATCTGACCGTCCATAAAAATACTAAAGAAAAATTTCAATTTTTCAAAATCTCATAGAGGGAGAGAGAGTATTAAAAGCTTCCTCCAGTCCTCCTTTTGTTCTCTTCTTCTTCTTCGCTCTCGCTGTCGCCCCTTAACCCTTTTCTTCTCATATTTCTGAAATTCTCTTCCTTTCTTGTATAAATCAGACTTTTATCGTCTGCCCCTTAACCCCCTTTTCGAAGATTTTGAGATTTGGTACGAATTTTGGGTCACATACATTTGTTGGAATCTGGTGTTTGTTTGTTTGATTTCGTCTGGGGATTCAGTAATGGTGATTTGAGAAGAAGATTTGATCTGGGTTTTTCTTTTTTTTTTTGAATTTTAGGGTTTTTGAAGTCTGTGAAAGAGAAAAAGTAGTGGTTTTGGATTTGAGACCCAATTGAGGAAATTTTTGAAATATTCTTCTTATCTGGGTTTGTGGGTTTTTGAATTTTGAAAAAGGGCGATGGAACAAATTGACGGCGGGGATATCCCGCCGAAAAAACTAGCCAGGCAGTTGGATTTCACCAGGTTTCCTAATACACCAGCAGCAACTACGGCTTCTTCTTCTGTCGAACAACCACAACCGATTCCGAAACCACCAGTTGTTGTACCACCACCACCTCCTCGGCCTCTACTTCCGGTGTTAGATCTCTTTCTTTGTTCTCTCAAGTGTTTGATTTTTCTTTTTCACTAAGAATTACTGTTTTGGGAGAAATTTATTTGGAAAGATTCAAATTTTATTCGATTTCTTCAGGTTATTGTGAATTTGAAACAATTGGGTTCTGGGGCAGTGAGAAAATTATAGTTCGATAAGGTTATATGATTCGTAAATCAGACTGTGAAATTGGGTCTTTTTTGAGTTGTGAGTTATAGGGTTTTTTTTTTTGTTTTGAATTTGGGGACCTGGGTTTTTTAAATATTACTCTAGTTAACTAGGTGGCGTTAATTACTTGCATCTGATTTGGTCTTCAAATGCATGTAGATTGTATTGTTGTGGGTTATTAGATACTACATTTTGTTTGAAAATTTTTATATGTACAGTGTGATTTGGTCCAGTAATTGATATACTTATACCAATGGAAATTCTAGGTTAACCAAATCTCCTGTTGTAGATGTCAGTCTTTGATTGTCTTTTCGCAATACATGTTCTGCTTATGCTTACAGTTTTGAGTGAATTTGAACAATTTATATTTTGTATAAAGACAGTAGGTACAGAAAGACTGAATGATAGCGTTATGGTTTGTTTTTAACATATATAACTTTAGGCATTTTCTCATGTATCACTTGCATATTAATTGCTGAGGAAATATCCTTGATGGTTATCGGCAACTGTATTGATATTGCTTGATACGATTTTTATTAATAATTACTATTTGTTTTGTTTTTTTTCTTCTTATCTCATGCTCATTAATGGTTTAAAGTTGTTGTTTTTTCTTTTCTTTTCTTTCACTGCTAAATCTAAAGCTCGTATATCTTATTACAGTAAACCTGATTCACCAAAATCTCGTCCACGGCCCAACCTTGAAGTAAAAGATGGCACCCCGAAGAAACAAAAGCAATGCAACTGCAAACACTCAAAATGCTTGAAGTTGTAAGTATATCTTCCATGTTACCACTCCATACATCACTATCAGTAGAGAAGCATATTTGGTATTTCTATTTCTGAAGTTCGTTATTTGAATGAAGTATTACATTTTGGGATCTACGACCCTTTCTACAAGAATTTCTATTATACATTAATGTGGAAACGTGTGAAAGTTATGTGCATTTCCAGAACAATTAATAAAGGGTATACATTGGTGGAAACTATATCAATAACTCACAGTATGAGTCGGCTCTTAAGTAGGTCGAATAATGATTATAACATCTCTTTAACATTAGCAGTTGTTGCCGTCCTTATACTGTGACCTGTATTTTAAATCTGTGAAAACTCACCTTTTTCATGTCAACGGTGAACAAATAAGTCCTTAGAGATGCACCGTAAATTGCTACCCATAATGAGCATATTGAAAGGTTACGGTGCTTTAATTATTTTTTAGTGCGTAACACTTTTGACGAGTAAAAGGCGTATCTTTTTAAGAATATATGCTCAGATTACTTGTTGAATTGTGATTGTTGTGGGCATGGACATACAAAGTTACTGAAATCATCCTCATTGAGAATTTCACTATTTAACGAGCTTTTCGAGGGGCGTTAGAAATTTAGAAAATCGTTTTTGGTGAGGATTGTTACTTCCTAGTGAGACCAACCTTACTAAATTCATCTATTTGATCATCAAGTGGGTTTAATGAGTAATTTACATACAACAAATCCACAAGTCCACTGAATTAACTGTTAAAAAGTTTAACCTCTTTCTACTATTTTTGACTTTTGTTGATCATATCCTAACATCTACAGCTTCTTGTCAGGTATTGTGAATGCTTTGCTTCAGGAGTATATTGTGATGGCTGTAACTGTGTAAACTGCAATAACAATGTTGAGAATGAGGCTTCTAGGCAAGAAGCTGTTGAAGCTACATTAGAACGCAATCCAAACGCGTTCCGACCAAAGATTGCTAGTAGTCCCCATGGAGCTCCAAATAATAGGGTATGTAGTCTTTATATCTGCAGCTAAATTCAGTTTTTTGCGTATGAGTGCATCTGAATTTGCGAAATGAGATAATATCCTTTTGGCCACTGCCTACAAGGATACATCTGGTGGAGTTGTTACAGTTTTAGGTAATTTGAGGAATGTATTACATTGACTCTGGGTCATTGTTTTTAGTGTTCCCTCTCATTTAGTTTTTATTCCCTACCCCCCTTTTCTTTTTAGTACAACCTATATCCAGAACCAGAAAGAGAATAATACCATCTCGAGAATCTTAATGTCGAAGCATGCAAGTATGTGCTCCCACAAATAGATTGACATGCATCATGCAGTTAACATACTTAGCAAGACGTTAATGATTTCCTAACTTAGAGTACTGCACTTTGTAAATATGGCGTATTTTTAGGTCATTTTAATGTGCTGAACTGATCACCGCTTCTTATTCTCTATATCCGGGTATATGTGGGTGCGCTATTGCAGGATATATAACTTTTATAGCTACTTTATGCATGTACGGAACATTTTATGCGGGTATACAAAAAACAGAAGCATCTTAAGTTTAGTACTGAGTATTGTTTGGATAAATTCCAGCACTCAAATATAATCCAAGAGTAAGTTATCCAGAAGACTCCATTATACACTAGAATCCTGTGTGAACTTTATTGCGACTATATGTATCTACAAATACACGTATAAACAAGTTTCTTTATGCACACATGAGTTTATATTTTGATGCTTGGTTGTATTTTATGTGTAGGAATATATATACTTGTCATATGCTTTTAGTTAGAAAGCAGAAGGAGCTGTATAAATGATCCCCAGTTACTGACTGTCTTGTTACAAACTTACTTCAATCTGCTTGATTTTGATACCCTAGTGTATGTTTCGGAAAAATGTAGGAGGAAGGGGAAGTCGCACTTGTGGGTAAGCACAACAAGGGATGTCACTGCAAGAAGTCAGGGTGCCTTAAAAAGTATTGCGAATGCTTTCAAGCAAATATTTTGTGTTCAGAAAACTGTAGGTGCATGGATTGCAAGAATTTTGATGGCAGTGAAGAGAGACGTGCTATCTTCCATGGAGATCATGCTAATTCTCTCTACATGCAGCAAGCAGCAGCTAATGCTGCCATTACCGGTGCTATTGGATCATCAGGATACGGATCCCCTCCGGTATCTAGGAAGAAAAAACAGGAACACTACTTTGGAGCAGCAGCAAAGGACCCCATTATGCACCACCTTGCCCATTTTCCCCCGGTAATTTCTCATTTATTTTAAACGAAACTCTTGCTTGTTATTTGCTGGAAATATGTGCCTATTTCATTTTTGATCCGGATAATCATTTCTTTGGAGTAATGCCACACTTGCAATTTTTATATGTCTAAGATATATGTCTCTACCTCCGATGTGACGTTTAATGTACTTGATTTCTCAATAGTTTTAGATGTTGGTTACAAATGGCCAACTCAAATATGACCGTGTTTAGTTGAAATGAAAAAGAACTATCCCTCATTTTAAATGTTCACAGATCTAAAGATTTAGATTTTGATACACACGGTCAAAATGAAAAGCTCGCCACAAGGGCAATAGAACATTTTGTAAAATCTGAAGGTTAGTTTGTTTTTTACAGAAACATTTCCAGCCGGGTTATGTCTCTAGATCATGTTTGCAATCACATGACTAAGACTGCAGACATGACTTCCGCAAGGCATATATCCCTTCTGTCTCTTGAAGCAAGAGCAGCAGACAGCTTAAAGCTATCATAATTTTGGCACGTTTTTATGTTGGTCAGCGTTGCTATGCAATAGTTTACTATGGTTTCTCTCTTTTTCAAGACACTTTCAAAAAAATGTTCCAAGTTTTCAAAATGTTAGAAAACATATTGTTTTTGGCGTTAAAAATAGGCGTGTATATTAAAACGCTTTAGATACTTGTAGCAGCTGGGATAAAGCTGAAATTGGAAACATGGTTCTTACTTATTGACTTCTGTAGCATTGATAGATGTTGTATACCATTTTAGTTAGCTTGCGTTCGTCAGCAGAGGATGCATACATTTGTAGAATATTCTGTTGGCTAATGTAGATTATTTAGTTATTTTGGGGTTAATGGATATGTACTTAATACCATCATGCATCCATCTCCAGTTCTAACAGTTTTGCCTAATTTGTCAAATAACATCATGGGTTAGTTGTTAACAGTTAACTTTCTTGCTGTAAGCAGGGAAATCACCAAAGAAGTTCTGCACCATCTTCTTCCTTACATCTGTTACCTCATCCCCGGGTTGTCAATCCTGCAGTATTTGGTGGTTCAAAGTTCACTTACAGGTTGGTTTGATCCTTCTTTTTGTATTATAAACATAAATTCTTTCTACTTTTCTAGCACTTAATTATGCTAGTGATCATGCTGAAGGTCCCTCTTAGCGGATATCGTCCAGTCGCAAGATGTGAAGCAGCTTTGCCAACTTTTGGTCGTAGTTTCAGACGAAGTTGCCAATTCATATGCAGGTACGTCAATGACTAATTTAGTTAATCTGTTGAGGATTTGGATGCGATGGAAGCATTGGTTTATTCGTTAGTTTTTTTTGAGGAAGATCTTCTGATTATGTAGACATTTTCCCCACAAAAAAACGTTTGATTGTTGTAACTTCTTAAGCTTTTTACACCATCTAAAGTTGACGGAATTTTTTCTTTGATATATATAAGGTGGTTGAAATAAGTTGTTAAATGGATTGGTTAATTATTTTGTAAGAAAACTCATAATATTTAGGTTGATGGGTCATCGCCAGAATCAGTCATCCCCTGGGTAGTAATTACTTATGAGTCCTGCTAGGTGGAACATTGGTTTAGACTGGCAAGGATGAAAAAGAGATTTTGATATGGAAACCGTCTGTGCTTATTGGTTTGATCAGGCCAGTATCTTAATGGTTCCCAGTTTGCCACTTGCTCCCAATGATGATTGGAGATTCAAATTATGTTCAACTCTTATTTGCAATGTTACAGTTAAAAATGGCAAAGGTGGAAATGAAGTGCGAGCAGTGAGTGAAAATCAGAATGGGAACTCCCTAGCATCATCAAATCAAGAACGAGAAGATACCCTAAAAGAACAAGATACACAGAAACCCTTAGCTGATGACCATTTGAGAGAAAACCAAGCTGATAAAGTTATCCCAGATGATTCCGGATTAGATGGTACAGATTTGCAGAAAGAGAGGCCAATGTCTCCTGCAACGTTAGCTCTTATGTGTGATGAAAAAGATGCGATGTTCATCGCACAAGCGTCACCGGGTGGGGCTGGTCTTCAAGGTTGCAACAAACCTGTACCATATGGACAGGATATGTCAGAGGTCTACGCTGAACAAGAAAGGCTTGTTTTGACTGGATTTCGAGATTGTCTTCGAAGGATCATAACTTGTGGGAGAATAAAAGGTAACTTTCTTTACCTTTTTAATTTCTATTCTTTGTTTCTAGTAAGTGAATGATGTCAAATAGTGGTAAATCCATTAAAGTTTCCTGAACTTCGAAAGTTGGTATCTCGCCTTTCAGTGAACTTTAATGCTTTTCTTTAATGCATGTACAGAAGGAAAATACACCGCTTCTCCGTCCTCTTCTTCTTCTTCCGGCACAAAAACAGAAACAGGGAGTCAACCAGATTCAGTTGGCAATGGAAATTCAAGAAAGCATCCTGTCACTACTACTGTTGCTGAAGCATCTCAAACAGCAACTACTACGGTTACTGCCACTTCTAGTAATGGTCTACCTACGAGTGTTGGACACCCCAATGAAAATGGGAATACAATGAAACAACCAAAAACTGAAACAGAGATGTAAATTAAAGATTACATAGTCTATAGAGAGGAATTATAGCCTTATAGGAAAGCATAATATCACTGCTGCATCTGCCATTTTTTAGCCTTAGTTTAGATCGGCTGTTTATTTGATGCAGTTACAAACAAAATTTTGGCCTCTATTTATTTTTAGATGATCCCATACATGACTGGAAATCCAGTCATAGGAGGATCCAAACAGTTGAAAATAATTCTTTCAGCTCTGTAGTGTGCAATCCGCGCACTGGAGTTGGCAGTGGCAAGTTCTTCTTTGCCCATTTTAATCACAAGTGTATTATTATTATTATTATTCGCTTACGCACAACAAGTGAAAATCTAAATACATGATTACCTAACTCAATTTGGTCTGGATTTGAACTTTTAGCAACATTATGGCCAAGGCTACGTAATGCCGCCAATTTTTGCAATTGGTAAAGTGCACAGGTAAAATCTCTTTGGCATGTGGTTGGTAGGTGTTTTGTAATTTTGCAGCCCACAAATTACGACCACCATTCCAATGAATTTTCACAGTTTGAAATGACTACACCATGTTTGTTCTATTTCTCTGCATTTGACTCACTCAGGTCTGACTAAAATTACCTGAATTATCTAGATCTAACTTAATATGTTTGTTTTTTTTGAGTAAGTCCCATATGCAAGGGTGTTTTATTACCTACTCAAACAGATTCGAAATAGAAATTAGGTCTGAGTCATATAACGAGTCAAAACTGAACAAATGGTTTGACATCCGACTCGTGTCGAGTCAGTCAAAAGTCGGATGCAAACAAACATGCAGGACGATTTTGCAAAACTACTGAACTCTGGGCCGTCTAGTACAGGTCTAGAACCTCAAGTCTGGATCTTTCTTCGCGTAGCTTAGAAGCTTAATCAAAGCACGTGTCCCTCCCTAATTATTGTTTTTCGGCGACGTAAGTAATACACGTGTCTGCCAGAAATTAAGTTACGAAATAAATACACGAAAAAAAAGAAAAGAACCAAAATTCTGTTTCCAGTTCTCTTCTTCTCTTTTTATGCTTCTTCTTTTCAGTCGGTTCAATTTTCACTGCTCACCACCACCATTACCAAAACCCTAAGCGTAAATTAGCTACCTGTCAGTCTCCTCACACTGATTCATTACATATATAAACCATCACATCTCAGCGCAAGTTAGCATAGTTACTGTATCTCCATCATTTCTCGATTTTTCTACAAATTTCAGCATGTTAAGCTAAGAAAAAGGTAATAACCTTCCAATTTCGAGATTAATATGATATTTTGTTGACATCAAATTTTGAAATTAGAAATAAATCATTTTGTTGTTGTTGTGAATTGTGAACAGAAGAAAAGGTTTCTTTTGTGGTATAATAATTTGGCACATGTGGGGTCTTCCAAATATTCGTGAAGCTTCCTCTATGTACAAGAGGATGCCTTCAAGAGAAAGAGAGCATGCCATTGCAGCTGATAATCAAGGGAATTTAGGTGGGTACCCTTTTACTGCTTGCTTTTACATAGTACTTCAGACCCTGATTGTATTCTAATGTGTGAATTTTAGAGTTAAATAGTTCTGGTCTTGGTTTTGTTGCAATTTAAGTTGTATAACTTGTAAACATTGTATTGTGTGGATAAATTTAGTGGATCGGAACCTAAATTTGTTTTGTTTAAGTATGTGTAAGTGATTGCTGACGAGTTACTGCATGGGTTTTAGATATGGAATATTTGGAGAATGGTAAGGTGCAAGAAACTACAAATCCTTCTTGGAGACTTTCTTTGCCACATGTACTTGTTGCTACCATTTCGTCCTTCTTATTTGGATACCATCTTGGGTGCGTAACGTTTACCTTCCCTCCCTTGTAGTCTATTATCTTTATTGCAGAAGGGTTTTTGTGTGTAAGAAAACCCATTTAAGAGAAGTCTATTTCGGATGCAGAGTTGTTAATGAAACACTAGAGAGCATTTCGTTGGATCTTGGATTTGGAGGGAACACCCTAGCAGAAGGTATTGTTTGTGATGAATATCTTTCTGTACTCGTTTATGCATTTGGTATGGTTTATATATATTGGTTTCTATCTAATATTTTCGCCTCCATTTTTGTCACATGAAGGTCTAGTTGTGAGCATTTGCTTGGGAGGTGCCTTTCTTGGATCTCTTTTCAGTGGTTCCATTGCAGATGGGGTTGGGCGACGCAGGGCTTTCCAGTTGAGTGCTTTCCCCATGATTGTTGGAGCTTCTTTGAGGTAATACAATCACTTCGAACCTCAGGCCTGCTTGAGTGCGTTTAACTTCTTCTATATTAACATTCTTTTCTGTGCTTGTGCTTGTTAATTACTTTGATATGAAGTTTTATTTTCTGATTGTATTTTAGTGCCACAACAAAAAGCCTGGAAGGTATGCTTCTTGGAAGATTTTTAGTTGGAACTGGAATGGGTCTGGGTCCACCTGTAGCATCTCTCTATGTGACAGAGGTATATGGGGTGGTCATAGGTTGGGTTTTCGCTGTTCACTAATATTTTCTAGGTCTTGGGGCATCTCGTAAATTTTCTGGCTAATTCTCCCTTACCTACTGTGATCAGATTTCACCTTCATTTGTGAGGGGTACTTACGGAAGCTTTATTCAGATTGCAACCTGTCTTGGATTAATGGCATCCCTTCTTATTGGAATCCCAGCTAAGGAAACTGTGGGTTGGTAAGAAAAATGAAGCAGAAGTTCCAATATTGTAAAAAAAGTATGTCCATGCAGTACATTTCCTTTAATGTTCTGTGGGTTTTCTAACCTTAGGTGATTCAGGTGGCGGGTGTGTTTTTGGTTGTCTCTCATCCCTTCATCAATGCTTGCCCTTGCTATGGAGTTCTGTGCAGAAAGCCCCTATTGGCTTTTCAAGGTCTTATGCTTTCCCTTCTTAATATGTTACCCTAAGATACACTAGTATAATTGTTCAAGAGAGTTGCACATGCACATTCACCACGGAGGTGGTTGTGAATCTTTCTTGTGAATGTATCCTGTATAGATGATTCCAGTAATTATTATCTGATGTCATACAGAAAGGAAGACCTGCTGAAGCTGAAGCTGAATTTGAGAAGCTCTTGGGAGAATTCCATACAAAATCTGCAATAGCAGAGGTATCAAAGTCTGATAGAGGGGACGACATGGAAACGGTCCATTTAACAGAATTACTATATGGTCGCCATTTTAAAGGTACTTGCATTTGATTTGTTCCTGACCATTCTACATGTATCGTTCTTTTTCCACGTAAGTGCTCGGTTATTCACTTTTGTTTTTGCAGTTGTTTTTATTGGGTCAATCCTCTTTGCTTTACAACAGCTGTCTGGTATAAATGCTGTATTCTACTTCTCTTCAACTGTCTTTAGAGGCGCTGGAGTGCCTTCGAACCTGGCAAACATCTGCATTGGAATAGCAAATTTATCAGGTAAAAGTAGTTCTGCTGCTTAATTCATTGGCGTGTCCTAGCTATATGGAGTTGTTTCGTCCTTCACTTAACTTGGTGTGTATCAGGGTCAATTGTTGCCATGCTGTTGATGGACAAACTCGGAAGGAAAGTGCTTCTTTTGGGAAGTTTCTTCGGAATGGTAAGTCAAGTGATAGGCCTATTCTTCTGGCAACCCAAACTTTGTTCTGGGAAGGGTAACATGCAGCACTAGTTCCACGTTAAGTAAAAGACGAATTTCTCCCCTATTGTTATACCTGGTTGAGTTAACTTCGGCTGATTCATTTGTTTGTATCAGGCATTTGCAATGGCAGTCCAAGTTACAGCTGCAAGTTCCTATATTCCATCATCTGGAGCGCTGTATCTGTCTGTTGGTGGGATGTTATTGTAAGTAATTATTGCTAGGAAACCTTGCATACAAATTTATCTGAGCAACTGTAGAAGAGATGCTTATACACAGGAAACTTAAACCTCATTTTCTTGGTTTAATTTTATCAAAATGCGACTACATTGAGAAGATTAGCTAAGATTTCATGTCAGCATGGATGCTGGTTTATTCCGCATTGATGCCGGGTAGGTTATAGCCTGTATTTTCAGTATGGATTCTTGATACAAAATCGAGGAACATTCTACTTAAGGTATCAATATCCAGTTTTGAGGTTTGATCCCTAGCAGCATCCTACCTGAAGAAAGTTGGTTTTAAAGAGGGTATTCTGCAACTTAGAGTTTCCAATAAAAGGGATACATCATTGATCCATTTATTTGAGTGTTCATAATCTGACACATCGCCGTGCGCAAGTTTGTGATTGATTTGTCAATCAATGAGTGGCCATTTTGGTGGATGTAGGTACATTGCGGAACCACGTTAAATCTTGTGTGTGCTCTATTTGCTCCAATTTGGTTTCCATTTTAGTTACGTTGATCATTTGTGCTATTTCGATCCCAAGACTTAAGATTTATTACTGAACTTATATTTAATTCCTTGTTACAAAATGAATTAGTAAAAAGTACCGTGAAAGGCTAGCAACTAGTTTCTTAGAATATGACCTCTTTATTAGTATCCTGTGGAATGTATTATTTATTATGAATGGAGAGCAGCAGTTGGTGATGAAGTCTTTGTCAAAACATGTTCGAGATCAACCAGATTTTGAACTGTCCCTAAAGAAAACTGTGGAAAATAAAGATAAAGAATACCTACAACAGAAAAACATGCGTATGGTGAATTCAAATGGATTATCCTTAGAATAAGTTAAATCGCTTGGGGTTTTTGTGGTATCTTTACTGTGAGTTGAAAATGCCTTAAATTTTGATGGTAACTGTGTTCTCATGCAGGTTTGTCTTTACATTTGCATCGGGGGCTGGTCCAGTTCCAGGTCTTCTCCTACCTGAAATATTTCCAGGCCGAATCAGGGCAAAGGCAATGGCTGCCTGTATGTCGGTACATTGGGTAATATAACTTTATTATGGTAACCTAGGATTTGATTAGTTTGTAGTTTAGCGCGAGCTTATGTTTGTAATACTGCTATATATTTATTTTTTGGGGGTTTCAGGTGGTGAACTTTTTCGTGGGATTGTTGTTCTTGCATTTATTGGAACAACTTGGACCACAGATCCTGTACTCGGCTTTCACTATATTTTGCCTGACCGCAATAGTTTTTGTGAAGAACAACGTGGTGGAAACCAAAGGAAAATCACTTCAAGAGATTGAGATAGCACTTCTTCCTTTGGACTAAAGGTATTTCTTGTCGCCGGGCTCAGTTTCCGTGGTATAATTATATCTTTATTTATATATATTATAAGAAGAGGTGGTGTCCTTGTCAAGGGAACAAGGACGGTCGAGTTTGGGCGAATTGATTTTTCAAGGACGGTCAGGATTATACCTCAGCCGAGATAACTCAAGCTAACCATATCTATTTATCCTCAGGCGGAGGACGGCTAGACTGTCATACTATTGTCTCGGACTCCAGATTCGCATTAGTATTCAACTTTCCATTCTGACCTCATGTATCCATTTTTGAAAACTAATTCTCCTCCTAAATTGATATTTAGTAAAATATTTACTTTTTGAAGCATGATCATCAATAATAGTTATTGAATACAAACCTGACATTGATATTGTATACTTATTAAATCTTTTTCTCAAACTTCTGCCTTCTCTCTCACTCATCTTCCATTCTTTTTCCTTTGGCCATTATTCTTTCTCCGCTAAAGGAAACTCTAACTTTTGAGACTTGTAGAAGAGTCAAAGCATTTTCACCAACAAAAATTGAGGAGATGGAAGTGGTACAACCTCACTGTAAACTAAATTTTAGGGGTTTTAGTTGAAGATAGTTGGGGGCATCACCGAGTAGGGAAACGAATAAGGTTTATAGCAGTAGGAAAACGAATAAGGTGATTGATTTGATTAAGAAGTTCCATTATAAAGGTAGCATTTGTAGTTTTGTTTTCTAACTTATAATTTAAAAACATAACCAAATATTAAATGTTAGAAATTGTGCTTGATTTATGATGGAGATGTTTTCTGAGATAAATTGTGCTTGATTTATGATGGAGATGTTTTCTGAGATAAATGTTGTGTAAGTAACTTATTTCAGACCATAATCTCACCTAATTGAACTTGACTTTCAATACCTTTTCAAGATAACTTTCTGACATGTAAAAGCTATACAATGATGATCCTTGCATCACCATAATGATTATGTTTGTTTGACTTTTAAAATAATTCTTAGATTGGATTCGTCAGGTTTTTTACTTTTGGCTAATTAATGTATCATGGAAACATGATGCCTGTAAATTGTTCCAAATGATTCCCTTGAACCCGTATTAGTCTGGACTATTGATGATAATCGAACTATGTTGTTGGAGACAGGGACATCTTAATCACTAAGGGTGATTGGGCATTCTTTAGCAGATAATTCATGCAACCCAGTATTATCTCAATGTGGCGGTGGTAAACCTAGGTACCATTTATTCCTTGATTTGTGTAATTTGCTTCTTAGATTTAAATATTAATGAAAAACTAAGACTATCTTGGTTTCAGGAAAGTGTTCGTACTTTGAGTGAATAGTTTTAAGTTCCGCCAACTTGATTTAACCTTTTGGGCAGTGAGGTAATGCATCATAAATCAACTTGATTTCAATGAGCATCGTTATGTGCAGACGAAATAGAAGGCGTGCTCTTTTGATAAGTCAGTTATGTTTGATGCAAAATATTTGTATCGCTATCAATAATTACATTTATATTTTAAATTTACGAAGAAATGGATCAATAGGTGTGTTTTACTTGTTAGAGCACTGCTCGGTCGAACTTGCAAGCGTTGCTATCTCAAGCTTGTTTGTCAAGTTTAATTGCCAAAACTATAAGTCTTGATTTGTAGTCAACTTATAGCTAAGTCTCATATTAAGATAGAAAGTGTAGTTGAGCTTTAGACTTCACGACGTTCATCGAATGAAGACGAAGAACTACTCGAGGGGACTTGTGGAACTTCATCAACAAAAGGTATGTGGAGACTTAAACTCATCTATAACTCAAAAGTCTATCTACTCAATCTCCTATTTGAGACAAAAGTCGTATTGCCATATAGACTTTAATTATACACATTTGGTATTTCAAGCCGAGTTTATCTCGCTTATCTATTCCTCGAAATATGTGTTGGTAAGCTTTCGCTTTAACCAAGTTCATCTTTTATTCTTGACGAAAGTCAAAATATGATCATGTGAAGAACGCCTTGTAACATCTTACATGATTTGTGTGAGACAGTCATTTGATGTAGACTTGAAATGTTTCGTATTGATCATTCGATCACTTGAAAATTTCTTTGAAGCTAATAGTTTGTGTGAGACAGCTATTGTCGTCTTCCAAGAATGTTTCAATGATTGAAATGGGGGTTTAGAACATGTAACCATGATTGGATATAAACATAGTGTGCATTCACATTTGTGTAAAGTACAAAACCGGGAACCATGGTATGCGTACCCGTATGCGTACTGGTTGGTTGTTGGAAGTCCAGAAACTAAGTATGCGTACCCGTAAGCGTACTGGCGAAAATTCAAGTTTCGTGAATTTCTGCTGGAGTTTGGAAGAGGAAAGTGGTATGTACGCGTACTGGCGTAACCAAACTCAGTCCGGCTACTTAGGCATGCGTACCCGGTTGCATACTTAAGTAGGTTATGTTCTAAAATCGGTTTGTTCATGAACTAATACATTTATAGAATAAGGAATGCAATCTTTTGCATACCATGTCTATAATGTTCATGAAATGATTCGAGTGAATCAAAATCGATTTTGCTTCAATTGTGTCTTGTATACTTCTATGAGAATATAAACAATTGAACAACCCTCTAACTAGTTTCATTTGAGTCATTTGAACTAGTTATGATGAAGATGAATAAGGTTGATATGAAAGTGTCACATGGCTAACCTTTGGTTAACTACTGTGGAACCAACTAAGTGTACACGTTTAGGTACGATTACCTTTATCTAAATGACGATACATTTCATTTGTGTATAACAAGCTAAGTTCGATCTAACGGTTGATAGATATTAGCTTGAATCTAATCAGGTTTTCATCTAACGGTGAATATTGAATGCTTTGTTAACATTGATTGCAAACCCTGATTTGAAGACTATATAAAGGAGAACTCTAGAAACTGGGAAACCTAATCCCCACACCTCCTGTGTGATACTAGTTGCGACTAGAGTCGATTCTCCTTTAACCTTAGGTTTTTCATGAAACCCTGTAGCTTAACGACTTAAAGACTTCATTGGGATTGTGAAGCCAGACCCAAATATTTTCTCTGTAGTTGCATGTTCTGATCTTACTGTTTTCTATCGTAATTGAGTACTATCTTCTTTAAGATTTGCTCGAGATTTATTCTCCGATAGGCAAGATTGAAAAGTAGTCACAAATATCATCGTCTTATCGTTTGTGATTCCACATTATCTTGTTTTGTTAATCGATTAAAATTATTGTGAGGTGATTGATAATACTAGGCTGTTCTTCGGGAATATAAGTCCGGTTTATCAATTGGTTCCTGTTCACCTTCATTTATCAAAAGACGGAACAAAACTCATAGGTTTATCTATGAAATACAGATTTATCTATACAATAGATTTTTCCGTGTGATACAAATTTTTTTATCAAGTCTTCGACTTTGGGTCGTAGCAACTCTTAATTGTGGGTGAGATCAGCTAAGGGAATCAAGTGCGTAGAGTTCTGCTGGGATTCAGAGACGTAAGGAGCACAACTGTACCTTGATCAGTGTGAGATTGATTAGGGCTCAACTACATTCCAGTCCGAAGTTAACTTGGAGTAGGCTAGTGTCTGTAGCGGATTAATACAGTATGGTGTTCAAATATGGACTAGGTCCCGAGGGTTTTCTGCATTTGCGGTTTCCTCGTTAACAAAACTTCTGGTGTTCGTGTTATTTCTTTTCCGCGTTATATTTTGTTATATAATTGAAATATCACAGGTTGTGCGTTGAATCGATCAATTGGTAAATCCAACCTTTAGTTGTTGATTGAAATTGATTGATCCTTGAACATTGGTCTTTAGTACCGTTCAAGTTATTTCTCTTATATTCAATCAGGCTCGCAAATTCCTATTTGTTTGATTGCAGATTGAATTGAGAAATTGAGATACAACTCTTGGATATACTTTTCTTGAGATTTAGTCGAACTATCTAGTTGATTCTCACGGAAGTATATTGGAGTTTTTCCATACAGATTGCTAAGAGAAATATTGGGTGTGGTTGTTAGACCCCCGCTTTTTCATTACTGATGTCAAAAGATAGCCTCCCGATTAATATCTTTTGTTCTCATAGTGTTTTTGTAGTTGCTCTATGGCTTAGTTTGGTGTTATTTTCTAATGACATGGCTTAACTTTTTTTTTGGTTCACTTTAGACTGTTCATGACGTATAGTGGTACAAGTTGGTTGAATAAAGTTGATACAAATTTTTAGAACATTTATCAAACTGAGAACCAAAGGTTTTTCATGTTGAATTCTGTTTATTAGATCGTAATCAATCCATGTTGAAATATTCTACTAAAATTTCTTTACGCACAAAATAGAAACTCCCACCCGAATGAGTTCACTTTTAAAGAAGATTTTTCATCACATTGTTAAGTCCATGGTATATCGAAATTAGTCAATATTTATGACTAACACGATTTATAAGAACTGTGACAAACAACCTAAGGCTATGTTTGGTATGGCTTTTAAAAACCATTTTTATGTTTTAAAAACGGAAACAAAATGAAACACGTTTGGTAAACATGTTTCCTAAAACTTTCCTCCATTGTTTACAGTTTTTAAAAACGAAAGAAAATGAAAACAACATATTATCGTTTTCTCTGTTTTTTTTTCTTTCTTCTTTTCGAATGAAAGGTATGAGCTATGGTAAAAGAGCTGGAGGTATGATATCTTCAAAACTCTCGTAGATGGTTAATTTCTCTATTCAAACATGCAATCTTCTATTCACTTCAATTTCCAAAATAAAATGTTGTTCCTTTGTTTTCATGTTGTATAAGAGGTTGAAACTGATAAGGGAATTAAATCCAGTATCATTTCCATATTGATCAGTTTTGCAAATTGATTATAAGTTTTATCTGTCTTGTGAGATTTCTAAGAGACATTACGATCATAATACTACAATAATCATTTTTTGATCAAATAAATGGAAGATTTGTAATGCGCATGAACTGTTTGATAAAATGACTGAAGATTTGCATTAGATCCACTAATTATACAATATCTATAATCAGTTTTGAAGTACTTGATGGAGTTGGCAAGTATGAATTGTTGTTGGTTATAATTTATCACTAAGTTTTGTTCTTTGAAAATACATTTTCCAAAACAGTTTTTAAAATTTCACACCAAAACCATTTTCAAATCTAATGGAAAATGAAAACAAGGAAAAATAATATGTTTTAAAAATAATATAAAATAATTTTTGAAAAAGTTGTAAAAATAAATTGTACCAAACAAGCCTTAACTTTTACATATAACAAAAGAAGTAGAAATCTTATGAATACTATGAACATTTCCAGATAAATATTTTTTTTATCATATTATTTACGTGTGTTTTTTTTACCCAAATGTATTAAAACTAACCGCTACTTTTCCAAGTGCAACTCTATATGTTCTTATATTTTTATGGGGTACAATGATATCTTTTACCCAAATGTACTAATTTTCATACACCATAACGGAAAAATTAAAAGTCGAGATGTTTAATTTGTTTTGTCTAAATAAAACCTACGATACTGATTTTCATATACCATATGGGAAAAACATTAAAAGTCATGATGTTTAATTTGTTTTATCTAAATTAAAGCTACATGCTAGACAAAAAAAAAGCCATACGAGGCAAATCGAACGAAGAGGTTGAGCCTGGTCTATTCTTCAATAACCACATACTACATTTAAATATGTGGAACTCTGGGAAATTAAACTTTCACCTGTCACACCACTTCGTAAAATATGCTGGGTTGACATTTCCATGAATAACTAATGTAGTCTTTGTTGATCAACTTTTGACGTTGGTTAAAATTATCATGTCATTTGGTGGACGTTTATAAAGTTGGAATGCACACTCATGTCCAAGTCTCCTACACTTCCACCGATGACGAGATGGGTGGTCCTATTTTGCCTATTGTGAAATATTGAAACTCTCTATGCACCATTACTTCTTTTTTATGATATCTGTTAGTAACTGTGATAAACAGAATGCAAGTCTTTCAGATTAGTGTCACGGGACCTAACTCCAGATTCTGTGATTTGTTTGTGCTTGATTTGCAGGCCGGTAATATTTCCTGTTACAGTAAAACAGATCCATCGTAATTCACATCAAGGGTGGTTCCCCTTGTGAAGGTCTCTAATGTGGTGGGCAGATGATGCCATTTCATTGAGCTATATCAGCAAATCACCTAAGCAGGCCATTGCTTTGTATTATGCAACACTTTTATTTATTTATTTATTTGCGGCTGGTGCATCATTAGCAATGCTAGAGAAAGGTCAGTGAAGTTGGAGTTGTGTAGATTCTTATCTTTCATCAACATTGGCCCCAAAATCAGGTTTTTCAATTAGGTGTACTATCCAATAAATATGTGGGGCTTTTATTACTGTAAGAATATACTAATTTTCCCCTACCCGAACAGTGGCGCTACATATCCAGTGTTTCTCTTTTCGTTGCTAAATGGGTATATCTCGTCTAGTAGACTAGCCCATTGATCTTTGAGTCAGATTTTCTTTCGGACCATAATGTCCTTTCTCTAATCTCTTGTTGTGATTAATTTGTTTATTTTAATATTTGTCTTGAAAATCTCTAGCTACTGCTGATGGACATGAACAATGCATATTTGTAAAGTTATTGCGAGTGTCAGACTCTATATTAGTTTTCATTTCTAACGGCCACTGCTTGATCTTATTCACGTCATAACTTATTGTTATAAGAAAAAAGAAAAAAAAACACTTTGCTCAAACCAATTTTCTTGCATATGATTTGAATTTTAAGATGATGTTTCATATTCATTAAACCGAAAACAATGCACATATACAATAAATGGAGAGATGAAAATGAGCGAAGATAAATATACGGGAGAAAAGTGAGTCGACACAGTCGTTAAATCAGTGACAAAAATCCTTATTTCTTCTTTGAATCTCTTCTGATTAACAAGTTTTTCATGATTTCATCTTACTGTTTTATACTTATTTCATGTTTTTATTGAGCTCTCTTTTCTGTTATTAGAATCAATCTTCATTTTTTATTATCTTTAGTTGTTTTTTCTTCTTTCAAAGATCCTTAATATTATGTGTCTGTGTTCTATGAAGAACTAACCTTTGTGATTTGTAGTGCTTTGGTTGATTTCATTAATGTACCAGTTGTGGTCTTCAAAGGGGGCAGTGGTGCAGATTAGATTCTCTTAAACTCATTAGCAACAGTTGCGTTTCCCATATCATGAATATAGACATGTTCAACTCCATTAACGACCGTATTTCACTATTTACAATGGCTTTTCTTAATTTGGTTCTCACAAGGATTAATCCATGAAGCTGTAGGCTTTACTTCTTATACCATATTCAATCAGTTAAGGCTCCAAGATCATTTTCATTACCTAGATCTTCTTTAGTTTGGTTCACAGGAAGCTAAGGGAAATTTCGATAAGCACATAATAACCATGGCGCAAATTATGGCAATTCAAAAGTTTGAATTTCACTTATTTAAATTCAAACCCTATTTTCTTGCATATTCTCGTTTAAAACTTCACGAGAATATCTCAACATATCTAGGAAAATTTTCTTATATATCCGGAAATATTCTTTTAAACCCTAAAAGTGTAAACCTTTATATTGAGGTTTGTTCAGAAGACAAATATCCAACTTTTCTTAGCATAATATCAGCGAGAAAAATCAATTCTCTCTTTGACCCAAAAATGTCTCAAAGTTCAAGACTTCAAGGTGTAGCTCTCACTAGACGTCTTCAAGATTCAAATCTGGGGAATGCTAACCTCAATCGTGCTAGAGGATCTTTGATATCAGAAGAAGAAATAGACGTTGCTGCTAATAAGTGGTCCAACAACCTTATTGGTAACATTATCTCAAAAGATGATATAGTATAGATTATGAAAAGGTGCAGAGGAACGTTAAAGCTATATGGAGAAGGCCAATGAGAGTTGAAATACATACCATGGGCATGACTTTTTTGTCTTTAAATTTAAAACTACAGATGATGTCAAGGATGTTTTGGATAGGGTGCCATGGATTCTTCATGAACATCTTGTGGTTCTTAAAACATATGACAACTCCATCAAAAATAGAAAATTATGAATTTTCTCACCAAGTCTTCTCTGTCATGATAAAAGGTTTATATCTAAAACATTTGGATGATGGTATCATTGACAAGCCATGTAAAGATATGGGAAGAAAGATTATAAAGGATGGTTGCAAGGGGCATACAATAAGAAGCAGAGTGGTTACTGCAAAAACAAAAGTTGATCTCAGTCAACCTCTAAAAAGAGGTAATTGGATTCACAATGAAGCTAAAGAGAAAGTCTGGTGTAGATACCACTTTGAAAAGCAACCCAGGAAAATCCGTCTTGAGTGTTTCACAATTGATCATAACGATGAGATGTGCGAAGAAAGGGCGTGGAATATATTTATCTTCGGCATGACATATGCGTTTGAAGAATACTATGCGAAGCGCGCGCGTATGGTTGAAGCTATGCAAAACAATATGGCAGAGACTGCAGGTGGTAATGGGTTTGAGAATTTAACTAATGGGCTTGAGGAGCCAGCTAAGGACGAGCCCGATTCAAGGAAGTATACAAGAAGTAGAGATTCAGGCGTAGAAGATAACTATGTTCTTCTCGACATGAACTCCCAAATCTCTAACAATAAATTTGAAGATTCATCAACTATGATGGTGAATGGTAGAGGAGATCAACTAGAGTTCGAGAATTCTGGCCATGGAGGTTACGGTTTGAACATGGAAGATGTAGAGAATGGAGGCAGAGAATCAAATCACTTTCTGCACCATCTCCCTGCTACTGAATCAAACAGATGTGTATCAAATCAGGTTTTTTATTTGACCATTTTCTATTTTAAGCTTTACTTCAAACCTGTTTACCTGTTCCCAATTGATTGTCCTGTTATTTCTTCAATTTCTTTAGTTAAGCTACGAAATTTTAGGGTTGAATTTTCGTTATAGAGAAATCTCAATTTTTTTTCCAATTCCATCTTCATACAATTAGCTGCTACTATCAATTAGAATGTCATAATCTGTCGACTGAAGTAGACTCGGTGTATCCTCAGATCCACATATATAGGGTTAGGCTTGTTACTGTTGCTTGGTGAAAAAGCGGGGGTCTAACAACCTCACCCAATATTTCGCTTAGCAATCTGTATGGACTAACTCCAATATACTTTTAAGAGAATCAACTAGACAGTCAGACTCAATCTTAATAAAAAGTATATAAAAGAGTTATATCTCAATTTCTCGATTCAATCCCAACTCAAGCAATTAGAAATCTGCGAATCTGATTGAATACAAGAGAAATCACTTGAACGGTACCAAAGACCAATCTTCAAGGATCCATCAATTTCAATCAACAACCAAAGGTTGGATTTACCAATTGACCGATACAACGCACAACCTGTGATATTTCAATTATATAACAAAATATAATGTGGCAAAGAAATAACAAAGACACCAGAAGTTTTGTTAACGAGGAAACCGCAAATGCATAAAAACCCCGGGACCTAGTCCAGATTAAACATATACTGTATTAAGCCTCTACTGACACTAGCATACTACAAACTAACTTCGGTCTGGACTGTAGTTGAACCCCAACCAATCTCACACTGATCCAAGGTACAGTTGCGCTCCTTACGTCTCTGATCCCAGCAGGATACCACGCACTTGATTCCCTTAGGTGATCTCACCCACAACTAAGAGTTGCTACGACCCAAAGTCGAAGAATTTAATAAACAAATCTGCATCACACAGAAAAGTCTACATGAATAGATAAATTTTTCTCCCACAGAAATACCTACGAGTTTTGTTCCGTCTTTTGATAAATCAAGGTCAAAAGGAACCAATTGATATACCAGACTTATATTCCCGAAGAACAGCCTAGAAATATCAATCACCTCACAATAATCTTAATCGACTAGCAAAACAAGATATTGTGGACGAAGGTGTTTGTGACTACTTTTCTATCTTGCCCGTCGGAGAAATTAATCTCAATCCAATCTTACGATTGTACTCAAATATGATAGAAACAACAAGATCAGATCACGCAACTACAGAGAAAATAGTTGGGTCTGGATTCACAATCCCAATGAAGTCTTCAAGTCATTAACCTACAAGGTCTCGATAGAAACCTAAGGTTAAAGGAAAATCAACTCTAACTTATACAACTAGTATCACACATGAGGTGTGGGGATTAGGTTTCCCAGTTGCTAGAGTTCTCCTTTATATAGTCTCCAAATCAGGGTTTGCAATCTAAGTTACCTTGGTAACAAAGCATTCAATATTCACCGTTAGATGAATACCCGATTAGATTCTAGCTAATATCTTTCAACCGTTAGATAGAACTTAGCTTGTTATACACAAACGAAATGTAACTTCATTTAGGTTTGAGTAACTGTACCTAAACGTGTACACCTAGTTGGTTCAACAATAGTTAACCAAAGGTTATCCATATGAGCACTTTCATATCAACCTTATTCATCTTCACCATAACTAGTTCAAATGACTCAAAAGAACTAGTGAGAGAGTTGTTCAATTTCTTAGATCTCATAGAAGTATATAAGACACAATCGAAGCAAAAATGATTTTGATTCACTCGAATCGATTCATGAAAATTATAGTCACAGTTTGCAAAGATTGCATTCCTTAATATATATATGTCTTAGTTCACGAATAAACCGTTTTTAGAAAATAACCCACTTAAGTACGCATACCGCTACGCATACTTAAGTACCCGGATTGAGCTTGTTTTTAGTTCACAAACTCCAGCATAAATTCACGGGATGTGAACTTCCGGCAGTACGCGGACTTAGATCCGGATATCCTAAACCAGTAAAGTACGCATACTTTGGTTCAAGGATTTTGGACTTACACAAGTATGAGTTCACATACAATGTTTATATCCATTCAAAGTTATATATTCTAAACTCTCATTTCAATCATTGAAACATTCTTAGAGGATGTTATATAGTGGTTATTCACACATTATTTTTCATCAAAGCGATTTTCAAGAGATTGAAACAATCAACATGACTTTCGTCACGAGTAAAGATGAACTTGGCCAAAGCGAAAGCTTACCAACACATATTTCGAGAAATAGATAAGCGAGATAAACTTGGCTCGAAATAGCAAATGTTTATAATCGAAGTCTATATAAAAATACGAGTTTGTCTCAAGATAGGAGATAGAATAGATGTACTTTTGAGTGATATATAAGTTCAAGTCTCCACATACCTTTTTGTCGATGAAGATCCACCAGTTCCTTGAGTAGTTCTTCGTCTTTGCATGATGAATGTCGTGGAGTCTAGAGCTCAACTATACTTACTATCCTAGTCCGAGACTTAGCTATAAGTAGACTAGAAATCAAGACTTATAGTTTTGGCAACTAAACTTAAAAAACAAGCTTGAGATAGCAACGCTAGCGAGTTCGACCGAGCAGTGCTCTAAAAATCTCCCCCTTTGTCAATTTTAGTGATAAAACTATCAATACATATGGAATAAAAAATAAATAAACTTTGCAGCTTCTCATCCACATGCATGATCTCCTTGGTTCTTCAACATTACTCGAAATCTTCGTCACTTCCAAGTACTCCAATGATTCCAAAGATATTCAAATCAGCATCACCGTTGTTGAAGATCCGTATCCATATCAATGAGAAAACAAAAGCTCTCAATCATTGCTACACAGTGTCGTAGATTTATTATACAGTATCAAAATTCAATTGTATCACAACTTCAACAACAATACTATGGTGATATGTATCACTCCCCCTTAGTTAATACTTCATCTCACATGAAAACCACTTCCCCTTACATAATGATCCGAAAACCATATGTATTTGTAGTGTGAACTACACATTAATTCCCCCCTTTTTGTCAATAAAATTGGCAAAGGTACGAAAACTAGTGGGATCGTAATGAAATTTCCATAGAGACACTTCATGACCAAAAGAAAGTACATATCAACTTTTTAGATGCAATCATATATCCGAAACTAAATGCATTCATCAAGGAGTTTATAAAGATACAAGATAACCCCTATAATATTCCACATCTGCACTCCCCACAAAGATTTGGCAATTAAGCACAAGTTCAATTAAGAAATCTCCCCCATAAAATGTCATTCCCGAGAGAACAACAAGAGCGACCTTACTTTCACAAGAAAAGAAGGATTTCTTTGGATATTAACAAATCACATGAAACATGAATTTGTATCCAAAAATCTCAATTAAATTAACCACAAGAGAACCCATGATTAATTCAATCGGAAATGCTCACATAAGAGAACTTACGGAGCCGCACAATATATACATAAAAATATGCATCAGGGAAGATCAATATTGCGGAATAAACAAAGATTCATTATATTCTTCATCACTATTTGCACAATGACATATAATAGACTTAATCTTTGTAAACAAAAGCTCATCCTATCTTCCATCAATATTTTCATAATGACATAATAGGCTTATTTTTTGTTTGTCAAAAGTTCATTCAATCTTTTATCAATACTTGCATACCGACATATGAAAGACTTAACTTTTGACCACGTATGGGACAATCATAGTTCACGGACGCAAACACACTTATCCCATAACAAGTTGCAATATATAAACCATAAAGGTTAATACTGCAAAATCATCTTCAAAATAAACTTTAGAATTTAAATAAATAAATCTAAAAACATTGCAAGATGAAAATTCTTGGAAATAGCTATGTGTACTCACAATAATTGCTATTCCAAACCCTAGTTATCCTTCTTAAACATAAGAATAAATTCTCATAAGAAGTTTCCGACATCAAGACAAATTCGTAATGCACATACAAGATGATTTTGTCTTTAGAGGGTAGAATCAATCTTTTTCACATGGATTTACACCAAGAATATCTACCAAAGGCGTATAAAAAGATTTTTTTAACTAAGAAGAACATACAAAATCATTAAAGACCATGCACTATATTTCACATAAGTTGATTGTGAACATTCAAGAATCCCATAGCAATGCGTACTATTGTCCATTCTTGAACTTCCTTCTTTTTGATTCACCAACGAAATTCTTGTAAAAGCTACAAATAACCTTAGAAGAGTATTGCTCCAAGAATCCAAGTGCCCAATTCCAAGAGAAGTGGAACAAGTGCGACGAAATGGAGCAAAACACTCAAAAACAAGAGACGGGACAAAGACCAATCTTAACTCATCCAAATTCTAGAATTCTCATCTCTATTTTGAATAGAATTCAAATAGGAAGAGAATGCCAAAATAATGAGGTCATTCGGAGTTCGGAAGAAGAAGATACGACCAAAACAGGTTTACCGAATATCGACGTCTACAGGCAAGTATGCATACGGGTATGCAAACGGATTTTAAGTATGTAAACTGGTGCGCAAACGAATTTCCCTGGATTTTATTAACTCATTTGTAAACTGGTATGCAAAATGGTATGCATACCTGAAGTATACCATGAAGGCCAAAACATCCCGAACAACTATTTTCAACCAGGAACATTTAAGAACCTTAAACACAAATAAAGTTAGGTAGACATGAACGATACACAAGGTACATAGATCATCATAAACCTTTCTCAAGTTTGGAAACATACCTTTTTAGAAGAATTAGATCGAATTCTACAACGTTACCAAACATTCAAAATCATACCCAACATAATATGTGTGCCTCAGTTCTTGTGCTTCCCTCACTGTATACATAACAACGCATTTCCTGGTGAGGATGCACTTTCAACACAATCAAGTTATGTTGAGGTGAACAATGTCTTGCTCACCATGACACCAAGAAAGAGTTTCTTTCCAACAACTCTTGCATATTACAGTGTTGAGAAACACCCAAGGAACAGTTTTTATAATCCTATCAAAGAACTTCAAGAGAACCCAAAAAGATTTGTGTTTCTGATTTCTTGTTTTACAACTTATAAAAAACTGTTTCTGCAGATAGTTTTTAGTACTTCGAAGGGAAACTCTTTCGATAAAAGGAGACGTCCTAGCTTCTTCATAAAAGAAGATAATACTACTATCTTGATAGGAGGTATGAGGAATTGAGCAATGAATCGATTCACGCTTTGAGGTGATATACTCAGATAACTGAGATTCAAACTCCTCTTGTAATTTGTTTAGTTTGTTACAACTAATTGGATTACACAGAGGAGGAGCATTGCTCTTACTAATTAGCAAATAAATATCAACCTCAACATAAACATTTTTCATCATAACTTGATTTAGCCTGTCAAGAGACTCTTGTTCATTCTGGAGAAATAAATTAACATCAGAAGATAAGCTTTCAAGTTTCTTTTCAATCCTTGAAAATACTTCAAGGGATTTTAAACATGGTGGAGGTTTAGATAGAATTTCTTCTACATATTTTATTATATCAGTCATGGAAGAGAATTATGGAATCCCCGGATCTGGTGGTGCATTTATTGAGATATCACTTCTGTCCATAGAATCAGATTGCTACAAACACATACTTATGAGGTCTATAACGTGTTTGCCTGCTCTGATACCAATTGAAAAAGCGGAGGTCTAACAACCTCACCCAATATTTCGCTTAGAAATCTATATGGACTAACTCCAATATACTTTTAAGAGAATCAACTAGACAGTCAGATTCAATCTTAATAAAAAGTATATCAAAGAGTTATATCTCAATTTCTCGATTCAATCCCAACTCAAGCAAATAGAAATCTGCGAGTCTGATTGAATATAAGAGAAATAACTTGAACGATACCAAAGACCAATGTTCAGGGATCAATCAATTTCAATCAACAACCAAAGGTTGGATTTACCAATCGATCGATACGACGCACATCCTTTGATATTTCAATTATATAACAAAATATAATGTGGAAAAGAAATAACACAGACACCAGAAGTTTTGTTAACGAGGAAACCGAAAATACAGACAACCCACGGGACCTAGTCCAGATTGAACACACACTGTATTAAGCCGCTACAGACACTAGCCTATTACAAACTAACTTCGGTCTGGACTGTAGTTGAACCCCAATCAATCTCACACTGATCCAAGGTACAATTGTGCTCTTTACGTCTCTGATCCTGGCAGGATACGACGCACTTGATTCCCTTAGCTGATATCACCCACAACTAAGAGTTGCTACGACCCAAAGTCGAAGACTTTAATAAACAAATATGTATCACACAGAAAAGTCTACAACAATAGATAAATCTGTCTCCTACAGAAATACCTACGAGTTTTGTTCTGTCTTTTGATAAATCAAGGTGAACAAGAACCAATTGATATACCAGACTTATATTCCCGAAGAACAGCCTAGAAATATCAATCACCTCACAATAATCTTAATCGACTAGCGAAACAAGATATTGTGGAATCACAAACGATGAGACGAAGGTCTTTGTGACTACTCTTCTATCTTTCCTATCAGAGAAGTTAATCTCAAGCAAATCTTACGATTGTACTCAAATACGATAGAAACAACAAGATCAGATCACGCAACTACGGAAAAAATAGTTGGGTCTGGATTCACAATCCCAATGAAGTCTTCAAGTCGTTAACCTACAGGGTCTCGATAGAAACCTAAGGTTAAAGGAGAATCGACTCTAACTTATACAACTAGTATCACACAGGAGGTGTGGGGATTAGGTTTACAAGTTGTTAGAGTTCTCCTTTATATAGTCTCCAAAACAGGGTTTGCAATCTAAGTTACTTTGGTAACAAAGCATTCAATATTCACCGTTAGATGAAAACCTATTTGATTCAAGATAATATCTTTCAACCGTTAGATCGAACTTAGATTGTTATACACAAATGAAATGTAACTTCATTTAGGTTTGAGTAACCGTACCTAAACGTGTACACCTAGTTGGTTCAACAATAGTTAACCAAATGTTATCCATATGAGCACTTTCATATCAACCTTATTCATCTTCACCGTAACTAGTTCAAATGACTCAAAAGAACTAGTTAGTTGTTCAATTGCTTAGATCTCATAGAAGTACATAAGACATATTCGAAGCAAAAATAATTTTGATTCACTCGAATCGACTCATGAACATTATAGCCACGGTTTGCAAAGATTGCATTCCTTAATATATATATATATATATATGTCTTAGTTCACGAATAAACCGTTTTTAGAAAATAACCCACTTAAGTACGCATACTAGTACACATACTTAAGTACCCGGATTGAGCTTGTTTTCATTTCACAAACTCCAGCAGAAATTCACGGGATGTGAACTTCCGGCAGTACGCATACGTGTATGCGGACTTAGTTTCGGACATCCTAAACCAGTAAAGTACGCATACTTCGGTTCAAGTATTTTGGACTTACACAAGGATGAGTTCACATACAATTTTTATATCCATGCAAGGTTATATATTCTAAACTCTCATTTCAATCATTGAAACATTCTTAGAGGATGTTATATAGTGGTTATTCACACACTATTTTTCACCAAAGTGATTTTCAAAAGATTGAAACAATCAACATGAATTTCGTCACGAGTAAAGATGAACTTGGCCAAAGCGAAAGATTACCAACACATATTTTGAGAAATAGATAAGCGAGACAAACTCGGCTCGAAATAGTAAATGTGTATAATCGAAGTATATATAGCAATATGACTTTTATCTCCAGATAGGAGATAGAATAAATAGACTTTTGAGTGATAGATAAGTTCAAGACTCCACATACCTTTTTGTCGATGAAGATCCACCAGTTCCTTGAGTAGTTATTCGTCTTTGCATGATGAACACCATGGAGTCTAGAGCTCAACTACACTTACTATCCTAGTCCGAGACTTAGCTATAAATAGACTAGAAATCAAGACTTATAGTTTTGGAAACTAAACTTGACAAACAAGCTTGAGATAGCAACGCTTGCGAGTTCGACCGAGCAGTGCTCTAACACCTGGTTCAACTCTCACTTCCCTAAGTTTACTGCACCTACAATTGATTTTTATTTGCTACACTGTTCTGAAACTATTAGTCATGTTAGTGAAATAAATCTATATTCATCTTGTTCTCAATTCTTAGTAATGAGAATTCTGTCGTGGAACTGTCAGGGCTTCAGAAACCCTAGTACTAATAATTCACTTTGGAATTTGATCAGGAGTCAAAATCCTGACATGATTTTTCTATGTGAAACTAAAATTGAATCTTCTAAGATGAATCAATATCTTAGGAGATTTAACTATCCTAACTCTTGAATTTTTCCTTCAATTGGTCGTTCTGGTGGTATATCCCTTATATGGAAAAATGGTTTTCAATGTCAAATTGTGCACAACACTGATAAAATGATAAATGCTATGATATCTGATGATCCTAGTGTAGATTGTGAAATTTGGATAAGGGGAAAATGTGTCATTTCAAGACAATAGAAAAAGTTCAACTCTCACGGGAGAGATTAAGCCATTGGCCCTCAAGGAACCCTTAGCCACGATTTCTTGTGTACGTCCCCGAGAGACACAGCTAGTCGTGATGCCGTGATTCCTAGCGCACGACGAGATACTACTGGTCATATAGGTTCCGTAGAGCGTAAAACGTCCCCGACAGACTTATGAACTGCAAAATCTTAGAGAGATTCAAATATCTCTGCAAAATCTCGGAGAGTTTCAAATCTCTCTGCGAAATCTCCAAGATTCAAATCTCTCTGCAAAATCTCGGATAAATTCAAATCTCTCCGCGAAATCTTCGAGATTCAAATCTCTCTGCAAAATCTCTTTGCAAAATCTCGTACAGATTCAAATCTCTCTTAGGAGAGACTCAATCTCTCCTCAAAATCTCGGAGAAATTCAAATCTCTTGGGAGATCTCCGAATATTCCCCAGGCACGAGCCTCGTGTAGGAATCGAGTCTCCTTTCATACTCTCCACACAAACTCTGAGGCATCCCATGCCTTTTCACGTGACTCATCCTAGTCACACTTAAAAATCGGAGAATATCTCTCTATCTCGGATAAAGAGAATATTTCTCTCTCTCAACACATTACCACAAAGGATGACTTAGCTTCACACAATTATGGGGATAACGAATAGGGTTTTGGCTTGGCGGTCTAAGACACGTGTGAGAAATACCCAGCTTATTTCTCACCGCAGAAGAGAGTAAAGGCGGTGGAATAATGAGATAAAATCAACCTAGTTTATCTCTATCTATTCCTAAAGAGACGTGAGAATTGCTCCGCACGGCACAGAAACAATCCTTATCTTCACCCACTTGAGATTAGAGAATTCAACTATAAATAGGTTCTCTATTTCTCCAAGCTATGATTTTTTTTTCTCATAACCTCTCAGAGAAATTCTTCTTCAAACCCTAGAATTATCTGATCTCTCTTTTCATCTGCATCCCTCCCTAAGACCAGCCCTAACCTCTCATGTGACTGAAGCAGCCTTTGAACAACCACTGCGCGTGGTTTAGGCGAAGACTGTTCGTGCTCAACCTCTCGTAACTCACTTTTAGAAACCCTAGAATCCCACTTTAGCCTCTCACCGATTTTAGGTAACTACATTTTGGCGACCGCAGTGGGAGGTTGTCCACTTAGTTACATATCTCAATCACGGTCACCACTAGGAAGGAAGTTGATTCCACCAATCCAAATACAAAAAAACGTTCCATTGTTTCAGTCTCTGTAAATTCATTACAGACTTAGTCGAGAAAGTTATCTCTACCAGCACTTTATCTCTCTATCTAGTTTGACCTTAGTGAATATGATAGTGCGTCCCAGATCACCTAGATCTATTACTGCATAATAAAATATCCCATTAACCTACTTCCACAAGAACCTACTACCAACCCTAAAAACGTTGGTTAAAGACCCGAGAACTACCAGAGACTCCATAAAATCTTGAAAAATCTCAGGTCGACATACAGACTTATCTGAAAAATGTATTTAGAGTTACCGGTAGGGATAGATCCAATAAATTATATTGAGTACTCGTTTCCTAAAGAAGGAGTACTAAAACTGATGATAATAGCATGGACGTGATCCAATCTGTCTGCAATCAACCTCACCGGAGAAGATGAAGCCCGTTATGAACGCGAGTAAAGGAGCGACCATTCAGCTGACCCATATTTCCCCAGGACCAGATGATGATCTAAACTAGGAGATTCTGATGAATATTTGCTCCAAAATTCGTTTAGGTCAAGGGCCCACAACCTGACTCGGGAAGCTTACTTCACTTTACTATTTTACTTATAACTCTTTCATTCTGTATCAGAATGACCTAGTTCTTTTTCTGTCGGATTTGTCTTTTCATCGTCTACAGGATTAATTTATCGAAAACTTGGAAAGGTTCCAAAATTCTTGACCTAGACAAAAGCGTTGTAGAGCCACATAAGTTCATAAATCGCCAGCCGAGATGCATCTTTTCATTTTCCTGTTTCAGAGGATCATGACCAGAACACGACAAAGTATAAGATAAGACTAGATTCCAAGATATTTCTTGGCCAAAGATCATCCGAAGATTCAGAGCCGCCGGTCGATATGCTGTCTCAACACCGTCTCGTCAGAAAGAAGAGGAGTCCTAGCAATTGTTCGATCAAGTCTCGATAAAACTCCATCTTGGATACACCAATGATTATCCAGTATCATTTTCCGATGGGACCTCAGTTTACCCGAGACGGAGAAAGAGAATATCTTCGATCCGAACCTATCAAAGGAAAAGAAATCCGTAGTGATGCTCGTGAGGTGAACCGTTTAGATAAAGAATATACTACTCAACATACAACCATAACTGGCTATTTTTACTAAAGTAAACAGGGGAAGAAACCGAGATCGTAGCTCCAGGACACACGCTACTTATCCGGAGGCCTGCTAGCAGTTTCTTCAGTCAAAACCTCATCTCTCAAAATAATATGCTCGAGAGGCTATCCCATGAGCCAGAGTCAGAGTCATATGCGATGAGAGAAGGACAAGATATGACGATCACATACAATTTCCTCATGTCAAAACACGACTCCTCCACGCAAATTTACATAGCGGATTTCCAAAGAACTCTCCCATCAATAAAGCAAACAAAAATCGATTTCCTAGTGTTTGTGGGTGAAAATGGTTTCTGCTGATTTCGGTAATTTCGGGTGTGTGGGTGAGAAACGAATTTAAACCCTGAACAATGTACTGCAAGGGAGTACTTTAGATTCGAGAGATCAATCTGTACAAGTCCGTCCTAAACCAAGAAATGGCCGTTCCAGACTTGCTTCGGTCACAAAGTGAAGGAGAATGGGTTAGTTTTGGGGAGGGAAGCAAGGAAAGTGTTGAGACCAGAATAGTTGATTATGGAAGAGTAGTTGTTTTCTACGACTTGTATCAGAAAGTGGGAAGCTAACAGATGGAAAGCTAGCAAATGTTTTCTGAGTGTTGTATACTCCTGACTGAACTTGTTGTTCGGTGGAAATAGGTAAGACCTATTTATACAAGTCGAAGTGAAACGTACTCTGGTCTCATTAAGAAATGGAGAAAGTGGGTGAGTAAATGGGAGGAGGTGGTAACCGTTAACACATGGAATTGATGTTCCATAAAAGAGAGCGTTTCACCATCACTCCCTGTATTTACTAACCGCCTCATCCTTATGACACTTCCTTATGACGGGCGTAGTGTACGTCGCACGCTGTAAACCGCCAAACCAATACCCAAAGAGGATCCCTCAGTTTGTGATATGCGTTGATGTCTCGAATGTTTTCGTGGAAAACATGTAGCATATTGTTGTCGCCTGTCAAGTCGAGCTTGGGAGACTTGATGTCTTGGTGACCTTCGACGGTCGAGATTTTGCATCTTAAGAGGAAAGGTAGTCGTTGATCATCGCACGCTTTCGTTTTTGGTAGCCGCATAGGGAAGGCCAGCATGGTGGCGCGGCAAGGTTGGCATGCCATTGGTGCGGTTTGGTGTGGCCAAACTAGGGTTTTGGATCAAAGGTTACCATGTGTTGTCTGGTAACCTTGGACTGCTAAGATTTGCTCTTGGGATTGAAGGACGACCGTTGATTGTCGCACGCCTTCGTTTTGGTAGCCGCATAGGGAAGGCCAGCATGGTGGCGCGGAAAGATTGGCATGCCTTGGTGCGGTTTGGTGTGGCCAAACTAGGGTGTAGATTGGGAAAAACGATTTGCTGGTTTTTAAGGAATTGAGGAGACGACCGTACGGAGGAGACTCCTCAAACCGAGCGAAATTTTAAACCTCACACAGATGCACCGCTGCAAAGGGGGTGCTTTAGATTCGAGAGATCAATCTGTAGTACTCCGGCCTAAATCAAGACAATGACCGTTCCAGAGTAAATTCGGTCACAAGAGAGGATGGGTTGATCTGTAGGAGGGAAGCTGGGAAATGTGTGGAATCAATGGTAATCAAAGATTGTGGGTGTATGAATTCTGAATATGATAAGCTCTGAATGATTGAAATTGCTCAATTGAGAGTAGTTGCTCAATTGATGAGTTGATGATCTCGTGTTGTCGATGAGACGTGAGATCGATGATACTGTTGATGCCGATCCCTCAATCATGATTCAGAGACTTATTTATATTGCTGGAATTTTAGACACCATGACCCCATGAAGTGTGAAAGTTGATGGAATGAAGGAGTGGGGAAGTGGAGATCGTGTTTGAAACCAGTTGCTCAACGTGTGGAGACTTGGTCGATTTTCCACCCACTACCTCGTGAATTCCTTCAACTGATTGCACGACTTGCTCACATGCCATCGTGTGTTTGAACACACGTGCCGTAGACCGCCAGACCAAAACCCTAAGTGATATCCCCCCAAAGTGACACGATTGACGTCTCGTGGTATGTTAGTCAATTGATGACTTCGTGGTTTGATGGGACGATGAGTCCATGTAGTTGCTGAGTTGAACATGATGTTCTGAAACTCATGAATTGAACATGTCATGAGACAGAGGTATAGTTCTTACGATGAAGTGAGCAAGTATTGGACATTCGACGGATCGTTGAATATTGATTGTTGAGCCAATATTCCTTGGTTTGAGAAAATATTTATCATCTGAGCAAGTGTTGCTCATGTGATGAATTGTTGAACATTTGATCGTCTGAGCATGTGTTGCTCATCTGATGGATTATTGGCAGCGTACCAAAAATATTAATTAGAATACTGGTCGTTGAACCGAGCATAATTAATAAAATTAATGACCATGAGGTCGTCGTAAAATTATTAAGGTTGGAATCTGGAATGATGATCATTGGATTCAGAAACCCTAATTTGATCAATTGATGATCAATTAATGGTTCGTCAGAAGTTTAACCATGGGACGAAGGAGGGAGCGACTACATGGGACCGTGGATCAACCATGTAGTGTCCATATGCTCACGTGAGCAAATACAAATAACTCCTGAAGAGTTGACGATTTTTTGGTGAAAGAATGATTAAATGCTGGTTTAATCATTTATTCGAAAATGCTCGTCTGAGCCTTAGTTGAGAAAACCTAATTAATTATGAAGGAGTGAGGGACCTACCATGGGGTCATGAAACCAGCCCTGGGTAGTCACGTGACCACCTGATGATCACTTCATGAAAATCCAAAGTGTTTGGAAGAGTCTTGGACCTAATACGTGCAATTGTGCAAATTAGGTCAAAACTGTGAAACTTGATGGGACCGGCTTCTGTAAGCCAAAGAGACAATCTTGGACGGTCAAGATAGCGTGCTCGTGTCCCCAAAGTGTCCGCGTCTCAGTCCTGAGAATTTTGATATTTTCTGGCGTGCAATTGAGCATCCATTCGAGAAAATATGCCAAAATTAGGGTTTCGACGAAACTGAGGAAAACACCATGAGATGATGGAAGATAATTATAAAATAAGGAATAAGGAGGCGTGGGACCTCCGAGGCCAAGGCATGGTCGGCCGGTCGTGACCACGGTCCCTTGGTGTCATTTTCCTTAATTTTGTAATATTTTTGATGATTTTATGAAGAATTCATGAATTTTAAGAAATTTGATGAATTTAGGGAGTTTCCATGAATTGAAGGAGTTTTCATGAGTTCAAGGAAGCAAAAAAAATAAATTAAAATAATAAAAACATGGGCGTGTGGGACCGTTGGGGGGTGGCCGGCTGGCTAGGGGCCCGATCCCATGAGTTTTCATAGTTTTTATATTTTTTAAGTATTTTTCATGATTTGAGGGAATTTTTCCTAATTTGAGAGAAATACCATGAAATCAAGGAATTTGATGAATTCAAGGAAGAATAAAATAAAATAATAAAACAAGGGGCGTGTCCGACCGGCTAGTAGCCCGGTCCCACAAGTTTTCATAATTTTATTTATTATTTGATGATTTGTGCAAAATACCATGAAATCAAGGAGTTTTTTCATGAAATTAGAGAAATAATAATAATAAATAAAATAATGAGGAACCGTGAGGTGTGGGGCCGGCTGGGACCAAGGCATGGCCTGTTGGCCAATGGTCATGCCCCACACTTCTTTCCTTAATTTTATATTATTTTTTACGAATTTATGAAAATACCATGAAACCGAGGAGTTTCCTCGAGACGAAGGAGATTTGATAAGAGAATTTTCATAAAATCATGGAAAATAATAAAAATGCATTAAAAATATAAAACTGTCGTGGGATTGACCACGACACGGTCGGCCGGTCATGTGTCCGTGCTCCCAGCACCCTGGTCAATATTTTTAATTATTTATTATTTTCTTCCCTATTTTGCATAGGTTCATCGTTTCGTTATATTTTGAAATACTCGTTCATGCGGTGACTGTTAGTGTATCGTCATTGAATACACCTTCACCATTTGAATCCGGTCTTACTTAGAGGTAGCTCAGACGCCCGGTTGTTGATTATTTATTACTAATTGTGGAATTCGGTGGAGAATAATTCACAAAACTGAGTAATAAGATGTTTATTATTAATTCATAAGATCAGCTGAGGATTCGACTACGAATTCAGAATAATAAAGTGAGCATTACCATTCCATGGGATCGTAGATTCGACCATAGAATCAGAGTAATTAAGATTTATCTATTACCATTTATGAGACCAGTTGTGGATTTGATCATGAAATTGGAGTAATGAGATAATATAGTTATTGCTATTCTATGAGATCAAGCCGTGGATTCGATCATAGAATCAGAACAATTGTTTATTGCCATTCCATGGGACCAGTCGTGGATTCGACCATTGAATATGAGCAACTGTTATTGCCATTCCATGGGACCAGTCGTGGATTCGACAATGGAATAGGAGCAATAATAGATTATTCTGGGAATTCAGTAGTGAATGTCATGGACGAATTAATCTTAATTAGAAATAATTAATTTTGTGGCTCTATACTAGCAGAACAAGCTGTCTAGGAGCATTAATTATCCCGATATGAGCTTGTTGGTAAGTCATATCCTTTATATAGTCAGGGTAAACTCGTTCTTTGTTCCTGAAGACGTTATCGCTCTATACTAGCAGAGCAAGCTGTCTAGGAGCCGTCCATCTCGTGGTACTATATAGAAATAATCACTGAAAGTGTTCAGTATTCATGAGATATGCCGTTGTCCAGTCGTGAGACTACATATCTACATGTACTCTGAGAGAAAGTACTCTCCGTTGAGAATTCGATGAGAGACCCATGTCTCAATACTCACGTATGATTGCTGGATCAGAGCTTCGTATAATTATGAGTTTATGATATTAGCCTTGTCAAAAATCCACCATCTACATAGGGTTTTGGGTCAAAGGTTACCATGAGTTGTCTGGTAACCTTGGACGGCTAGGATTTGCTCCTGGGATTGAAGAGCGACCGTTGATTATCACACGCCTTCGTTTTGGTAGCCGCGTAGGGAAGGTCAGCATGGTGGGACGGAAAGGTTGGCATGCCATTGGCATGGCATTCCTTGGCGCGGTTTGGTGTGGCAAAACTAGGGTTTTGGGTCAAAGGTTACCATGCGTTGTCTGGTAACCTTAGACGGCTAGGATTTGCTCATGGGATTGAAGGGAAACCGTTGATTGTTGCACGCCTTTGTTTTGGTAGTCGCGTAGGGAAGGCCAGCATGGTATAGTGGGGTCGCGGATTTGGAATGCCATGAGCGCATGGTGTGGCTAGCATGGCTAGGGCCAAGGCAAGGTGCGTTTGGCTTGGCATGGTGGGGCCAAGGGCTTGGCATGCCGTTGGCACTTGGTGCGGATAGAATGGCTAGGGCCAAGGCAAGGTGCGGTTGGCTTGGCATAGTGGGGCCAAGGATTTGGCATACCGAAACCCTAATTAGCGCCCTTTACTAGAATCGCCGTAGAATTCGCATACGGACTCGGATTTTGACGGTCCGCCCCTCCATCTTACCGGAAAAGAATTCTCTATCTCCGTACGCGGAATATTTAGGTTTTGAGTTCGTTTGGGTGGTGAAAACATCCCGACAGTAAAAACCAGGAAGAACTCGGGAGGGGTGGCAGCATGGCCAAGGTTAGATTTTGGTGGTATGGATGGCATGGTGTGCCTTTAGCGTGCAAAGAGTGCGTGGTATGTGCGTTTGGCACATGTGGCATGTTTGGCATTCCTTGGAGCATAGATTGCACGGTACGTGCAAGTGGCATGATTGGCATGCCTTGGCGCAAAGATTGCACGGTATGTGCAAGTGGCATGATTGACATGCCTTGGCGTGGAGACGTGGCTGGCACGGTGGTGTGGCTAACATGTTTGGCATGCTGTTGACACGGTGGTGCGGCTGGCATGTTTGGCACGCTGCTGGCACGGTGGTGCGGCTGGCATGTATGGAACGCTGCTGGCACGGTGGTGCGACTGGCATGTTTGGCATGCTGCTGGCACGGTGGTGCGGCTGGCATGTTTGGCATGTTGCTGGAACGGTGGTGCGGCTGGCATGTTTGGCATGCTGCTGGCACGGTGGTGCGGCTGGCATGTTTGGCATGTTGCTGGCAAGGTGGTGTGGTAATTAAGGTTCGGTCTATCAGAACTCTAATTAGTAAAAAAGAAAAGGTATCCCGGTAATTTTTACATAGGCGTGTTAAATGGTTCAATAAATGTGTCAGTGGTGGTAGTGACGTCATGCCAGGTGTAAGGTTTTAACCCTGAGCTAAAAACCACCATCAACATTAAGTCCCCTGCTTAGCTCGGAACAGGGGCATTGTTGCGAGGTAAGCATAAGATTGTGACAGACAAAGACAGAACCGATACGGTAAGTCATGAAAGAGGTTCAGGAAGATCCGTCTAACCTTTTTCGAGAAGTAAGTAGAATCCGTGATCCTTTCGCCTGGCAGCTTTGGGTAAATCCTGCTTGTGGCCCTGCCGATCAGGCTGCGGAGTGATGGAGGCTGGTTGAGATACAAGTTGTTGGTTTTAATCTAGCATGGTTGAGCGTCTTCAGGGCTAGGTTTCGGAATGCGAGGCGGAGCCTCTAGCGTAGACTTGGTGTGAAAGGAAAGCGTTAGCATTGATTAGCTTGAAACGGGCGTTGACTTAACATTGTGTTGGCATAGCAAAGGCGCGAACTGCTTGGTGAAGGTGCAGACTGCTTGGCACAGCGCTGGCGCGGGAAAGGCGCGGACTCCTTGGCAAGGGTGCAGACTGCTCGGCAAGGGTGCGGACTTCCCGGTCAAGGCGTTGGCAAGTGAAAGGCGCAGACTGTTTGGCAAGGGAAAGACGCGGACTTCTTGGGAAGGGTGCAGACTGCTCAGCAAGGTGCTGGCCCGGGAAAGGCACGAATTGTTTGGCAAAGGTGAAGATTGCTCGGCAAGTTGCTAAGGCGGAACGGTCCGCCTCTCGGTTGAAACGGCAGAAAATTGAGTTTGTAAAACTTGTAGGAGAAGGCCGTCGTAACTTCCCTGTCCAAGACGGTGCCATAGTCCTTGATTCCGATGCGGATGAATCAGAGAATCCTCTTCAAGAGGTTGTTGAGGAGATTTTCGAGGAAGATGACGCTGCGGTTGACGATGAAACTGAAACAGATTACGGAGCAGACAACGCAACTGTTTTTGGTGACGTTGGGGGAGTCATGGTGGCCTATGCTGGGTCAGCTGTTGAAGCGGATGTCGGGAAGAAGACGGATGCTGTTGTCGCTGAGACGGTTTCCAGGTGGGATGTTGAGGTGTCAGCTACTGCTGATGCTTCTTTCGGATGGAACCTTTGCTGCCCGAGAGATTGTTGGGGAAAGTGCTTGGAGAAGCTCTGAAAGAGGAGTTGGCAACTCGTGCGTCTGCTTTTGATGACCAGTTCCCCCTTTTTTGTTGTTTCTCTTTGTTGCATATACATCTTGATGCTTTTGCAGACTTATTGTTATCTTCTTTGTATTCACGGCGAAGTTAGGGTTTCGCCAATTAGCATCCCGCTTGCGGTTTCACATATTTGAATAAAACTTCTCATTTGAAAGACCTCGATCTTCCATTAAAATAGATTGTTCGACCTTCCGTTCCCTTCAGAGCTCTTGAGTAATTGAATAAGGAATTTCCTGTATGTTTTAGGCTTTTCTGGTCATGATTTGATGGTTGATCGTGTCTTCTGAGCTTCGATAGTGAAGGGATCCCGTGTAGATTCCCAGTCCCCAAGTGTAGTTTGCATGTTTCCATCTTGGGTGGTCGGTGGGTTGACCATGATAGGGATATCACCATCGTGTGTTCGTACTTGTGATTTTGTTACTTCTTCCACGTGCAATTGAAATATGGAGGAGTACGGGTTACCTTTACAGTGATTGTTTCCATGGTGAAACTCTAGCTGGTATCAACAAACTGGCGGCAACAGTTCTTGGCAGCAGATGTGATTAGAAGAGACTGTCCATGGAAGTAAAGGGATTGGCTGGATGCGTAAGCGAGCTAACTGTCTATGACCACAAGCTTTGGTGGGATGGAACAAAAAGCGGCCATGACTACGAAGATTGGCTGGCTGTGATCATGATCCTTGACATGGGGAGCGTGGTGGTACGACCCTTTGCAGGAAGAAGCAGCGTTGAAGAAACTTCGGTTCTTGGAGAGGATGTTGAAACTTAGGAATCCAAACCCTAAAGTTTCGGCTTCGGATCCTGGAGCGGCTTATGGAGAGAACGCTGAAGCGGAGCGGTTGCTGGAGCGAGCGTTGAAGCGAAGCAGCTTTCAGGGTGAACGTTGAAGCGGAGCAGCTGCGTTAATCAGTATGCTATCAAATTGGACACCCTTCAGGAGAACAATGGTTAGGAGTCCCCAGTTTCATCTATCAATCGTGCTTTCCAGGAGAGGTTGGGGTTTGGGAATGACTTCTCTGGTTGGAAACGGCTGCTTCCCTGATGTAGTGCGGTTGAGGGCTGCAATTATGCCTTGATGATGCGCCTACAGAATCTCACATAAGTGTTTCATCATAGACTGCATCATTTTGTGAGCGAAGTCCCCGGAAATCATGAAGCTCCTGACAGGAAGAGAGTCTTTGTGAACTCAGGGGGGTTGCTGATTTTCTTTGCCTCGATTTTGGAGAAGTCATTCCTGATCTTTACTTGTTATGAAATTGGATTGCTAATTCCCTTCCACTGGGCGTTCAGAAACAACGCTGGAAGGATGCAAGCTGCTGTAATGATGCAAGTTGTAAGCGCTGGAAGGATGCAAGTTGCTGGTGCTGGGGAGATGCAAGCTGTTAGCGCTGGATCGGATTGGAATGGGCGCTGGCTTGGCGTGGCGCAGACTTTTGTCTGGGAACGACGCGGTAGCAATAAAGTGGTCAAGCATATTCCAGGTCTGTACTCCAGCGTTTCTCTTCCAATTTGTTTTCTTGTATTGGTTCATTCCTTAGCCATAGGTATTCCTTCCATAAATATGTAGAAATATTGTTCTTCCGAACTGGTGTAAACCTTAGCCGTTGGTATGTCATTCATAAACTTGTAGAAGTACTTGTTCTTCTCTTCGAATAT
The DNA here is from genome assembly GCF_003573695.1 of Papaver somniferum. Lineage (NCBI taxonomy): Eukaryota > Viridiplantae > Streptophyta > Magnoliopsida > Ranunculales > Papaveraceae > Papaver > Papaver somniferum. The sequence goes on from NC_039359.1 coordinate 128,930,887, forward strand.
CACCGTAGTAGTGTCGGCTACCTCATGAATAGTGACTGGTAATCGTTATTATGCACAGTAGGTACATACGGGTAGGTGACTGATTCCACGAAGAACTGGGCGTTATGGTTTCTCTGAGATCCAAAAGTTGCAGGCCGAGGTGACCGAAGGTCCTTCCACGGACGTGGTCAAACAACAAGAAGCGGAGGTCGAAAGGCTGTCCAAAGAGTTGGAGCTGAAACAGGCGGTCCTCCAAATGACGAAGGACGCCTTCTTCGAGAAGAACAAAACATCGTTGAATGGCTTCCTTTAAATGCACTTATGTCTTCTGCAATTCTTCTGTTTCGTTTTTTTTTGAAAGGCAAATGGAACACCTGGCTTATGGTTTTGATTTTCTGGATTTTTGGGTTGATAGACAAGTGTTACCTATGAGGGTTTTGGATTATTATTCTGGATGAACTGTTTTAGGATGATGCCGTTTTTGGTTATGATTGTAAGTAACACAAACATCTCAGGGAAGATATGGAAACGTGAACGTTGCGTGTCGGTAGATGACATGGGATGAAACATAACGTGGCTATCGGTTTTATCATTTCCGTGAAAACTTGAAATAGTAAACCATTATTTTTTCTAGGCAAGACTTACTCGTTTTTTTGGATCTGCTAACGAAAAACGAGTCAGGTGCAAGTCCGACTTTCGTGGGAAACACCGCGATTGTGGAAAGTCCCCAGTCGTCCTTGAGTCACTTGATGATCGAGTCGTCGATCCCTGAGTGGATCGTTTGCTTTTAACCTCTAGGAAGTCCCCAGTAGCCCCTTGCCGCGTCAAGAATGGTTGGATCGTTCGCTTTTAAACTCTAGGAAGTCCCCAGTCATCCCTTGTCGTGTCAAGACTGATAATCGGGTCGTCTGGTAACTGAGTCGTCGATCCCTGAGCGGATCACCTGCTTATACCGTCTTGATGTCTGGGTCGAAGCATGAAATCGATGGTCGAAAATTGACATTGTAACCGAAAGATCAATCTCCCACTGTGGTCGCCAATTGTTTGTGGGTGAAAATGGTTTCTGCTGATTTTGGTAATTTCGGGTGTGTGGGTGAGAAATGAATTTAAACCCTAAACAATGTACTGCAAGGGAGTACTTTAGATTCGATAGATCAATCTGTACAAGTCTGTCCTAAACCAAGAAATGGTCGTTCCAAACTTGCTTCGGTCACGAAGTGAAGGAGAATGGGTTGGTTTTGGGGAGGGAAGCAAGGAAAGTGTTGAGACCAGAATAGTTGATTCTGGAAGAGTAGTTGTTTTCTACGACTTGTATCAGAAAGTGGGAAGCTAACAAATGCAAAGCTAGCAAATTTTTTCTGAATGTTGTATGCTCCTGACTGAACTTGTTGTTCGGTGAAAATAGGTAAGACCTATTTATACAAGTCGAAGTGAAACGTACTCTGATCTCATTAAGGAATGGAGAAAATGGGTGAGTAAATGGGAGGAGGTGGTAACCGTTAACGCATGGAATTGATGTTCCATAAAGAGAGTGTTTCACAATTACTCCCTGTATTTACTAACCGCCTCATTCTTATGACACTTCCTTATGACGGGCGTAGTTTACGCCGCACGCTGTAAACCGCCAAACCAATACCCAAAGAGGATCCCCCAGTTTGTGATATGTGTTGATGTCTCGAATGTTTTCGTGGAAAACATGTAACATATTGTTGTCGCCTGGCAAGTCGATCTTGGGAGACTTGCTGGCTTGGTGACCTTCGATGGTCGAGATTTTGTATCTTAAGAGGAAAGGTAGTCATTGATCGTCGCACGCTTTCGTTTTTGATAGCCGCATAGGGAAGGACAGCATGGTGGCGCGACAAGGTTGGCATGCCATTGGCATGGCATGCCTTGGCGCGGTTTGGTGTGGCCAAACTAGGGTTTTGGGTCAAAGGTTACCATGCGTTGTCTGGTAACCTTGGATGGCTAGGATTTTCTCCTGGGATTGAAGGGCGACCGTTGATTGTCGCATGCCTTCATTTTGGTAGCCGCATAGGGAAGGCCAGCATGGTGGCGCGACAAGGTTGGTATGCCATTGGCATGGCATACCTTGGCGCTGTTTGGTGTGGCCAAACTAGGGTTTTGGGTCAAAGATTACCATGCGTTGTCTGGTAACCTTGGACGGCTAGGATTTTCTCCTGGGATTGAAGGGAGACCATTGATTGTCGCACGCCTTCGCTTTGGTAGCCGCGTAGGGAAGGCCAGCATGGTGGCGCGGCAAGGTTGGCATGCCATTGGCATGGCATGCCTTGGCGCGGTTTGGTGTGGCCAAACTAGGGTTTTGGATCAAAGGTTACCATGCGTTGTCTGGTAACCTTGGACGGCTAGGATTTGCTCCTGGGATTGAAGGGCGATCGTTGATTGTTGCACGCCTTCGTTTTGGTAGCCTCGTAGGGAAGGCCAGCGTGGTATAGTGGGGCCGCGGATTTGGATCGCCATGAGCGGATGGTGTGGCTAGCATGGCTAGGGCCAAGGCAAGGTGTGTTTGGCTTGGAATGGTGGGGCCAAGGGCTTGGCATGCCGTTGGCACTTGGTGCGGCTAGCATGGATAGGGCCAAGGCAAGGTGCAGTTGGCTTGGCATGGTGGGGCCAAGGGTTTGGCATACCGAAACCCTAATTAGCGCCCTTTACTAGAATCGCCGTAGAATTCGCATACGTACTCGGATTTTGACGGTCCGCACCTCCATCTGACCGGAAAAGAATTCTCTATCTCCGTACGCGGGAATATTTAGGTTTTGAGTTTGTTTGGGTGGTGAAAACAGCTCGATAGTAAAAACCAGGAAGAATTCGGGAGGGGTGGCAGCATGGCCAAGGTTAGATTTTGGTGGTACGGCTGGCATGGTGTGCCTTTGGAGTGCAAAGAGTGCATGGTATGTGCGTTTGGCACATGTGGCATGTTTGGCATGCCTTGGCGCATAGATTGCACGGTACGTGCAAGTGGCATGATTGACATGCCTTGGCGGAAAGATTTCATGGTACGTGCAAGTGGAATGATTGGCATGCCTTTGCGTGGAGACGTGGCTGGCACGGTGGTGTGGCTGGCATGTTTGGCATGCACGGTGGTGCGGCTGGCATGTTTGGCATGCTGCTGGCACGGTACGTGCAAGTGGCATGATTGGCATGCCTTGGCGTGGAGACGTGGCTGGCACGGTGGTGTGGCTGGCATGTTTGGCATGCACGGTGGTGCGACTGGCATGTTTGGCATGATGCTGGCACGGTGGTCCGGATGGCATGTTTGGCATGCTGCTGGCACGGTGGTGTGGCTGGCATGTTTGGCATGCTGCTGGCACGGTGGTGTGGTAATTAAGGTCCGGTCTATCGGAACTCTAATTAGTAAAAAAGAAAAGGTTCCCCGGTAATTTTTACGTAGGCGTGTTAAATGGTTCAATAAATATGTCAGTGGTGGTAGTGATGTCATGCAAGGTGTAAGATTTTACAGTTTTAACCCTGAGCTAAAAACCACCATCAACACCTAGTTAAACCTGAGTGTATCCATTACCCTACTAGTACCAGAAGGCATATACTACTCTCGAGTTCGGTTGAGCATCCTCCCAAATGAAGAATAAATCTCAATGGATAATTTTGATACAAAAGTTCAGATGAATCCCTGTCAAGACACCTAGTAAAGGAGGAACAACATCTTTTCCACAAAGACACATGCGGCAGTATCTCTACATGACTCTCCACAGACGTCTCCAACCCACATATTATCCCTTTCCCACCTTGAAGACTCAATCTTGTACACTATAAGGGTCTTACTTCATTTTTCAAGTGTCCCGAGTCAATGTGAATACCTAGTCTCATATCAAACTGGGGAATAATGAAGAACCGTGCTTCACACACCTTCATGGCCAACAAGAGGTGGCTCGGACATCCACTTTTCAGATAACAGATTTAGAAGCGATCAGCGCAAGAGTCTCAAAAGATCGGGACACATCAAGACCATTTAACTCCTCAAACCCACATCACAACATATTATTACTTGGGGACTATGAGATTAGAGTTCAGCCTTCAAAATTGTGAAAGGGAATCATCCGTGACTCGAGAAATCTCGCATCTCTCTTCAGTATCGTCGAATTATCCTTCGTCAGCATCTTCTCTGTATTCAGCAATTGCAACTGTGTCCCGGATCCTGACTAAAGATGTGATGGTTCAAATATGGATAGTTTCGTCCCTATAAGATGTTTTAGAGTTTTATACGCGTGCAATATGAATATATCAAGTATAATAAGCATTCAAATTATCCCTCAACGATGAACGCATGCAGGAGACAAACTAGGGTTCACAATCGGTTTGAATAGGAGTTACAGTTTCCACTCTACTCGGACGCGACTCATACTTTAGTCATATAACTCGACGAACTGACACAAATGGGTAGATAATTCGAAAACGCGCCATTGATGAAAATATCCATCATATCTCTCCTACCATGTGTTAAAAGGTAATGATGTTTCTAAATACGGTCCAAGAGATGCCATCAAAACACTTGAAGAAATTGCTGCTAAATATTTGAATTCCCGGGTTTAACTTCACGTGGATTTATCACCAGAGAAAACAAGATCCAAATCATAATTTTACTCTGATAAATAAAAGTCATGTCTTTTATGTTCGATAGTTGGGGTCAACCAATGAAATCGGATGTCGAACTAAGTTTCTACAACTTCTGGAGCGAAGACCGCGCAAGGGAGGAACACCTTTTACGAATTTAACTTAAGATTTTCACCTACTCGCATACCCCACGAAGAAATCTAGGGTTTGCATCAAGTTCGAACTCATGAGGGTCCTCTTCCTATAACAGATGCATACGAGAAAGGTTCAGAGAGAGAAAATATCAACCCTGAAGCAAATCATCCAGCAAAGGCCCCTAGATAAATCTCTTGCTTCATGTTCAGTTGCTTCACTTCGGCCTCTGCATCTAGAGCCGACTGCTTAGCATGTTCCAGCTCTTCATCTACCATACACAACTCAGATTAAGAACCTCTCTGAACTCAATTCACCCAAACGAACCCTGACAGAATCAAGCCATTCTCGCAACCACCTCATATTGAAAGCAAAGATTTTCACGGGTTGTCACCAAGTTTCCCAGGTTTACAAGATCATCATAAGCAAGACCGTTTGGAGTTATCATTCTCACGATATAATCCATCGCCCACCTCATCTGTATTATACCAAGGTCGAACTCGTTCTCACCATGAAGAGTTCTCTACAAACAAAAACAAGATTAGATAAGTCTGCAAAGTTCGAATTACATAATTTAAAATCAAGGGAGAAACAACACAGGACTATGGATTTATTTACATGAAGACCGGTCTTTTCCCCTAAAGCCTCGTCCTTTCCTAATATCTTCAAGCCTTATCTTCTCCTAATCCCTTCAAGCATAACCTCATTCCTAGAGTCCTATACTTATCAAGAAATCCATCTCACATCTCAATAGATACTCGTGGATTTGTTTGGGTCCACACTTTAACAAAGGATCAAGGAAAATACGTTTTCTTCACGACAAAGGGTATAAACATAAAATCAAATGATGGGAATGTTTCTGACCTAAGGATGCAAAATTCACGACCTAAACCAAGCTAAGGAAGGGTAGTGAAGTCATAATACTCTAAGGGGTTTTTCTTGAAGAAAGATAACGCATTAAGAGTCCAACTGAAACAAGGATTCCTTTGGTAATTTGGATTTTGTACATTGCAGCGGGGAGACTTGAAAACTGATGCCAAACAGTAAGTAATTTCTGGGTACTTCCTGAAGAAAATATGTTCCTCTATGTCTTACCAGAGACATACCAAAAGGGTGCCTAAAACGGACATACGAGATAGGAGATGCGGTCCCAACATCGAAGTAAGTGCAATCTGAAAAACTCCTGAAATTTTTATACGAGATTTTTGAAGTCAAAAGTATACACGGATATGATTGACCATACAAACTCGGAATCAAGTGATTCTTTTTGAGTTAGAAATATTATCCTACTACCTTTAAATTTTGGGTCCGGGGACTCAAATCGGAGTCTGAGTGAAGAGTTTACAGCCATTCTATGCAAGCCTCTCAAAACTGAAGTTTTCTGATGAACACCCAAACGAAGAGTCCTCATACAAACAGAACATGTAAAAGAAAGATGGAACGACCTACATACTTATATCACGCCCAAAAGAGGTGGAAAAGAGTTTTATTTTCAAGACTAGCTCAAAAGCGAAGCCGTCAAGGAAAATGAAAAGGAATTGGAGATAAAAGAGGAAATTAGAGGAATTTGGATCAAATAAGCAAACTGGGGGTCCTCTTTCTTCTAAAATCCCTCCAAACCATGGCCAAGCTCTTACCATGCGTGAGAATTATCTCCTAAGCCAGTGGGACGTGACTGATTCTCTCAGTATTTTTTCAAAGGGATCAAAGTTGAAGGGAATTAGGGTTTTGACGAAAAATAGCCCTAATTTCAGGAATTTCACGGAAAAGGGATTTATTATAAAAGAGAAAGGACCTACCCTATCCCCATTACCTTGGAAGGTTCTGTACATCTCTATCAATCCCTTTCATCTCATTACTCTTCAACAAAAACGAGTTCATAAGGGATTTTGACCAAAACACTCTTATTTGGCAATTCTGAGTATTTTCAAAGGAGAAAGCCCTAATATAGCCAGAGACCGACCAAGCTCTCATTTACTCATTCCAAAGGCATCATACACGTGAATATTGAGTTCTCTAAGTGTTCTAAGAAGAACGGGATTGAAACGAAATCCAGAAAAGCAGAATTTCAAAGAAAATAAAGGGAATTTAGCTCAAATAAGGAAGTTTGAGTTCATAATTTTCAGAACCAAGACCATACATGCGCCTCTCTCCCTATCTCAAGCCGTGGCCATGCATAAGGAATCTCACAAAGTCTTTCATGTCAGAAAAAATCAGGCTCATATTGGTTTTTGATGAAAATACCCTTGGTTTCAAAGATATGCATTTTCTCTCGGAAAAGGGGTGTCTGATTAGTATAAGGGATTGAATGAGCTCTCGTCATAAAGGTACTAACCCTTCAAGAAATATTCACGCCTATCAAGCCTCTTCAAGCATCTCCATAGTATCTTAAGGAGTCAGACGCGGACAAAAAAAAGGTTTAGGTGCAGTACAAGCCTGAATTCAGAATTTACAAGGAATACAGACACAATTGATTCCTAGCACATCTCTGCAAGATACGCTGGTCAAATACAGGTGAGCCAAAGTCTCATAAAGACATTAACCGGGCGTACAAAGCCTTTTCTCTCTCTTCAGGACGAGTCCCAGCTGACCACAGAGAGATTCAGATTCGTTAAGAAAATCTTCGCAGAGATTTTGATCCATCCGTAAATCTCGGAGAGATTCAAATCTCTGTGCAAAATCTCGGAGAGATTCAAATCTCTTTGCAAAACCTCTAAGAGTTTCAAATCTCTCTGCGAAATCTCCAAGATTCAAATCTCTCTGCGAAATCTCCAGATTCAATCTCTCCTCAAAATCTCGGTGAGATTCAAATATCTCGGGATATCTCCAAATATTTCTCAGGTACGAGCCTCGTGTAAGAATCCAGTATCCTTTCATACTCTCCACATGAACTTTGAGGCATCCCATGCCTTTTCACGTGACTCATCCTAGTCACACTTACAAATCGGAGAATATCTCTCTATCTCGGCCATCTCGGCTAAAGAGAATATTTCTCTCTCTCAACACATTATCACAAAGGCTGACTCAGCTTCATACAAATGGGGGGATAAAAATTAGGGTTTTGATTTGGCGGTCTATGGCACGTGTGAGAAATACCCGGCTTATTTCTCACCGCAGAAGAGAGTAAAGGCGGTGTAATAATGAGATAAACACAACCTAGTTTATCTCTTTCTATTCCTGAAGAGGCGTGAGAATTACCCCGCACGGCACAAAAAGCAATCCTTATCTTCACCGACCTGAGATTAGAGAATTCAGCTATAAATAGGTCCTCTATTTCTCCAAGCTATGAATTTGTTTTCTCATAACCTCTCAGGCAATTCTTCTTCAAACCCTAGAATTCTCTGGTCTCTCTCTTCATCTGCTTCCCTCCCTAAGACCATCCCTAACTTCTCTTGTGACTGAAGCAGCCTTTGAACGGCCACTACACGTGGTTTAGGTGAAGACTGTCCATGCTCAATCTCCCGTAACTCACTTTCAGAAACCCTAGAATCCCACTCCTCTCACCGATTTTAGGTAACTACACCTAGTAAGACGGAATTTCTAGCCACTTTTCTCTATGGTTCCGTATACCATGAAAAAAAGATGGAAAAATGGAAATACATTAGTGAAATTGGCTCTAAAACTAATCTTCCATGTGTTATCATAGGTGAATTAAATATCACTATGCATGCTCATGAAATATCCACTTTCATTGTTCCGTGTACTACTGAAATTCCTGAGATTCAAAATATTCTAGATAATGCTGACCTCTCTGACTTCGGTTATGTTGGTAATACTAGGTCTTAACCCGTGCCGTAACGGCACGGGCATAATTTTTATTTAGTTATGCATTTTCCGACATATGAATATTAAATATAATATGTATTAATATCAAGTTTACCCTTCTTATCGTTGCAAAAGTAAAGGGAAACCCGATAGATATTTTTATTCTTCAATTCACAAATCCTTTCTAGCATTTTCCGTCTTGACATCCTCACATACTATGTCTCTCCTTTTTCGAGTCGTATCCTCAATCCAGCAATGAAATTATATCGAAATCAATTTTTACATATTTTGTCCCAAATTTTTTCTATTATTTGATATGTTTTTTAGTTTAAAAGGATATCTTATCGATCTTTTGAAATGGTATTACCTTTATGCATCTTCCTTATTTTAGTGAATAATGTTAGGATCTTCATGGACAATAGGAACCTACTATGGGCCCGACAACATAGCACCGATGATGTCCCTACTTGGCCACCTTGGGATAAGAAGTGTGTGGTTTTAATCTAAAAGGCCTCAGTGCTACGTAAGGAGATGCCCAAGCTTATTAAGCTCCACATGTACTCCTCTTTCTTCCATGTGGGACTATCCCTAGCTATACTTAAGTGGTTTATCGCGCCACATACTCCAACAATCTCCACCTTGGCGATATTAATACACTTCACCAGTCCAATCAGACTTCACCATATGATTACCATATGTATATGCTACCCATCGATCATGATTATTGTCACTATGCGCCTTACAATCCTACTCCACTTGAGTTAATGAGAAAGCAAGCACCAACTCCATCTTGAGCATTCCTTGCCCACATAGAACCCTGCTACTTGAGAGTTAATGTGTGAGATACTAACTCCACCTTAAGCGCCAGTTCAACCTTGAGCATTGCCTTGCCGATCTAGATCCCTGCTCCACCTGAGTTAATGGGTGAGACACTAACTACACCTTGAGCTCCAATTCAACTTTGGGCCTTGCCTTCTTCACCTTGAGTCTGATTCCACTTGCTCCCTAAACAGGGTGACATCCACAACCACTTCTACGTTCGGACAGTAGCCCCAACCATGGTATCTAATACCAATTGTTAGGATCTTCATGGACCATCAGACACTACTCAAAGCCCGACCACATAACACCGAACCCCACTTGACCACCTTGGAATAAGAGGTGTGGGGTTTTTAACTAAAAAGCTTCGATGCTATGTATGGAGATGCCCAAGCTTATTGTATGTTCTTATTATTTCAATGACATAATTAAAAACTAATTCATTCACTTAAGATATTACTACCTCCGTCCCACTATTAAGTGACCTACTTTATAACTAAATTTAGTTATAAAGTAGGTCACTTAATAGTGGGTAGGAGAGAGTATATTTTAAAATGTCAAGTCATTTCCGATGGTAACCATTTTACTCAGATACGATGTAGTTGTAGTTTTTCAAAATTCCCATATATATTATGTACGTAATTCAATTCGGCAGGAAGAGTTCACCGAATGGAATATAGGTAATGTCTTGTCCTTTCGTAACATTGTGGACTTTTCAACATAGTTGGATCCAGATTTGGTAAATTTATGCTTTCTCGGGCGAGAGTTATCTAGGGATGGGCTACCTCCCAGAAAACTGCTGTTGGATGACCACATCAGTTTTAGTTGAAAATCCCACACTGTCGGATAACCAAAGTGACTAAGTGGGGACAATATTGGCGGAGGATCAGGTCCTTACAAATGGTATTAGAGTCGACCACGGGTTACATGTCGAGGGAGAAAGAGTATGCTTGACGGATTGTGTCGGGAAAGGGTCTCATGAGTGAGAAAAAATGCCATAGTCTAGGATTGAACATATTCCATACCCGAGGACGGCTCCAAATTAAGTTGGAATATAGGTAATGGTTTGTCCTTTCCTGACACCGAGGTCTTTTCAGCATAATTGGCTTCGTAGTTGGCGAAAAATTTCTATAGTTAAGTATGCTCGGTATTGAGTAATCTGGGGATGGGTGACCTCCTAAGAAGCTGCTGCTATATGACCGCAGGTGACCATTAAAAAGCCAATACTGTCAGATGACTACAATGGCTTAGTGAGGAAATTATCGGTAGAGGGTCAGGCCATTACATTCTACGACATTATGCTTCCAAATGTGAGGTTATTCATTGCATAAAAATAATAAATCCATGATTAGTTAGTAAGTCAAATCATTAAGTAATTAACCTAATAACAATAAGCTCTACTAACAATAAACTCTGCTATCCATCATCAATGAATAAAAATAACGTTAAACCATTTATCAAGAAATATGTGAGGCGATGCGAAATTACTTACTGGGCACCAATACTTGCCACCGTCACTATGGTCCACTTATATAATTGTTAGCCAATTTAACTAATTGGTGCTGCTTTTTTCATTAAAAACAAAGTACTTTGAAAACATATTTATAGCAATATTTTTCATCTTAGTGTTTGGTAAAGATTTCATAAAGTGTACACTTCCATAATCTATCAATTTTAAAAGTGGGGGAGAAGGAGCTTTTAAAAGCTTCAAAAGAAAATGCTACACTTCACCCTAATTTCATATTTTATTTTCCAATTCTATCTCATCTTTTTTATAACTGACAACAACTATCCTTGAATCTATATATGATCACTAATTTTTATTCGTTATGTTTTATTCTTTAAAGATAATTATCTTTATTTTCAAACTACATTTTATGTTATATCGTATCACTGAAATATACTTTTATTTTCCACAATAAATATTAAGAAATTATTGATTTTTAAAAAGTGGTTAAGAAAAATAATACTTTTTAGTAATAATACTAATTAGTAAATTTAATATTACATGTGTATGTACTCTAATAGTAAAAAATTTACATATTTTATGCACAATAAATTAGAATAAACAATTTTTAGAGATATGTCTGCTTTTCTCATTTTCTCACTCACTATAGTTGAACCTGATATTTTCAAAGATATGTCTGCTTTTTAAAATAGTTTTATCTTTAATTTATAATTTTCAACCATTCAATTACTTTTTTTTTTGCAAAGCTCAGCACAGTATATCGACAACAAATTGTTTTTTTTTATATAGCTCCGTACAATAACGTACATCGGAAAAGCACTTTTGTAAAGCTCGCGGCAATACCAAACTAATTCTAAGTATTAGATAATAAAAATATATTTATTATCATCATTAGTAGAATAATTTATATATTATCATTTTTAATTTGACATTTAAAAAAATATTATCATGGCTAATCAATAGACTATTTATTATGAAGAATTATGGAACCTTAATGACATGATAACTTTTGTCCATTAGATGCATTTCTAATCTCAATCACAACCATCACTTATGACAAACGATTACATCCCTAGATTTATCTCTTGTGAAGACAAATCTGAATTGCCACTTACATAGGCAAAGTTATCCAAACTGTGCTTTATAGGGCTTATAACCCAAACCAAACTGTGGTTAGTGGTTATTTAGATTAGTGATTCATTCGACCTCCGCCACCGCTTCCACAACCTACTATCGCAACTAATATCTATCGATATTGTTTCCGTTTTTATCAAAATTATTTATTAATAGAAATACAAATTTATTAATTTAATTTCGAGAAATTTTATAATGAAACAATTAATAAATTATTTATTATGAGCAATAGTGAACAAACATTATTATGAGCAATTAATAAATCATTTAATATCATCAATTAGTGTGGAAAACTAATTAGTTAGGAATTTATGATATTAATCATTTACTATATTTATTATATTAGATTTCCATTAATGGGTCATTAAATGTTAGTTTTACGGGAGAAATCACATCCATAGATTTATCAATTGGGAGATGAAATCTTGGCCACCACTTACACGTGCGAGATGAGGGTCTGGTCAAGAGAACTACAACCATAGATTTATCTTTTTGAGGACATATCTGGACCACCACTAACACAGGCTAACTTAGCCAAACTGTGTTTTGTACTTAAGATGTACACTTGGAACAATAGACAGTCAGGAAATAACTGCATTTATGCTAGATTAGACAGGGCTCTGGTTAATGGCTACTGGTTAAAATCATTATGGGATTTTGCTTGTGCACCATATTGATACTATTGGCAGTGACCGTATACCTATTATCTTGGAGACCAATCCTATGTCTTATCAAGGTAGTAAGCCCTATAAGTATGTCAAATGTTGGAGTAGAGATCCATCCATTAGATATGTCATTAATAATGCTTACTCTAAAGATGTTAGAGGCTCCTCCCCATTCTAGTTAACTAATAGACTGAGATTTGTCAAACATGATCTCAAACTATGGAATATCCAACACTTTGGAAATATTGATAGTAAAGTTAGAACTCTTAATGCTCAACTCCATGACCTTAATAATCTTCCTCATTCATCAATCAATGTGGATTTGATTAAACGGGTATAGTTTGACCTAGAACATTGGCAAAAATTTTAAGAAGACTTTTATGCTCAAAAATCTAGACAAGATTTCTATAAATCCTTTGATAGAAATACTGGTTTTTATCACAATTATGCCAATAGGAGGAAGCACTTTAATCACATTACTGCACTCAAATTGGACAATGGGAACTGGGTTAATGACAGAGCTAATCTTGAAACCTTTTTAGTTAATCATTTCAGCTCTATAGGGACTACTTCAAATCCCTTTAAAAATCATGAAATTCTCAATTGTATAGACCCTTGCATTTCTAGTAGTGACAATTTTTAACTTGCTTAGAATAGTATCTAAGCAAGAAATTATAGACACTATTAACCAAATGACTCCCTGGACATCCCCAGGGCCTGATGGTTTTCTGCCTGGGTTTTACAAAGAGAATATCGATCTCCTAATAGATGATGTTTGGAAAACTTTCAATAGTTTCTTTGATTCCAAGAACCTTTTAAAGAAGATGAACCGCACCTTTCTAACTCCCATCCCTAAAAATAATAATCCTTCTATTCCGTCTGACTTTAGACCCATCTCTTTGTGTAATTCTAATTTCAAAATAATTTCCAAGATAATGGTGAATAGAATGAAACAATTATTAAGTAAAATGATTTGTCCTTTTCAGGCAACATATGTTCCTGGCAAACATATCCATGATAATGTCATATTGTTCATGAACTTGTCCGCACTGTGGTACATATGATCTTTGTACCTTAGTGACTATTATTATAGAGGCGGAATTCAGAATAATAACAGACGAAAACTAGAAAACAGGACACAAAGTAGTAATTCAAAGAAATATACCTTCTCTAGATTATGAACAAGAAAACGATTTACAATTCTCTCTTTGTTATGCTCACAATATCTCTAAACAATAATTAACCCTAAAGTGTTTGCTAAATCTTGTCTTTGACAATAACACAGGTATTTGTCTACAAGATTTCTCTAGGTCTATGTGTGTTTAGTTAACAACCAAACCTCCCTATTTATAGACTTCATCGTACTCAGCCGACAAGGTCTTCTATCTATTTTCTAAACTAAGAGTGTTTCCTAAAACAAAACTCTTCCTAACTAGGAATTCATCCCAAATAAGGTTTCCTCCCTAATTTAGGATTCTTCCCTCAACTTAGCTTGAGGTTTACTAAGTTCCTAAGAGGAGTAGGGATACACCTGTATCATGGGTCCCCCTTTTAAGAACTTGAACTCCTGTGAAAGTTAAAAATGAAGGTTAGGGAACTCAAGAGTCCCTTTCTCTTTATCAAACCACTTGGCCTTGCTGGGAACTTGACCTTTACATCCAATTAGAAAAGCTTATTTCTCTCCTTGTCGTTTTTTGGTCACTCTTCGCTCCAATATGCAGTCTTCCTTGAGTGGTTCCTCTCTATCAAACCATAAGTCTTCTACTTGTGGTAAGATCATAGTGTCGTCGCCGTCATCATCTAGTAATGGTGGTTCGAACAACCTCAAGTATTCGACATTTATAACCGAGTACATTCCTAGATAAGGTGGTAAATCCAGACGAAAAACATTGTCACCAATATGATCGAGAATACGAAACGGTCCATACCTCAATGGATTCAACTTCTTAACTTCCCCCTTTAGTTATTCCTTACCTAATTTTAACCATACCAAGTCACCAACACCAAAATTACAAGGCACAAGATGCTTGTCATGCTTTTCTTTGTATTTGGCTTGTGACTTCTTTAATTGTGCTTTAACAGTCGCATGAATCTGAGATATCTTCTCCAAGAACTTTTGTGCCTTTTGCCGTTCACTTCCTTCATTTCCCCCCATTGATATGTCACTAGAAAATACTAGATCGAAAGGACTAGGTGGTAAGTAACCATAGCATATCTCGAAAGGAGATTTTCCCGAAGAACTATGAACTGCTATATTGAATGCAAATTGTAGATATGGTAAACTCTCATCCCAAGTTTTAGGGTGCTTGGAATTATATCCCCTTAAGATGTGAACCATAGTCCTGTTGACCACTTCTGTTTGTCCATCTGTTTATGGATGAAAAGTTGTACTCTTCTTCAACCTAGTGTCCATAATCTTCAATAAAGAATCCCAAAAGTGACTAAGGAATCGACTATCCATATCATAAATAATCGAAGTAAGTAACCCAAAATGCTTCCACACATTCTCAAAGAAGAGATTTGCTGCACCGACTCCTGTTACCGTCTTTGTACATGGAATTAATGCGATCATCTTGCTGAATCGATCGACCACAACGAACAAGTAATCATAACCAGACTTGGTCTTTGGTAACCCACCAATAAAATCCATAGAGATACTCTCCCAAGGTCTTGATGGTACTGGTAATGGTAGATATAACCCACGTTTCATGTTGGAAGGTTTATATGTGCTGCACAACTTACACCCTCTAACCAACTTAGACACATCATCTTGCATCTTTGGAAAAAAAACATAACAACGAAGATTAAGAAGAGTCTTATTCATCCCAAAGTGTCCAGCAACTCGGGATGTGTGTGCCTCTTTTAACCATTGTAAACGATCTTCATCCTCTGAAATGCAAAGTAACTGACCCTTGTATAATAATCCTTCATGTGTTCAAACTCGCCTTTCAAACCACTCTTTACAACTTCTAACACATTCTTGAAGTCTTTGCTGGATGCGTATGACTCTGCATACTCTTTAGGAACAATTGGCTGAATTCTCATAGCCACCATTAATGCTCGAGCTAATGGACGAGATAACATATTTGCCAATTTGTTTGTTACTCCCTTCTTGTACCTAATGAGAATATTAAAAGTCATCAAGTAAGACATCCACTTCATGTGTCGGTCTTGTTGAAGTTTAGTATGTACATATAGATACTCCAACGGTTTGTGATCTGAATGTACCACTACTTCTTTAACTAAGAGATATACCCGCCAATGCTTGATACATTGACATAAAGCACAAAATTCTTTGTCATAAGGTTCATAGTTCTTAATAACACCTGAAAAAAATTATGAATGATACTCCACTAGTTCACCATCCTGCAACAACACTCCTCCCGTTGCATAGTTAGAAGCGTCGGTCCCAACTTCAAAAGTACGCTGTAAGTTAGGTAATGCCAATACCGGTGCTTCTGAAATCTTCTTCTTTAGTAACTGAAAAGCGTCTTCATGGGTTTGTTTCCATTCAAACTTTGCCTTAGGTACCATCAAACTATGTAGTGGTCCTGCAATAATCGAAAAATGTCGGATAAACTTACGCAAGTATGTGCAAGCCCCTAAAAAACTCATGATTTCAGTTACAATACTATGTCTAGGCCACTTAGTGATCACTTCAACCTTCCTTGGATCAATCTTCTGTTGTCCACCACCAACAATGAATCCGAGATATACCAACTCCTCCTTTCCAAACCCACACTTCTTTACGTTCAACTTCAGGTGGCCTTCATGTAACACTTTAAACACCTTTTTATCGTGAACGAGAAGCTCTTACAAGGTTCTACTATATACGGGGATATCATCCAAGTAAACAATCACAAAATCTTCTATAAAAGGTCGTACAAATCATTCATTAAACGCATAAACGTCGCTGGAGCCTTACAGAAACCAAAAGGCATCACCAACCATTCGAACAAGCCTTGTTTGGTTTTGAAAGCGGTCTTCCAACTATCATCTTCTCGGACTATCACTTGATGGTAACCGGATTTGAAATCTAACTTTGTAAAGACTCGAGCTTTTTCCAACTGATCCATCATGTCGTCTATCCTAGGAAGAGGGAATTGTTTCTTGATCTCATCAGATTCCTCTACGGATGTATGGTAAAGACCTACATTAGGTAGAGAGCTATCCCCGGTCAACATGATCTCATGCTCCACACTACTCTTTGGAGGTAATCCCGTGACATCTGAAAATAAATCCTTATACTTCAACTTCAACCATTATAGGTCGCTTTCTTGTTGCGCAGAGAAGGCTGCCAAACAAACTTTACTCGGCTTCTCCTCAAGAGAATGGATCACAAGGAGAATGAACTTCGTGCTAGCATTCACCAACCGCTTAGCCTGAGTGGCTGTGATTAAGCTTGCTCCCTCCAGAGGATAATCTGTAGCTCGAATCACAAAACTCTCTCCATTCTTGGTGAAGGTGTACTTTTTCTCCCTCCTAGGTAGAGTTGCATCTCTATCCCATAGGTAAGGACTACCTAGTACTACTTGACAGACATCCAAAGGTGTTAGAGCATAGCTCGGTTGAACCCACCAAGCGTTGGTATGTCAAGTTTGGTTGTCATATTTTAGTGAATCAAAACTCATTTAAGAGTCGCTTGATGATAAACCCTTTTTTATGTCTAATTTGATCTCAATACTATATATTGTTGGCACTCGATTTTGTACTAATTTTGGTTTTTTATGTTTTTGTGGGCATTTTTGGGAAATAAACATTTTTGGAAAATTCGGCTCGAAAAGTTGATTTTGGCACCCGGAGGACACGTGTTATTCGGACCCCCAATTTTGGATAAGGGGTACACTAATTACTATCGGCACCCAAGCACTCTGGATAAGGGGTGACCTTCTTCTTCATTTCAAATTCTGTTTTTGGCGGGAAAACTTGGCTTTCTTCTGCAGAAATTAAGGCTGGAGAATTGAACGTGTTTTCAGGAGATTCAATCGCTGAAACTCTCTGGGTTACTTTATTTGACAGAACATGAGTTATATGGGTGTTGTATTCAATCCAGTTGGGCTCAATACTCGGATTCAAAGAAAACAGGAAAGTCACAAAAACCCGAGATTTCTGTGAAGGATTATGGGGAGTTTTCAGAGAGATTAAATCTCGGATTTGGATTGGAACCGGTTTATTTATACAAAACAGGGTTGGTATAGTCGTTTGTTTCGAAAAACTTAGGCTGCATCATGGACATCTGATGAAACAGTGGTTGGAGCAATACATGGAGTTCTGTTGGGTTGATTTTGGAAAATCTGCGTACTCAGCGAGTTAGGCGTGATCTGAAACGTGTTCTCAATGAGTTGGGAGAGCGTTGACAGCAACATGCGCGCGAAGAAGAGAAACAGGGAAAGATATTTTCCGTATCTGCATGGTAATAAAACTGAATATACTTGATTGATTACGGGAGATTTTGGGGTTTAATTACGAGAGATTCTTAGTCCTGTGGTGTATATAAAGGCAGTTGAGGAGAAACGGAGGGTGTGGAGAGTGAGGGGTGAAGTTCTGGTCCGTAGAAGAAGTTGCAGACGAAATCCGCACTTTCAGGCGAAGAAGAAGAGGAAGAACACAAAACAACATATTTAGACACTCGCAGAAACCGTTGCCTATACATTCAAATCAAATAACTTTGTAACAATTTCTGTAAAAATTATTTCGAGTTCGCAACAGTCTATTAGTGTTTCTCTGTAACAGTGGGTTCTGTAACAGTTATATCTGTTAGAAACACACTGATTTATACTCTTTCCTCTTGCAAACACCTTTTTCAGTAATGAAATCAACTTTTGAGTGTATTTCCAACATGTGGAGTTAGACCCCATCTCTGGGGCGACGGACGAAGCTGAATTTCATCATGTAAATTAATTCCTTAATTACTTTTTGCACCGATTTTTAATGATTTATGATTTCTATTAATTATTTGTGACTTTGTTTGATGATGCATGCTTAGTTCTAAGTAATTTTGATGCTTCATTCTTACAATATAAAACTAATGTTTTATGAAATCTACTTTGGCAAAGAATAGAGTTAGTGTTTCTTTTATTTTGAGGTATAATTGCCTAGGATTAATTTTTGAACCACTTGAATATGAAAGTCAGTGAAATCCTGAGACCCAGTAAAATCTTCATCCTGTGACATATTTTGTATATATTTTCTTTATTTATAGTATTTTCATCTATTAAATCTAAAATAAATCTCATTAAGTCCGAGTGAACGACAACCTTATTTACCACTATATAAAATTCGATCAATTTTTGGCGCCGCCGACGGGGACTTGTGTATAGATTTGTTTTTAGGTTTTATTTTAATTTTTTAATTTTTGTTATTTTTTACGCGTTTTGGTATTTCTTGTTTGCTTTCAGATTTGGAACTAAGCTAAATAAAAAGAGAGAAAGTGCTGAAAAGAAAGGCGAAGCCAAAGAAGGAAGGAAAATAGGAATCCAAAATGAGTGAAGAAAAAGATTTTGTATATAATATTTTTTTTTTTAATATTTCATTTTTTTATTCTTTTTATTATTAATCCATGAAAGAAAGAGGATCAAAATTACAAGGAATGGCGGGCAGCCTAGCAACAAGCTGAGCGCCAATACCCTTTTGAATAACAACCTCTTAAGGAAAGAAATAGTATCCGCACCGAGCTCGCCTAAAGTGGGAAAGGACAAAACACCAAACCCATAACCATGCAAAGAGCATTTTTCCAAATACTTGTTGTTTTTACGAGTGATAGCAGCCGAGATAGCATGCCCTGGGGTAAAATTGGTCATCGCGCTTGTGAAAGGAGAGACACCGGTAACATCCATACAGACATCCTTGCCATCCTCCCAATTGTAATCCATAATATCTGCAGGCCTGAGACCTTTATTATCATCGGAAAGAAAACCAAGGGGAACCTCCTTCCTAACTACAACACCCGCTTTGTAACATATATCAGCCAAGACATCTTTGACCAGGTCATGCCGAAACTTCATCCCAACCTCGCTAGCGCAATGAATGGCATGATCACCGTAGATATCCATGGGTCGTTGACAGCAAGAGCATAAGCTTCCCTCCTCGAAAAAGGGTATATCAAGGTGATAATGTAAAACAGAGCTGAACTTCCTAGGTCCAACTGCTTGATTAAGCCCAGGTATATGGATCACTTTAAGGAGGTCCAAAGCATGTTCTGTGTGGTTGCATTTCCACAACGTATGTTCACGCTCCGATAAAGATAAGCTTGTAGGAATCTTTTTTTTGACAACATCGAAATAAATAACTGCCAAAGACTTCATGTAATGGGGGGCAGTTGATTTGATTTTCAATTGAGTTGTAGTAAGATGATTCGTTCACTCAGATTTGTTGAGAATTTGTTTTAAGACTTAATAAAGAAAATAAGGAAAAATATATATACACAATTTGTCACAAGATGAAGAGACGCCGAGACGCGGGATTCCACTACTTTTCATATTGTTGTGGTTCAGTCATTAACTCTAGACAATATAGCTCAAACAAAAGAAGTTGTGACTCTAGTTCTTTGCCAAAAATAGATTTCGTAAAATATTATTTGTAAGTTCAAAGAATGACGCATCTAAAGTATTTAGAACTAAGCATGCGGCATCTAACAAAATAACAAATAATTAATAGAAATCATAAAGCAATTAAATCTATGCAAAAAGTCAATAAAAGAATTAATTCATTTACCACAATCATGAAAAGTTGCTTCCTCCGTTGTCCCAGTGATGGGGTCTAGCTCCGCATGGTGAAAACACACTCAAAGGAATTTTTCATTGCTCAAAAATGTGTTTACAAGGAGAAAATGGAGAAATAATTCAAAATCGGGTTTGTAACAATTATATTTGTTACAAACCAGAGAACAATACAGAGGATGTGTCACTGTTACTGTTGCTCTAAAACTGTCTCCTGAACTACGACCCTTGGCTATGGGTCGTTACCACTGTAGCATAAACGACTGTCCTTAGGCGTCCAATGAGTGTGGGTCGATGTTCTTCGTTTTCTTCACAACAGCAGAAATGGTGGTTTCATGCCACTTGATTATCTCGACTTTCTGATGCTCTGCAACTCTCCCAAACTCTTCATACTGCGCTATGTGTCCCCCTCACACTATATATAGACTTCAAAAGCTCAAATACTCGACCATTACTCCATATAATTCCCGTGTCTTCTCTATTGAATAGAAATATCTTCCACGGGATAATTTCCCTTTTTGATATTATCAGGTTGTTTCCTGGCCATATACACACTCCAACACGTTTATTCTTCACCCAAACACGTAATAGATTGATCACAACATAATCAGGTCACACGCAGTTACCGCAAGCATCTCGGAAAATCCCGAGAATAATTCTTCTTCTGGTTTGCGTGGTAATCTTATTTTTAAGTAAATCCAAGTCACATACCTTCTCTGTTATGAAGGAACAGACTTATAAGAATCATATACCATGAAAATCTCTTACAAAATATCACCCAAACCCGATCCTGTAAACCTCAGCAAACCCGTGAACTCCACACCTCTGTTTCCTTCTAACTCAAGTTCTAACCAATTTGGGTTCAATCAAATGACTATACCAGGCCTGTTTAGGCCTAATAAGTAAACCCAATCAATTTCAGCCTTTTAGTCTCTCTAAAACTCGATCAAAAACTCAACCCTAATTCTGCAGGTGAGATGATTTGTTTTCCGCCAAAAACATCGTTCAACTGAGGAAGAAAGGGTTGCCCCCTATCCGTATGTGGAGTGTAAATAGCAGCTATCCAGTTAGGGTGCCCCTTATAAACTGAGGTTCCCCTTATCGAGGCAGGGGAGTCCGAATAACACGTGTCCTCCGGGTGTCAAAATCAACTTTTCGAGCCGAATTTTCCAAAAATGTTTATTTCTCAAAAATGCCTACAAACACAGAAAACACCATAATAAGGACGAAAACGAGTACTAACAATACGAAACATTGAGGACAAATTAGACACATAAATTCGTCTATCAAATACCCCAAAACTTATTATTTGCTAGTCCTCCAGCAAAACTAATAAAAAATAAAACCGAGTTAATCTCGGGAGGGTTTACTAGAGTTGTACCCACAAAACCTTTACTCCAGACCCTAGCTATCTATGCAGAACCTTGAAAGGCACTAAAGAATCTCCTTGGTTGGCATACAATCATTGAGTATAGGAGGAAGTACCCTGATGCGAAATTCCAATTGCTGTATACGAGTTTGCACTCAAGCATACTAAAATTCATATAAAGTGACAGAGCTCTACTCAGATAGTTTCTGTACATCATAACCGGAGTCAACCAATCACATGGAAAGATTAAGAAGATGGATAAAGAGAAAAGATAGATGGTTTAAAGTGAACGGTGTTTCCCATATCTATCTGAAGGCCTCTGCCAAGATGGACCTATCCTAATGGAATGAGATACCGGTCTGACTAATATCAACACAACTGGCATATACAAGGGGACCAGTGGTCGATAAACCTAACTCTAGGTCAACAGAACTGGCATATACAAGGGCACCAGTGGTCGACTTTATTGAATTTATTCCGGTTGGTCTGATGGTCTGGTCTTTTTTTTTTTTTTTTTTTTTTTTGGTATCTCAATCACCCTATTTCACCCTAGCAAAGGTAACAACTTGAATCGTGTGCCCCACCAAATCACTTAAAAAATAAAAACAGAAGGATTGGGATTCAACGAGATATGGCGAAACTACCATGTTTTTTTTTTTTTTTTTTTTTTTAATTCTAACACCTGAGCTCTGTGATTTTATGAATAGACTCTTTAGATGTTTCCATCTAATCAGATTGGTTCCTCAACTCCTACAACCAAGATATTTCCATCCACTTAGATAGGTTAGTGCTATCCTTAATAGGCATAAATTTCTAGGCTCTGAAGTTTATTTATACTGCAACTAAAAAGTTTCTCCCATACCCCCAAACTTAAATCTAACATTGTCCTCAATGTTCTAAAGATAAAATTAAAAGCATGAACAAGGAGAAACTGTTACCACTTGAAGCAAAAGAGTTAAGGAAAGAAATAAGAAAGAATATTACCGTGTCACATGAAAATGGGTTACCTCCCAAGAAGTGCTAAGTTTAAAGTCTTCAGCCAGACATTGGAAGAATTAGTCACCTCATAGAATCATAAAGTAGTAGCCGGAATAACTGTGGGTCTTCTGGATCAAAAAGTGTTACCCACAAGAAGAGGAAACTGCAACAGACCAAGAAGATACCGAACATACCCTTGCTTAAGACAACTACATCTAGTTGTGTTTCAGGTTCAGGCTCTATTAAAGGGTCTAAATAAAAATCTTTCACTGGTTGGATTTCCTCAAAGGTATTCTGAAGATCAGGCTGAAGAGTCTGGAAATACTCAAGTAAGAACTTAGAAGCGCATAACAAAATCCTGAATAACTGAGGATCCTCTAAGTCAATCAGATTTGACTCACACAGCTGACCACAATGAAAGAGGTGGTCTTCCTTAAGAAAATGTGTCGACCCTATTCTCCTAAATTAATTAGGTTCAGTCTCAAAACTTAATAACCGACACATCTGAAAATTATATGTTCCCACAATTGGAAGAAAAGTTTTTGGCGGGAAAACAAAGTCAATTTGGGTATTATCTCCTGGGTAAACCACATCAACCAGAGGATGGGTTTCTAACAACTGAGCTTCTTTCTGGACATCATTAGGTTCGATAAAATGTGTATGAAGATAATCTTGTAAGATGGTTGAGGCACAAATGTCAAGTCCTACACGAGGGAAATTTCTAATAGTTAAAGCACACGGAGAATTACCCCCAAACTTAGAGTTTTATGTGTCTCTAGAAAGACTAGTCACAACTTCCCTAATTTCTAGGTCATCAGATTCCTGAAAATGGTCAATTGATTCTTCTAAGTCTGGTTCATCCTCGCTCATCTCTACGAGTTTATGGTCTTCTAAGATTAGTGTTTCTAAATCGCTAGACTCTAAAACATTATTCTCAGGGTAAACTCTTTTCTCTAAACCATCATCACAATCATATAAAGGATTACCAGCGAAAGTTTCTAGTAAAGGCTCATTAACTAAGGTGTCAATCATAGTTACTTCCTCCAATTCACTGATAGGCACATCAAATAATAGATTATCCAACATACTGCAGGCTAAAGGATCATGAACTACATCGTCTAAAACAAGGGCATATCTAGTCAAATCCTCGTCCTTTTTAATAGGTGAATAATTATTAAAATTATTTGGATTTGAACTAGAAATAATATTATCATTGTAAAGCTCAATTGGAGTAACCATTTCTTGATCACTATTCCTACATAAGTATGATTCTCCATCAACACTATCCTCATCATAATAACATGAAAGAGATCGAACCTCATCTAAAATATTGTCTCCAATTCTATCCTCGTCATCTTGATTAGGTGAATAGTAACTATCCTCATTTTCAAGGGTAAAACTGGGAACACTGTGTTGGAAATTCATATAATTTCGTCTCAGCTATCCGCTTGAGGTAGTCTTCTAAAGAAGGTTCACTCATTATTGTAGTTCTTTCTTCTATAATTATACTATTCATCTCAGCTAACTTACGCGTCGACTCAGCTAACTTCTTGAGGGACTCTTCTAAAGGAGGAATAGGAACAGAGGGATCATAAAAAGGACTACTTTTCAATAGTTTGATTGTATCCTCTAGAGACGAATAACTAGTACTATAATCTTCTTGCTCGTAAGACTGATGCACGTGTGGATAGTAATTGGGCTCACCAGGGTATGACCCATATCCTTCCAAAGGTTGGCGTTCCCAACCACTATTCACACTATGGTACGAGTAATGTCCATATTGTTCAGTTGGATAATCATATTCATTGTGATGGCTATTATAATACCAGTTTGACATCCTAACTGCAAGGAAATTCTACACAAGCACAAACAAGGCTGACTCGACCACAACAAACCTATTTTATCTAGCAAACAAAAAGCATGATGGCTCCCTTAGATTGTTTCTAGACCAGCTTCTAATCCTTCGAAAGGGAATTCGTTACAATTTGAGCAAACCCCTCTGGAATCAATCCGAGTAAAAGTAAGTTGAATTGAGGCGAGGGAAGCTCAGTGGAGCTTTGATACCCAAGGCCTCACCGGAATTACAAGGCGGCGCAGTCACGCATTCAACTCACAGAAAACATCGTGAACTTTGAAATATGCTTAAAAGAGTAACCAATATTTTTCGAATGACTTTCCTATTAAGCTCGTTACCCTATCGGTCTCGTTCTAGTCAGTATTTTAAGCTTAGGTTCGCGTAGGTTACGTGTTCCTAAGTCGGGCAAGAAGGAAACGGTGATGAAATCCGAGTCCTTATCTTGATTTGGCCAGGCCTTGCCCTTTACTAGAAAATTAAATCCGATTTCAGGTCCTCAACATATAGGCATACAAAATCATCCAGTAAACCCGCTGACAGGGGATTCGCGGGTGTTTAGAATTCTTACCTCCCGTTCCAGACGCAGGATGAACCGTTGAAGTCGACTCGGGCCACAACTCCAATGTCGTGTACGAACCCGAGGGGCCGAGATGATATCGTAATCGTCGTCCTTCTCTGCACACAATTTATATTTAAAACTACCCTTCCGTAGGGTTTAAAAAAAATAAAAAAAAATAAAGTCCCAAAGTTCAATGTCCGAAAATAAAAAAAATGTCCAAAAATAAAATATTACAAAAATAAAAACCTTAATAACAGTTATTAAAAAAAATAAAATAAAATAAAATAGAATATCTATATACAAATATTTTCTTCTTCACTCCTTTTGGATTCCTCCTTCCTTTTCTTCTTTGGCTTCGCTTTTGTTTTCAGCACTTTCTCCCCTTTTCTTTAGCTCAGTTCCAAATCTGAAAGCAAACAAGAAATACCAAAAAGCGTAAAAAGAAACAAATAAAAAAAAAACCAAAAACAAATTTATAAACAAATCCGCGTCGGCGGCGCCAAAAATTGATGCGATTTTCAATTGAATTGTAGTAAGATGATTCGTTCAATCAGATTTGTTGAGATTTTGTTTTAAGACTTAATAAAGAAAATAAGGAATCATATATATACACAATTTGTCACAAGATGAAGAGACGCTGAGACGCGGGATTCCACTACTTTTCATATTGTTGTGGTTCAGTCATTAACTCTAGACAATATAGCTCAAACAAAAGAAGTTGTGACTCTAATTCTTTGCCAAAAATAGATTTCGTAAAATATATTATTTGTAAGTTAAAAGCATGACGCATCTAAAGTATTTAGAACTAAGCATGCGACATCTAACAAAATAACAAATAATTAATAGAAATCATAAAGCAATTAAATCTATGCAACAAGTCAATAAAAGAATTAATTCATTTACCACAATCATGAAAAGTTGCTTCCTCCGTTGTCCCAGTGATGGGGTCTAGCTCCGCGTGGTGAAAACACACTCAAAGGAATTTTTCATTGCTCAAAAAGGTGTTTGCAAGGAGAAATGGAGAAATAATTCAAAATCGGGTTTGTAACAATTATATTTGTTACAAACCATAGAACGATACAGAGGATGTGTCAGTGTTACTGTTGCTCTAAGACTGTCTCCTGAACTACGACCCTCGGCTGTGGGTCGTTACTACTGTAGCATAAACGACTGTCCTTAGGCGTCCAATGAGTGTGGGTCGATGTTTTTAGTTTTCTTCACAGCAGCAGAAATGGTGGTTTCCTGCCACTTGATTATCTCGACTTTCTGATGCTCTGCAACTCTCCCAAACTCTTCATACCGCGCTATGTGTCCCCCTCACACTATATATAGACTTCAGAAGCTCAAATACTCGACCATTACTCCATATAATTCCCGTATATTCTCCATTGAATGAAAATATCTTCCAAGGGATAATTTCCCTTTTTGATATTATCACGCTGTTTCCTGGCCATATACACACTCCAACACGTTTATTTTTCACCCAAACACGTAATAGATTGATCACAACATAATCAGGTCACACGCAGTTACCGCAAGCAGCTCGGAAAATCCCGAGAATAATTCTTCTTCTGGTTTACGTGGAAATCTTCTTTTTAAGTAAATCCAAGTCACATACCTTCCCTGTTATGAAGGAAAAGACTTATAAGAATCATATACCATGAAAATCTCTTACAGAAAATCACCCAAACCCGATCCAGTATACCTCAGCAAACCCGTGAACTCCACACCTCTGTTTCCTTCTAACTCGAGTTCTAACCAATTTGGATTCAATCAAATGACTATACGAGGCTTGTTTAGGCCTAATAAGTAAACCCAATCAATTTCCGCCTTTTAGTCTCTCTAAAACTCGATCAAAAACTCAACCCTAATTCTGCAGGTGAGATGATTTGTTTCCCGCCAAAAACATCGTTCAAATGAGGAAGAAAGGATTGCCCCCCTATCCGTCTGTGGAGTGTAAATAACAGCTGTCCAGTTAGGGTTCCCCTTATAAACTGAGGTGCCCCCTATCGAGGCAGGGGAGTCCGAATAACACGTGTCCTTCGGGTGTCAAAATCAACTTTTCAAGCCGAATTTTCCAAAAATGTTTATTTCCCAAAAATGCCTACAAACACACAAAACACCATAATAAGGACGAAAACGTGTACTAACAATACGAAACATTGAGGACAAACTAGACACATAAATGTGTCTATCAACAGTATTATTGATGTTGAAATCCGGTAAGGAAAGATCACAAGCTTGTGTGAAAATCTGTAAAGCATGCTGAAAGTTGTGGCATGAGTCTAAAACGACTGATAACCCCGAAATAGAATTCTGCAGCATAAGAATCTGAGCCTGGGAAGCCAAGTAGCAATACATACCTGTACCGTCATTATGAGCACACCAAAACCGCCGTCTTTAATTGGAAGAGTGGCTAGCCTCTGCTGAACCATTCCAAAACCAGCACTATCACCCACTACTAAACGATGCAAGTAACTCAGCAGGTGCTCATCGAAACGAACTACCGCAGGTTGAATAGCTTTAGGGATTGTTGTGCGAAGGGTAAAGTAGAGCCTAGAAACCCATTGCAATTACGTAAAAGAAGTAACTCACTTTGGGGGTCTTCCAACCCCTAAATTTTATCCATAAGATGCACGGCTTTATCCACCCTCGACAACACCATATTACTGCAAAACTCCATATTCAAACTGACAGGCCCGCCTAGAAGTTTGACTCCATCCGTTGGCTTTCCAATGTTTGGAGGGAAAACACCATCGTTATCTCTTCTTGGATCATGAGATGGCCAGAAAATCTTCGTCTTCGGAACATTCAAGTGTAAGCCATAGCTAGGCCCTTCCTCATGTGTGATCTTAAACGCTTTAGACACCTCCATAGTATATCCTACTATGGTACCATCATCCAGGTACCATGCATGAATATCTAACTCGCACTGAGCTGCAATTTTCTCCACAAGAGGGTGAAGCGCTAAGGAAAAGAGTAGGGGACCAAGGGGATCTCCTTGTTGAACGCCTTTGGCCGAAGATAGAACTGAATCCAAACACTACACCATTTTTTTCGGAATAGCAACAGCTATGTGCAGTTGCAAAAGGGACTTGCATCAACAACAAGCCGTTGCGAAACGTGGCGTTACGAAATTTTTTCGCAACGGTCTTCGGTTTACCCAAGTGTTTTTTTCCTCGGCTTTGCAACGGTTTTGGCTGTTGCGAAAAGGTTTAGCAATAGCTGGCTGCTGTTGCTATATTATTGTCGCAACAGCCTGAAGCAGTTGCGAAATTTATAACCAAAAAAACTTAGAACGGCTAAACTTAGCCGGACCGGGATTTATTATTCTGGTTCTAAATTTAGCAACTGTTTTATGTCGTTGCTAAATTTTTGCAACATGAAAAAAAAAGTCAAGTCAACTTGTCGTTGACTTAGTCAAGAGTTCCTTGTAACGTTTTCAGGCCAAATTCAGGCCGCACTAAACAACAAAGTCTTCCACTTGAACAATTTATTCAGGCCAATAACATACAATCAATATATCCAATGAAGTTCAGTTTCTAAACTCATGCCAAATCCAGGCAGAATATCAATGAGAGATTGAGTGCCACACTGAACAATAAAGTCTTCCATTTCTCAAGTTCAGTTATGAGTTCACATATGAGTTCAAATTCCAGAGATAATATAAGCTAGCATAGAGGAAAATTAGAACCTCTAAGGCATACACTAACTACTACTTTAGAATCATATCACATAGGTCGTAGCATTTTTGTTTTCAGTTTCTCCTGATGTGTTATAACTGGTATAAAGGTTCTAATTTTATGTTTCCAGTACCGTGTATGAATAGAATTTGTCTATGAATAGAATTTCAGTATAACACATACCTGTCAGCAGGGGGTATGAATTTCACCATCTTTCCAGCATGTCCTGTTCTACCAGACCTATGAGAAAGATCTCCTAAGTGCTAGGAACCTCGTAATGTGTCACCTGTATATAAAGAGATGATATTACTGAACAAGAGATTGATGATACGCAAGACATATTAAGGATGTACCTTGACTCTCAAATGGAAAGCATCCTTCCCAGCAAACTTGGTCATGTACTTGTTGCCAACATCATAAATTCTAATGGACACAGAAAGGGAACTCACCAAATGGACACAGAAAGGAACTCATCAACTCCTTCCTTTTTCATGCCAACATCATAAATCCTAATCTTTGGGTCAGGTAAACCACGACAATACCTTGACTTTGGGTAAGGCTTGTTCCAAATCTGCCTGTAACACCTAGCAGGTCCTGCAATATTTAACCAATTCAACAAGTATAAGAAAAAATACTCAAACCTTGCTCCAATTTAACCAATACAACAAGTATAAGAAAAAAAATACTCAAACCTTGCTCCAATAGCTCATATCGTATGTCAATAGTGAGTAACAAAGATAACTTGCTTAAATTTGGTAGCACATAGCTCATGTCATATCATAAACAGACAAATAAAATGAGAAAGAAAACAAATCGGTGATAGAGACCTAAATTGCTTAAATGCACTGGTTTGTATGGTTTTCCAATTTAGCCAGTTTTACATACAAGAGGAATTGTCGATTTGGTAAATTGAGGTATAAATGGAAAGGCAGTAGAATCACAAGAGGCATCAAGGCTTCTAATTCAGTCTGACTAAATAGATCAAAGCAAAACAATATTCCTTAGCCAAAATAGTTGTCAGCTAATTGGGGCATTTAAGCTGGTCAACATAGTAACTACTAAAGATTATGGAACCAGCAGAAAATCTAATAATAAAAACATATTATCAAGCAATAATCATACATAAGAATATAAAAAGGATTTGGGGGAGAACTTACTTCTACCCATGGCTGATTTCTTCTTCTTCTTCTTCTTCTCTTCCCAACGGCTGCTGCTGCTCTAGCTAGGGTTTCCATTGTACATTAACTGAATAATGCACACTGGGGCATAAGTTGATCCAAATCCTCACGCAATTCACTTGTCACCCAGCAATAATAATCATTACCTCGCAAAAAAGTATACTGAAGGTTAGTATTCAACCATGTAAACATGAAAGCATAAGCATAAATAAAAGTACGTACCAGGGATTGATATTCACCTCTGATGGCCTTAGATGAAGTCACTTACCTAATCACATAAAAGAGAAAAAAACCACACACATACGTACAGAAGTTTAATAGAAATAAGGGAATAAAAGAAAAATAGACATATATATATTAAAGTTGTTTCTGGTGAAGTTAGATACTTATGCACAACTGCATAAAGTCTTTCTAAGCACAACTGCAAAAGAGTCTTATGCACCACTGCATAATAGTTACATAACCGCTATGTTCAGCCTAAGTACAAAAGTGTGAACATAGTCAAAAAAACATAAAATCCATAAATGTCAGTTGCTTGTATGCGCGATATACGATGGCTGAGATATCCTTGAAGCATATAGCGTATCTCCAAAAAAATTGATTCACCCTTCTAATCATAGTTGATGCACACCTTTGGATGAACCATGTATCCTCCAATTCCAACATCTTGAAAGGTCGCTGCTAATTTTTTAGCTTTTACAGTGCGCTCAGCTGGCAGGAGAATGCGATCAAGTGAAACTTTTGCAAGATTAGGTGGTACAGGCGAGTCGTGACACATAAGTCCAAATTCACCAATACAAAGTTTACCAATAGCACAGACTTCACCATCCATGTTAAGCAAGGAACATTATTGCATATCACATGTTGCTGATCGAACTGGAGATATGTGTTCACCAGGTGAATTTAAATTAACAGGCGAGGCTTCAGGAGATAAATCTGAGTGACCAGGTGAACCAATTCCATGACCGGATGAACACGCCTGAGCATGTGAACTAGTCGAGGCAACATATGATGCTGGCATTGCAGATTGGATATCCTTCACAACATGACACAATTTTCCCAAGCCGTTGATCAGAAGCTCTATCTTACCACCTAGTTCATCCACTTTATGCTTCAGAACTACATCTTTAGACTTTAGATCATACACTTTAGCACGCGCAGGAGTAGAACTATCAACTTGCGTACGAGAAACGGGGCCAACAGAACGAACCCGTCCCCTAGAATCCTTTCCAAATGCTTCAATCAATGCATCTGTGTTTGCTGGGGGAGTACCCGCATCTTGCAAATCTTTGATCAGTTTTTGCTTCTTTTGAATCTCAGCCTGCGGTACCGAGTATAAAATTTTTGATTTATAAATCACGATAAATAGTATATGTATAATTTCAGAAATGATACAAATGGAAAATAAGCTGACTTACAAAGTATGGTTTTGCACTAGGTAAAATTCCCCCACCCTCTTGTGTGAGAGCTTTTACCCATACATCGGAGGTACTGACTTCTACTCCAGGATTGACGCTCTCCTAAAACACAAATATAATGAGTCTGTGAATATTGATCAACCATTACTTTCTGTAAGAGTCGGATCGAAGCATTGTTAAAACTGAAGTAAACATACCAGTTCAGCTTTGACCAAGCAATGAGGTTTGCGACCAGAGCAATGCGAGTAGTCATAAAGTTGTCTTTTCCTCTTATTCTCAGCTCTTAGTTCAGCTACTTTTTCATCATTTTCATTGATACAAAATTTAATCCAGTCATCTTCTTTCATAAGAGGAGGCACATTTCTGATTCTTTCTTCGTGAGTAGGATATATGTCATAGTAGCCCAACCTTAACTCATGCTTAAATCTCCTCCATGGATCAGACATCGACTTCACTGTAGTTCTCTTAGAAGTCTCAGGTAAATTATACACTCACTGGAAAGACAAGATTGATGGCTTAATACATCTATAACTACCTCAAGTCAGAGTTAATAATGTTGTCAACCAAATTCATATTCAGGGTGAATATGGTACCTTTAGTTCATTCCAAACATCGTATTTGTACTTCTTATGTACGTGCTTCCAGGTTTTGAACGAAATAGGCACATGGGTACGAACCAAGGCACCCTTTCTGTGGCCAACTTTTGTTGCATTAGCGGAAACAAGGATTCCATTTTCATTCACCTCCACTTCTGCCATAATAACCTGCAAACTAACCAAAGCTAACCCAATTATTGTCACAAAACCTATAACAAACCTGTCACAGTCAACATAAACATAACAATAAAAACTTATCAAAAAAAGCAATGCATTCATATTTTTCAGATGATTAAACTACAAGGTAAAACTTCATGGAAATCATATCATTCTAAACTACGGAATCAATACATATAAGGTTTTCTAAACTCTCATTTTCAGTAAAAACAGACTGATAAATAGTGGATATCTCAGTGTTATCTACTAAGGAAGTTAACCACTGCGGTGAATGCAAAACCACGGACCATCCCTCAGGTGAAAGATCTGTTGAGTATAACACTTGGGTTGCTTCTGAAGCCATAATAAAGGGTTCATCCTGCACTCTATCAATGCTTTTCAGCTTAGACAAGTTAACCTTTATCAAGTATGAGTTTGGATTAACTTGGCATCCATTAGTCTTATCTTCAATTCTGACCCAATCACAATAAAAAACAGTCTCTTCAAATTCCATATAGTTTAAACTAATTATCTTTTTAATGATTCCATAATAGACAACTTCAGCTTCGATGTAATTTCTGTCCGTAGACTTCGCTCTATGTCTGGTAATTGCTCTCATCGAGACACCACTGTTCTCTGTTACCGTTCTCTCATCGGAATCTTGTGCAAAAAAAACGAAACCATTAACTTGGTATCTCTTATACGACTATGCCTTGAAAAGAGGACCCTGCACTAGTCGCCAAAGTACTGAATTCACATCATTGGCTTCTAACAACTGTTTTCAATGAGCAATAATGTCCAAGTCAGTGCATAATTATAATGACATTTACTGTGATAAGAAAAAAAAAGAAGGATATTACTATCATAATCATAACTAAATTTATTGGATATTCAGTTCGACATTATTATCTATGTATTATTACTTTTTATTCATCTACCAAATATGGAATCCTAGCCAACAGGATTAGCAAACTCACAACTGATAAACTTCTCAACAGCAAAGCAATGGCCAAATTCTCAACAAGTAAGCAATGTTCCTGTCATAGCATATTACCTCATCACGTAACCATAACAGAAAACTCTTCAATGGCTTTTGCGATGTACGATTTCTTGGACCATGAGGCTTGCGACTGTTAATATAGGAAGCATACTTCCTGCAATCAAACATCAAATGAATATTAGACAGATAAACCTAATAATCGAAACAACAACTTCCTGAAACTAAAAAGCTCTACCTTTTCTAGTCATCTATCCCAACAAACTTGGATAGGACCCAGTTGCGATCTTGTTCAAACTGTACCATAGTCAAAATGATATTTTTAGGCTTGCTTAACGGCATCTCATCAGCAAACTCATCGTCATCATCTAAAAAATCTTGTCGAGTATGTTTGTGAGTACCTTCACCATTCACTGACACATCTTCCATGCAATATAAGCTAGCTTCTCGCGTGATATACCCTCTGGCGATGCAACCCTCAATGTACCTCCTGTTGCGCACCAATCCCTTAAATCCTTTCATCAACCTACAAAGATCATAACTCAGCATAACTAACAGTTCATATATTAAAAAACAAAGACAGGTACGTGTAGATGTTACCTCTCAAAGGGATACATCCATCTAAATCTGACCGGACCGCAGATTAAAGCTTCATCGGCCAAATGCACCATTAGGTGGATGCTAATAACAAAGAAAGAAGGAGGGAAATGTTTTTCCAGAACACAAATGTCTTCCACCAAACTAGCCTTCGCTCTTATAAGATGTTCTCTGTTGATAACCTTTGCACACAGAATCCTGAAGAATGTACTGATACGAAGAAGAGCAACTCGCAGATCTTTTGGCATTGAAGTAGCTACATGAACCAACAATGGCAGCAGATATTTCATTGTGACGTGGTAATAATGCGACTTGAAATTCCTTAGCTCTGGAGGATTAATGTTGACGCTGTTGCGAAAGTTAGAAGACAAACTGCTCGACACCCTTAAGTTCTTCAGAATTGTACAAAAAACAACTTTCTCCTTTCTTGATATTGAGAAAGATCCATCTGGCATTATGGTTTTACCAGTCACCTCATCCACTTTCATCCATAATTTCCTTTTAACCCCCATAGCTTCCAGATCTTGACGTGCACCAGGACTGTCTTTCGACTTGCCATTTCCCATTATGGTGTTAAGTAGATGCTCAGTTATGTTCTTTTCTGTCTGCATTACATCTGTAATATGTCGGATGGCATTTGAACCCCAGTTTGGAAAATCATATAGAATAGACCTTCGCGAAAACAACGACCGGTCCTGAATCTCTTCTTCTGCATCAGCATCTTCGTCGTTGTCCTCTGCAGCTCTCCGTTTACGTTTCTTACTTGAACTGCTGATGGTTTTCCTTTACCATGTTTAGTTTTCAAATTAGCTACCTTATGTTGAATCTGTAATCCAGATAGTGTCCATGGGGCTGTACCATGCTCTACAACTCCATCAAAATTGGTCTTATCGTCTCGAAATCTGTGTCCTGTTGGAAGCCATCTACGGTGTCCCATATAACATATTTTCCTACTAAACGGCAGATAGTCTGAACGAGTTCCTTCTCCGCAGTGATGACAAGCTAAGTACCATGCGTTACACATCCAGATAAAGTACCTAATGCAGGGTAATTGTGTATAGCCCATAAAAACCTTGCCCTCATTACAAATTCAGTTTTGCTAAAGCTATCATATGTTAACACACCTTCATTCCATAACACTATTAACTCTTCTATCAGAGGTTCTAAATAAACATCTATATCTTTACATGGTGCTCTTGGGCCAGATATCAACAACACCAATATCGATAATTCTCGCTTCATACACGAGGAAGGAGAGAGATTGTATGGCTGGACAACTACCGGCCAACAACTGTGGTTAGTACTGAAACACCCATTTGGGTTGAAACCATCTATTGAAATCCCAAGGGTCACATTACGCGGCTCCTTAGAAAACTCTGGCGAAAAGCTATCAGCACATCGCCAAGCTGAGGAGTCCACAGGATGCCGCATAACATTGATATCTGACTGAGCTCTAAAGTGCCAAAGCATTAGCTCTGCTATCCATGACACGCTGTACAACCGCTGCAGCCTAGGAATTAGTGGAAAGTGTCTTAAAGTATTTTGAGCAACTTTAGTAAGTTTTCTCTCCTCATTGAAAACTTTCTTATACCTAGGTTCATTACAAACAGGACACTTAACCATTTCACTTCTATCCTTCCAATACAAAATGCAGTCATTTATGCATGCATCGTAAGTTATATAATCCATTCCTAATTCTTGGATCATCTTTTTTAGTTCAGGGTACTTAGCTGGGAGTGTATTTTCTTCGGGAAGCAACTTCTTCATCATTTCTAAAAGTGCAGTGACACCGTTGTATGAAAACCCATACTGGGTCTTAATGTCATTCAATTTTACAGCAACATTCAATGTTGTCTTTCCTGATGGACATGAATTGTACAATGGTGCCCTAGCACGGTCATATGCAGATTTACGCTTCCTACTGCGGCTGGTTTCAGCAGGACAATGAACAGTATCATGTAATCCACCATTCTCATCTACACCTTCTACATCAGGTTGTACTATATGATCATATGCTACATCTCCTCCTACATTTTCAGCTACATCTACTCCTACATTGTCAGCTACATCTTCTCCTACAGTCGCAGCTACATCTTCTCCTACACTGGAAGCTATACCTCCAACCCTCTCAGCTGCTACCGAGATTTCCCCATGAAAACGCCACACCGTATATGTCAAATCAATACCATGTCTTAGTAAATGAAATGAAATTTCACTAAGCGGCTCTAATCCTTTACTATTCTTGCAACGTCTACAAGGGCATGAGAATAATGAACTATCGCCACCATATTTATGCACAAACTCTATGAATAACCCTACACCTCGTATGTATTGATAAGATTTATGGCTACAACTCATCCATCCCTTATCACATTCCATTACCCTACACTGCTGATCCTAAAAAAAGATATCTATGTCAGGTAGGTACAACTCAAACATATCATATTATGCTATAGTATACCATGTGAAATAAAACAGATAATGAATTGCATAAAATAGTATGCATAAACTGATAAACATATCATTCATCCATATAAATAAGAATGCAACGTGGCTCAGAACCATATTGCTGAGTGTGCAGCAGCCAACAGGACCATTATAGAGTCATGGCTTATGAGATACTAATTCAAACATGAACTTCGTAAAAACACCCACAATAACCAAGTTACAAATATCCCCCTCTTAGTCTTAATTTTATATTGCTATACCAACCCCCTTTCCCCCTGAACCAAATTAAACATGATAATGTAAACCCAAAATAAAATAACATAAAACCAATTCTTTCCCCCTCTGATGATATTAGATACTTAACCTCTCTGACATAGGTACAAAAAAAAACATATCATACTATGAACTGAAAGTTAACTTCAAACAAATTAGTTAAAGCTTCATTTTTTTTGCCTAGCATATTGCAGGATACTATGAACTGAAAGTTAACTTCAAACAAATTAGTAAAAGCTTCATTTTTTTTTCCTAGCATACTGCAGGATACTATGATATGAAATTTAACTTCAAACAAATTAGTAAAAGCTTCAACTTTTTTGCCTAGCATACTACATGATACTATGAAATAAAATTTAAATTCAAAGCTATCATACTATGAACTGAAATAAAACTAGCAAACACCCACATCTCACAGTAAAATGCATCTAATACACATCCAGATTTCACACAAATAACCCTAAAAATGAAATTGGAAAAGTAAAACCCTAGATAAAATCAACCCTGAATCATCAAATCAGCAAACACCCATATCTCACAGTAAACTAAATCTAATACACAACCAGATTTCACAAAAATAGACATAAAAATTAAAGTGGAAACAAGCAGATTTGACAAAATTAAAACCCTAAATTATACCTAAAATTTATGAAATCGAAACCATAATTGAATCAAAAGGGGGAAATTATACCTAGATCGAAATAGAAACACCCAAATCTCGCAGATATACTTCCAACTGCAAAGATGAAACCATTAGTTAATAAGAACTGCAAAGATGAAAGTTACCTAACTATAAACTCAATAAACAAAGTATTGTGTTGGTTCTGAATTGAATGACTCACATTTGCAGATCTTCTGTTTAATATATGGAGAGAGAGTTTTTCTTCAGAGAAGTTTTCAGATTTAGAAATAATGGAGGAAGGGTGAGCTTATGTGGAGTACATGGAGGACTTCTGTAGCTGAGAGTGAGTCGTATAGATGAAAAGAGAGGGGAAAGAAAAAGAAATCCCGCTCAATGAAAATTGGGGGAGTTAGAAAAAAAATTGGTTTTATCGGACACGTGGAGTTAAGTTAATCTGTTCCCAGCACTTAAACTAATCGCACATGTGGAAGCTAGTGTTACTTTGCACACAAGCGGTTGGCACGCCTAGTGTAATCAACAGTTGCAATTCGCAACAGCTGAGTAGCATTTGCAAAATTCGCAACTGCTCGAAACAGTTGCGAATTTTAGAGCAGTTGCAAAATCAGTTGCGAATTCGCAACTGCGTAAGAGTTGTTGCAAGTTTGAGTTGCTATTCGGGAAAAATGGTGTAGTGAAATAATAGAGTCTGGATGGTTTTGCATAACAAAACTCGACCTAATGAGAAATATTCGTACAATGAGTTCTTACCTCTTTAATGATGCGATACATGTCGACGATATTGAAAGCATTGGAGAAATCT
This sequence comes from Papaver somniferum, assembly GCF_003573695.1. NCBI lineage: Eukaryota > Viridiplantae > Streptophyta > Magnoliopsida > Ranunculales > Papaveraceae > Papaver > Papaver somniferum. The sequence goes on from NC_039359.1 coordinate 128,968,703, forward strand.
ATAAGCAGCATAGTTTTCGAATTATCAGCGCCTTTCAACTCCAACAACCTGTTTGCTGAATGCAGAATAGCCTCGCCACCACAAGGAGTGACGACCCCATATTGGTATTGTCCAAAATATGTGTTCATAGCTTTGCCAACTGAGGTAGCCTCTAATTTTGAGCATAATCTCCGCCAAATAGTACCCACTTCGATAGGTCTCAGGCCACCTCCAGTCTTAAGCAACGGTGTTAGGGGAGCACTAGCCACAAAATCACCAAGGATGGCAGAGCATTTCCCCGCAAGCCACAAATTTACCACGCATGTAATGGAAAGTAGTAACTCTTCGGCAACAGCAGCACCGGCACCACTCATGGCATCTAACAAGTGTTGTGCCCTGAGCCCATCCCTCCCACAGGAAGTACCCTTGGGAAAGCTCTTAAGAGCCAACAATACATCCTTAGCCGTAACAGATAGTGCAGGAGCTGGAATGTCTTCCGCTGGTATAGTTGGAGGCTGTGCATAAGGGTGTTTTTGCTGAAGCCCAAAAAGGGTATCGGGAGTCGGTGGAGCCACACCATTGGAGGAGAGAATGCGGATGGTGGCGGTATAATGGCCGTAACTGATCTTATTTCTGCAAGCTAACAACTTCGAATTCTTCCTTTTCTTCTCTGGTTGTTATTTTCTTGAAGCCTGCTTAGGTATATCCAACAGCTGCTGCGCCAAAACGCAGCAGCCAGAAGGTTCTTTCCAAGTCAGCAATGCCTTGTTAATCGCACCCATCTGTAGTTTCCTCCTGTTGCCAGAGCGTTCTTCCGTCGAGCTTTTAGGCTCATACATGCTTAAGGTACAAGCAGGTAGTAAAAGCAGACGTATCCAGGAAGTAGGGTTCTTCGGGTTTGCAAGCACAAAGTCTAAAGAAGACTTCAGGGTGCGAGAGAAATGAAGTGTGCTGGACGATGAAATACTTACAGTTGTTTTGATATGTTTCTTTAGAATATGATTAAGCAAATCCACCGTAATACCGGCTCCAACATCATCAACCACAGGAGGAGAGTTCACAGCATCGATGACAACTTCATCTCGTGGTTTATCAACACCATGGATGAGAAAATCTGTACCTGCACCATTGAAGGGACCTGCGATGACATCAGTAGGGTGTGACGGAGACCTACAAGTCATTTTCCATGCATGGATACGCATGAATTTAATGCACAGCCATCCCTGCATATCATTCAGTACCCTTTCCCATGAGGCAAAACATCTTTCAACAGTTCGAATACGCTCTCTGCAAATGTCTTTGTCACGCTCAGTAGGAAAGTGTTGATCCTTTAAGTGATGATATAGGGAACTCTTAGCATACCCCCTGCTTGTAACTCCTCCCTGACAGCCATCAAAATTGGTAAAGGGACAATGTACTCTATCTCCATGTTTAGCGTTGAAAGAAGTGTAATGTTCCCTATCACCCTGATGAGAGGAGGATGAACCCTGGGACGAAGCGTGAGAACATGGGGAATCATGGGGTCCATGAGAGTGTTGTGTGAGGCCTGATGAGACAGATTAATTTTTACGCATCGTTAATTCAAATTAGGGTTTGCGAAGTAACCCCAAAACAAGAAAAACGATGGTCGAAAAACATCTCGAAATGCAGATAACAAGGAGAGGAGGATGAAGGTAACAATGAAAAAAACCAGGATCGAAGAAGAACTATCCAGGCTTTCAATCACCGGAAAAGTCTTTTATTTTATATTTAGAAATTATAAATAGGATTTTATTTTTGTAATTTTATTTTTTATTTTTGGGACATTCTTTTTCACATTATTTTGGACATTATTTTTAAAACCCTAAGGAAGGGTTAATTTAAATAAACTGCTGCAGGGAAGGACGAAAGTTACGATACTGTCTCGGCCCCTCAGGTTCGTACACTGACATTGGAGTCGGTGGCCTGAGTCGACTTCAACGGTTCATCGCCCGTATGGTACGGGAGGTAAGACTCTATCCACCCACGAATTCCCTGTCAGTGGGTTTATTTTGTGTTGAGGATGTCGAACTGGTATTACAATAACCAATACAATGAGTATCCGACTGAGCAACTTGGACATTATCCTTTTTATGACCATAGTGTGAACAGTGATTGGGAACGCCGAACTTTTGAAGGTTATGGTCCATACCATTGTGAGACCAATTACTATCCACATACCCACAGGTCATACGAGCAAAACAATCCTTCTATTTCTCTAGAAGAGTCTCTCAAGAGTTTCAATGAGTCAACACAGAAATTTCACTTATTTATGAAAGAGACTTATAATATTCCGCTTCCAGAAGAGTCCGTAGAGCAGTTAACTAAGATGTCTCTAGAAGAGTCCCTCAAGCAATTTACTGAGAATACAATAGGATTATGGAAAAATTTGCTCAAGATAGTCTTAATTTCCAGTATAGTGTTCCCAATACCAGCCTTGAAAATAAAGATAGTTTTTATTCACATAATCAAGATGACGAGGTTAGAATTGGTAACACTACTTGTTTAGATGAGGTTCGATCATTTTCATGTTATTATAATGATGATTGTGATGAGGATAGTATTGATGAAGAATCTGAAATATATAGGAATAGTGATGAGGAATCTGTTACTCCCAATGAGATTTATAATGATAATGTTAATTCTAGTACAAATCCAAATAATTTTAATAATTATTCACCTATTCAAAATAATGAGGATTTGACTAGAAATATCCCTGTTTTAAACGATGTAGTATTTCCTTTTCACGAAGCCAACGAAGGTTTAGAGGAACGAGTTTATTTTAAGTCTAGCGATTTAGAAACAATAGTCTTTAGACAAAGAAAGTGAACTCGTAGAGATGAGTGAGGATGAACCTGTCTTAGAACATTTCCAGGAATCTGATGACCCAGAAGTTGTGACTAGTCTTTCTGGAGACACTGAAAACTCTAAGTTTGGGGGTGACTATCATTCTCCATGTGCTTTAACTCTTAGAAAGGTCCCTCACTTGGGACTTGATATATGGGCCTCAACCATTGTGCCAGATTACCTTCATACTAGCCCTCCCGAACCTTATAGTTCAGTTATTAGAAACCCATCCTCTGGTTTGATGTGGTTTACCCAGGAGATAATACCCAAATTGACTTTGTTTTCCCACCAAATATTTTTCAACCAATTTTCGGAACGTATAAGTTTCAGCTGTGTCAATTATTAAGTTTTGATACCAAACCTAACTACTTTAGGAGATTAGGGTCGACACATTTGCTAAAGAATGACCACTACTGTGGTTAACTGTGTGAGTCACATCTGATTGACTTTGAGGATCCCCAGTTATTCAGGTTGTTGTTATGTGCTTCTAAGTTCTTAGTTAAGTATTTCCAGACTCTTCAACTTGGCCTTCAGGATCTTACCTTTGAGGAAATTCGGCCCTTGAAAATATTTTATCTAGACCCTTTTATAGAACCTGAACCACAACTAGATATAGTTGTCTTAATTAAAAAATTAGATAAGGGTATGTTCGGTATCTTTATGGCCTGTTGTAATTTCCTTTTCCTTTGGGTAACACTTTTTGATTCAGATGACCCGCAGTTGTTCAGGTTACTTCATTATGATTCTATGAGGTGACTAATTCCTTCTGATGTCTGGCTGAAGACTTTAAACTTAACACTTCTTGGGAGGTAACCCATGCTCATGCAACACTGTAATATCTTTTCTTAACTCTTTTGCTTCAAGTGGTAACAATTTCTCCTTGTTCATGCTTTTAATTTCATCTTTAGAACATTGAGGACAATGTCAGATTTAAGTTTGGGGGTATGGGAGAAACTTTTAGTTGCAATAAATAAATTCCATAGCCTACAAATTTATGCTTATTAAGGATGGCACTAACCAATCTAAGTGGATGGAAGAATCTTGGTTGTAGGAGTTAAGGAACCAATTTGATTAGATGGAAACATCTAAAGAGTCTATTCATAAAAGCACAGAGCTCAGGTGTTAGAAAAAAGAAAAAAAAACATGATAGTTTCGCCATATCTCGTTGAATCCTTTTCACCTTCTGTTTTTATTTTCTTTTCTTTTAAATATGTTTCTAAGTGATTTAGTGGGGCACATGAATCAAGTTGTTACCACTGCTAGGTTGACATAGAGTGTGAAAATGCGGGGGTCTAACAACACCACCCAATATTTCGCTTAGCAATCTGTATGTACTAACTCTGAAATACTTTGCTAGAGAATCAACTAGACAGTCAGACTCAATCAAGATAAAAGTATCTCAAGGAGTTAATATCTCTCTCTTAATTTGATTTTTACTTCAAGCTAAAAATAATAGCGAGTCTTTATCAAATACAAGGAATAACTTGGACGGTACCAAAGACCGATTTCCAAGGATCAATCAATATCAATCAACAACCAAAGGTTGGATTTCCAATTGATGATCACGAACGCACAACCTGTATTATTTCAATCATATAAAATATAACGCGGAAAAGAAATAACACAGACACCAGAAGTTTTGTTAACGAGGAAACCGCAAATGCAGAAAAACCCCGGGACCTAGTCCAGATTGAATATACACTGTATTAAGCCGCTACAGACACTAGCCCACTCCAAGCTAACTTCGGACTGGACTATAGTTGAACCCCAATCAGTCTCCCACCGATCCAAGATATAGTTGTACTCCTACGTCTCTGATCCCAGCAGGATACTACGCACTTGATTCCCTTAGTTGATCTCACCCACAACCAAGAGTTGCTGCAACCAAAAATCACAGACTTGATAGTTAACAGATCTGTCTCACACAGAAAAGTCTATCAAAGGATAAATCTGTCTCCCACAGATAAACCCTAGGTTTTGTTCCGTCTTAAGATATAAAATCAAGGTGAACAGGAACCAATTGATAATCCGGTCTTATATTCCCGAAGAATAGCCTAGATTAATAAATCACCTCTCTACAATCCTTCCTGACTACACAAGCGGATTTTCGAGGAATCACAAACAGTGAGACGAAGATATTTGTGACTTCTTTATCTTGCCTATCGGAGAACTCTCACGATCTCAAGCCAATCAATCGATTGTACTCGTACGATAGAAGATACAAGATCAGATCACACAACTACGATAAAGTAGTATCGGTCTGGCTTCACAATCCCAATGAAGTATTTAAGTCGTTATCCTGATTTTAGAGAAGAAAATCAAAGGTTAATGGAGATCGACTCTAGTGGGCGTACTAATAGCACACAGACGTGTGGGATTAGTTTTGCACAATGCTAGATGTCTCCTTTATATATCCTTCAAATCAGGGTTTTTCCTTGGGTACAAAGCAATCCTTATTCACCGTTAGATGAAAACCTGATTTAGATTCAAGCTAATATTTCTCAACCGTTAGATCGAAAACTTAGCTTGTGACACACACTTGGGTAGACGTTTACTAGGTTTTGTGAAAACCATGCCCAAACGTGTACGTGTATGTTGGTTCAACATAATAACCCAAAAAGGTTAACCATATGAGGATTTCATATTAACCTTGTTCTTCTTCACCATAACTAGTTCAATTGACTCAAATGAACTAGTTAAAGAGTTGTTCAATTGCTATGAGATCTTATGTAACTACACAAGACACAATTGAAACAAAGATGATTCGATTCGATTGAATCGGCTCATGAACATTATAACCACGGTTTGCATAAAGCATTCCTTAGTAATTTAATGTTTCATGTTCAGAGCACATCTTTAGATCATAACCTCTTAAGTTCACAAACAAGTTCGCGGACTTAAGTTAATCGGTTGACTTTTCCAAACTCAGCAGAAATTCTCGGAATGATAACTTTCGCCAGTTCGCGGACTGGGTTCGCGGACTGAGTTCGCGGACTTAGCACACAAACGAGTTTTGGAAAATCCAGCAGAAATTCTCGGTCGAGAACTTCCGACGTTCGCGGACTTGGAAAGCCAATTCCACAATCCTCCCGATTTCTCTTGATCAACAAAGTTCGAAAATTTCGGTTCAAGGAATACATGGTTATGTAATCTAAACTCTCATTTCAATCATTGAGACATTATCAGAGGACGCTATGTAGCCGTTATTCACAGACCGCTTCACGTCAGAGCAATTCTCAAAGTGATTGAAACTTTTCATGACTTTCATCACTAGGGGAAGATAAACTTGATCAAAGCGAAACGATTTACCAACACACGATTTCGAGATAAAACATAAGCAATGAATGCTCATCTCGAAATGTCAAATGTGTATGATCTAGTCTATATAGCATACGACTTTTGTCTCATAAGATGTAGGAGATAGAATAGATAGAATTTTGAGTGATATATAAGTTCAAGTCTCCACATACCTTTTTGTTGATGAAGTTCCACAGTTCCTTGTATAGATCTTCGTCGTTGTATGATGAATCGCCATGAAGTCCTTGAGCTCAACTACACTTTTCTATCCTAGTCCGAGACTTAGCTATGTAGGCTAGAAATCAAGACTCATATTTTTGATCACTAACATTGACAAACATGCTTGATATAACAACGCATGCGATGTTGACCGAGCTATGCTCTAACAATCTCCCCCTTTGTCAATTTTAGTGACAAAACTATTAATACATATGGAATACAAAAAAGATAAACTTTAGTGGATCCTATTCCATAGTCTAATCTTCAACGTTCCCTAAAATCTTCGTCCTTGCAAGTACTCCAATGATCCCAAAGGTTGTAAGTTTAGCATCACTTTTGTTGAAGATCCGTAGCTATAACAATGAGAGAAATCAGGATTCTCAATCATTATTATACAATGTCATAGTATTATTATGTAATATCAAAGTCCAATTGTATCCCGACTTTAACAATAATACTACGGTAATATGTATCACTCCCCCTTAGTCAATACTCCATCTCGATCATGGAAACCACTACCCCTTACACAATGATCCGAAAACCATATGTATTTGTAGTGTGAACTACATTATTTCTCCCCGTTTTTGTCAATAAAATTGGCAAAGGTACAAGAACGGGATCATAATGAAATTTCCACAAGAGACATTTCATAGACTAAAAGAAAAATACATACCAACTTAATTTAGATGCAATCATAAAGCCGAAGCTAAATGCATTCATCAAGTAGTTTAAAATACAAGATAACCCCTATAAAATTCCACAGCCACACACCCCGCAAGATATTACCATTAAGCACAAGTTCAAAAGAACTCTCCCCCATTTGATGTCATTCCCGAAAGAACAACAAGAGCGACCTTAATTTCGAAAGAAAAGAAGGATTTTTTTATTGGACACCAAAAACCATAGGAATGATTTTCTATATCCAAAGCTCAACCAAATTAATCACAAGTAAATCCATGATTAATTCAATTGAAAACGCAACTAAATCAAACCACAAAAGTGATCAATTTAATTGAAAGTGCTCAACATAAGTAAACTTACGGAGCTACGACTAAGGTAATCATACGGAGATGACTAACTTAATCGTTCACATACTCAACATAAGGAAAACCTTACGGAATATACGACTACATTAACCAGTAGAACATGATTAGTATAGTTGTTCATATACTCAACACAAGAATTTGTGGAATATATGAAAGCTCAACTAGATTAATTACAAGGGAACCTATAATTAATCTAATTGGAACACAAACAACCAAACTAATCACCGAAGTATTCAATTTAATTATTTTGGGCTCAACATAAGAGAACTTATGGAACCCCGACTAAGTTCATTATAGAATATGACAACCTTAACCGTACATGTACTCGACATAAGAATGAAAAATTATAGAGTACAAACTATATAACCAAACTGGTTGATTAATTTAGTTCCTGATGCTCGACATATAGCATCTTATGGAACAACCAACAAGCCAATAAGAATAATCGACTTAGTTGTATCGTGCTCAACATAAGACACTCAATGGAGCCTTCACGGTAAAACATAACAAGATGGATCAATGAAGATCAATACCGTGGATAACATACAAGGATCTATTCTATTTTCCATCATAACGATATAATAGACTTTATCCTTTTCAAACAAAAGATATCATCCTATTTTCCATCAAATACATGATTGCATAGGCATAACTTTTGTAATTGTCAAAAGTCCATTCGTCCTTTCATCAATACGAATACTAATTCATGAACGACATTACTTTTGACTGCAATATGGGACCTTCAAGTTCACGGATGTAAAAAATACATATCCCATAAACAAATTACAATATCACAAAATCATAACGATCAATACTGCAATAACATCATCCTCCAAATATTTTTAGAATTTAATACCAATAAACCTAAAAAATAACATAAGAAAATGAAAACAAAAATAGCTATGTGTAGTCACAATCATCGCTATTCAACGTGCTAGTTATTCTTCCAACTAATCCAAAAAGAAGACATACTAGGAAAACAACTAGAACCAAGATCAGACGAAAAAGTAAATCATGTCTGCAACCAGGGATTGAACAAGAGTGAGTTCCTTAGTTGCCTTCCTTAGTTCGTCTTTTAGGTTGTCTAGATTCCGTGTTGCGATACCAAGTTGTTCGCGAACGACCTTGAAGTCTCCAAGAAGATTTCCTACCAGTTATGAAGAAATCTGAACTGGCAGTTTGTCTTCGTTTTCATGATCAAGAGCATGAAAGCAGGAAATATCAATAGAACATAGCTCAACATCATCAACCTTGTTGTTTCCATCCATTGTGCACCACAAAGACTTTTAGAAAATCTTTTTGAACCTCTGGAACACATTATAAAAATAAGAGATTCCATCAAACCCTAGGAAACAAGACGTTCGTGAGGGTTGGTGCGTGTACTAGAGAGACGGGCCTATGATAGACCAAAGAAGCCCAAAGATAAAGAAAAATATATGTTGAGGAGCAAACGAAATAAGTAACATCGAATGCAGTACAATCTTGACAGTTTTCTCAAGATGAAAATCCTGAGAACCATGAGCATCCCTTTTTAACAAGACAAAAAAAATTAAAAAGAGATGTAATATGAACATGTCAGGTTGTAATAAGATGAGCATCTTGGTCATCATTATTCACTTCTTATTTTTCCTTTTTATCGGTGTTTAACAAACTACCTGGTTTAGTTGAAGAAGCATTATCAAGAGAAGATTTAGAAGTACCTGGTTTAACAACATTCCATGTTTTCTTGATATTCCGTCTCAGTCTGTTTATGTGAATCTTCAGATCAGAGACTCGATTGTTGACATGTAAGAAGTCTGAATTGGAAGTCTTGGATTCACAGTCCTTTTTGAGAACATTTGACTCGTTTTTCTTTCTCATGTTCCTTTTTCTCCTTCCAGACTGATTTACAGTATCTGTCACACTTTTGTTGTTCTTCCTTCCACCATTGTAGGTATCCTTCGGTTTGAATACATAATTAGGAAAAGCCCTATCACAGTATTTCCCTTGAGGCCGGACATGAATGATTCCAATCTGTGATTTAGGTTTAACAACTTCTTTAGACATCCAAGTAAGAATGTTGTGAAGTTTTTCATTCTTAATCCTAAGGCGACACCTTCGCTTAGAGTGTCCTTTGTTTCCGCAGTAATAGCAGTTGAAGGACCTACGTTCAGTAGTTCTCTTTTGAGCATATTTAGAAGAGGTAAAATCCTTGTTTTTGCAAGCTGATACAGGTTTTTCACATGGAGAAATATTAACAGCTTTAACAAACTTAGTCTTACCACTGTTAGGAGCGTCTATTTCTTTATATCCCAGACCACGTTTATCATGATGTTCTTTACAGGCTCCCAGCATAGAAGACAGTTTTGTAGAGCTAGAATCGAACCTATTTATATTCTCTTCCAGTGATTTTACCTTATTAAGAGCAGCACTGAGTTTGGTTTCCAAGGACTTTTCTCTGAGAAGAAGACTGCGTTCTTTGTCATTGAAATACTTTTGTTGAGATTCACATCTTGATTCACTTTCGGCAAGCCTCTCTTTTAATATACAGAGGTTACGAAGAAGATTATCACATTCAGATTTTTTTGAGCGAACCTCTTCTTCATGATCTTTAATGGTAGATTGTAACAGTTCGTATCCACCATCATAACATTTGAAGAGTTTTCTCAATTTTCTGTTTTCTTGACAGAGAGGAATCATATACTTTCTTAAGAAAGCAGTTGTCCTTGTTTCCTTCAATTCACGATTAAACAACTTGATGTATTGAGAAACTTCCTCACCAAGACTTTGTCCTTCTTAAGAATCACTATCATCCGAGAGATCATCCAATTGTTAATCAAGAGATTTCCTCCAGTTGGATTCAGATTCGGTTGAAGGAAACGAGAAGGAGTTTTTCTCAGTGGTTTCATATTTTTGAAACTTATCCGAGTAGTCCTGTATTGATGTTGCGTTTTAAGAGATAGTACTCTTGTCCATAGATTCAGATCGCTACAAACACGGATTTGTTACGTCATAAACGTGTTTGCCTGCTCTGATACCAATTGAAAAAGAGGGGGTCTAACAACACCACCCAATATTTCGCTTAGCAATTTGTATGGACTAACTCCGAAATACTTTGCTAGAGAATCAACTAGACAGTCAGACTCAATCTAGATAAAAGTATCTCAAGGAGTTAATATCTCTCTTTTGATTTGATTTTTACTTCAAGCTAAAAACAATAGCGAGTCTTTATCAAATACAAGGAATAAATTGGACGGTACCAAAGACCAATGTCCAAGGATCAATCAATATCAATCAACAACCAAAGGTTGGATTTCCAATTGACGATCACAAACGCACAACCTGTATTATTTCAATTATATAAAATATAATGCGGAAAAGAAATAACACAGACACCAGAAATTTTGTTAACGAGGAAACCACAAATGCAGAAAAACCCCAGGATCTAGACCAGATTGAATATACATTGTATTAATCTGCTACAGACACTAGCCTACTCCAAGCTAACTTCGTACTGGACTATAGTTGAACCCCAATCAGTCTCCCACCGATCCAAGGTACAGTTGTACTCCTACGCCTCTGATCCCAGCAGGATACTACGCACTTGATTCCCTTAGCTGATCTCACCCACAACCAAGAGTTGTTGCAACCCAAAATCACAGACTTGATAATAAACAGATCTGTCTCACACAGAAAAGTCTATCAAAGGATAAATCTGTCTCCCACAGATAAACCCTAGGTTTTGTTCCGTCTTAAGATATAAAATCAAGGTGAACAGGAACCAATTGATAATCCGGTCTTATATTCCCGAAGAACAGCCTAGATTAATCAATCACCTCTCTACAATCCTTCCTGACTACACAAGCGGATTGTCGAGGAATCACAAACAGTAAGACGAAGATATTTGTGACTTCTTTATCTTTCCTATCGGATAACTCTCACGATCTCAAGCTAATCAATCGATTGTACTCGTACGATAAAAGATGCAAGATCAGATCACACAACTACGATATAGTAGTATCGGTATGGCTTCACAATCCCAATGAAGTCTTTCAGTAGTTAACCTGATTTTAGAGAAGAAAATCAAAGGTTAATGGAGATCGACTCTAGCGGGCGTACTAGTAGCACACAGACGTGTAGGGATTAGTTTTGCACAATGCTAGATGTCTCCTTTATATAGCCTTCAAATCAGGGTTTTGCCTTAGGTACAAAGCAATCCTTATTCACCGTTATATGAAAACCTGATTTAGATTCAAGCTAATATTTCTCAACCGTTAGATCAAAAACTTAGCTTGTCACACACACTTGGGTAGACGTTTACTGGATTTTGTGAAAACCATGCCAAACGTGTACGTGTATGTTGGTTCAACATAGTAACCCAAAAAGGTTAACCATATGAGGATTTCATAATAACCTTGTTCTTCTTCACCATAACTAGTTCAATTGACTCAAATGAACTAGTTAAAGAGTTATTCAATTGCTATGAGATCTTATGTAACTACACAAGACACAATTGAAACAAAGATGATTCGATTCGATTGAATTGACTCATGAACATTATAGCCACGGTTTGCATAAAGCATTCCTTAGTAATTTAATGTTTCATGTTCAGAGCACATCTTTAGATCATAACCTCTTAAGTTCACAAACAAGTTCGCGGACTTAAGTTAATCGGTTGACTTTTCCAAACTCAGCAGAAATTCTCGGAATGAGAACTTCCGCCAGTTCGCGGACTTAGCACACAAACGAGTTTTGGAAAATCCAGCAGAAGTTCTCGGTCGAGAACTTCCGACAGTTCGCGGACTGAGTCTGCGGACTGGGTTCGCAGACTTGTCAAGCCAATTCCACAATCCTCCCGATTTCTCTTGATCAACAATGTTCGAAAACTTCGGTTCAAGGAATACATGGTTATGTAATCTAAACTCTCATTTCAATCATTGAGACATTCTCAGAGGACGCTATGTAGCCGTTATTCACAGACCGATTCACGTCAGAGCAATTCTCAAAATGATTGAAACTGTTCATGACTTTCATCACTAGGTGAAGATAAACTTGATCAAAGCGAAACGCTTTACCAACACACGATTTCGAGATAAAACATAAGCAATGAATGCTCATCTCGAAATGTCAAATGTGTATGATATAGTCTATATAGCATACGACTTTTGTCTCATAAGAAGTAGGAGATAGAATAGATAGACTTTTGAGTGATAGATAAGTTCAAGTATCCACATACTTTTTTGTTGATGAAGTTCCACGGTTCTTTGTATAGATCTTCGTCGTTGTATGATGAATCGCCATGAAGTCCTTGAGCTCAACTACACTTTTCTATCCTAGTCCGAGACTTAGTTATGTAGGCTAGAAATCAAGACTCACATTTTTGATCACTAACATTGACAAACATGCTTGAGATAGCAATGCATGCAAGGTTGACCGAGTTATACACTAACAGAGTGATTGAGATACCAAAAAAAAAAAAACTGAAAAAAGAAGAAAGAAAAAGAAATTGAGACCAGACCATCAGACCAACCGGAATAAATTCAATAAAGTCGACCACTTCCAGTTGTGTTGACCTAGAGTTAGGATTATCACCCGTTGGTCCCCTTGTATATGCCAGTTGTGTTGATATTAGTCAGACTGGTAACTCAGTCCATTAGGATAGGTTCATCCTAGTAATGGCCTTCAGACAAATATGGGAAACACCGTTCACCTTAGTCAACATCAAAACCATCTACGTTTTTCTCTACATCCATCTTCTTAATCTTTCCATGTGATTGGTTGACTCCGGTTATGATGTCCAGAAACTATCTGAGTAGAGATATGTCACTTATATATGAATTTTAGTATGCTTGAGTGGAAACTCGTGTACAATAATTGGAATTTCGCATCAGGATACTTCCTCCTGTAGTCAATGAGAGTATACCAACCAAGGAGATTCTTTAGTGCCTTCCAAGGTTCTGCATAGATAGTTAGGGTTTGGAGTAAAAGGTTTTGTGGGTACACCTATGGTAAACCCTCCCGATATTATAACTCGGTCACTAGGGCCACCTGGTGAGTTTGGATTTTATTTTCTAGATTAGTTTTTCTCGAGGACTAGCAAATAATAAGTTTGGGGGTATTTGATAGACACATTTTCGTGTCTAATTTGATCTTAATACTATATATTGTTGGCACTAGATTTTGTATTAATTTTGGTTTTTATGTGTTTGTAGGCATTTTTGGGAAATAAACATTTTTGGAAAATCCCGCTCGAAAAGTTGATTTTGGCACCCGGAGGACACGTGTTATTCGGACTCCCAATTTTGGATAAGGGGTACCTCATTTGATAAGGGGTACACTAATTACTATCGACACCCAAGCACTCTGGATAAGGGGTGACCTTCTTCTTCATTTCAAATTCTGTTTTTGGCGGGAAAACTTGGCTTTCTTCTGCAGAAATTAGGACTAGAGAATTGAACGTGTTTTCAGGAGATTCAATCGCTGAAACTCTTTGGGTTTACTCTATTTGACAGAACATGAGTTATATGGGTGTTGGACTCAATCCAGTTGGGCTCAATACTCGAATTCAAAGAAAACAGGGAAGTCACAAAAACCAGAGATTATTGTGAAGGATTATGGGGAGTTTTGAGGGAGATTAAATCTCGGATTTGGATTGGAACCAGTTTGTTTCTACAAAACAGGGTTGGTATACGTTTGTTTCGAAAAACTTGGGCTGCATCTTGGACATCTGATGAAACAGTGGTTGGAGCAATACACAGAGTTCTGTTGGGTTGGTTTTGGAAAATCTGCGTACTCAGCGAGTTAGGCGTGATCCCGAACGTGTTCTCAATGAGTTGGGAGAGCGTTGACAGCAACAGGCGCGCGAAGAAGAGAAACAGGGAAAGATATTTTCCCTATCTGCATGGTAACTGATTGATTACGGGAGATTTTGGGGTTTAATTACGAGAGATTCTTAGTCATGTGGTGTATATAAAGGCAGTTGAGGAGCAACGGAGGGTATGGAGAGTGAGGGGTCAAGTTCTGGTCTGTAGCAGAAGTTGCAGACGAGTTTTGCACTTTCAGGCGAAGAAGAAGAGGAAGAACACAAAACAACATATTTAAACAGTCGCAGAAACCGTTTCCTATACATTCAAATCCAATAACTTTGTAACAATTTCTGTAACGATTATTTCGAGTTCGCAACAGTTTGTTAGTGTTTCTATGTAACAGTGGATTCTGTAACAGTTATATCTGTTACAAACACACTGATTTATACTCTTTCCTCTTGCAAACACCTTTTTGAGCAATGAAATCAACTTTTGAGTGTATTTCCAACATGAGGAGTTAGACCCCATCTCTGGGGCGACGGACGAAGCTGAATTTCATCATGTGGTAAATTAAATTAATTCCTTAATTACTTTTTGCACCGATTTTTAATGATTTATGATTTCTATTAATTATTTGTGACTTTGTTTGATGGCGCATGCTTAGTTCTAAGTAATTTTGATGCTTCATGCTTACAATATACAAATAATGTTTTATGAAATCTACTTTGGCAAAGAACATAGTTAGTGTTTCTTTTAGTTTGAGATATAATTGCTTAGGATTAATTTTTGAACCACTTGAATATGAAAGTCAGTGAAATCCCGAGTCTCAGTAAACTCTTCATCCCGTGACATATTTTGTATATATTTTCTTTATCTATAGTATTTTCGTCTATTAAATCTAAAATCAATCTCATTAAGTCCGAGTGAACGACAACCTTATTTACCACTATATAAAATTCGATAACTTGATTATGTACTAGAGTCAACTTTGTATAGGTTAGCTTGAAAGTATTAGGATATGAGACATTACAAGTATTGCGAAGACTTGAAGAAGTGAAGAAGTAAGAAGCTACATCGACAACATCATCCTTCCTCTTGAGGATAGTGATATTTGACTTGAATTGTTTCATTCCCTAACGTATCTTTCAAGTCGTGCATATTGAAAACAAAACTGCGAAGCATGTTTGCACTCTAGATGGACATAGTATTAAGGAATACAATACGAGTTTTATTGCTTAACCATTAAACTTTGTAGATAAGATATCGACATAATCGTTTAAATGCTATTGTAATTATGTATGGGTATGAGGTGAGGATCTCATCCTAGGAAACAATGTTTTACATGTGTTTTTGGAAGTAAGTTCATAAACTTGTTTATGAATCGAAAAGGAAATCGCCAGGCGTTATTGGGATTGTTATTCATTGCATATCTTGTGAACATCCAATATGTGTGATTTAGTATAACCGCTCACTACTTGTTTGTGTTTGTAGATGGGGGAAAACGATTTGCTGGATTTTAAGGAATTGAGGAGACGACCGTACGAAGGAGACTTCTCGAACCGAGCGAAATGTTAAACCTCACACAGATGCACCCGCTGCAAAGGGGGTGCTTTAGATTCAAGAGATCAATCTGTAGTACTCCGGCCTAAATCAAGACAATGACCGTTCCAGAGTAAATTCGGTCACAAGAGAGGATGGGTTGATCTGTAGGAGGGAAGCTGGGAAATGTGTGGAATCAATGGTAATCAAAGAGGGTATGTGAATTCTAAATATGATAAGCTCCAAATGATTGAAATTGTTCAATTGAGAGTAGTTGCTCAATTGATGAGTTGATGATCTCGTGTTGTCGATGAGACGTGAGATTGATGATACTGTTGATGATGATTCAATCATGATTCAGAGACTTATTTATATTGCTGGAATTGTAGACACCATGATTCCATGAAGTGTGAAATTTGATGGGATCAAGGAGTGGGGAAGTGGAGATCGTGTTTGAAACCAGTTGCTCAACGTGTGGAGACTTGGTCGATTTTCCACCCACTACCTCGTGAATTCCTTCAACTGATTGCACGACTTGCTCACATTTCATCGTGTGTTTGAACACACGTGCCGTAGACCGCCAGACCAAAACCCTAAGTGATATCCCCCCAAGTGACACGATTGACGTCTCGTGGTTTGTTAGTCAATTGATGACTTCGTGGTTTGATGGGACGATGAGTCCATGTAGTCGTTGAGTTGAACATGATATTCTGAAACTCATGAATTGAACATGTCATGAGACAGAGGTATAGTTCTTACGATGAAGTGAGCAAGTATTGCTCATTCGATGGATCGTTAAATATTGATTGTTGAACCAATATTGAGCAAATATTCCTCATCTGAGCAAGTGCTGCTCATGTGATGAATTGTTGAATATTTGATCGTCTGAGCATGTGTTGCTCATCTGATGGATTATTGGCAGCGTAACAAAAATATTAATTAGAATATTGGTCATTGAACCGAGCATAATTAATGAAATTAATGACCATGAGGCCATCATAAAATTATTAAGGTTGGAATCTGGAATGATGATCCTTGGATTCAGAAACCCTAATTTGATCAATTGATGATCAATTCATGGTTGTCAGAATTTCAACCATGGGACGAAGGAGGGAGCGACTACATGGGACCGTGGATCAACCATGTAGTGTCCATATGCTCACGTGAACAAATACAAAGAACTCCTGAAGAGTTGACGATTTGTTGGTGGAAGAATGATTAAATGTTGGTTTAACCATTTATTCAAAAAATGCTCGTCTGAGCCTTAGGTGAGAAAACCTAATTAATTATGACGAGGCGAGGGACCGACCATGGAGTCATGAAACCGGCCCTGGGTTATCCCGTGACCGCCTGGCGATCACTTCATGAAAATCCAAAGTGTTTGGGAGAGTTTTGGACCTAATACGAGCAATTGTGCAAATTAGGTCAAAACTGTGAAAATTGATGGGACCGGCTTCCGTGAGCCAAAGAGCCAATCTTGGTCGGTCAAGATAGCGTGCTCGTGTCCCCAAGGCGTCCATGTCTCAGTCCCGAGAATTTTGATATTTTCTGGCGTGCAACTGAGCATCCATTCGAGAAAATATGCCAAAATTAGGGTTTCGACAAAACTGAGGAAAAACACCATGAGATGATGAAAAATAATTATAAAATAAGGAATGAGGAGGCATGGGACCGCCATGGTCAAGGAATGGTCTTCCGGTCGTGACCATGGTCTCGTGGTGCCTTTTCCTTAATTTTATAATATTTTGATGATTTTATGAAAAATTCATGAATTTTGAGAAATTTGATAAATTTTGGGAGTTTCCATGAATTAAAGAAGTTTTCATGAGTTCAAGGAAGCAAAAGATATTAAAATAATAAAACAAGGGCGTGTGGGACTGTGGAAGGCATGACTGGCCGGCCAGGGGCCGGTCCCACAAGTTTCCCTAATTTTATAATGATTTTATGAAAAAATCATGAATTTTGAGAAATTTGATGAATTTAGGGAGTTTCCATGAACTGAAGGAGTTTTCATGAGTTCAGGGAAGACAAAAAATATTAAATAATAAAAACAAGGGCGTCTGGGACCGTGGAGGCATGGTCGGCCGGCTTGGACCCGGTCCCATGAGTTTTCATAATTTTTTAATATTTTTTAGGTATTTTTGATGATTTGAGGGATTTTTTCCTAATTTGAGAGAAATACCATGAAATCAAGGAATTTGATGAATTCAAGGAATTTGATGAATTCAAGGAAACTAATAATAAAATAATAAAATAAAGGGGCGTGTGGGACCGGATAGGCCATGTCCGGCCGGCCAAGGCCCGGTCCCACAAGTTTTCATAATTTATATTATTTTATTATTATCTGATGATTTGTACAAAAATACCATGAAATCAAGGAGTTTTTCATGAAATTAGAGAAATAATAATAAAATAATAAGGAACCGTGGGTGTGGGGCCGGTTGGGACCAAGGCATGGCCGGTTGGCCAATGGTCATGCCCCACACTCCTTTTCTTAATTTTATATTTTTTTTTGTGGATTTATGGAAGTACCATGAAACCGAGGAGTTTCCTCGAGACGAAGGAGATTTGATAAAATGAGAGGATTTTCATCAAATCATGGAAAATAATAAAAATGCATTAAAAATATAAAACTGGCGTGGGATTGACCACGACACGGTTGGTCGGTCGTGTGTCCGTGCTCCCAGCACCCTGGTCAATATTTTTAATTATTTATTATTTTCTTCTCTATTTTGCATAGGTTCATCGTTTTGTTGTATTTTTTAAATACTCGTTCGTGCAGTGACTGTTAGTGTATCATCATTGAATACACCTTCACCATTTGAATGGGGGCTTACTTAGAGGTAGCTCAGACACCCGGTTGTTGATTATTTATTACTAATTGTGGAATTCAATGGAGAATAATTCACAAAACTGAGTAATAAGATGTTTATTATTAATTCATAGGATCAGCTGAGGATTCGACTACGAATTCAGAATAATAAAGTGAGCATTACCATTCCATGGGATCGTAGATTCGACCATAGAATCGGAGTAATTAATGTTTATCTATTACCATTTATGAGACCAGTTGTGGGTTCAATCATGAAATCGGAGTAATGAGATAATATAGTTATTGCTATTCTATGAGATCGAGATGTGGATTCGATCATAGAATCAGAACAATTGTTATTGTCATTCCATGGGACCAGTCGTGGATTCGACCATGGAATAGAAGCGATTGTAATTAGGAATAATTAACTTTGTGGCTCTATACTAGCAGAGCAAGCTGTCTAGGAGCATTAATTATCCTGATACGAGCTTGCCGGTAAGTCATATCCTTTATATAGTCAGGGTAAACTTGTTGTTTGTTCCTGAAGACGTTATTGCTCTATACTAGCAGAGCAAGCTTTCTAGGAGCCGTCCATCTCGTGATGCTATATAAAAATAATCACTGAAAGTATTCAGTATTCATGAGATATGCCGTTGTCCAGTCGTGAGACTACATATCTACATGTGCTCTGAGAGTAAGTACTCTCCGTTGAAAATTCGATGAGAGACCCGTGTCTCGATACTCACGTCTGATTGCTGAATCAGAGCTTCGTATAGTTATGAGTTTACGAATTTATCCCTTGTTGAAAATCCACCATCTACATTAAGTCCCCTGCTTACTGAGGAAAGTGGTGTTCCTCGGTCAGCATTAAATAGTGATTTTCCGGTCATAAATAATAATACCAGTAATTGAACTTAGTCGTAAGTTGAGACGTTACCGGATTTAAAGAACATGAGCAAACCACGACTTGATGAAGCTTCAATGTCATGATTGGAGCGTCGATTGATGAGCATAAATTGGTGTTGAACCGCTGGTTTGGACGACGAGTCCGTGGTCGGTTAGGATTCGCGGGTCGGGCCCAATAAGGAAATCCTTAGAAAATTAGGTTTTGGAAATAAAATTGATATAAAAGGGATTAATCCTTTTTTTCCCCTTCACACACGGCCAGCACCTTCATCACCTCTCCATCACCTTCACGTCAGCAGCGAGTGGAGGAAAATGTTTTGTCGGAGCTTCGCCGTCGTCCGACCGCCGCCGCCGTTGCCGCCGGCCAACTTCCGGCCGATTCGCCCAGGTGCGTTTTTTTTTGTTTGCTGATGTTTATGATCCTCATGAGTTGTTCATTTTTTGATCATGATGAATTTATATACATGTGTGTATATTAGTGTGAGTTTTATGAAAAACCCTCGTTTTTTAAAACGTATGTTCGTTCGATCGTTAGTTTTGAAAACTAATTATAATCCCTGATTTAGGAGAGATTTTTTTTTAATACGAACCTAGGTCCAGTGATAAAACTTAGTGTATGAGCTTTCATGTATACCAAGGTTTCATCATAAAAGAAGTGAATTTTCATAAAATTGAAAAAATCCTTCGTTTTAAAGACAAATAATGATGACACGAAGGAAAATATGTAAGATGAACTTGTGTCCAGTGATAAAATTTTGCTTATGAGCTTTCATGTAAATACAAAACTTTATCATATGTATGAGATGTGAGCTTTCACAATATTTTTTGAAATAAACCTTCGTTTTAAAGACAAATAACGACGATACGAAGGAAAAATATTTTTTTATATATATGTATATGCATCCGTGACATATATTGTGCAAAATATGATGATATATTTTATTTTCATGAGTTTGTTTTCATTAAATAAAATCCTTGAGAGTTTATGTATGCAAGTTGCATTAATTGCTGTTTTTTCGAAAAATCAGAAACGTGGGTTTTGAGGAACCTTCGAAGATAGACAATATATTTATGATGAAATATTTTATTATTGTAAACTTCATAGGTAAGTTGTGTGAATGTTCACATTATGAAAATTATGTCCGTGATTTTATGAAAAATAAGTTTTGAAATTAATAAAGTTTCATTCGTTTTTTGCAGTTTTCGAAGAGACGAACGATTTTGAGGTGTTAACTATAGTATTACTATCACCGTTGTTAGTGAAAGTATAAAAGGTAAGAGTTAAGAGTTACCATTTTTTGCTTGTATTTCCTTGATTTATATCTGGACGGCATACTGAAGTAGAATGTAGTGTGAACCTTTTCAGCTACTTAGCAAAGATGTCCAATTCCCAAGCTGACGACGCCTTGAGGGAAGAGATGTGCGTTGATGATGGTATCTCCAGAGATGATACATGCATGGATGAAACTTTCGTTGAGGGAGACGAAGACGAAATCCCTGGGATTAAGAATGTCCCGAACATAGATGATGCATTATTTGAAAAAGATATCCCAGGAGCTGAGAAACATTTGAAATCCCCAGTGTATCGTCTTTTGATAAATCCCAGAACTGTTACTCAGAAGAAGTTGGTGACTCCTAAGACAGTGATTCGATTTTGTCTTGAACGAGGGGTCTTCGCCTTATCAATGATAGAATTAAAGCTTTCTCGACGACCTTTGGAGAAATTTTCCGGCTGGGCGAGGCATATGTTTGGTTTTCCTCATGTGAGGACTATGCTCGACCAGGCGCAGGTGACGAGAGCTATTCAAGCTTCTAGAGAGTTGTTCATTTATCATGACGCAAGTGGTATTGTGGCTCTGTTTGCTCGCTGGTGCATTCCCACTCACATCTTCATATGTATATGGGGAGAGTTTACCATTACCTTTGAAGACGTGGCGGATCTGATGCATCTCCCGATCACGGGCAATCTTCCTGGGGATCTTTCAGATGAGGAGACCGTCGTTTCTCATGTCTTGACAGCTGCAATGGAGAAAGCGAATAAGGCTGGTAGTAAAGGATGTTATGCTTCCTAGTTGACACACTGGTGGCCCAAAGACGAGGTTTCTGATAAACCCATCGACGGTATGTTACCCATTGCTGCTTTCTTATGTTTATGGTTGTCCAGAGACGTTTTTGAAGACAGTGGAAACTTGTTGAAGCCTTTTGTGATTCCCTTTGCTATTAAGATGGATCAAGGTGAGCAACTTTCGATCGGTAGTTTATTCTTAGGCTCCTTGTATTACAACCTGGACTCCTTTATTATAAACTCCAGTGTGTCGAACGGCTCTATGAAGATTGAGTGTTATGCCAACACGATGTTTCTTCAAGCTTTGATGTGGGAGCATTTTAAGAATTATGCACCTAGTCCACGTAATGTTCTGCAAGGACCGAATACTGATGCGTGCCATACTTTCCCTGAGAAAGATAATGCTAGGATCATGCGTTGGTCCACCAAGCAACATCGTTATAAAATATGTTTTATTGATATGTTAGATGAAGAATCTGAGTTCAATTTTCCCCCGTGGGTGTCAGTCCCTGATTATGTTTCTCAGCCGATGACTTTCAATACTGGAGAAGGCACGAGTTTGACGTCTGGTGCGCATCAGAGTGATGGCGAAAGATCTTTCATGTTGAGTTGCACTCCTGGTCATTTGCTATCAGTCACGTTTGGAGAGCTTTCAGTGGAGGAGTACAATATTGATAGAGCAGCTCGACAAATGGGTATGGATGAGTGTGTTCCAACCATACGGAGAAGGAATCCATCAGTTGAGCAACTCAGGACTCATTTGGATCATACTCACGTGGAAGGGAGTAGCTACTAGTTTCCTGGTTCTGATAGATTCTCCTATGTAACCCCAGGTTATATAGAATTCTGGTACCATCAACTTGAGCGTTTGCGTGGCTTTGTAAGATTTCCCAGACCTCCATTCAAGGATCTTCCTTCGACTGAGATGATTTCCAGTCGACCAAGATTGAAGTATCTTTCT
Source organism: Papaver somniferum (assembly GCF_003573695.1). NCBI lineage: Eukaryota > Viridiplantae > Streptophyta > Magnoliopsida > Ranunculales > Papaveraceae > Papaver > Papaver somniferum. The sequence continues at coordinate 128,991,177 of NC_039359.1, forward strand.
GGTGATAAACGAAAGTCGTCTCCAGGATGCTCTCAGGTATGTTTCTTCATATAATCTTCACGAAATTATAAGAACTGTATTCTGATTATATTACTGGATTTCACCACAGGACGATCGTAATATACGACCTCGAATCGGTGTAGATTTCTCAGAGACTGAGGCGGTTATTCATGGAGGAGAAGGCAGGCATAAAGGTTATAAGCTGTTACCTAATACCATAAAGTCCCCAGTTGGTGCTTTGGTGAGTTCCCAATATTTCTCACCGTGACTTTCATTGCTATTAGCATTAGAATCATGAACCCAACGTTGTTAATTTTGTTGCAGAATTTTACTCCATCAAGTCTTGAAGGTCTTCAATTTTCTGCTACTGAACAAGCAATTGCTGATTTGAGTGACGAGGAAACTGTAAGTATTTCTTCACATGTTCAAATGTAATGCTTCATGGATGAAAATATTGATTGTAAAGGTCGTGTACAGAAGGATGTCGTCATGGAGATGGAGAATTCTGGAACTCAATCATCCTCTGGGAAGGGGAATGGGGGTATTCCCAAGATTCGGAACCGGATGGAAGTGATGTTCCTCTTGTCGTTGATTTGGACAATTCCAACCCCTTGGACACTTTGGAGACTTCTCAAGTAAGTATATATCCTGTATATTCTTCATAGAAGTATAAAAGTGTTGACTTGTGAATGAATGAATGAGAACCCATGTGAATATATGAAAACTTAGTCGAACTTCGTCGTCAGAAAATTCAGAACCCCGCTTTTAGTAAAAACGTTGTAGAATCTTCGTCCGGAGTCGGATTTTGATGATCTGCATGTGCAAATTCAAGCCCGGAAAATTTCCAAGCTTTATCTTAGAAGATTTTTAAGTTTTGAGCACGTTAAAAGCTTGAAAAAGGCGAAATAGTAAACTTCGAGGAGACTTCCAGAACTTTTCAGATTGCTCATCACTTTATTTTGGCCACATCTACCCGCTCGTTCATCGGATTATCATGAAATTTTTACACGTCATAGAGGACATCCATACGAAGAGAATGGAATATGACCCATCCTAAGATTTCTTGTAGATTGACCCCAGTCCGTCTCTTAGTACAGGGCAGAGTTCAGTTTCTTCGGACGGACTCATCGTAAAACGTGTTTTCATGACTTTCATGCTATTCGCTCGTGTATTGAATGTAGTATGATGAAACTTGATGATGTTGCCTTGCTGGTATACTGTGTTTCATAATCTCCTTTGGATTCGTGACTCTAACCTCATGTAATCTTCGTATTAGGTGCTAATTACCGAAGTTGAGGATACTGGAGCCAACGATGATAACCCTAACCATTCCGGAGTTATTGATGAAGAAACAACCATCCCTGTATTTCAAGGCCATGAGAAGGTCGCTACTGATGTTATGGAAACCCAGATGGTTGTTGCCTCAGTGATAGAAGAAACCGAGACAGCAGCGGAGAATACCGAAGGAACTGTTGCTTTAGTCGTGGGAGCCACTCCAGTGACCGAGAACCGTATAATAGTGTATGAATATCCAACTGCAGGGGTCGCTTTCGATCCTCCCTTTAACACTTTACTCCCGTATCATGAACTGGTCGGTGGATTCAGCGTTCCCATTGGACATGCACGCTTGTATGAGACAATATGGAAGAAGTTCGGCCATATGATCGTTGACAGGAACCCTGGGCGTGCTTACGCTTTAATCATGCAAGTAGGCGTTATCTTGCGTGTCGTGAGTGATATGCATACGAGACCCAGGAATACCGTGACTCCATATATACTCTTTGATTGGGATTTTAACTTGGAGAATTTAGAAAGACTTGGCCTCAACGTGAAATGGCTTCGTAAGAAAATAAACGTTATCAAGGATTCATGTGAGAAGAACATACCCTTTCCGAACGATGCTGTGAAGGATAAGGAGGACAAGATTTCCAAGCTGACCGAGGAGTTGAACAAGGAAAGGGCGGCTTTTCAAATCTTCAAGGATGTTGATGAGCGAAAGCCTTTTCTTGCTGATCTCTTGAACTTCTGAATTTCTGAGAGATGTGAGGTTTATACTTGGGTTTTTGATATTTAGATGGTTTTGGATTGACTGATGGTTGAGGATTTTCTTGTAGATTTGATAGAGATTTTCTTTTACGAAATATGAACTGAATTTTGATAAATTGTTGAATTCAAATACTGATTGCAAGTATTGCAAATGTTTTGGAGGAACTGAAATACAAATGAAAGAAAATCCTAAATGTTAAATCCCAACACCATGAGTGCTTCAAACACCCAATACCTTAAATGTCCAATAGTTTCAGATAAACGCCTTGAGCCAATTTTCGTGAATTATTGGTAGGGTTTTGTCATCTGTGTTGGTCAATTTGTAGTATCCTCCGGCCACGGGTTCAGCGACCATGAATGGTCCTTCCCAATTGGAGTTCCTTGTAGAATGAAGACCGCGCTGAACTGCTTTGAGAACCAGGTCCCCTTCATGAAACTTGTTAGGCTTGGTCGATCGTGCCTTGAATATCTTCCAACTGATTTGGAATTCCCTGTTTGATGGAATTCCTCGATTGTGGCCAGTATGGACACTCGCGCGGAAGAGAGTATCCAGCATAGTGTTGATCATGCTTAGCCAAGTCTTCATCAATAAACCTCTCGATGGAATGAACGATTTGAAGATGTTCTGAACCCAACCATTGAGTGTAATATTTTTGAGGTGAAGTCACCCACTCATAGCTTTTGATGACTTCTAAATTATTCATGGGAAGAAATCCTTGGACTATAGTAGCGTATTTGAACATTGGTAATATTGGAGCAGGAGGAGGAATGAGACTTTCCCGAGATCGAAACCTTCTGACAAAGGTGTGCGGATTATCTCCAAGTTCCTGTGTAAGTCCCATCAGAGTTTTTACTTCTTCCAGATGCTCAAACGGTGGTGCGTCCTCTGCTTCGTCTTCCGACTCAGAATCCTTGTCGATGACAGGATGTGTTGAAGGCATTGTTGTCCTTTCAGCATGAATCCAAGTTCTTCCAAGGACCATGTCGTATCCAGGGTCTTCCCGGATTATGAAAAACTTGGCCTCAGTGCAGATCGATCTTTCCGTAACTTTGAGAGTGATGAAGCCATATGCGTTTCTGTAGATTCCTTCGTGGTCCCTGATTACTATGGGAGCGTGGGTGGCTTCCCATCGAGTAATACCAGCAGCTCTGAGAGTTTTCAAAGGGATGATGTTGACGACGGTACCCACATCGACGAACGCCCTCTTGAACTCATTTCCTTTAATGTGCACTGCGGTGAGCAGTCCCCAGTTATACATTTCTGTGTCAGTGGCTGAAGGTCCGGTGGTAGTCTCTTGGATCAGCGGCCGTCTTCCGGATACGATGTGGTTCAGTGCAGCAAACATGTCTTTCCTTTGAGTTTTCGAAAGATACAACAGCTCACAGACATGTTCAATTAGATATTGGACCTTTTCCTTGACAGGAGGTTCAGAGATGGTAAAAGTTCTGACTGGGAGGGGGGTTTTGTGCACCCCCTCAGTCCCCAGGTTGAGCTCTCCTGATTCGACCTTTTCTTTGAATATGCGCTTCAAAATTTTGCAATCACTCGTGGGATGGCTGATGTATCTATGGAAGCGACAATACCTAGGATTTTCCATGGCCTCTTCAGTTGGTTCCTTCTTGACATAAGGAAATTTGATTGCGCCGTCTTGAATCCAGGCATCGAGTAGTTCATTAACTTCTTCCATTGAACAGGGAAAATCAGGTGCTTCTGGATCTTCCGTATGCTCAGGAGGGATTTTCGAATTCTCCTTCTTGTGTGTCTTTGAAGGGGTGGAGGAAGTCTGCTTGTGTTGTGGTTCTGCTTTTCGCTTACTCCCTTCTGCGACAACATTTGTTGAAGGTTGCAGGTTATACTGCTTGTTGATCAGATGCCTGCTTCCTCGAGTGTCTTTTGAATCTTCAGTCTTTGTAGACTTTGCTCTTTCCAAAATAACGGGTGCAGTGGTTTCCGACCTCTTCGCAGCTTCGTGAAGCTCTGAGAAAGTCTGAAATCGAAGGTTTTATAGCAAGGCCCTGTAGACCGTGACCATGCCATTGATGCACAAGTCCACCAATTGTTGTTCCATGACGTTTGGGTCATGACAATCTAGGGCTTGGACTCTGAACCTTTTCACAAAATCATTGGAATTTTCACTGACCCTTTGAAACATTCTTTCAAGGTCGGAGAGGGTGACTTGTTCTGACACGAATAAGTATTTCCTGTAAAATGCATTAACCATTTCTCCCCAATTGTTGATGGTCCCTGGTGTGATGATGTTATACCAGGTGTATGCCCTACCTTTCAGAGATTTTGAGAATTCCTTGAGACAAACGACATGATTATGTTCATATTCTCCCAAGGCTTCGAGAAAATGAGAGAAATGTTCCCGAGCATTGCCAGTTCCATCATACAAGGTGAAAGTTGGAGAAACGTAACCTTTGGGGAGTGGAATCCTCTGCGTAGCGGCAGGATAAGGAGGTTGATGACGATGGTCATGCGATGTCTTTCCTTTTCCATGGTTCTCTAAGAGGTGCTCCAGATCCTCGCGAGTGATGAAATTCGGTGATCCCTTCGCTGATGAGTTGTCGACAGCAATTTTGTGAACTTCGTCATCTTCTACTGTATGGATTGGAATTACTTCAGGACCGTCGTCCGAGGATTTCTCCTTCTCCTTTCCCTTCTCTTGAGTCTTCTCTGACATCTTGTCAGTAAGAGTTTTGAGATAATTACACAGCTCCTTCTGTGTAGCAGCCATGTCAGTCTGGTTCTTTGCAAGAGTCTCCTGCGCTTTGATAAGATCAGCAATGGTAGGGGTGGATCTCCTCTGACTTCTTCAGGGTGTCGTCCGGACAGTGGATGACCGGCGTGAGGAGGAGTAGTCACCACCATCAGTGTTGGAGGTCGGAATTGTCTCCGGGATATTCTGATTGTTGTTGTTGCTAGTGCTAGCACGGTTTGTGTTAGGATTCGTAACTGAACCTGACCTGAGATCAACCATCTTGTGAAATTGTGAGATTGCAACCGAGAGATGATCTCCCACTGTGGTCGCCAATCTGTAGATGGGGAAAAACGATTTGCTGGTTTTTAAGGAATTGAGGAGACGACCGTACGGAGGAGACTCCTCGAACCGAGCGAAATGTTAAACCTCACACAGATGCACCGCTGCAAAGGGGGTGCTTTAGATTCGAGAGATCAATCTGTAGTACTCCGGCCTAAATCAAGACAATGACCGTTCCAGAGTAAATTCGGTCACAAGAGAGGATGGGTTGATCTGTAGGAGGGAAGCTGAGAAATGTGTGGAATCAATGGTAATCAAAGATTGTGGGTGTGTGAATTTGAATACGATAAGCTCTGAGTGATTGAAATTGCTCAATTGAGAGTAGTTGCTCAATTGATGAGTTGATGATCTCGTGTTGTCGATGACGTGAGATTGATGATTGATGATGATTCAATCATGATTCAGAGACTTATTTATATTGCTGGAATTGTAGACACCATGATTCCATGAAGTGTGACAGTTGATGGAATCAAGGAGTGGGGAAGTGGAGATCGTGTTTGAAACCAGTTGCTCAACGTGTGGAGACTTGGTCGATTTTCCACCCACTACCTCGTGAATTCCTTCAACTGATTGCACGACTTGCTCACATTCCATCGTGTGTTTGAACACACGTGCCGTAGACCGCCAGACCAAAACCCTAAGTGATATCCCCCCAAGTGACACGATTGACGTCTCGTGGTTTGTTAGTCAATTGATGACTTCGTGGTTTGATGGGACGATGAGTCCATGTAGTCGTTGAGTTGAACATGATGTTCTGAAACTCATGAATTGAACATGTCATGAGACAGAGGTATAGTTCTTACGATGAAGTGAGCAAGTATTGCTCATTCGATGGATCGTTGAATATTGATTGTTGAACCAATATTGAGCAAATATTATCATCTGAGCAAGTGTTGCTCATGTGATGAATTGTTGAATATTTGATCGTCTGAGCATGTGTTGCTCATCTGATGGATTATTGGCAGCGTACCAAAAATATTAATTAGAATACTGGTCGTTGAACCGAGCATAATTAATAAATTAATGACCATGAGGCCGTCGTAAAATTATTAAGGTTGGAATCTGGAATGATGCCTTGGATTCAGAAACCCTAATTTGATCAATTGATGATCAATTCATGGTTCGTCAGAATTTCAACCATGGGACGAAGGAGGGAGCGGATCAACCATGTAGTGTCCATATGCTCACGTGAGCAAATACGAAGAACTCCTGAAGAGTTGACGATTTGTTGGTGGTGGAAGAATGATTAAATGCTGGTTTAATCATTTATTCAAAATGCTCGTCTGAGCCTTAGGTGAGAAAACCTAATTAATTATGACGAGGCGAGGGACCGACCATGGAGTCATGAAACCGGCCCTGGGTTGTCCCGTGACCGCCTGACGATCACTTCATGAAAATCCAAAGTGTTTGGGAGAGTTTTGGACCTAATACGAGCAATTGTGCAAATTAGGTCAAAACTGTGAAAATTGATGGGACCGGCTTCCGTGAGCCAAAGAGCCAATCTTGGTCGGTCAAGATAGCGTGCTCGTGTCCCCAAGGCGTCCGCGTCTCAGTCCTGAGAATTTTGATATTTTCTGGCGTGCAATTGAGCATCCATTCGAGAAAATATGCCAAAATTAGGGTTTCGACGAAACTGAGGAAAACACCATGAGATGATGAAAAATAATTATAAAATAAGGAATGAGGAGGCGTGGGACCGCCGTGGTCAAGGCATGGTCGCCGGTCGTGACCACGGTCCCGTGGTGCCTTTTCCTTAATTTTATAATATTTTGATGATTTTATGAAAAATTCATGAATTTTGAGAAATTTGATGAATTTTGGGAGTTTCCATGAATTGAAGGAGTTTTCATGAGTTCAAGGAAGCAAAAATATTAAAATAATAAAACAAGGGCGTGTGGGACCGTGGAAGGCATGGCCGGCTAGGGCCCGGTCCCACGAGTTTCCCTAATTTTATAATGATTTTATGAAAAATTCATGAATTTTGAGAAATTTGATGAATTTAGGGAGTTTCCATGAACTGAAGGAGTTTTCATGAGTTCAGGGAAGCAAAAAATATTAAAATAATAAAAACAAGGGCGTGTGGGACCGTGGAGGCATGGCCGGCCGGCTTGGGCCCGGTCCCACGAGTTTTCATAATTTTTTATATTTTTTAGGTATTTTGATGATTTGAGGGAATTTTTCCTAATTTGAGAGAAATACCATGAAATCAAGGAATTTGATGAATTCAAGGAAAACTAATAATAAAATAATAAAACAAAGGGGCGTGTGGGACCGGCTAGGGCATGGCCGGCCGGCCAAGGCCCGGTCCCACAAGTTTTCATAATTTATTTATTTTATTATTATTTGATGATTTGTGCAAAAATACCATGAAATCAAGGAGTTTTTTCATGAAATTAGAGAATAATAATAATAATAATAATAAAATAATAAGGAACCGTGGGTGTGGGCCGGTTGGGACCAAGGCATGGCCGGTTGGCCAATGGTCACGCCCCACACTCCTTTCCTTAATTTTATATTTTTTATGGATTTATGGAAGTACCATGAAACCGAGGAGTTTCCTCGAGACGAAGGAGATTTGATAAAATGAGAGGATTTTCATCAAATCATGGAAAATAATAAAAATGTATTAAAAATATAAAACTGGTGTGGGATTGACCACGTCACGGTCGGTCGGTCGTGTGTCCGTGCTCCCAGCATCCTGGTCAATATTTTTAATTATTTATTATTTTCTTCTCTATTTTGCATAGGTTCATCGTTTCGTTGTATTTTTGAAATACTCGTTCGTGCGGTGACTGTTAGTGTATCTTCATTGAATACACCTTCACCATTTGAATGGGGGCTTACTTAGAGGTAGCTCAGACGCCCGGTTGTTGATTATTTATTACTAATTGTGGAATTCAATGGAGAATAATTCACAAAACTGGGTAATAAGATGTTTATTATTAATTCATAGGATCAGCTGAGGATTCGACTACGAATTCAGAATAATAAAGTGAGCATTGCCATTCCATGGGATCGTAGATTCGACCATATAATCGGAGTAATTAATGTTTATCTATTACCATTTATGAGACCAGTTGTGGGTTCGATCATGAAATCGGAGTAATGAGATAATATAGTTATTGCTATTCAATGAGATCGAGCTGTGGATTCGATCATAAAATCAGAACAATTGTTATTGTCATTCCATGGGACCAGTCGTGGATTCGACCATGGAATAGAAGCGATTCCAATTAGGAATAATTAACTTTGTGGATCTATACTAGTAGAGCAAGTTGTCTAGGAGCATTAATTATCCTGATACGAGATTGCCGATAAGTCATATCCTTTATATAGTCAGGGTAAACTTGTTGTTTGTTCCTGAAGATGTTATTGGTCTATACTAGCAGAGAAAGTTGTCTAGGAGCCGTCCATCTCGTGATGCTATATAGAAATAATCACTGAAAGTATTCAGTATTCATGAGATATGTCGTTCTCCAGTCGTGAGACTACATATCTACATGTACTCTGAGAGAAAGTACTCTCCGTTGAGAATTCGATGAGAGACCCGTGTCTCGATACTCACGTCTGATTGCTGAATCATAGCTTCGTATAATTATGAGTTTACGAATTTAGCCCTTGTTGAAAATCCATCATCTACAGTGTTCTTGGTAAAACTATTCACAAAGGCCTGACTTATGCATTGGTATGACTTTTATTAGTGAAACTGATCTTAACTAATCACCTGGGATGGTATGATCGAGTTTGTGATTTGTGGTTGACCGAATCTGGGTAAAGGGGAACTGATCCTAGTAAGAGGTGCAACACATCACAAGGGGAATCGATCCTTGTATGAGGTGCAGCAAGGTTTATAGCAGAAAGGGGAACTGATCCTATGGACATGTGCAACACATATAAGTTAGATACCATATATATGCGGGGAACCGATCCTGGTACCTAGTCAACCGAATGTTGGAAAGCCAGTGTGACTATGCACAGTACTCACATGGAGGTAGAACCGAAACTTGTTTTGGTAGAACCGTTAAACCCATGATTTGTGATTGAGTGTTCTTGATCAATCACATAGTTCTTGAAAGTCAGATGAACCAATTCTAAACTTGTTTGGAAGTGTGGAAAATCGGTTTCAAGGGTGTAAGTATGAAAGAGGACTTACAAAGTAAGGATGTCGACACACTTAATGTTTATCTTTTATTGTTCAAAGTTATTCCTTAAAGCTACAGGAAGAAAATCCCAGGATCGAAACATAAATAAGTTAAGAATCTTTTAATTAAGGTCTTAATTTTATTTTAGGAAAATGAGAATTAGTAATGTGCATTTACTAGTTGAGATGTTCCAAAGAGATTTTCGGTCATTATTTTGGACATAGCATTTCCAGGAATTATGGAAACCGAATTTGGAATTATATTGGAAGTTTGCATTTCTAAAAAACTAATCCTTCGTGACAGCAAACTTCCTCGGTTGTGTATTTACTGGTGAAACCGCCTATTCGGAGAGGAGAGTAACCTAATTAGGCGAAATCTCTTATGGTCGCTCAATTTAAAGTCTTCCTTGGGATTGAGAAGCTCTATGAGTACCGTTGGTGGGAAACTAGATAATTGCGGTTTATCTTGTGTTTTCGATTGATTTGATTGACTAACGGTGGTTGAACTTTGATTGCACCTAGTTTGTTAATGCTTGAGAATCTTCTCTTCTGATATAAGATTCACTCAAACTAGATCGAAGTTTCGACAGGGATCTTTAGACTGTTGTTAGTGCTAAAGACGATCTTGTGATAATCCATTGTTAACAGACTCCGTTTGGCGCGTGATTAATCACAAGAGATTCAAGTTGTTGTATGTAGGTGTTTATTGAAGATCTAAGAATATTTGAAGACAAAGAAGATATTGAAGATTTCTGATTTGGGGTTCATAATCTTTGGTGTGCACAATACTTGTTTCGGTATAAGAGGATCCAACTATAATCGGTTTATCCTTGTGGTAGATTGGATTGATTGGTTGTGTAGATCGGCATCAATTTCTTTGCGATTAAAAGTATTGATTGCAAAATCTTAACAATTACTTAGGTAGTTGAACATAAGATAGATCTAAGAACCTGACGAATGAGTTTATGTTAAGATAAACAGAAGAGCCTTTGTCCGACTCACATCACTTGGTTGAAGAGAGTTGATACCAAACAGATTTTTTGTTCCTTTACTGTTTGGAATACGAACCAAAGGAATTGTTCCAAGTACGCGACTTATTCATAAGTTGGAGGCGTGCGAATACAGATAGAACTAGGTAAACTATAGGTTTAGTTGCTTGGTCCCAACTATACGAAGTTGGTTTAATTTTGTGTAGCGGCTTAATCCTGAGAGTATTAAATTCTGGAAAGGTCCCGGGGTTTTTCTGCATTTGCGATTTCCTCGTTAATAAAATCTTGTTGTGTCATTTACTTTATATTTCTGCATTATAATTGTTTTATTATAATTAAAGTAAATTACACAAACGTTAATTCATATTTACTTGATAAGTAATCCTATTGTGTTTGGTTAAGTCCGAACCTTTTTATCAAGTAAACATATTTCGTTGTTGTATTATCTCGGTCTCATATCCATAGACGATCACACGAAGTGTGAACCGATTAGTTGCATTATCTCGACTCAGTCCATAGACAATCACTTTCGGAGAAAGGACTTATAGGTAGGAATTTTTTTAGCTTGAGGTATATTTGGGTACCCTCGCCTTTTCAATTTGTATCAGTGTAGGCAAACACGAAAAGATCTAACAATCTGTGTTTGGTGTGATCCAACCTATAAGAATGAATCTAATAAGTGATTCAGTTAACGTACCACCAAGATTTAATGGGACAAACTACCCATTATGGAAATTGGCTATGAAAGCTTTTCTTCAATCCCGATATTTTAATACTTGGTTATTAATCGCAGACGGATACTAACAACCGATGGTTTATTCAGAATCATAGTTTAAACGCTTAGCGTCTTATACTCTTGAAGAAAGAGCTCTTACAAAGCAAAATTCGGATGGTTTGAATGCCATCATACATGTTGTTGGTCATGATATTCTACATCATGTGTTGACCTGTAGAACTTCTAAAGAGGCATGGGATATTCTTGAAAGCGTATTTGAGGGAGATGAATCTGAAAAAGAAGCTAGAATTCTTTACCTTTCATATGAATGGGAACATCTCAAAATGGATGATAACGATACTTTCGAGGAGTTTAACTCTAAAATTTTCTGAGATTGTCAATGCATCTTTCCTTCTTGGAAAGGCTATACCTGAAAAGGAAATAGTATGCAAAATTCTCAGATCGTTACCATCCAGATACGAGTCTAAGAAACATGCCATAATAGAAGGTAATGATCTTTCTGTACTTTCTCGAAGCTCTCTCGTAGGAAAATTAAATATCTTTGATAGAGAAATTCTGCTGAAGAATGAACCTAAGAAACGTTGCCAAGAGGGCAAGGTATATGTTGAAAAGGAGCTTGACTCAACTATTGTGCTTCTAGCGCAACGAATAAAGGACATCTTATCTACTGATAAACATGTTCCTGATACACTATCGGTTTGCCATAAAAAGGGTAATGATGAAGTACAACGCTTCAAGTGTCGTAGATTCGGACATATGGCAAAACACTATCCCAACAGAAGAAATCAAAAGTGCAACAAAGCTTATGTCTCCACTCTTGATGATATTCCAGGGGAAGAATCCAATGAAGAAATATCTCAATGTAATAGACTTCTTGCCAACTCTAACAATGATGAATTCTGCGAGTGTAATCAACTCCTAGAACAACTTGAGTTGGAAATTAAGGAAAATAAAAGGTTAAGCCTGGTACTTGAAAACCTTTTGAGATTCCTTTCAGATAAAACCCGTATGCTAAAATCTGAACAAGAAAAATTGGGTGAAAAACCAAGAGAATCAGAAACTAGTTTTTCTGATAACATAATAAGTTCTTCAATCCTTCTTGGAAATAAACTTATCAAAGCTCTTCATAAGGGGATAAAGAAGACTGGTAAGTTTATGAGATCTCAAAAGGAAATTGAAAACTCTTGCAATTACAAGAGAAACAAAGAACAAAAGGAAACACAGTCTATTGTGTTTATAAGTCATCCTAAGGATGTCTTTGTTAACTATGGTGAGAATAATTCTCATCTCAACACACACTGATTGTGTTGAATTATGCATCCTCACTTGTTGCCCAAAATTCTGATTGTGAGGAAGCATAAATCTGGGTAAGTTGTTCATATTTGTTTCTTTAGTGAAAAATAATTGATATCTTTTATTTTTTGGAAAAAAAGTTTCGGTTTTCATAAACCAAATTATTTCGTGATTTTCTCCCATATTATATATCTTCTTCCTGTCCGACAGAAGACTATTTTTTCAATGGAGAAATCGGTAAAAGAAGTGTCATCTCTTGATGATTTATCACTTTGTGCATCAGCTATGACTAAAATTCATGATGACTCTCTTCATGATAACTCTCAAGATTCTTTAAGGAAACAGATTCTTACTGTTAAAGGTTGCATTAGATATCATGAGTTGATGATAAAGGATTCAAAATAAGTATTAGCTAATCTTCACTCTCAACTATTTGAGATGAAAAAATTATCTACTGAAAAGGGAAGTGCTCAGAAGAATTTGAATCCAGTTTTTGAAAGCAATCTTCACAAGAACTGAGAAGGGAATAATAGACATCAATTTTTGATTGCTTTCAATGATTGTAATAAGTATATTGTGAATAGAATTGTTATGAATAAAATTATTTGATTTATAATTTTTCTTGTGATGGTTTTTGATTTATATAGCATGTGCTTGAATGTTTTATTATTGCTATGGATGTTTATGGGATGTTTGATTTCGGTTTTATTACCATGATATTCGATCTCATAATGTTGTGAACCCTTATGGTTTAGGTGACTTTTTGATTTAGAAGGATTAAGTTCTATCCCATGTTGGTAGGATTTATCAAAGGATCATGAGGGGTTCTGATAGAAACAATATGTGAAAAAGTCACAATATGTTGAATCGGTTTTGGTTTAGCATAAAAGCATATGTGTTTCAGTGGTTTTCAACTTTTGCTTGCAATAGTTAAAAGCCGGTTTTCAACCTTTCTCTGGTAAAGGTTGGTTGTTGTTATTCTTTTATTTTGCATAAGGATGACAACATAATGATATTTCGATACCAATTCTCCATGCAAATATATTGGATAAGTGGATGCGTAATTTGAGGTAACAATGTTGTTAGTTAATTTTTTTTCCTGTTTAAGAAAAGCCTGATTTTATTTCATATATATTTTGCTTTTGCTTAACAAAATTTCAGTACAAGTGATGATTTTATTCCATTATGTGTGTATGTATGCATGTGTGATTCAATTGTTTCCGGTTAAGAAAAAATATTGTTATCTTGCTTTATTGTGTGGTATCAATTGTTTAGGCTTACAAAATTTCGGTGCAATTGTGGTGTTTTAATGCTTATGTTGATTCAAATGTTTCCTGTTGAGGTGAGTAGTTATGCAAGTTGATTTATTTTGGTTTGTAAAAATTATTTATGGCTTAACGAAATAAAAACTCTACGGGATGGATTGTTTAGTCCAATTCGATTCCAGATAAGAGAAGCTAAGTTTATCTTAGTTAAACTTATCAAAGTGGAGGTTTCGGTTATTCAAGTCCAATCGGATGCCTTAATAAGAAATGCTAGTTAACTAACCTAGTACTTGTTTTGTTTAAAATTTAAAGGTCTAAGTTATATGGATAATTAGAACCAGATGAGAAAAATAGAGTTATCTTTATTTTGGTCTTATCGAATGAAGCGATTGTATTTGTACAATCGGTTTAGCAAAGGAACTAAAGTGCTTAGTTGATTTTTGGTTTTCTAAAATAAATTGGGAAAATTGCTTCGGGCAATTTTTTCCTTGATAACATATCAATACAAATTACTTTGTAGTTTCGGTTTTAAAATTGGTTATAAAAAATGGTGTGTGGAACCCTCGTGCTTAACTCTATAGTTTGCAAATCTATTTTGAGATTTGTAAGATTCTTTTCGTGTTGTCCTTTATTTTTTCGTTTCTTTGTCATTTTGTGACAAAAAGGGGGAGAAATATGTGGAGTAAACAAGTGATACTGGCATCGATTTTATATTGATTGGTATCACTAAGGAAAAGAACAATTGTGCTTAAACGTTTATCTAACGAAAGAGTGAAAGCATAGACTAAGGGGGAGTAACATATCATATTGATTGGTATAACGAAGACGTACGGATTGATGAAATCTACCTATCTCACCTTTAGGGGGAGTATTAGTTTTGTTATTATAATGTCAACAACGACTTTTAAGGATTGAATGAATGCAGGTTATTGTGTTGTTGAATTCGGGAATCAAGCAAATGTGAAATGAATTCTTGTAATTTTTTTTATCCATATGATTGTAAGAGTTTTGTCACTAAAATTGACAAAGGGGGAGATTGTTAGAGCATAGCTCGGTTGAACCCACCAAGCATTGGTATGTCAAGTTTGGTTGTCATATTTTAGTGAATCAAAACTCATTTAAGAGTCGCTTGATTATGTACTATAGTCAACTTCGTATAGGTTAGCTTGAAAGTATTAGGATATGAGACATTACAAGTATTGCGAAGACTTGAAGAAGTGAAGAAGTAAGAAGCTACATCAACAACATCATACTTCCTCTTGAAGTTAGTGATATTTGACTTGAATTGTTTCATTCCCTAACGTATCTTTCAAGTCGTGCATATTGAAAACAAAACTGCGAAGCATGTTTGCACTCTAGATAGACATAGTATTAAGGAATACAATACGAGGTTTATTGCTTAACCATTAAACTTTGTAGATAAGACATCGACATAATCGTTCAAATGCTATTGTGATTATGTATGGGTATGAAGCGAGGATTTCATCCTAGGAAACAATGTTTTACATGTGTTTTAAGGAAGTAAGTTCATAAACTTGTTTATGAATCGAAAAGGAAATCGCCAGGCGTTATTGGGATTGTTATTCATTGCATATCTTGTGAACATCCAATATGTGTGATTTAGTATAACCGCTCACGACTTGTTTGTGTTCTTGGTAAAACTATTCACAAAAGCATGACGTATGTATTGGTATGACTTTTATTAGTGAAACCGATCTTAAGTAATCACTTGAGATGGTATGATCGAGCTTGTGATTTGTGGTTGACCGAATCTGGGTAAAGGGGAACCGATCCGAGTAAGAGGTGCAACACATCACAAGGGGAATCGATCCTTGTATGAGGTGCAACAAGGTTTATAGCAGAAAGGGGAACGGATCCTATGGACATGTGCAACACATATAAGTTATATACCATATATATGTGGGGAACCGATCCTAGTACCTAGTCACATGGAGGTAGAACCGAAACTTGTTCTGGTAGAACCGTTAAACCCATGGTTTGTGATTGAGTGTTCTTGATCAATCACATAGTTCTTGAAAGTCAGATGAACCAATTCTAAACTTCTTTGGAAGTGTGTCAAATCGGTTTCAAGGGTGTAAGTATGAAAGAGGACTTACAAAGTAAGGATGTCGACACACTTAATGTTTATCTTTTATTGTTCAAAGTTATTCCTTAATAGCTACCAGGAGGAAAATCCCAGGATCAAAACATAAATAAGTTAAGAGTCTTTTAATTAAGGTCTTAATTTTATTTTAGTAAAATTAAAATTAGTAATATGCATTTACTAGTTGAGATTTTCCAAAGAGATTTACGGTCATTGTTTTGGACAGAGCATTTCCAGGAATTATGGAAACAGAATTTGAAATTATATTGAATATCTTTGAGAATATTTTCGATTTTGGAAATTCCTTGGTGTCCAAACTTCCTTGTCTATAAATACTTGAAGTTTGCATTTCTAACAAACTAATCCTTCGTGACAGCAAACTTTCTCGGTTGTGTTTTTACTGTTGAAGCAGCCTATTCGGAGAGGAAAGTAACCTAATTAGGCGAAATCTCTTACGACCGCTCAATTTAAAGTCTTCTTTGAGATTGAGAATCTCTACGAGTACCGTTGGTGGGAAACTAGATAATTGCGGTTTATCTTATGTTTTCGATTGATTTGATTGACTAACGGTGGTTGAACTTTGATTGCACCTAGTTTGTTTATGCTTGAGAATCTTCTATTCTAATATAATATTCACTCAAACTAGATCGAAGTTTCGACAGGAATCTTTAGACTGTTGTTAGTGCAAAAGACGATCTTGTGATAATCCATTGTTAACGGACTCCGTTTTGTGCATGATTGTTCACGAGAGATTCAAGTTGTTGTGCGCGGGTGTTTATTGAATATCTAAGAAGATTTGAAGACAAAGAAGATATTAAAGATTTTTGATTTGGGGTTCATAATCTTTGGTGTGCACAATACTTGTTTCGGTATAAGAGGATCCAACTATAATCGGTTTATCCTTGTGGTAGATTAGATTGATTAGTTGTGTAGATCGGCATCAATACAATTCTTTGTGATTAAAAGTATTGATTGCAAAATCTTAACAATTACTGTGGTAGTTGAACATAAGATAGATCTAAGAACCTGACGAAGGAGTTTATGTTAAGATAAACAGAAGAGCCTTTGTCCGACTCACATCACTTGGTTGAAGAGAGTTGATACCAAACAGATTTGTTGTTCCTTTACTGTTTGGAATACGAACCAAAGGAATTGTTCCAAGTACGTGACTTATTCATAAGTTGGAGGCGTGGGAATACAGACGGAACTAGGTGAAATATAGGTTTAGTTGCTTGGTCTCAACTATACGAAGTTGATTTAATTTTGTGTAGCGGCTTAATCCTGATAGTATTAAATTCTGGACAAGGTCCCGGGGTTTTTCTGCATTTGTGGCTTCCTCGTTAACAAAATCTTGCTGTGTCATTTACTTTATATTTCCGCATTATAATTGTTTTATTATAATTAAATTAAATTACACAAACGTTAATTCCTATTTACTTGATAAGCAATCCTATTGTGTTTGGTTAAATCCGAACCCTTTTATCAAGTAAACATACTTCGTTGTTGTATTGTCTCGATCTCGTACCCATAGACAATCACACCAAGTGTGAACCGATTAGTTGCATTGTCTCGACTCAGTCCATAGATAATCACTTTCGGAGAAAGGACTTATAGGTAGGAAAAGTTTTAGCTTGAGGTATATTTGGGTACCCTCGCCTTTTCAAAAGGTACTACGTCGCATGCAACTTCATCAATGTATGACTCATCAAAAGCAAACTTGAATGTACATTGCTCTCCAACCTGTAGCCCTCCTTCCTTTTGAAGCCACCCTAAAGGATAGGGTTTTGGATGTTTTAAAGTATTCAAACCCAACTTAAGTACCAAAGAATGTGAAAGTCAATTCTTCTGACTTCCCGGGTCAATAACAATATCAACTAGTGATGTTTTGACTTGCATCTTCACTATGAAGAGTCGTTCCCTAAGATCATCTTTTAAAGGTCTTTCCTTTTCCCTTGTCATAAGAGAGAGCTTTGAGTTGGGTTTAGTTATCCCTTGGACTTCTTTTGGAGTTTGGGCGACTAGTGTTTCCTTCTTGGCTTCATTTCTCTGCAACCCCTTGGGTTTTCGATGACGGTTCTTAACCCAACACTTGTCGATAACATGACCCCTTTGTTTGCAATGGATGCAAGTTAAACCTTCCTTGTCACTAGACTTCCCATCTTATTTGCTCCTTTCACCTCCTTTCTCATTGGTACCTCCAGATTTTCCCTTGGAATTTCCCTCAGAGTCAGTTTTCTTAAGCCTCCTTCAATAGCATTAACTTTTATACTTGCTTCAGCAATAATATCTACTGAAAACATCTTCAACTCCTTCCGTATATACTCATGGAACCCGGAGACATATTTCATATATATAACATAATCTCCCAAGTCCAAATCCAAAATCATAGCTTGATTCTGAAATTCTGAAGTATAATCTTGCACGGTTTGGTTGTATGACTGCTTCAAGTTATACCACTTGAACCATCTCTCCTCAAGGTAGCCGACTGGATAAAACTGTTTCCTTACAACTTCCTTGAATCTTCTCCACGACAATGCTCTCTTACTTAGGTTTTGCCATTGATAAACTTTCCACCATATTAGCGCATGCTTTTGTAGCTTCAATGCCGCTAAAGCAATCTTCTCCTTTGAACCATATTCAAACCAAAAAAAAACGTCACTAGAAGTTCTATCCAATCATCCAATTTTTCTTCATCGACACTTCCATCATAAAGTGGAATATCAACAGGGAAATCAATTTTGAGATTCTTACCATGAAGTTTAGTTGATGTAGGACTCTTAAGATGCCCACTTTTCTTTTCTTCTTCATCTCTATCCTATTTGAAAAAGCGGGGGGTCTAACCAACATTTCAATTAGAAATCTGTATGGACTAACTCCAATATACTTACAAGAGAATCAACTAGACAGTTAGACTCAATCTCATAAAAAGTATATCAAATAGTTACATCTCAATCTCTTTATTCAATCCGCAATCAAACAAATAATGATTTGCGAGCCCGATTGAATATAAGATACATAACTTGAACGGTGCCAAAAACCATTGTTCAAGGATCAATCAATTTCAATCAACAACCAAAGGTTGTATTTACCAATTGATCGATTCAACACACAACCTGTGATATTTCAATTATATAACAAAATATAATGCGGAAAAGAAATAACACATACACCAAAAGTTTTGTTAACGAGGAAACCGCAAATGTAGAAAAACCGCAAGACCTAGTCCAGATTTGAACACCATACTGTATTAAGCCACTACACACACTAGCCTACTACAAAGCTAACTTCGGTTTGGAATGTAGTTGAACCATAATCAATCTCACACTGATTCAAGGTATAGTCGTGCTCCTTACGTCTCTGATCCCAGCAGGATACTACGCACTTGATTACCCTAGATGATCTCACCCACAACTAAGAGTTGTTACTTCCCAAAGTCGAAGACTTGATAAACAAATCTGTATCACACAGAGAAGTGTACATGAATAGATAAATCTGTCTCCCACAGAAATACCTACGATTTTTGGTTCTGTCTTTTGATTAATCAAGGTGAACATGAACCAATTGATAACCCGGACTTATATTCTCGAAGAACAGCCTAGAATTATCAATCACCTCACAATAATCTTAATCGATTAAGGAAACAAGATATTGTGGAATCACAAACAATGAGATGAAGGTGTTTGTGACTACTTTTCTATCTTGCCTATCAAAGATATAAATATCAAGCCAATCTTACGATTGTACTCAATCACGATAAAAACAGCAAGATCAGATCACGCAACTATAGAGAAAATAGTTGGGTCTGGCTTCACAATCCCAATGAAGTCTTTAAGTCGTTAACCTACAGGGTTTCGTGAAAAACATAAGGTTAAAGGAGAATCGACTCTAGCTTATACAACTAATATCACACAGAAGGTGTGGGGATTAGGTTTCCCAGTTGCTAGAGTTCTCCTTTATATGGATTTCAAATCAGGGTTTGCAATCTTAGTTACCTTGGTAACAAAGCATTCAATATTCCCCGTTAGATGAAAACCTGATTAGATTTAACCTAATATCTTTCAATCGTTAGATCGAACTTAGATTTTTATAAACAAATGAAATGTAGCTTCATTTAGGTTTGAGTAACCGTACCTAAACGTGTACACTTAGTTGGTTAAACAATAGTTAACCAGTGGTTAGCCATATGAGCACTTTCATAGCAACCTTATTCATCTTCACCATAACTAGTTCAAATGACTCAAATGAACTAGTTAGAGAGTTGTTCAATTGCTTAGATCTTATAGAAGTATACAAGACACAATAGAAGAAAAATCGGTTTAGATTCACTCGAATCGATTCATGAACATTATAGCCACGGTTTGCAAAGATTGCATTCCTTATTATATAAATATTTTAGTTCTTGAACTAACCGATTTTAAAAAGTAACCTACCTAAGTATGCATTTGGGTATGCGTACTTAAGTAACCGGATTGAGTTTGTTTTTCACATTCAAGTCCAACAGAAATTCACGGACGTGAACTTTCCTCCAGTATGCGTATGGGTATGCATACTTACCTGGATTTCCAACAACCGCTAGTACGCGTATGCATACTTTGGGTTCCCGGTTTTGGACTTTTACACAAATGTGAGAACACACTATGTTTATATCCAAAGATGGTTACATGTTCTAAACTCTCATTTCAATCATTGAAACTTTCTTAGAGGATGTTATATAGTTTTTATTCATAAATTATTTTTCATCAAAGCGATTTTCAAGTCATTGAAATTATCTACATGACTTTCGTCACGAGTAAAGATGAACTTGGCCAAAGCGAAAGCTTACCAACACATATTTCGAGAAATAGATAAGCGAGATAAACTCGGCTCAAAATAGAAAATGTGTATAATCGAAGTCTATATAGTAATATGACTTTTATCTCAAAATAGGAGATATAATAGATAGACTTTTGAGTGATAGATAAGTTCAAGTCTCCATATACCTTTTGTTGATGAAGTTCCACAAGTTCCTTGAGTAGTTCTTCGTCTTCATATGGTGAACGCCGTAGAGTCTAAGGCTCAACTACACTTACTATCCTAATCCGAGACCAAGGTAGTCAATATCGGTTGTACAGGACGATATTAAAGGTTTTTATAGGATATCGGAAAAAATCTTTACGATATTGAAAATATCGGCGATACGAAGGAGAAACGATAAAAATGCGTGTATCGTCCTGTACGGACCGATATATCGGTTTCACTTGTACACTGATAATATAGGTTTCACTTGTACACTGATATATCACTAATGTATTTTATCTTTTAATTATGATTTATTGAACTTTTAGTTCAAGAAAGTAACTCCCCTAATTTTGGTAACTTCATATATGATTATGGTGGATGTAATTACTATAAATGTGATGTTGATGGGCTAACATATATTCAATGTTCGGTTTCATTGTTGATAGTATAAGGATCTAATCAACCACCTCTTATTTTTTAAGGTTGAAGTATGTTTACTACAATTTTTTTTATGGTTATATCAATATATTTTTTTGTTGGATAAATAATAAATACTTAAAAAATCCTAATGATGTATCGCCTATAAAAATAGATGTTATCATTTGTATAGATGTATAGGACCCGACCGATACGATACTAATACACGATATTAACTACCTTGTCCGAGACTTAGCTATAAGTATATTAGAAATCGAGACTTATAGTTTTGGAAACTAAACTTGACAAACAAGCTCGAGATAGCAACGCTTGCGAGTTCGACCGAGCAGTGCTTTAACAATCTCCCCCTTTGTCAGTTTTAGTGACAAAATTATCAATACATATGAAATACAAAATAAATAAACTTTGTAGTTTCTCATCCAAATACTTGATCTCCTTGGTTCTTCAACATTACTCGAAATCTTCGTCACTTCCAAGTATTACATTCATTCTAAAGGTATTTAATTCAGCATCATCGTTGTTGAAGATTTGTAGCCATAACAATGAGAAAACAATAGCTCTCAATCATTGTTATACAGTGTCACAGTATTATTACACATCATCAAAGTTCAATTGTGTCACAACTACGACAACAATACTATGGTGATATGTATCACTCCCCATTAGTCAATCCTTCATCATACATGAAAACCACTCCCCCTTACATAATGATCCGAAAACCATATGTATTTGTAGTGTGAACTACACATTAATTCTCCACCTTTTTGTCAATAAAATTGGCAAAGGTATGAAAATTAGTGGGATCCTAATGAAATTTCTGTTAGAGCATTGTTCGGTCGAACTCGCATGCGTTGCTATCTCAAGCATGTTTGTCAATGTTAGTGATCAAAACTATATGTCTTGATTTCTAGTTTACTTATGACTAAGTCTCGGTCTAGGATAGTTAGGAATATTTGAGCTCCAGACTCCATGGATTATCTTACGAAAGACGAAGAACTACTCAAGAAACCAGTAGAAGTTCAACCGACCAAAAGGTATGTGGATAATTGAACTCATATGTCACTTAAAAGTCTATCTACTCTATCTCCTACTCTTGAGACAAAAGTCGTATAAGTATGATAGTTTTCATACATAAACATTTGCTATTTCGAGACGAGTTTACTCGCCTATCTTTTTCTCGAAATATGTGTTGCTAAGCTTTTTCTTTAACCATTTTCATCTTTACCCGTAACGAAAGTCATGATGACGTTTCAATATTGAAAATAACTTTGATGACGATAGTCGATTCTTTTTGTCTAACGACTACTATAACATTATAGAAGAATGTTTCAATGATTGAAATGTGGAGTTGACATTACGTAACCAACTATGGATATAAGCATATATAATGTGTTCGCACATTAGTGTATACATCCATGTGCCGGAAACCAAGTGCGGGCATATGTGTGCATGCGGTATTGGTGAAGGAGACAGGTTAGGTACGCGTACTGTCGGAAGTTTGCATACCGAAAATTTCTGTTGTAGTTTGTGAAGTTTGCAAACTGAAAAACCAATCACCTAGGTATGTGTACCCGTACGCGTACCCACGAAAGTTTTCAGACCGAAAATTTCTGCTGAGTTTCCAAACTCAAGTCCGGTAGCTATGGTACACGTACCCGTACACGTACCTAAGCTGGTTATATTTCTCAAATCGGTAGTTTCATGAACTTAAACAATAAATCAATAAGGAATGCAATCTTTGCAAACCGTGGCTATATTGTTCATGAATTATTCAAGTGAATCAAACCGATTTTGTTTCAATTATTTCTACGTATAAAGATCTAAGTAATTGAACAACTCTTGACTAGTTCTTATGAGTCATTTGAACTAGTTATGAGAAAGATGAATACGGTTAATATGAAAGTGCTCATATGGCTAACCATTGGTTAACTATTTGTGAACCAACCCAATGTACACGTTTAGGTACGGTTACTCAAACCTAAATGAATACATTTCATTTGTGTGTGAGACAAGCTAAGTTTCGATCTAACGGTTGAAAGATATTAGCTTGGATAAGTCAGGTTTTTCATCTAACAGTGAATATTGAATGCTTTGTTACCAAGGTAACTAAGATTTCAAACCCTGATTTGAAAACCATATAAGGGAGATGTATAGCAACTGGAAAAACTAATCCCCACACCTCCTGTGTGATACTAGTTGGTTTTACTAGAGTCGATTCTCCTTTAACCGTAGGTTTCTTCTCGAGACCCTGTCGGTTAACGACTTAAAGACTTCATTGGGACTGTGAAGACAGACGAAACTACTTTTCTTGTAGTTGAGCGATCTGATCTTCCCATTTTCTATCATACGAGTTCAACTGAATAATTGACTTGAGATTATATCTCCGATATGGCAAGATAAAAAGAAATCACAAACATCTTCGTCTCATCGTTTGTGATTCTGCAATATCTAGTTTCACTACCATACGATTTAGATTATTGTGAGGTGATTGATAATACTAGGCTGTTCTTCGGGAATATAAGTCTGGTTTATCAATTGGTTTCTGTTCACCTTGATTTCTATCAAAAGACGGAACAAACTTGTAGGTTTATCTGTGGGAGACAGATTTATCTATTATCGTAGACTTTTATGTGTGATACAGATTTGTTTATTAAAGTCTTCGACTTTGGGTCATAGCAACTCTTGGTTGTGGGTGAGAACAGCTAAGGGAATCAAGTGCGTAGTATCCTGCTGGGATCAGAGACGTAAGGAGCGCAATTGTACCTTGAATCAGTGTGATATTGATTAGGGTTCAACTACAATCCAGACCGAAGTTAGTTTGTAGTATTCTAGTGTCTGTAGCGGCTTAATACAGTGTGGTGTTCAATCTGGACTAGGTCCCGGGGTTTTTCTGCATTTGCGGTTTCCTCGTTAACAAAATTTCTGGTGTCTGTGTTATTTCTATTCCGCATTATATTTTGTTATATAATTGAAATATCACAGGTTATGCGTTGTATCGATCAATTATGAAATCCAACCTTTGGTTGTTGATTGGAAATTGATTGATCCTTGGATATTGGTCTTTGGTACCATCCAAGTTTATATCTCTCTTGTATTTGATAAAGACTCGCAGATTTCTAGTTGCTTGAGTATAGATCAAATCGAGAGATAAAGATATTAACTCCTTGATATACTTTTTATTAATATTGAGTCTGACTGTCTAGTTGATTCTCTTAAAATTATATTCGAGTTAGTTCATACAGATTGCTAATCGAAATATTGGGTGTGGTTGTTAGTCCCCCGCTTTTTCAGTTGGTATCAGAGCTGGAAAACACGTTTAAAGGCCTTAACAGTCTGTGTTTGTATCAATCTGATTATGTGGACAAAGTAGTATCTCCTGTCTACGCATAATCTATGTCTTCCCATACTTTTGACTATGTCAAGTGTCTTGGTTTTTCCTCAAAGGATAATTCCTTAGATGATTCTTCCGAATCCAGAGAAAGAAACAAGACAATTGACAAGGTGTCAGAGGAAGAAAGGAATATCACCAGAAATAAAGAAAATCCAACTGAGACAATTTATTTTCATAATCATTCTCAACTCTTGGATGAATTTGAGAAGTCTCTTAGTCGAGAACGTGAACTCTATGAGATTATTGAGTCCTTTTCTAACAATATTAAAAAACTCACTCAGGAAAATATGCTACAACAAGAAAATATTAGTATCCTTGAGAATATTTTTAGAGAGAGAACAATTAGAGAAAAACGTTTGATTGAGACACACTTCTCTGACTTGAACAATCTTCATGTTGAAACAGAGAATATTGCTGCATATCTTCACCTAGCCCAAAAATAGTCTGTCTCCTTAACTAAGGAAATCACTGTAATGAGAAATTCTTCTGTGTCACATGTTGAGTTACCTCACATGAAGAAAAACTCACCAAAGGAAGTCCCTGCAAAATATAAATGGAAAACTTCCAAACGGGACATGGGTTTGAATCAGATATCCTTCAACAATTCTCTTCCACGAAATTGTTCATTTTGTGGGAAAATGAATCATAGTGCTAAACATTATTTTGCTAGGAAGAAACAGATCTCCGATCTTCAAAATCTTATTCTATTCACTGTCAACCGAGTTAATCATCTGGCGGCATCAACAATGGATCTCACTCCCACAGTAAACCAGAATTCTCATAAAAAGATTTTTAAAGATCACTCTTTCCAAAATCTTTACTGGAATCGTTTTTTTACTCATGGTGCAAACTACATCACAAAAACGCAGCTTTCCAGTGTTTTTGAGAATAAAACTGGTAGATCTAAGTCTAGAAGGTGGAGACCTATCTCAGTTAATCCTCTAGAAACAATTTCTATAGGTCCTAGACTTAGTCATCAAAAGGTTCAATTTAATGGATTCTCGATGGACTGTAAGAAACTTCTATGGAGTTAAAAATAGTCAAAGAAGGAAAAGGAATACAAAAAATAGACTGATTGATGTTATCCCTATATCTCTAAACACTCATGGTGAGATTATGTCTCATCCTGTTACCTAACTATAGGTATTCACATCCTTGTGTCTAAATTGAGAGTCACAAGGATGTCTGTTTATGAGATGCTCAAGTCTTAAGGACGATTATCATCCATTCTGTTGATGTCTGTTTTACAAGTTGAGTTATTTTGCTACTTTCTCTGTATCTAATGTATCTCTTTTGCTTTATCTATCTTTTCAGATATTGAGCCTTGTTTAAAAGAGACATTTTGAGAAACAGTTTGTATTTCCTTTTGGGTTCTTCTTGTTTCTGATATATTCTCCAGGTCCACGAACATCCAAGTCTTCTCTAAGGAAATCTAGGGTTTCTATCAAGAGTGTCTCCCTTGATTGACAACATATATATACCTTGTATGTATTTACCATGTTCCCAGAAAAAGATGTCTATGGGAACCTCTGTTGAACCTCAAAAAGAAGTAAACATTGAGATGGAAGAAGACTTCAAAGGATGTGATTCAGCTCAAGATCTGATTCTGAAAAAGACGCTTGAAAGAAAAGAGTATAACTCTTGGATAGGAGAATCTGTCAAGGATTTAATCTTTGCTCAGACTGAGGTTAAGAACGAGCTTGCTAACCTTCATTTGCAGATAAACCAACTCATTGATGGACAAACAAAAATCTATGAAATCAAAACATCTTGATCAGGAACCAGAAGAAGGTCATCCTTGATTGCATCAAAGCCATGCATCTTGCTCGCATCGTTGACCGAAAAACTAATGTTCTAACTCATGAACATGGCGTCTGTACGGTCAAGAAAATCAAGGATATCAGTGACTCTTATGTGATGGACCTTTTCAAAGGTATGAAATAATCAAAGAAAACTGAGTTATTTATCTAGTAAAACCTCTTAAAAGAATTTTATTCTTGTTTTTGTTTAAGAAGGATAACTAGGGTTTGGAATAGCCATTATTGTGAGTACACATAGTTATGTCTAACGTTTTCATCTTCATGTTTTTAGATTTATTTGTTTAAATTCTAAAGTTTGGTTTGGAAGATGATTTTTGCAGTATTAATCTTTATGATTTTATATATTGCAATGTGTTATGGGATATGTGTGTTTGCGTCCGTGAACTATTATTGTCCCATACGATGCCAAAAGTTATCTCTTTCATATGTCGATATGCAAGTATTGATACAAGATCGATGAACTTTTGACAACAAAAGTTAAGCCTATTATGTCATTTTTGATGGAAGATAGGTTAAAATCTTTCATTAACAAAGATTATGTCTATTATAAGTCGTTATGCAAATAGTGATGAAAATAGAATGAATCTTTGTATATGCCGCAGTATTGATCTTTCCCTGATCCATATCTTATGTGTATACTGCAATGCTCCATAAGGTTTTCTTGTGTTGAGCATAAAACGATTTAGTTGATCATTCCTTTATGGTTAACATAGTCGTAGCTCCGTAAGTTCTCTTATGTCGAGCATGTTTAATTAAATTGATCACTTCTGTGTTTAATTTGATTGAGTAGTCCGATTAAATTAATCATGGTTTTACTTGTAGATAGTTTAATTGAGAATTTTGGATATAAAAAATCATTTCTATTATGGTTTTTGGTGTCCAATAAAATCCTTCTTTTCTTGTAAAAGTAAGGTCGCTCTTGTTTTTCTTTCGAGAATGACATCAAATGGGGGAGAGTTCTTTTGAACTTGCACTTAATTTCCATATCTTTGTGGGGAGTGCGGCTGTGGAATTATTTAGGGGTTATCTTGATCTTTATGAACTCCTTGATGAATGCATTTAGCTTCAGCTTTATGATTGCATCTAAATAAGTTGATATGTAATTTTCTTTGGTCTTGAAGCGTCTTCGTGGAAATTTCATTAGGATCCCGTTTTCGTACCTTTACCAATTTTATTGACAAAAAGGGGGAGAATTAATATGTACTTCACACTACAAATACATATGATTTACGTGCTTTACGGGTCATTATGTAAGGGGGAGTGGTTTTCATGTTGAGACGAAAGTATTGACTAAGGGGGAGTGATACATATCAACATAGTATTGTTGTCGAAGTTGTGATATAAGAACTTTGATGTTGTGTAATAATACGTATAACAATGATCGAGAGCTTGTGTTTTCTCATTGTTATGGCTACGGAACTTCAACAACTATGATGCTGAATTGAACATCTATGAAATCATGGGAGTACTTGGAAAAGACGAAGTTTTCGAGTAATGTTGAAGCACTAAGGAGATCAAGCATGTGGACGAGAAGCTACAAAGTTTAATCTATTTTGTACATATGTATTGATAGTTTTGTCAATAAAATTGACAAAGGGGGATATTGTTAACCGTAGGTTTCTTCTCGAGACCCTGTCGGTTAACGACTTAAAGATTTCATTGGGATTGTGAAGCCAGACGAAACTACTTTTCTTGTAGTTGAGCGATCTGATCTTTCCATTTTCAATCGTACGAGTTCAACTGAATAATTGACTTGAGATTATATCTCTGATAGGGCAAGATAAAAAGAAATCACAAACATCTTCGTCTCATCGTTTGTGATTCTGCAATATCTAGTTTCGCTACCATACGATTTACATTATTGTGAGGTGATTGATAATACTAGGATGTTCTTCGGGGATATAAGTCCGGTTTATCAATTGGTTCTTGTTCACCTTGATTTCTATCAAAAGACGGAACAAACTTGTAGGTTTATCTGTGGGAGACAGATTTATCTATTTTCATAGACTTTTCTGTGTGATACAGATTTTTTTATTAAAGTCTTCTTCTTTGGGTCGTAGAAACTCTTGGTTGTGGGTGAGTTCAGCTAAGGGAATCAAGTGCGTAGTATCCTGCCGGGATCAGAGATGTAAGGAGCACAACTGTACCTTGAATCAATGTGATATTGATTAGGGTTCAACTACAGTCCAGACCAAAGTTAGTTTGTAGTAGGCTAGTGTCTGTAGCGGCTTAATACAGTGTGGTGTTCAATCTGGACTAGGTCCCAGGGTTTTTCTGCATTTGCGGTTTCCTCGTTAACAAAATTTCTGATGTCTGTGTTATTTCTGTTCCGCATTATATTTTGTTATATAATTGAAACATCACAGGTTGTGCGTTGTATCGATCAATTGTGAAATCCAACCTTTGGTTGTTGATTGGAAATTGATTGATCCTTGGATATTGGTCTTTGGTACCATCCAAGTTTATATCTCTCTTGTATTTGATAAAGACTCGCAGATTTCTATTTGATTGAGTATAGACCAAATTGAGAGATAGAGATATTAACTCCTTGATATACTTTTAATTAAGATTGAGTCTGACTGTCTAGTTGATTCTCTTAAAAGTATATTCGAGTTAGTCCATACAGATTGCTAATCGAAATATTGGGTGTGGTTGTTAGACCCCCGCTTTTTCAATTTCCATAAAGATACTTCATGACCAAAAGAAAATCACATATCAAATTTTTAGATGCAATCACAAAGCCGAAACTAAATGCATTCATCAAGGAGTTTATAAAGATACAAGATAACCCCTATAATATTCCACAACCGCACTCCCCACAAAGATTTGGCAATTAAGGACAAGTTCAATTAAGAACTCTCCCCTATAAAATGTCATTCCTGAAAGAACAACAAGAGCGACCTTACTTTCACAAGAAAAGAGGGATTTATTTGGACATTAACAAATCACATTAGAATATGAATTTGTATCCAAAAATCCCAATTAAATTAACCACAAGAGAATCCATGATTAATTTAATCATAAATGCTCACATAAGAAAACTTACGGAGCCGCACAGTATTTACATAAAATATGGATCAGGTAAGATCAATACTTCAGAAATAAACAAAGATTCATTCTATTTTCCATCACTATTTTCACAATGACATATAATAGACTTAATGTTTGTACACAAAATTTCATCCTATCTTCCATCAATATTTGCATAATGACATAATAGGCTTAACTTTTGTTTGTCAAAAGTTCATTCAATCTTTTATCAATACTTGCATACCGACATGTGAAAGACTTAACTTTTGACCATGTATGGGACAATCATAGTTCACGGACGCAAACGCACATATCCCATAACAAGTTGCAATATATAAAACAATAAAGATTAATAATGCAAAATCATCTTCCAAATAAACTTTAAAATTAAATAAATAAATATAAAATCATTGCGAGATGAAAATCATTGGAAATATCTATGTGTACTCACAATAATGGATTTTCCAATCCCTAGTTATCCTTTTTAAAAACATAAGAATAAATTCTCAAAAGAAGTTTCTTACACATTATAGAGATTTCTCAGAGCATCCAATGAGAATTCCTTCTCATTATTGAAAAACCCATTGATTATGGGATCGTTCAATTTCTCTAAATCTTCAGAAATATCAGTCAACTCACTAAGTTCTCTTTTTAGCTCACGCAAGGTGTTCTTTGTTAGAGACAACATTTGTTCATAGTGAGTTATCTTTTCTAAAGAGGAAACGATTTGATATTTTAAATCATTTCTTTTGTTGATGAAATCTTTCACTATACCTCTAAAGTTATTATCAAAATGACAAATAGATAAGAGGCAGTTAGAGGAAGAACCTTCTCCATCATTTTTAGATCTCTCTTTCTTCTTTCTTGAGGAAGAGATTCCTTCACACAGATACACATTAATTGCTTCGATTGCATCCCTTTTTGTAGTACCTCTAGTTACAGGAGCCTTGAAACTGTATCTTTCAAGGAGAAAACAAGTGAAGGACTTTGATTACAAATGATTATAAATGACTTATGGATAACCAAACCCTAGAAGAGCTTTGAAAAAGTATTTCATGGTTCATTATCCATTACCTAAGTTTTTAGGAGAATATTTTCCTAACAAAAATAGGAAATTTATATAAATACAAAACTTGAGCACCCTTGACGCAAACCTCATTTTCTCAAGTTAAAGATGAGGATGCGGACATCTCCGTTACTAGCCACTGACGGAGTGAGCCGAATGCTCACATATTTTACCACATATTGGTTGAACAAGGTTTGTTGTATAAACATGTTTCTTACCTCGTCTGAATCTGGTACTACTTAATTTTTCAAGAGAACCTTGTTGATTATCCAAGGCCAGATTCATCCTTTGCATGTTCTTTTGAAGTTTGGCAATTCTTTTGTTGTTCCTATTGAATCTCCAACACGTGCTTTGAACATGATTTGCATTTCCACAAAACGAACAAATCAATAACGATTTTTTGTTCTGTTGAATTGCCTCATGATTATCACAACAATCAACAAACATTGTTCCACGATCAGTTGGAACAAGAGTGTTGTTTGTGCTTACAATTTTGCTTTTAAATCCTAAACTATTTGTGTTCCCAAAGGACTTCTGACCGAATAACATGGCTGAGATTTTTTCAGAACTTCCAGATAACCTTTAGAGGTCATCCTTAAGAGTATTAATCTCTTTTTCCTTTAGAGACATGGTTCTAGTGAATTCATCATTAAGACAATCTATCTCAAGATTTTTCACCTGGAGCGATGATTCAAGTTTCTTCAACGAAGTTGAAGATTTTCTTGGAGAAACTCTTTATTCAAGAATTCAAAAATCTTTGTGTCAGACTCAAGTTTCGAATCCGAAATTGAGTAGGTGGAGGCTTCTGCAGCAATGGATGAAAGTTTGCACCCATCAGAAGCATCCAAGATGTTGACACCTAGGGAAGATTCTTCTTGTATTGAATCATCTGAAGCATTATCTGGGAAGAGACATTTATCACATCTTTGCTTCTTCTTACAAAATCTTTGATACTTTCTGTTATCTGTGATTTATCAAAATCAACATGATTGGAACAACATTCATCAGCCCAAGACAAGTTAGAGGATTCACTTGCGTTAGTCACAGCATTAAACGAAGATGCTTAGACTGTGTTCTGATCAAGATCAAGAATTTTTAACTTTCCAATTAGTGTATTTCTGGAAAGAAAATCAATATTATTTCCTTCCACGATGGCGTGTTTCTTAGAATCGTATCTAGATGTCAGTGATCTGAGAATTTTCATCAGAATGTCCTTTTCAGGAATAGTCTTACCCAATGCAAAAAACGCATTAACAATTTCAGACACCCTGTGATTAAACTCATCAAATGACTCTTCATCTGCCATACGAAGGTTTTCCCAATCAGAATTTAGGTTTTGGAGCCTAGCTTCTTTTTCACATGTACTCTCTTCAAATACTGTTTCTTAGATATCCCAGGCTTCTTTAGACTTTGTGCAGGCAGTCACATGATGCTGAAGATATGGGGTAATGGCATTGAAAAAACGGGGGTCTAACAACAACACCCAATATTTCTCTTAGCAATCTGTATGGACTAACTCCAATATACTTTTAAGAGAATCAACTAATCAGTCAGACTCAATCTTAATAAAAGTATATCAAAGAGTTATATCTCACTTTCTCGATTCAATACTTACTCAAGCAAATGGGAATCTGCGAGTCTAACTGAATACAAGAGAAATCACTTGAACGGTACCAAAGACCAGTGTTCAAGGATCAATCAATTTAAATCAACAACCAAAGGTTGGATTTACCAATTGATCGATTCAACGCACAACCTGTGATATTTCAATTATATAACAAAATATAATGCGGAAAAGAAATAACACGGACACCAGAAGTTTTGTTAACGAGGAAACCGCAAATGCAGAAAAACCCCGGGACCTAGTCCAGATTGAACACACACTGTATTAAGCCGCTATAGACACTAGCCTACTACAAACTAACTTCGGTCTGGACTGTAGTTGAACCCTAATCAATCTCACACTGATCCAAGGTACACTTGCGCTCCTTACGTCTCTGATCCCAGCGGGATACTACACACTTGATTCCCTTAACTGATCTCACCCACAACTAAGAGTTGCTACGTCCCAAAGTCGAAGACTTTAATAAACAAATCTGTATCAAACAAAAAAGTCTACGGTAATAGATAAATATGTCTCCCGTAGAAATACCTACGAGTTTTTGTTCCGTCTTTTGATAAATCAAGGTGAACATGAACCAATTGATAACCCGGACTTATATTCCCGAAGAACATCCTAGAATTATCAATCACCTCATAATAATCTTAATCGACTAGTGAAAGAATATATTGCGGAATCACAAACGATGAGACGAAGGTGTTTGTGACTTCTTTTATATCTTTCCTATCGAAGAAATCAATCTCAATCCAATCTTACGATTGTACTCAAATACTATAGAAACAACAAGATCAGGTCACGCAACTACAAAGAAAATAGTTGGGTATGGCTTCACAATCCCAGTGAAATCTTCAAGTTGTTAACCTACAGGGTCTCGAGAAGAAACCTAAGGTTAAAGGAGAATCGACTCTAGCTAATACTACTAGTATCATAAAGGAGGTGTGGGGATTAAGTTTCCCAGTTGCTAGAGTTCTCCTTTATATAGACTTTCAAATCAGGATTTAGCTTAGTAACAAAGCATTCATTATTCACTGTTAGATGAAAAAATGATTAGATTTAAGATAATATCTTTTAACCGTTAGATCGAACTTAGCTTGTTACACACAAATGAAATGCACGTTTATTTAGGTTTGTGTAACCGTACCCAAACATGTACACTTAGTTGGTTCAACAGTAGTTAACCAAATGGTTAGCCATATGAGCACTTCCATATCAACCATATTCTTCTTTACCATAACTAGTTCAAATAACTCAAATGAACTAGATAGAGAGTTGTTCAATTGCTTAGATCTTATAGAATTATACAAGACACAATTGAAACAAAAACAATTTGATTCACTCGAATCAATTCATGAACTTTATAGCCACGGTTTGCAAGTATGCATTCCTTAGTTTATATAAGTTTAAGTTCTCGAATAACCGTTTTTAGAAAATAACCAACTTAAGTATGCATACTGGTACATGGACTTAAATACCCGGAATAAGTTTGTTTTCAGTTCACAAACTCCAGCAGAAATTCTCGGGATTCGAACTTTCGACAGTGCACGTACTAGTACGCGGACTTTAGTTCCGGTTTTCCTGAGCAGCAAAGTACGCATACTTTGGTTCAAGGAATAAGGACTTACACACATATGTGTTACCACACAATGTTTATATCCTTCCAAGGTTATATATTCTAAACTCTCATTTCAATCATTGAAACATTCTTAGAGGACGTTATATAGTTGTTGTTCACAAAGTGTTTTTCATCAAAGCGATTTTCAAGTAATTGAAACTTAATATGACTTTCGTCATTAGTAAAGATGAACTTGGCCAAAGAGAAAGCTTACCAACACATATTTCGAGAAATAGATAAGCGAGATAAACTCGGCTCGAAATAGTAAATGTGTATAATCAAAGTATGTATAGCAAAACAACTTTTGTCTCAAGATAGAAGATAAAGTAGATAGACTTTTGAGTGATAGATAAGGTCAAGTATCCACATACCTTTTATTGGATAAAGTTCCACCAGTTCCTTGAGTAGTTTTTCGTCTTTGTATGATGATCGTTGTAGTTGCAGGAAATCCTACACTACAACCCTCACAAGATTTCATTAACATTCAACTCATTTTTGGATTAACAATCTTAATTTTATTGATGAATCTTTGAACAATCTTACAAGAAAAGATAAAGGGATTAAGAACAACAACCACTCTTGATTTTCTCTCTCCTAATTGTTTTTTATTCCTCTCTCTAAAAAGATCTCTCTCTTCCTTACAGCTGATCGACTCTTTATATAGAGTTTTTCATAGTGGATGACAGCTAATCCATCTTTTATTTTCGGATTTGTCTTGCGGCACTTTCGCGAGCTTACAAATGTTGATTTCGCAAGTCTTCTAATCTTCGCAAAATCGTCATACCTTTCTTAATTTGAAGATGACATTATCTGTTATGTCGTTTCTGAGATCATTCTGCGACGCTTTCGCAATATGTTGTTAATAGTTTCGCATTCATACTGTTGTTGCGAGATTCTGATCCTACATCTTGCCTCTTCTCATGTCTTCTCTGCGAAGGAGAGAATGATATGAGAAATTCCGCAGCTACTCATCTTCTCACATTCTTCTATGATGAATCTTTTACACGTATCTTTTCTTCCGTTTATTTTTTGACACGTCTTTGCAACCGTTATTTCTTAACCGTTCACGTCTTGTCTTCACATTAACTGTGGTTACCTTCTTGGAAAACTTTTTATATATATATTCTTCTAATCCTTTTTTTTTTCTTTTTACTTTCTCTTCATCATCCCTGCAACTTCATTGTTCTTCTGCAAATTCCGCCATTGCAACTTTTTCTTCTTTCTTCTTCTTTCAATCTTTTTAATTTCTTCTTCATCTCCATACTGTTCCCTCTGTAGATCTTCACTGTTCGTAACTTTCTTCCTTTTTAATTTTTAGGAATTAATCTTCCTGCTGGTGTTTTCCATGGATTCATCGAGGTTAGTTTTGTTTTTTCTTTCTTATGAGTTTTGCTGAAATTGATCTTGCTTACTGCCTTATTTGATGTTGTTTATGTGATTCCCATACTGTTGTTATTTCAGCAAAAACGCCTCTAACACCAAATTTACGGTTCAGAACCCTAATATTCCTAAATCGCATCATAAGGTTGTTGTAAACAAAAGAAAGTCTGCGGATCATATGGTAGTAAGAAACATTATTCTTTTCTAATAACAATATTGTTTCCTCTGTTTCTTATCTGGATTGTGATTCGCAGGGTGATAAGGATGCCAACAAACCTCTCAAGAAATCTCGCCATCTCAAAACCATTGAAACCTCTATTCCATTTCACTTACTTATCCCTTCAAAATCTCCTGCGACATCTTCGCAAGTTAAACCATTATCTCCAATTCGCGAAAAGGTTGCCTCAGATTTCATCCCTTCAACTGACCTATCAATGATTGAAACCCCCCTTATTAATCCTTCTGTGAATGAAACTTCTTCTCCTCCTATTGATAATGTTTCCCAACCTTCTATCATTGCCAGTTCTCTACCTGAGCCTCTTCCTTTTTCGAAAGAAACTGTGGAAGGAATAGATATTGCTTTCAAAGTTTTGTCTGAGGTCCTGGATGATGTTAAGAAGTCTCTCATTTATCCTGTCAAGTCTGGTGTTTACGAAATTCTGAGTAAGCATTTTGGCGCTGACAGAGCTGCTTCGCAAACAGCTTTGGAAAAAGAGGTTGAAAACTTTGAATAAGAATCTCCAAATGATGACTTTAGAGTGTAATGCTCTTCGTCTCGAAAATCAAAAGTTCCAGAATGTTTCGCTGGATCGCGACAATCTTCGCAAGAAGAATGATGAACTGAGAGGTATGATTTCCTTATTTGTGTCTTCAATTTGCCTTTCTAATGATTTTATCCTTTCCATATTTAATTGTCCTTGAAATCCCTTTTTCGCATGTTAAGCCTTAAACCAGAAACGAATAATGGAGAGATATCAATTTGAATCTGCTGTTGAAGAAGCCCGTGTTGATAAAAAGATTTTGACGGATCAATATAACCAATTAGATAACCTCTATTCATACTCTGTTGATCATATAAATAATCTTACCAATGAAAATACCCAATTAGTTCAGAGGCAAAATTATT
This sequence comes from Papaver somniferum, assembly GCF_003573695.1. Taxonomy (NCBI): domain Eukaryota; kingdom Viridiplantae; phylum Streptophyta; class Magnoliopsida; order Ranunculales; family Papaveraceae; genus Papaver; species Papaver somniferum. The sequence continues at coordinate 129,027,274 of NC_039359.1, forward strand.
AAGTAATAAAATATCTCGCCTCTCTTATTCTTTAACTAAAGCTAATCTAGGGATGGAAAATTTATCAGATGAGAATAAAACTCTATCTCAAGAGAAGCGAACTTGTTTAAACAAGATGGCGATATCTTCGCAACAACTTAGCATCCTTCAGAAAGTATTTGATGACCAAGAACAATCTCTTCGCTCTTTGAGAAATGAACTTAAAGAAGTAACAGAGTCATCTATCGCTGAAAGAGATACACTCATTCAAGGTAGAATAACTTTAAGTGTAAAGGCGAACCAACTTAAAGAACAATATTCCAAATTAGAAGAACCTTATTCTTCACTTGCGAAGAAAAATGCCTTTCTTATTTCTAAAGAGAAAAATCTTCAGTCTCGAATTAAAGGTTTAGTTGGAGATAAATTTGACGATGCGATGGACCGTTGGGAGAATAGTTGTCTGACCTTGATTCAACACCTTATTTCACAAAAGGAAGGTAGTCATAACAGTTTGACTGCCTTAACTATCTTTTCTTTATCATACCTTTTTGAGTTCTTCATCTTACTGAAATTTTGTATTCTACTTTTCGCAGAGTCTGAGAAAAATATTCATTCCTCCATTTCTGTTTTGGAGGCTAAATATGCCAAAATTCACAAAGAAAATGCACTACTCGTCTCTGTCCTTACTGGTTCTCGCGACCGAGTAGAAAGAAGACTTGATTATCTTGCTTACTTTAAGGATATTCAAGATAGGAATCATCAGAGAGCACTTCTTCGTCAAGTTCATCTCCGGGCTGAAGTTCTTGTGAATGATATTTTATTGTCCAAATCTCTTCCTCCTACATCAATCGAACCTTTGGAAGTAGATGATGATGAAATTCCTCGTCCTGCTGACAGTGATTATGATTATGAAAGTGGTGGAGAGAATAATCTTTTGGAATATGAAGAAGAGATCCCTTCTAAGGAAGCAACTGCTGGTGTTAATCAAGATGGAAGCGAAAAAGAAGTCCCTCTCAAAGAAATTATTGTTGGTGAAGATCAGAATCGAAATGAAGAAAAGGATGGTGATAATGAGAACATTGGCGAAGAGCGTCCATTGTCTCCTTCTACTGGAATTAATACTGAAGCATGAGCTTCTTATCTAGTTCTATCTTCTTGAACTGTTTCATCTTTATTATTTCTTGCGAATAATATTCTTCAACCAACTTTGGAATTAATTTTCTCTTTTAGTATTTTGCTGGCGAGAAAGATAATGCCTCTTGTTTACTGATTCCCATACTTGCCTCTCATTATCTTTCTTGCGAGAAATGATCTGTTATGAATACTTATAAATATTTTGTTTTGTCATGTGGTCTTATTTTGCCTTCCTAATTAAAGGTCTTATTATGCCACCTCTTGTCATTGCGACAAAATCGCAGGACGTCCTTGCATTTTCATGCAAAAACACATTGATCTTGACTTAACTTTTTCTTTTGTATTATTGCCTCTTCAGGATTGTTGCGACAATATGACAGGCCTAAATATTCTTGAGAAAATAAAGCCCCATGACATTGCCATCGTGCGACGAAATCGCAGGACGTCTTTGCATTTTCATGCGAAAACCCATTGATCTCGTCTTATCTCTCTATTTTGTATTATTGGCTCTTCAGGATTGTCGCACAAATATGACAACCCTTAATACCCTTGCGAATAAAAAGCCTCATGACATTTGCGTCTTAAGACACTTATCAGCTCCCTAATGGAGGGTGCCGCCCTTATCTTCCCCCTGGTTTCCCCTTCAAGGAGACGTACCTCTACCATACAAGGTTGGATCCTTTCATCCGGTTTAAACAACAACCAGTTGTTTTAGCAGCCTCTTATCCCTTTTTCCTATAGGGCTTATGGTTACAAGACTGCACCCTAAGTGGGGTTTTCTTCGGGCCGAGTGAAGTATAAGCCAAGACTTGTCAAGAATGGCAAGGTACGCTCCAGACGCCCCTGGCACTCTTGACTCAACCGTTTACCTCAGCGCCTTGATCAGATTCTGCACTCCTTAGGAGAGTCCTTATTACCTCATTCGCCCAACCTAAGTCATATGCTTAAGCTGAGAATCCAAGGTGCCTCTCCCGGATGGGCTTTACTGACCCCAAATCTCCATGACTCAGGTTCCAGGGGCGGTGTAACCTTTTCCCTGAGTCATGCAACAGGTACCCCCTTATATGACGTACTTTAGGTCTTACATTTGCTTCTTGCGAAATTTTATTCGCGAACTAGGGTGTACGCCATAAAGGTTCGCCCCTTTCTTTTATGTCATTGTTCTATGATTATCTCTGCGAAAGTTTCGCACATCATGATCTTGTTTTGATATGAATAATCTCGCAACTATTCTTTCATTGAATGTTTATTCGCAATCGTTTTGTTACGTCATACATAACTTCTCAAAACTTCTTATGGATAATATCTCTTTAAGTACAATCTGTTCCATGGTCTGTCAAGTCTATGACCAACATCTCTACCTTCTGGATCCATTAATTTATAAGCTCATGACCCAACTATCTCCTTAATAATGTAAGGTTCATCCCATTTTTTCGCTAACTTTCCACCATTTTCTCGCTGATATATTGGTGTCTCTCGCATAACTAAATCTCCTGGTTGAAATTCGCGTACTTTGACACGTTTATTATATTCTCGGGATAATCTTCGTTGATAATTGTCCATATGCTGTAAATCTCTTTCTCTTTTTTCTTCTAACTCATCAAGTTTTCTTAAGATCAAACCCGCACTAAGATTTTTCTCCTAAGCTTCTCTCTTTGTCGTCGGAATAACAACTTCTGTTGGTAACACCGCTTCAACTCCGTATGTTAAACAAAAAGGTGACATTCCAGTAGCTTCTATGTTCACATTTTATCTTAAATGCATTAAGTAACATTTCTATGTTCTGTCCTTCAAACTGTTTCCGATTATCAGATACCAACTGCGCGGGAATTTTGAATCTGCAAATGATATTTTCGAATATGAATGTAAAGATATCTTTGTCGCGAATATGTTGTACTGCCTTTACTTCTGTCCATTTTGTGAAATAATCTTTTGCGACTATTAAGTATCTTCTTTGTCCAGATCCTGGTAAAAATGGCCCCACAATATCTAAGCCCCACTTTCCAAAAGGCCATACACTGGTTGAAGATGACAATGGTGCTCCAGGTGCATGTATTTTCTTTCCATGCCGCGGACAATCTTCGCAACGTCTTGATATTTGTTTTGCATCTTCGTGCATGTATGGCCAGTAATAGCCTTGCATATTTCCTCTATATGCCAAAGATCTTCCCCCGCTATGATTGCCAGCATCCCCACTATGTAACATTTTTAGCACCTTTTCTCCTTCTTCTCGTGTCAAACATCTGAGTGATGGTCCATTAAAGGATTTTCGGTATAGCAGCCCATCTCTTAATTCATAATTTGTTGCGCGGCTTTTTAACTTGTGTGCTTCCAATCTGTTTCTTGGTGTTTCTCCTTTCGCCAAATATGCATGAAGTTCTGTTCTCCAATCTGCGATATTGTTCGTTTGTTCTTCTTCTCCACCTTCTATCATCATTACGTTCACTTCTTCTTCTTCTTTATTGATTGATGGTGACATAAGTATCTGTATTTTTATGCATCTCGCAGTTGGATTTGTCATCATGCTTGAGATGAAAGCAAAAGCGTCTGCGAGTCTGTTATCCTTCCTTGAAATGTGCCTCCATTTTATATTTGGGATTTTCGCTGACAATTCTTCAACAAGCTTCTTGTATTTCTTCAAGGATGGTTGATTTGTAGTGTACTCTCCCTTTATTTGGCGAATAACTATCTGAGAATCACTAGTGATCCTGGCATTTTCTAGTTTCATTTCTATTGCAAACTTTAAGGCATGTACCACAGCTTCATATTCCGTTTCGTTATTAGTGGTAGCGAATTCCAATCTGAATGAAAAAGCCATCTTCGCTCCTTCTGGTGAAATTAAAACAATTCCAACCCCATTGACTTCCCCATTTGATGATCCATCTACCAATATCTCCCATCTATTTGGTTCTGTTAATAAGTCTTTTGGATCTCCATATTCTTCTTCTATATCCATCATCTCCTCCACCGATTCATCATCTTCTAAAGGAAATTCTGCTAAGAAATCTGCGACAACTTGTGATTTTGGTGAAGATAATATTTCATACTTGATTTTCAAATGTCCTACTTGTGCATTCCATCTCTCCACCCTACCTGATCTTTTTGAATTCTTCATTACTGATTCAATTGGTACTTTTGTTAGCACCCTTATTTTGTGTGCTTGAAAATATATACGAAGTTTAAATGCGGCGTATATTAATGCTAAAATTAGCTTCTCAATCTTTGAATAATTCCTCTCTGCAGCGTTAAATGTTTTGCCGATGTAATAAATGGGTTTTTCCACTCCTGTGTCCGTTCGCAATAACACAGCGCTTAAAGCATGTGATGTTGTCGCAAGATAGATCAATAGTTCTTCTCCTGGTTCTGCCTTTTGTAAAATAGATGTATTCATAAGGTGTTCTTTGATCCCTTGAAAAGCTTTTTCACATTCATCAGTCCATTTGAATTTCACACCCTTCTTGAGTATATTGAAAAAATGTTTACATTTGTCTGATGATCGCGAAATGAATCTTCCTAGCGAAGCTAAAAATCCGTTCAATTTTTGTACATCCTTTACCGTTTCTGGTGTTGGCATGTCACGAACTGCTTGTACCTTTTCTGGATCAACTTATATTCCTTCTTTTGATACAATGTAACCTAAATTTTTTACCGATGCAACCCCAAAAATGCATTTTTCAGGGTTCAGTTTAATGTTATAATGCCGCATCTGTTCAAAAATCTCCCTCAAATATTGTACATGATATTTGGATTCTTTACTCTTCACTAACATGTCATCCACGTACACCTCTAATGTTTTGTGTATCTATTTCGCGAACACCTTCTCTACCAATCTTTGATACGTTGCTCCTGCATTTCGCAAACCAAACGACATTTTTGTATAACAATATAAACCTCTTGGAGCGAAAAAAGCAGTATGCTCTTGATCTTCTTCAGCAAGAAAGATTTGGTTATAACCTTTGTACCCATCTAAACAAGACACTCTATCATTTCCAGCTGTTGATTCAACCATTTGAGTAATATCCGGCAATGGAAAACTATGTTTAGGGCAAGCCTTGTTTAAATCAGTGAATCTATGCAAATTCTTATCCCTTTATTTTTCTTTGGAACAAAAACTATGTTTGCTATCCACTCTGGGTATTTAGCTTCTCTTATAATTCCCGCCTCAAGCATTTTCTGTAATTCTTCTTCTATTTTAGGATGGTAGGTCGTTGCGATTTTTCTTATTCTTTGTTTAAATGGTCTCACATTCTTGTTAATCTCCGACTTATGATATGCAATTGACGGATCTATTCCAGGTATCTCATCCATGCTCCCCGCGAAAATATCTTTATATTCCCGCAAAAGATTGACAGTTCTTTCTTCCTCTTCTGCATCCATCTTGGTTCTAATCCTCAATATTAGGGGTTCTTCTATAGTCCCAAAATTTACTTCTTTTATTGGTTCTGCCGCAGTGTAACTGGCCTTGGGTTCTCCCATTGGTGTTGGCTCTTTTTGTAGGATCAGAATCTCGCAGCAATAATATTTCAGTGAAATTATCAACAACACAACAGCGTCGCAGAACAATTTAAGAAACGATATAATAAACGTCGTCAGCTAAAATCATGAGAAAGATGTGATGATCCTGCGAAAATTAGAGAGTTTGCGAGATTAACATTTGTAAGGTTGTGAGAATGTCGCAAGCCATATCCGAAAATAAAGGACAGATTAGCTGTCATCCACTATGTATTTCCCTATAAATAGTCGTTCAACTGTGAAGAAAGAGGAGAGATCTTTTTTGAGTAAGAAACAAGTAAATAGGAGAGAGAAATTCTAGAGCAGAGGTTATTCTTGATTCCTTTATCTTTTCTTGTAAGAATATTCAAAGATTCATCAATAAAATTAAGATGGAAAAACTAAAAATGAGTTGAGTATTAATGAAATCATATGAGGGGTGTAATGTAGGATTTCCTGCAACTACATAATGGCGCTAGAACAGGGAGGTATTGAAGATTATTCTAGAAAAAATTGAAGATTAATATTGAGATTTGTGAAGATTTAGAGTGATTGATTAAGAATTTTACATAATTTCTTGCAATTTGTTAACATTGAAGAAATGGCTAGAAGAAGAAATACATCCGAACAACCGACTACTGTTAGAAGAAGCAAGAGAATTGCTGGAAGAGAAAGAAGTGAAATGGGAGAATCTACTAGAATGAGAAGTAGTAGAGAAAATCAAATTCAACCACCAATTCAACAAACACTAGTACAAGGGAGGAATACAGATTATGATAGGGTGAGTATACACACTTGGCAATCAAATTCAGCAGAAGAAGTAGAAGAATAGCAACAAACCAGAAACCATAGACAGGTAGAGAGAAATCAAGAAGCAGATGAAGGAATAATTCATGGAGATGAGGAAATTAGAGCGTTAGAAACGTTGAGACGAAGAATACATGAAGAACGAAGATCTGAGGCAGAAGAACGTGCAAATCTAACAAGGCAAAATCACGAATTGAGGATGGAAAATATGAGACTACAGAGTAGAAGGTCGAGAAGTATTACAAAACAATATTCAAGATCGACTAGAAGAGAAATGGGGCGAAACTCACCCACAATTAATGATGGAAACAATATTCAAGAAGAAATATCAAATCCTAATGAAGAATATCGCGAAAATAAAGAAAGAGCTAATGATAGTTATGTTCCACAAAATGAAACTTTTGATGATAGGCAAAATGGTAGAAATCAAGAGAATGGACAACGTCAGGGACGAAATGATCAAGATGGCGAAGGAAATCGAGAGGAAGGAAGGAGAATTTTACATGAGAGAGAAACTCAAAGAAATCAACAAACAATTGAAGAAGAAATTGAAAGACATTATGCTGAACAAGCACGTTTAATTTGCGAACGTGAAAGATTGAGAGTGGAAATGGAAGAACAAGAGCTTCAGGAGACAATTCGCCAGAACAATCACGACAATTGAGAAAGAAGGCGTACATAAAACCGGAATAACGGTAATATCAATGAAGAGTACGATAGAATACAGAGGATGGCTGAAAGACAGCGAATGGAATTAATAATAAATGAACAAAATCATGAAGGGGAAAATGAGAGACATAATCATATGCGAATTCAAGATAGAGATGAAGAAGAAACTCGCAGAAGAAGATAAGATGAGGATAATGAAGAAGAAATGCAAAATTTCGCGAGAGAAGAAAGACATGAACGCAGAAGAAGAGAGGCGAAATTAAAAAAACCAATGGATCAAAATCCAGGTGTAAATAAACAAATCTTGAAAGAGTTAGAAGAAATGAGAGGAATGCTAAATAATAGAGGAGAAGTAGGCAGAAGACAATTGGATGAAGCTATAAAAGAAGCTGCGAAAACTCCATTTACAAGGGAAGTACAATTAGGAGGAATACTACCGAAATGCAATTTGCCCGCATTAACCAGCATTTTTGATGGAATAACTTGTGAAATTCAACACATTAAAGCCTAAGTGAGGTGCATGTTGCAATAGGAAAATCATGATGTTGTATTGTGCAATTATTTCGCATCCAGCTTAACAGGGGAGGCATTAAAATGGTTCGAAGGTCTACCAAAGAATACAATAACATCGTTCAATCATTTGAAGACTACATTCCTAGGGGCATATATAAGTAATAATTCTTCACGATCTGGTATAGAAGACGTTTTTGGATTAAAACAGAGGATTGGCGAAAGTTTGAAGCACCTGACTAAAAGATGGAGAACTATGTGTAGCGAAATGGCTGGCCGTGTAGATGAGAGACATCTTATATTATCATTTATCAATGCTATGTTTGCAACCAACCTATTGTATGTCCAAATTTTCATAGTCAAGAATACGATCACAATGACTGAATTGCGAGAACTTCAAGAAGAATATATTGCTCTAGAGGAAAGGCAAAATAAAATGGAATCATACCCAGTTGTGAACACCAGTTCACAAACAGCGAATGCAAGCCTATTACCCAAGATAATAAACACAGTAGCGAATACTTCGCAAGTACAACAAGAGAAGGTGACAGGTAACAATCAGCAGAAACTGGTGGCTTGGGAAGCCGAGATCAAGAGGAGTATGAAGGAGAAAGAAATTTCTACAATCGTTGTGGAAATAACAAGATTCAAAGACTCGACCAACCACAAGAAACTTATGGAGGTCAAAGACAAAACTATAATAGAGGACAAGGAGGTCACAAGGTAGTATGGTAAGAAATCAAGATGCCACCTCTAAATGCAAGTGTGGAGAAAATATGGGAAGCTATAATTTTGATGGAGAATATACCAGCACCATGGAACATGGGAACGAAACCACCTCCAAACCACAGAAGCCATGAGTTTTGTTCTTATCATCATTTTCATGGACATACAACAAATGATTGCAGAAATGTAAAAATATTCTGAGAATGATAGATCAAGGAAAACTAAACCACTTTTTGGTCGGGCACCCACAATCTCAACCATTGCCACCACCACCAGAGCATCACAAAGTAAACACGATGAAAAAGAAGGAAACATTCTTCATAGAAGTTGGTTCAAAAGCAAAGAATCTATTCTGTCACTCTATCGTACATTCATACAAGACAATTGAAGATTTTCATGACAATGTTTTGAGTATATTGTTCGCAAGAGATAACGATGGAAGAGAAATTATGAATATTGCGAAAATCTCGCCACTAGAGGAATGACAGAAACAGATCATTTCTTTTACCGCAGAAGAAATTCCCGAAGGTGAAGAGGTGCATGATAATCCATTGGTAGTAAAATTAGAAATTAATCCAAAACCGAAAGAAGATGAGGATAATGAAGCTGAAGATTCATGGGAAATTAATAGAATTCTAATCGATACTGGAAGCTCTATGAACATCTTATTTTATCATACTTATAAAACTATGGGAGGAAGAGATGATGATCTTATACCATCAACATATAAGATATATGGTTTTAATGGTACTGATAACAAGCCTAAAGGGGAGGTTACTATGCGAATTCCATTGAAGGGAATATCTTCTGAATCTTATTTTGTGTCGTTGATGTAGAATCACCCTACAATGCATTAATTGGTCGACCTTGGCTACATGGGATTCTAGGTGTAGCTTCAACTTTCCACCAGTGCATCAAATTCCCTCACCCCAGCGGTGTAGAAATCATAAAGGGAGATTAGGTTGAAGGAAAGAGGTGTTACGAAACTGAGATAGAATCTTGCGAAGGAAGAGCAAACAAGAAGGAAAATTGGCGACACAAAATCAAAGAGACACAAAGAAGTGAGAGGTTGATGGTAGATGCAATCGAAAGAAAAGTAGAAGAGATGCTGCGAAACTAATGCTAGCTCAGAATAAAAATGATGAACATACCACTACCAAGGAAGCAGTAGCAGAAAATAATAAAGAAGCAGAGGATGGAAAAGATAATAAAAACAAGAAATGTATGAATGATTAATTTGTTGCGACACTCTCGCAATAAGTAAAATTCTCAAAAAATACATTTTATTGAATGAAAAAACTGAGATTGCGAAATGCAAATACAATATGATGATGTGCGAGACTCTCGCAGAGATAATGAATTTTACAGAAGACAATCAGAGAAAAATGACAAAAGAGAAAGGGGCGAACCTTTATGGTGTACACCCTAGTTCGCGAATACAATTTCGCAAGAGGCAAATGTAAGACCTAAAGTACGTCATATAAGGGGGTACCTGTTGCATGGCTCATGGAAAGGCTACACCGCCACCGGAACCTGAGTCATGGAGATTTGGGGTCAATAAAGCCCATCCGGGAGAGGCACCTTGGATTCTCAGCTTAAGCATATGACTTAGGTTGGGCGACTAAGGTAATAAGGACTCTCCCTAGGAGTGCAGATCTGATCAAGGCACCGAGGTACACGGTTGAGTCAAGAGTGTCAGGGACGTTTGAAGCGTGCTTTGCCATTCTTGACAAGTCTTGGCTTATACTGCACTCGGCCTGAAGAAAACCCCACTTAGGGTGCAGTCTCGTAACCATAAGCCCTATAGGTAAAAGTGATAAGAGGCTGCAAAAACAACTGGTTTTTGTTAAGACTGGATGGGAGGATCTAACCTTGTATGGTAGAAGTACGCCTCCTTGAAGGGGAAACCAGGGGGAGATAAGGGAGGCACCCTCCATTCGGGAGATGATAAGTGTCTTAAGACGCAAATGTCATGAGGATTTTTATTCGCAAGGGTATTAAGGCTTGTCATATTTGTGCAACAATCCTGAAGAGGCAATAATACAAAAGAAAAAGATAAGACGATATCAATGGGTTTTCGCATGAAAGTGCGAAGACGTCCTGCGATTTCGTCGCAAGACGGCAATGTCATGGGGATTTATTTTCGCAAGAATATTTAGGCCTGTCATATAGTCGCAACATTCCTTAAGAGGCCACAATACAAAAGAAAAAGTTAAGGCAAGATCAATGGGTTTTTGCATGAAAGTGCAAGGACGTCCTGCGATTTTGTCGCAATGACAAGAGGTGGCATAATAAGACCTTTAATTAGGAAGGAAAAATAAGACCACACAGGAATGAGATTTTGAAAAGAATCAAAATTCACTTCGCATAAGATTGCGAAATTATACATAATTAACTGCGAAATTGAGGCATAAAATAAGAAAAATTTATAAAATCTCTCATTTGGATACAAATAACAGAGGCAAGTATGGGAATGAATGAAATTAGAAAATGTTATTTGTCTCCATATGATAGATTTACACAAAAATTCAAAAATTAATGATTATATTGATTAACTGTATTGCAAGGAAGAATTGTTTTAATGAATGCAGGTCAAAATGAAAGAAACACAAATATACAGAAAGAAGGAATAAATGTACAAGTATTACAGAGGATCAAAGAAAGAAACAAAGACTACTTCTTAGTTGATCCTTCATCATCTTCATCAGACTTGTTCCCTTCTTCGTCTGCGTCAGAATCTTCATCACCATCAGAACCTTCATCACCATCAGATTCTTCATCATCAGCTTCGCTATCAGAAATAATCAGACTGGGAGTATTCTGTGGGATCTCTTCCAAGAGACAAGGATAATCAGAATGAGGGATACTATGTCGTCACAAACCATTTGGATAGTTTGATTGCGAAAATGCATAGCATCATTCTTAAAATTCGCAACAGTGATCTTGATTTGATTCTTTAATCTAGAATACTTGTCGTTGCGAGAAGAAAGATTCTTTGCGAGTTCCTCCTTTTCAGCTTCGAGTTCCTCAATCTTTTCACGATATCTACTTTCAGAATCTGCGAGCAAAAGACAATCAATTATTAACTTGATGAAAATTCATAAGAACAAAAGATTAGTAAAGAAGAGCAGTTATAACCTTCTCTGTCAGAAATCATATCTCTAATCAAGGTTGTATGCTCAACTTGGAGACTAATTTACACCTAAATCTTTTCTGGCATCATCTAAGATTTTCGCAGCCCAAACAAATTCATCCTCATTACTTATAAGAAGACGAGAACGAATTTGGTTTTCCTTTCGCAGAGCTCGATGTTCTTGCGGTTAGCTTCATCTCGTTCAAGTTGAACTTCAAGAAGAGTCTCTTGGAATTTCGCCAAAGCCTTAGCACCTTGATCAGAGATGCGATCCTTATCATCTATGAGACCGCTAATTTTGGTTCTTAACTCATTGATTTTCTCTTTAATAAGAAGGAGACGCTTAAATCGGTTGGCTAAGCCTAAACTAGATCTATGGTCAATTTCTAAGAGGCGAAATTTGGATCTAAGCTCATTAGAGAAAGAGATGAAATTCTATCATTTGAGAAACTATTTAAGAATTATTAAGACGCTCAAGAAGGGTATCATTATCCAAGGCATTAGGAAATGAACGAAGAATGGTAGCTTCATCAGAAAGACCATAAATGTCTGCAAAAAGGATCATTTAAATAAGATAAAACAACAGGATGAATGAATGAAGGGAAAAGAGAAAAGTAACATACCATAAAGCTGATTATTAGCTTGCTGAAGACTAGAGATTTTGTTCTTATACGAAGAAGAATCAATTTCTAGTTGTCTGTTTTTCTCGCGAAGACTTTGACTTCAGCTTCCAATTCTTCATTCTTTGTGCGAAATTGAAGATTCTTCTTTTCAAGATTTTCGCGTCTCCTCTCTAGATCTGAGGCAACACGAAAGAATTTTCCAGCCTGCGAAAAATATAAAAATATTAATATAGAAAAATTTTGAGTTACAATGAAGAAGTAAAAGGATGAAAGTATACCAGACTATTAAGAGAATGCAAGAAGTCGGGAGTCACTGATCTAGAAACTCCACGAAGAGAACTATCACCATCCAGTAAAGGGACATCGCAAATTGTAGCGAGATTTGCAAGGTATTAGCGAATTGGCTATCTCCCATTCCTTGCAAGAATCAGAAAAGAGGCCAGAGAGCTTAGCCATAGAAGATTCAGGTGGAGAATCTTCACTTGCGGCAAGGTCATCATTATCCTCATCCTTGTCACTTTCGGAATTTTCATGAGAAGGAATATTTGAAGGAGAAGAAGAACGGACTTTCTTTTCTTTGAAGGAGGAGCAGTTGATTTTTCCTGCGAAGAGCACCTTTGCCTTTATCACCAGTCTTCGCAACATCGGCAGGTTCTTCTATTTCAGCAATAATCTTCACACACAGATAGAAATAAGAAATGGAAGCAACAGTATACTGTTTAAAATCATAAGAGAAAATTTCTTACCTCATCTGTGTATGAGCGAAGAGCTAACAAGGTACTAGCTCCCAGTCCTGTTATAACTATCTTTCAGTTTTTGGATCTGTAGAATATCGCAAGGTCAGCGAACAAAAGAATAAAGACAAATAAAGAAATATAAAGTGAGCGAAACTGGAAGAAACATACCTCTTTCTCCTTCTCGGGCCAAGAGAATACCCAAGGTTGATAGTAGCGAGATTCTCAGGAAGAACATTTGACCCAGCAATATAAGGTCCTTTAGCATCAAGGAAAAACACACCATTTATCATCTTTGGATTGGCGAGGAGTTGTGTTTTACCAGAATGCCAATCAATATCTTGCATAAGATTTTCTTCATCAATGTTATCTTTCCTTTTAACGAATACCCCAGCGAGTATTCTCTTTCTTCATGGAGATCAATTCATAATTTTCAAAGAACTCGCTACTGTATATTTCTCAGCAATTATTCTAAGTCTGCGAATTTAGGATCCCTAAGTTCTTTGGAGTACAGAGATCCTTTACCAGCACCACGATTAGCGAACTCTAGCATCAGACGGATGCAATCCCCACTCAACTGGAAGATAGCTCGCGAAAATCCCGAATGAGCGAGAATTTCATAGAACAAGGAATATCTGGGTCGTAAAGAGGAATGGGGAGACCTGCGAGAATTGACCTAGCGAAATTATGATTGATTGATCATCACAATATTGATCAGAAAAAGTTTGATAGAAAGAATTGACTTGGCACTTTCACCAGGAATGGTAGAAAGTGTGAAACCTTTCTCTGCAAGATCTTTTTGGACGTCTTTTAAGTTTTTCTCATGTTATGGCCACTTGGAGGCATATTTGAATATAGAGTATGGGAATGAATAAAAGTAAGAAGATTGAAGAAGGAAGGATTACAGTAGCGGAATTACAGAAGAAGAACAATAGAGTTGCAGAGATGAGAGAATAAAAAGAGAAGAGAAAGTAAAAAGAAAGTGAAAGAAGAGTAAGAAGAATATATAAAGATTTTTTTACTCGAAGAAATAAACACCATTAAGACGAAAAGACATGAGCGGTTGAAAAGCAGCGGTTACAGAAGACGTGTCAAAAACAGATGGAAGAAAGAATACGTGTGATAAATGCAGAATATGAAGAGATGAACAGCTGCGGCATTTCTCACATCATTCTCTACTTTGCAGAGAAGATATGAGAAGAGGCAAGATGTAGGATCAGAATCTCGCAGCAATAATATTTCAGCGAAATTATCAACAACACAACACAACAGCGTCGCAGAACAATTTCAGAAACGATATAATAAACGACGTCAGCTAAAATCATGAGAAAGATGTGATGATCCTGCGAAAATTAGAGAGTTTGCGAGATTAACATTTGTAAGGTTGCGAGAATGTCGCAAGCCATATCCGAAAATAAAGGACAGATTAGCTGTCATCCACTATGTATTTCCCTATAAATAGTCGTTCAACTGTGAAGAAAGAGGAGAGATCTTTTTTGAGTAAGAAACAAGTAAATAGGAGAGAGAAAGTCTAGAGCAGAGGTTATTCTTGATTCCTTTATCTTTTCTTGTAAGAATATTCAAAGATTCATCAATAAAATTAAGATGGAAAATCTAAAAACGAGTTGAGTATTAATGAAATCATATGAAGGGTGTAATGTAGGATTTCCTGCAACTACACTTTTATCATCTTAGCAGGTCCATCTCCTTCCTCCGAAATTTCGCTGGGTATTCCTTTACTTTATTTTGCTCTTATCATGTACACTCTAAATTCTTCTTCTTTCTTTGCCTCCTTTGCTATTTTTCTGCGAAATTGTCGCTTTTTTGCTTGTCCTTCATAATGCTTTACTTCAATTTGATAACATAATTTCGCATTGTCAATATCTCCTCTAATCTCACCTACTCCATTTTGCATGGGGAACCTGATGCATTGATGCAACGTTGATGGTACATCTTTAATTGCGTGTATCCATGGCCTCCCAAACAACATGTTATATGGTGATTCCATATCCATTACGCATAGTGTTACTTGTGTTTCGATCTCTCCTAGTGGAATTCGCACCACTATTTCTCCATTAGGTTTTGTTGTGGATTTTCCAAAGCCATGAACAAGATATGTTGAACAAGACATTTCTTCATCTTTGAATCCCATTCCTTTGAACGCATGATAGAATATTATATCCATTGAACTTCCTGTATCGACTAAAGTTCTGTTCAATATCCATTCTTCCGTGGATTTTGTTGTTGTCCCCTTCTCTTTTCGTGTAATAGATACTGTAATAACCAATAGAGATGTGTGGCTCAAATTTTCTTTTGGTATTTCTGCTTCCATGAATGTGATTTTTTGCTTTTCCCAATCTTTCAAGGGTGATGTCTTTTTTACCGCCATAACCTTCCTTCCTTCAAAATCTCGTTTATGTATCCTTCCTTTGATGTTTTCATGGAATTCATTAACCATTGTTTTTGTTATCATATTACACTCCAATCTTTTGTCATCTTCATTGACTCTAATCATTTTTCTTTTAACTGGTTCACTGATTTGTTTAATCACTTTCTTGATTTGAACAATCTCAACAACAATCTTCAACTTTCAACCTTCAGTCCCTGTTTCTAGCGCCATTAAGTAGTTGCAGGAAATCCTACACTACAGCCCTCACAAGATTTCATTAACATTCAATTCATTTTTGGATTAACAATCTTAATTTTATTGATGAATCTTTGAACAATCTTACAAGAAAAGATAAAGGGATTAAGAACAACAACCACTCTTGATTTTCTCTCTCCTAATTGTTTTTTATTCCTCTCTCTAAAAAGATCTCTCTCTTCCTTACAGCTGATCGGCTCTTTATATAGAGTTTTTCATAGTGGATGACAGCTAATCCATCCTTTATTTTCGGATTTGTCTTGCGGCACTTTCGCGAGCTTACAAATATTGATTTCGCAAGTCTTCTAATCTTCGCAAAATCGTCATACCTTTCTTAATTTGAAGATGACATTATCTGTTATGTCGTTTCTGAGATCATTCTGCGACGCTTTCGCAATATGTTGTTAATAGTTTCGCATTCATACTGTTGTTACGAGATTCTGATCCTACAATCTCCATGGAATCTTGAGCTCAACTACACTTTCTATCCTAGTCCGAGACTTAGCTAATAGTAGACTAGAAATCAAGACTTATAGTTTTGATCACTAACATTGACAAACATGCTTGAGATAGCAACGCATATGAGTTCGACCGAGCAGTGCTCTAACAATCTCCCCCCTTTGTCAATTTTAGTGACAAAACTATCAATACATATGGAATACAAAAATAGATAAACAATTTTTTGTAGATTCTCTTCCACATGCCTGATATTCTTGGTTCTTCAACATTACTCGAAATCTTCGTCACTTCCAAGTACTCCAATGATCCCAAAGGTTGTAAGTTTAGTATCATCGTTGTTGAAAATCCGTAGTCATAACAATGAGAAAACAAGAATTCTCAATCATTTTTATATAGTGTTATAGTATTATTATACAGCATCAAAGTTAAATTGTATCACAACTTCGACCGAGCAGTGCTCTAACAGGCATGCATGATAGCATTTAAGCCGTCAGAATTTTACTTCGCAACAAGGATTTCTTCTGGACTATATCTACCAATATCCTTAAGTATAGATACATCGCATGTTGTATTAACCGGAGGATCATAGTCATTAACAACACGTACCCATGTTTGAAAATCACGAGCTTGAAGAAAAGCACGCATAGCGATTTTCTACCACAAGTAGTTTGAGCCATCGAAGATTGGTGGTACGTTTATGGAGATAGAATTTATGTCCATAGAGTCAGATCGCTACAAACACAGACTTATAAGGTCTTTAAACGTGTTTGCCTGCTCTGATACCAATTGAAAAAGCGGGGGTCTAACAACCTCACCCAATATTTCGATTAGCAATCTGTATGAACTAACTCCAATATACTTACAAGAGAATCAACTAGACAGTTAGACTCAATCTTATAAAAAGTATATCAAAGAGTTATATCTCAATCTCTCTATTCAATCCGCAATCAAACAAATAATAATTTACGAGCCCGATTGAATATATGAGAGATAACTTGAACGGTACCAAAGACCAATATTCAAGGATCAATCAACAACCAAAGGTTGGATTTACCAATTGATCGATTCAACGCACAACATGTGATATTTCAATTATATAACAAAATATAATGTGGGAAAGAAATAACACAGACACCAGAAGTTTTGTTAACGAGGAAACCACAAATGGAGAAAAACCCCGGGACCTAGTCCAGATTTGAACACCGTATTGTATTAAGCCGCTACAGACACTAGCCTACTACAAAGCTATCTTCAGTCTGGAATGTAGTTGAACCCTAATCAATCTCACACTGATTCAAGGTACAGTCGTGCTCCTTATGTCTCTGATCCCAGCAGGATACTACGCACTTGATTCCCTTAGCTGATCTCACCCACAACTAAGAGTTGCTACGAACCAAATTCGAAGACTTGATAAACAAATTTGTATCACACCGAATAGATAAATATGTCTCCCACAGAAATACCTACGAGTTTTTCTTCCGTCTTTTGATAAATCAAGGTGAACAGGAACCAATTGATAACCCGGACTTATATTCCCGAAGAACAGCCTAGAATTATCAATCATCTCACAATAATCTTAATCGATTAACGAAACAAGATATTGTGGAATCACAAACGATGAGACGAAGGTGTTTGTGACTAGTTTTCTATCTTGCCTATCAGAGTTATAAATCTCAAGCCAATCCTACGATTGTAATCAATCACGATAGAAACAACAAGATCAGATCATGCAACTACATAGAAAATAGTTGGGTCTGGCTTCACAATCCAAATGAAGTCTTTAAGTCTTTAACCTACAGTGTTTCGTGAAAGACCTAAGGTTAAAGGAGAACCGACTCTATCTTACACAGCTAGTATCACACAGAAGGTGTGGAGATTAAGTTCCCAGTTGCTAGATTTCTCCTTTATATAGATTTCAAATCAGGGTTTGCAATCTTAGTTACCTTGGTAACAAAGCATTCAATATTCATTGTTAGATGAAAAACTGATTATATTCAAGCTAATATCTTTCAACCGTTAGATCGAACTTATCTTGTTATACACAAATGAAATGTAACTTCATTTAGGTTTGAGTAACCGTACCTAAACATGTACACTTAGTTGGTTCAACAATAGTTAACCAGTAGTTAGCCATACGAGCACTTTCATATCAACCTTATTCATCTTCACCATAACTAGTTCAAATGACTCAAATGAACTAGTTAGAGAGTTGTTCAATTTCTTAGATCTTATAGAAGTATACAAGACACAATCGAAGCAAAATCGGTTTTGATTCACTCGAATCGATTCATGAACATTATAGCCACGGTTTGCAAAGATTGCATTCCTTATAATATAAATATTTTAGTTCATGAATAAAACGATTTTAGAAAGTAACCTACCTAAGTATGCGTACGGGTATGTGTACTTAAGTAACCGGATGAGTTTGTTTTTCACTTTCAAACTCCAGCAGAAATTCACGGACGTGAACTTTCCACCAGTATGCGTACGTGTACGCATACTTACCCGGATTTCCAACAACCGCTAGTACGCGTACGGGTACGCATACTTTGGGTTCCCGGTTTTGGACTTTTACACAAATGTGAGAACACACTATGTTTATATCCAAAGATGGTTACATGTTCTAAACTCTCATTTAAATCATTGAAACTTTCTTAGAGGATGTTATATAGTTCTTATTCACAAACTTTTTTTCATCAAAGCGATTTTCAAGTTATTGAAATAATCAACATCACTTTCATCACAAGTAAAGATGAACTTGGCCAAAGCGAAATCTTACCAACACATATTTCGAGAAATAGATAAGCGAGATAAACTCGGCTCGAAATAGTAGATGTGTATAATCGAAGTCTATATAGCAATACGACTTTTGTATCAAAATAGGAGATAGAATAGATTGACTTTTGAATGATAGATAAGTTCAAGTCTCCACATACCTTTTGTTGATGAAGTTCCACAAGTTCCTTGAGTAGTTATTTGTCTTCATATGGTGAACTTTGTGGAGTCTAAGGCTCAACTACACTTACTATCCTAAACCGAGACTTAGCTATAAGTAGACTAGAAATAAAGACTTATAGTTTTGGAAACTAAACTTGAAAAACAAGCTTGAGATAGCAACGCTTGCGAGTTCGATTGAGAAGTGCTCTAACAATCTTCATCATCTTCTCCTTCTTCTTCATCGTCATCTTCTTCTGAAGCTTCTGGTGTATACATAGTCTTTTTCTTCGTCTTCGGCTTGGGTGTATGAGAACGAATACATTCACCCAATTCGTTAAGGGTAACTTGAATTGACTTCATATATGTTTGCAGCGCAGCCGCCTTTTCTTTCGTAGTTTGTGGTTCGCTTTGCTTAGGATCATCATCTGACTTTGTCATCCTTGATCCCCTTGTTTTCCTAACGTCTTCTAGCTTCTCGAGTACCCCACCAAGAGTTACGTATAGAGATCTAGTGAAAACCATAAACCACAGGGATCTACCCTAGAAACTAACCTTTCTCTAATACCAACTTGCTACGTATGATCTTTGTACCTTGGTGATTATTATTATAGAGGCGGAATTCAGAATAATAATAGACGAAAACTAGAAAGCAGGACACAAAGTAGTACTTCGAAGAAATATATCTTCTCTAGATTATGAACAAGAAAACGATTTACAATTCTCTCTTTGTTACACTCACAATCTCTCTAAACAATATTTAACCTTAAATTGTTTGCTAAAGATTGTCTTTGACAATAACACAGGTATTTGTCTACAAGCTTTCTCAAGGTCTTTGTGTGTTAGTTAACAACCAAACCTCCCTATTTATAGACTTCATCGTACTCAGCCGATAAGGTCTTCTATTAGGAATCTATTTCCTAAACTAAGAGTGTTGCCTGAAACAGAACTCTTCCTAACTAGGAATTCTACCCAAAATAAGGTTTCCTCCCTAATTTAGGATTCTTCCCTCAACTTAGATTGAGGTTTACTAAGTTCCTAAGAGGAGTAGGATACACCTGTATCACACTGTGAAAAGCAAAATGAGAAAAGATAAATGGGATGTCATGGGCCTTAAACTTGACATGTCTAAGGCCTTTGATAGGGTGGAATGGTGTTTCCTTAGATACATTATGAGTGCTTTCGGTTTCTCAGACCACTGGTGTGACCTAGTTCATCACTGCATTAGTACCACTAACATTTCAATTATGTTAAATGGTTTTCCATGCATGTCTTACAGACCAATAAGGGGTATGAGGCAAGGCGATCCCTTGTTTCCATACCTGTTTATAATAGTAATTAGTGGAATATTTTTCAATATACCTCATTCATGCTGAAAAAATCATCTCATTCATGGTTTAAAAGTAACCAAAGAATCCCCAAGAATCAATCATCTGCGTTTTGCTGATGATTGCCTCATTTTTGCTAAAGATTCTCATGTTGAAGTTGCTAATTTACTGAGTTTAATCAAAGATTTTAGTCTTGCTTCAGAACAAGTGATTAACCTTCACAAATCAGGTTGTTTAGTAATAATTTCCATCCTGATCATGCAGTTTCACTTATAAAAGTCCTTCAATTTAAGTGCTTACCTAGGTATTCCCCTTTTTATATCTAAGTCTAGAACAAATTCTTTTAACCATCTTAACGAGCATTTTGATAAAAGAGTGGCCAAATGGAAAGGAAAACATTTTAATCAAGCAGGTAGGTCTATTATGGTTCAAAATGTTTAAAAAACTTCACTTATTTATCATATGAACACTTTTACTATTTCTGATGTTATTATCAACAGTATGAAGTCCTCCCAAAGGGACTTATGGTGGGGTAAGTCTAGTCCAGGGGGTATTTATTTGAAGGGATGGCCAAATATCTCTACTCATAAATATTAGGGAGGTTTATGACAGATGTGCATTGCCACAAACCCTAATTAGGGTTTTGAAACAGCCACGCCCACACGACTTTGGCCAAGCGGTTTGGCACGCTGTGGGCCTCCTTTGGGGAGATCGATCATGTGGGGCCAATGTTGGGATAACGGTGAAAGCATGTGCACCTTCCTGATGGTCTAAATGCGATCTAAGCCATCCAAATAGGCTGGCTAAGTTGGATGGTTGTGATTAATTTAAGACACTAGTGTAATTCCGCGATTCTTAGAAGCATCACGCCCGCCATGGTTTGATCAAACATTTCATTGCTCCATGGCCTCATCAAGAGAAAACCGATAGGGTGAGGGAAAAGTGGGCCCGCCAACGTGTGCGTTAGCGCTTCCCTAATCATCCATGGGATGATCTAATCCGTCCAACCAGGCTGGCGAAGTTGGACGGTTGTGATGGTTTTAAGACTGCATTGAACAGTCTATGCTCGTTCGAGATTCTCCCAAAACAATGCGTCCACCCCTCTTTAGGTTGGCGTTTGACGGCGCTGGGGAAGTATGTGTGGTGTTCGACCAGTTAGGGCATTAGTGGTCCCGCCAGTGGTCATCACGATGATCGCCTATTCCTGCCATGGTTTGGCTAGGCTGGTTAAATCATGCGGCCAACTTGTGTAGTCGTGATCGTTTCTGAGACTGACATGGACAGTCTATATTTTCCTTAAGGAATTTAAGTATACTCGATCGGGCTAAACAAAAGCGCGTCGATACGAGATTCTCTTTGTCAGAGAGTGATGCAGCCTGTGTGAGTACTTTCATACAGACTTCAATACTGACACTTCGGGAGATTCATGCTACTCTGCTGAGAGTGAATGTTAATCGTCATGTCATGCCAACATTGAGGGTTCTCTTGCGGAACATAGCATAGGAAAATACAAGGCACACAATGCATTAAATGGATAATGCTACTAGGAAAATTTATAGAATATTCAGGATTGTTGCACCATTCTGAATGAATTACATAACTATTGAATTGCTCAATGAGTGAAGAGGTTTTTTGCACTCATCACTTCTTAAATGGCTTTATACCCTTGCAGGGCGTCAGCGCATTAAATACAGGATTTTATAATTTTATCCCTATTCAAAAAACCACCATCAACACTACTACAACTAACTTCGGTCTGGACTGTAGTTGAACCCCAATCAATCTCACACTGATCCAAGGTACAGTTGCGCTCCTACGTCTCTGATCCCAGCAGGATACTACGCACTTGATTCCCTTAGCTGATCTCACCCACAATTAAGAGTTGCTACGACCCAAAGTCGAAGACTTTAATAAACAAATTTGTATCACACAGAAAAGTCTACGGTAATAGATAAATCTGTCTCCCATAGAAATACCTACGAGTTTTTGTTTCGTCTTTTGATAAATCAAGGTGAACAGGAACCAATTGATAAACCAGACTTATATTCCCGAAGAATAGATTAGTATTATTAATCAACTCACAATAATCTAAATCGTATGATGGCAAAACTAGATATTGTGAAATCACAAACGATGAGACGAAGATGTTTGTGACTACTTTTATATCTTGCCTATTGGAGAAATCAATCTCAAGTCAATCCTTACGATGGTAATTGGTACGATAGAAACAGCAATATCAGATCACACAGCTATGAGAAAGTAGTATCGGTCTGGCTTCACAATCCCAATGAAGTCTCCAATTCGTTAACCTACATGGTTTCGATAGAAACCTAAGGTTAAAGGAGAATCGACTCTAGATAATAAAACTAGTATCACACAGGAGGTGTGGGGATTAGGTTTCCCAGTTGCTAGAGTTCTCCCTTATATAGTCTTCAAATCAGGGTTTACAATCAATGTTAGCTTAGTAACAAAGCATTCATTATTCACCGTTAGCTGAAAACCTGATTAGATTCAAGCTAATATCTTCAACCGTTAGATCGAAACTTAGCTTGTTACACACAAATGAAATGCACGTTTATCTAGGTTTGTGTAACCGTACCCAAACATGTACATCTAGTTGGTTCAACAGTAGTTAACCAAAATGGCTAGCCATATGAGCACTTTCATATCAAACATATTCTTCTTTACCACAACTAGTTCAAATGACTCAAATGAACTAGTTAGAGAGTTGTTCAATTGCTTATATCTTTATAATAGACACAATTGAAACAAAAACTATTTGATTCACTCGAATCGATTCATGAACTTTATAGCCACAGTTTGCAAACTTGCATTCCTTAGTTTATATAAGTTTAAGTTCACGAATAATTGTTTTCAGAAAATAACCAACTTAAGTACACGGACTTAAGTACCCGGAATAAGTTTGTGAATAGTTCACAAACTCCAGCAGATTTTCCCGGGAAGAGAACCTCCATATAGTACGCGGACTGGGTACGCGGACTCTATTCCGGTTTTCCTGATCAACAAAGTACGCGTACTTTGGTTCAAGGAATAAGGAATTATACTTGTATGAGTTATCACACAATGCTTATATCCAACAATGGTTATATATTCTAAACTCTCATTTCAATCATTGAAATATTCTTAGAGGACGTTATATAGTTGTTGTTCACAAACCATTTTTCGTCAAAGCCATTTTCATGTGATTGAAACTTAACATGACTTTCGTCACTAGTAAAGATGAACTTGGCCAAAGAGAAAGCAAACCAACACATATTTCGAGAAATAGATAAGCGAGATAAACTCGGCTCGAAATAGAAAATGTGTATAATCAAAGTCTATATAGCAAAACGACTTTTGTCTCAAGATAGGAGATAGAGTAGATAGACTTTTAAGTGATAGATAAGTTCAAGTATCCATATACCTTTTAGCCGATGAAGTTCCACCAGTTCCTTGAGTAGTTCTTCGTCTTTGTATGTTGATGGCCATGGAGTCTTGTGCTCAACTACACTTTCTATCATAGTCCGAGACTTAGCTAATAGTAAACTAGAAATCAAGACTTATAGTTTTGATCACTAACATTGACAAACATGCTTGAGATAGCAAAGCATGCAAGTTCGACCGAGCCGTGCTCTAACAATCTCCCCCTTTGTCAATTTTAATGACAAAACTATCAATACATATGGAATAAAAAAATAGATAAACAAACTTTTGTAGCTTCTCTTCCACATGCCTGATCTTCTTGGTTCTTCAACATTACTCGAAATCTTCGTCACATCCAAGTACTCCAATGATCCCAAAGGTTGTAAGTTTAGTATCACCGTTGTTGAAAATCCGTAGTCATAACAATGAGAAAACAAGAATTCTCAATCATTGTTATACAATATCATAGTATTATTATACAACATCAAAGTTCAATTGTATCACAACTTCGACAACAATACTATGGTGATATGTATCACTCCCCCTTAGTCAATACTCCATCTCACATGGAAACCACTCCCCCTTACATAATGATCCGAAAACCATATGTGTTTGTAGTGTGAACTACACATTAATTCTCCCTCCTTTTGTCAGTAAAATTGGCAAAGGTACGAAAACTAGTAGGATCCTAATGAAATTTCCATTTAGACATTTCATGACCAAAAGCAAGCACACATCAAATTTTTAGATGACATCATATATCCAAAGCTAAATGCATTCATCAATGAGTTTATAAAGATACAAGATAACCCCTATAATATTCCACACCCGCACTCCCCAAAAAGATTTGGCAATTAAGCACAAGTTCAATTAAGAACTCTCCCCCATAAAATGCCATTCCCGAAAGAAAAACAAGAGCGACCTTACTTTCAAAAGAAAATAAGGATTTCTTTTGGACATAACAAATCACATATGAATATGAATTTGAATCCAAAATACTCAATTAAATTAACCACAAGAAAACCCATGATTAATTCAATCGGAATATACAAATAAATTACCACAAGAGTGTGATCAATTCAATTGGTCATGCTCGACATAAGTGAACTTATGGAGCCACACAGTATATACATAAAATATGGATCAGGGAAGATCAATACTGCGGAGTAGACAAGGATTCATTCTATTTCCCATCACTATTTGGACAATGACATACAATAGACATAATCCTTGTAAACAAAAGTTCATCCTATCTTCCATCAATATTTGCATAATGACATAATAGGCTTAAAACTTTTGTAATGTCAAAAAGCTCATTCATTCTTTTATCAATACATGCATATCGACATACGAAAGACTTAACTTTTGACAAAGTATGGGATAATCATAGTTCACGGACGCAAACACACATATCCCATAACAAGTTTGCAATATATAAAACCATAAAGATTAATACTGCGAAAAATCATCTTCCAAACAACTTTTTAGAATTTAAGCAAATAAATATAAAAAACAATAAAGATGAAAACGTTGGACATAGCTATGTGTAATCACAATAATGGCTATTCCAAACTCTAGTTATTCTTCCTAAAAACACAAGAATAAAATTCTCATAAGAAGATTTACTAGACAATAAGGCCTTTGAAGGATTCTTTATAGTCCCCGAACTCTTTGTCATCAACAGTCATTGGGACATAAGGTTCATGAATATATGAGTTAATATCAATAAACCTTCTTGACTGATGTCGAACCAGGGCCTTCTGAATCTCAAGAGTCTTGACTACAACAGCCTTTATCTGTTGAATCTACTTTAGTGTCTCCTTCAAAACTTCAAGAACATCAGAAAATTTCTGAGAATTTGAAGGAACAGCTCTTGGCTTCCTCACATTCCTTCTTTTTCTTTTCAATGTTGGAGGCATCAGAGATTTCTCTTTTTCCTTCATGATTGATGGCTTGACAATCATATTAACGTCTTTTCCATCAGAAGACATAATACTTGGAGCATCCATAAGCGTATGGGTTTGTGAGAGGAAATCACAATTCAACTCAACAAGCAGTCTTAAGATAAAAGAAGTTTCAGGGAAGGAAAAAGGAATGTAGGGTTACGCAACCTTTAATAGGTTCGTGCACGCACAATTCTGAACCTTAGAGAGAGTAGAATTGTCGAGAATAACCCTACTTTATTGATAGACAGGAAATTTCAATTTTGCATCAAAACAAAACTAAGAAAAGAAAAAGAAAAACTTTTCTTAAAGCCTGAGAGGTGCACAACCTTGTCTCTTTTGATCAGGCACATGAGACAAGATCTACAAAACAACACAATCAAGTTGTGTTGCGGTGAACAATAATCCGTCCACCATGTTCCTCTTGAGAGGAATCTATAGACCTATGTCTATCAAAACGATTGGACCATAATTTCTTCTCTAATGGTCTTGTTTTATCCTTGGAAACTAACTTCTTAGACGAAGATAAAATCTTACATACCTCAGCGGTCTTTTGAACAAGTTTGAGCTTGTTTGCTAATCGATTTGCTCTTCGTTGAAGTTTGTTGACATGTCTCAATTTGTGTTTGTACTTGTAACACTTTGATAGTTCATGACCTTTGAGAGAACAATATGAGCACGTCAACTTTGAATATAACTCAGGCATCTGAGATGTGCAAGCTGCTAGACACATAGTTGAACCTGAAACATTATTCAAGAAGTTTCCAATAGAAAGGTGAGCTTTATCTTCCAGATTGGTTGAGTTTTCTTCTGAAAGAATATAAAGATTGATGTATGTATTTCTACAATTATCAATATTTTCACAAAGAAGTGCAACACTTGATTTTTCGTCTTCATTAGAATCATAGTTGTCTGACATTTCATAAAGAGTTGCAGCAAGACCTTTGTTCCCAGTGTATTTCTTTCGATTTGGACACTCATTTGCAAAATGACCAAAGCCTTTACACTTAAAGCACTGAGGCATATCCTCGTCATCAGTTTCACCATTATCCCTATTTTTAGGAGGAACATGATTATATGGTTTATCTGATGACTTGGATTTATCTCTGGAGAACCGTTTACTTTTCTTCAAAAGAATGTCCCTAAACTGTCTTGTGATCAACGAGACTGACTTGTCAAGATCTTCATCTGATGAGTCAGTCTCAGAAAGATCATTTTCAGAGATGTAAACACTTACTTTTGTCAAGTAATTTAGTATATTTTAGTGCTTTGAAAGCAACATCCTTACTGGACTTGGACGTGTGCTCATGATCAAAGATCTTTAACTTCCCAACCAGAGTATTTCTAGATAGCGTTGCAATATTATTTCCTTCAACGATGGCAT
Source organism: Papaver somniferum (assembly GCF_003573695.1). Classification (NCBI taxonomy): domain Eukaryota; kingdom Viridiplantae; phylum Streptophyta; class Magnoliopsida; order Ranunculales; family Papaveraceae; genus Papaver; species Papaver somniferum. The sequence goes on from NC_039359.1 coordinate 129,054,195, forward strand.
GCTTCTTAAAATCGTATCTAGATGGCAACGATTAGAGAATTTTCATCACAATGTCCTTTTCAGGAATGGTCTTACCCAATGCAAAAGACGCATTAACAATTTCAGGCACTTTGTGATTAAACTCATCAAATGTTTCTTCACCTTCCATATGAAGGTTTTCCCAATCAGAATTTAGATTTTGAAGTTTATCTTCTTTCTCACTGGTATTTCCTTTAGATCGGTTTCTAAGATATCCCAAGCGTCTTTAGACTTAGTGCACGTAGTCACATGGTGCTGAAGATCTGGGGTAACGGTATGCATGATAGCATTTAAGTCGTCAGAATTTTGCTTTGCAGCAAGGATTTCTTCTGGACTATATCTACCAATATCCTTAGGTATAGATACATCGCCTTCTGTATTAACCGGAGGATCATAGCCATTAAAAACACGTACCCATGTTTCAAAATCACAAGCTTGAAGAAAGGCACGCATAAAAAAATTCCACTATAGGTAGTTTGAGCCATCGAAGACTGGTGGTACGTTTATGGAGATAGAATTCCTGTCCATAGAGTCAGATCGCTACAAACACAGACTTGTAAGGTCTTTAAACGTGTTTGCCTGCTATGATACCAATTGAAAAAGCAGGGGTCTAACAACCACACCCAATATTTCGATTAGAAATCTGTATGGATTAACTCCAGTATACTTTTAAGAGAATCAACTAGACAGTCAGACTCAATCTTAATAAAAGTATATCAAAGAGTTATATCTCTCTTTCTCGACTCAATACTTACTCAAGCAAATAAAAATCTGCGAGTCTAATTGAATACAAGAGAAATCACTTGAACGGTACCAAAGACCAATGTTCAAGTATCAATCAATTTCAATCAACAACTAAAGGTTGAATTTCCCAATTGATTGATTCAACGCACAACCTGTGATATTTCAATTATATAAACAAATATAGTGCGGAAAAGAAATAACACAGACACTAGAAGTTTTGTTAACGAGGAAACCGCAAATGCACAAAAACCTCGGGTACCTAGTCCAGATTGAACACACATTGTATTAAGCCGCTACAGACACTAGCCTACATGTTTATGGGTGAAAACGGTTTCTGCTGGTTTTGGTAAATTTGGGTGTGTGTGGATGAGAAACGAATATAAACCCTACACAAATGCACTGCACGGGAGTACTTTAGATTCGAGAGATCAATCTGTACAATTCTGGCCTAAACCGAGAAATGGTCGTTCCATACTTGCTTCGGTCACAAAGTGAAGGAGATGGGGTTGATTTTAGGGAGGAAAGCGAAGAAGGTGTTGATATTATGAAGGGTGTTGGTTGTTTATGACTTGTATCAGAATGTTGAACTGGCTTGCACAATGTAAGCTATCAGTTCTGGGTGTTTTCTGGATACTGATGACAACACTTGGTTTTTTCTGTGTGTTGTTTGAAAATAGGTGAAATACCTATTTATACAAGTCATTGAGCGCAACCCTCATCTCGTAGAAAGTGGAGTGATGGATTAGTGGGGTCGTGTAGGTGATTGTCGCACGATCATGTCTTTGCCCACTTCCCTCATCATCGTTAACCGTCCATGCATCCTGAAACGTTCTCGTAATGGGCGCGTTGCACGCCACACGCTGTAAACCGCCAGACCAATACCCCAGTAAGTATTCCCCAGTTTATGACATGTTTGATGTCTCGAATGAGCGAGTCGTGGGACCCGCCGCAAGAAATAACATGCGGTGCTATTAGGTTAAATAACCAAGTTATTTATGGAATTGATATTCATGAAACATCGTGCATGCTCGATGTATGTAATGGACTAAGAAAGCTGACAGCTCTTGGACTTAGAGGTAATCCTCCATAACTCCTTATGGGAGGTCAAGGATAGTGACAGTATCCTTGCCTTTAGAGATAACTGGTTTCCGAATTCTAGTGAACCTAAATTTGTTGCCAATCCTAATCTCTCTGTTTCAGCCTTAATTTATAGATAGAGACACTAAAGCTTGGAAATCTGAGATGGTTATAGATTTTTTCACACCACAGAATGCCAACAATATTTTGAACTATAGAATTCCTTTCTCAGGGTGTGATAGACTTATTTGGCCACATACTAGGAATGACATGTTTTCAGTTAAGTCTGCTTACAAACTTATTTCTGGTCAAAACACTTATATCAATAATCCCCAAAGCAGCAATCCTCTGTGAAAAACGGGGGTCTAACAACCACACCCAATATTTCGATTAGCAATCTGTATGGACTAACTCCAATATACTTTTAAGAGAATCAACTAGACAGTCAGACTCAATCTTAATAAAAGTATATCAAAGAGTTATATCTCTCTTTCTCGATTCAATACTTACTCAAGCAAATAGAAATCTGCGAACCTAATTGAATACAAGAAAATCACTTGAACGGTACCAAAGACCAATGTTCAAGTATCAATCAATTTCAATCAACAACCAAAGGTTGGATTTCCCAATTGATTGATTTAACGCACAACCTGTGATATTTCAATTATATAAACAAATATAATGCGGAAAAGAAATAACACCACCAGAAGTTTTGTTAACGAGGAAATCGCAAATGTTGAAAAACCCCGGGACCTAGTCCAGATTGAACGAAAACTGTATTAAGCCGCTACAGACACTAGCCTACTACAACTAACTTCGGTTTGGACTGCAGTTGAACCCCAGTCAATCTCACACTGATCCAAGGTACAGTTGCGCTCCTACGTCTCTGATCCCAGCAAGATATTACGCACTTGATTCCCTTAGCTGATCTCACCCACAACTAAGAGTTAGTACGACCTAAAGTCGAAGACTTTAATAAAAAAATCTGTATCACACAGAAAATTCTACGGTAATAGATAAATCTGTCTCCCACAGAAATACCTACGAGTTTTTGTTCCGTCTTTTGATAAATCAAGGTGAACAGGAACCAATTGATAAACCAAACTTATATTCCCGAAGAAGAGCTTAATATTATCAATCACCTCACAATAATCTAAATCGTATGATGGCGAAACTAGAAATTGTGGAATCACAAACGATGAGACGAAGATGTTTGTGACTACTTTTATATATTTCCTGTCAGAGAAATAAATCTCAAGTCAATCCTTACGATTGTACTTAGTACGATAGATCAAGATCAGATCACACAAATACGAGAAATTAGTATCGGTCTGGCTTCACAATCCCAATGAAGTCTTCAAGTCGTTATCCTACAGGGTATCGATAGAAACCTAAGGTTAAAGGAGAATTGACTCTAGCTAATACAACTAGTATACACAAGAGGTATGGGGATTAGGTTTCCAAGTTTCTAGAGTTCTCCCTTATATAGTCTTTCAAATCAGGGTTTGCAATCAATGTTAGCTTAGTAACAAAGCATTCAATATTCACCGTTAGATGAAAACCTGATTAGATTCAAACTAATATCTTTCAACTGTAAGATAGAAACTTAGCTTGTTACACACAAATAAAATGCACGTTTATCTAGGTTTGTGTAACCGTACCCAAACATGTACATCTAGTTGGTTCAATAGTAGTTAACCAAAATGGTTAGACATATGAGCACTTTCATATCAACCATATTGTTCTTTACCACAAGTAGTTCAAATGACTCAAATGAACTAGTTAGAGAGTTTTTCAATTGCTTAGATCTTTATAATAGACACAATTGAAACAAAAACGATTTGATTAACTCGAATCGATTCATGAACCTTATATCCACGGTTTGCAAACTTGCATTCCTTAGTTTATATATGTTTAAGTTCATGAATAATCGTTTTTAGAAAATAACCAACTTAAGTACGCGGACTGGTACGCGGATTTAAGTACCCTGAATAAGTTTGTGAATAATTCACAAACTCCAGCATATTTTCTCAGAAAGAGAACCTCCGACAGTACGCGGACTGGGTTCGCGGACTCTGTTTCGGTTTTCCTGATCAACAAAGTACGCATACTTTGGTTCAAGGAATAAGGACTTGTACATGTATGAGTTATCACACAATGCTTATATGCAACAATGGTTATATAATCTAAACTCTCATTTCAATTATTGAAACATTCTTAGAGGACGTTATATATTTGTTGTTTACAAACCATTTTTCGCCAAAGCCATTTTCAAGTAATTGAAACTTAACATGACTTTCGTCACTAGTAAAGATGAACTTGGCCAAAGCGAAAGCTTACCAACATATATTTCGAGAAATAAATAAGCGAGATAAACTCGGCTCGAAATAGAAAATGTGTATAATCAAAGTCTATATAGCAAAACGACTTTTTTCTCAAGATAGGAGATAGAGTAGATAGACTTTTGAGTGATAGATAAGTTCAAGTCTCCACATACCTTTTAGTCGATGAAGTTCCACCAGTTTCTTGAGTAGTTCTTCGTCTTTGTATGATGATCGTCATGGAGTCTTGATCTCAACTATACTTTCTATCCTAGTCCGAGACTTAGCTAATAGTAGACTAGAAATCAAGACTTATAGTTTTGATCACTAACATTGACAAACATGCTTGAGATAGCAACGCATGCGAGTTCGACCGAGCAGTGCTCTAACACTCTGTATCAATCCTTATGGAGTTTACCCATATTGCATAAAGTACATATTTTTGCATGGAAGTGTATATTCTCCCAGCTAAATCTATTATTCACAGGTTTACTAATGATCATGATTCCTATTGTACTATGTGTAATTCATGTATTATTGAAAGCCCTGAGCGTATTATACTGCATTGTGCTTTTTCAAAAGTTGTTGTGTCCATATTTCCTTTTGTAGATCTCATTGAGCAGGATAGTATCTCGAATATCAGCATCCAGGACTTGATAACCAATTGGATTTCAAATAACTATTTGAAAGAAAAGGCAGATGTTGTCTTTTCAATTGCCCGGAGCATACGGAAAGACAGATGCTCCTGCATCTTCCAAGGGAAAACCCTAAATCATCATGTCACGGTAAGACAGGCACTTAAACTAGTTAACGACACAGAGTTGTATTTGCGTAATACAAACTCCCAGGAATCTAGTAATCAAGTACCCATAGAAGAAAAAAACCTCACCACAATAATTTATCCATTGCCAAATGATTGTTGTATAATTTTTAGTGATGTTGCTTTTGATAATAATTCTAATTTATCTGGAATTGGTCTGGTTATGCATGACACTGTATGTTCATTCATTGGATGCAAACTCAAAGTAGGGTCTATGAGGAATGAAAAGGAAGCTGAAAGTCTTGCTCTTCTGGAAGCTGTTTTGTGGGCAAAGGAGAAAGGAATGGAGAAAGTGTGTGTCATCAGTGATGCTAAACTAGTCATTGATTCTCTTAATAGCAATAATAACTGAAAAAGCGGGGATCAAACAACCACACCCAATATTTCGTTTAGGCAATCTGTATGGACTAACTCCAATATAATTCCAAGACAATCAACTAGACATACCGACTCAATGAAGTAAAATATATCCAAGAGTTATATCTCAATTTCTCAAATTAATCTGCTGGCGAACAGATAGAAACCTGTGAGACGGATCAATATGAGAAATAACTTGGATGGCACCAAAGACCAATATCCAAGCGTCAATCAATTTCAATCAACAACCAAAGGTTGGATTTACCAATTGATTGAACTATGCACAACCTGTGATCTTTCAATTATATAATTAAATATAATGCGGAAAAGAAATAACATAGACACCAGAAGTTTTGTTAACGAGGAAACCGCAAATGCAGAAAAACCCCGAGACCTAGTCCAGATTTGAACACCACATTGTATTAAGTCACTACAGACTCTATCCTACTACAAGTTAACTTCGAACTGGAATATAGTTGAGCCCTAACCAATCACACACTGATTAAGGTACAGTCGCGTTCCTTACGCCTCTGAATCCCATTACGACTCTACTCACTTGATTCCCTTAGCTGATCTCACCCACAACGAAGAGTTGCTACGACCCAAAGTCGAAGATTTAATAAAAAATCTGACTCACACAGAAAAGTCTATTTAAATAGATAAATCTGTCTCCCACAGAAATACCTACGAAGTTTTTGTTCCGTCTTTTGATAAATCAAGGTGAATAGAAACCAATTGATAATATGGTCTTATATTCCCGAAGAACTTCCTAGAAATATCAATCACGTCACAATAACTTAACTATATGGTAGTAGATAAATTATTGTTGAATCACAAAGAATGATACGAAATGCTTTGTGATTACTTTTTATATCTTACTTATCGGAGATAAATCTCGAGCAAATCTTAGAGAAGATGGTACTCAATACGATAGAACAAAGTAAGATTAGAATACGCAACTACAGAGAAAATAGTTAGGTATGGCTTCAGAATCCCAATGAAGTCTTTAATCGTTAACCTATAATGGTTTTAGGAAAAACCTAGGTTAAAGGAGAATCGACTCTAATCGAAACTAGTATCACACATGAGGTATGGGGATTAGGTTTCCCAGTTGCTAGAGTTCTCCCTTATATAGTCTTAAAATCAGGGTTTGTAATCAATGTTACCTTGGTAATAAACCATTCAATATTCACCGTTAGATGAAACCTGATTTAAGATTCAAGTTAATATCTTTCCACCGTTAGATGGTCTTTAGCTTGTTACACACAAATAAAACATACCTACATTTAGATATGGGTAATCATACTTAAACGTGTATATTGAGTTGTCTCAATAACAGTTAACCGAAGTTAGCCATATGAACACTTTTCTCTTAACCTTGTTCATCTTAACACTTCTAGATCAATTGATAATTAAATGAATCAAATTGTGTTACTCATAGAGTTGTTTAATTGTTTATATTCTCATAGAAGTATACAAGACACAATTGAAGCAAAATCGGATTGATTCAAAAGAATCAGTTCATGAACATTTTACCAACGGTTTGGAAAAATTGCATTCCTTAATTTATAAATGTATTTGTTCATGAGTATGAAATCATACTTAACCGATTTAAGAACTTGAACCACTTAAGTTTGCAAACAGGTACGGGAACTTAAGTTCCTGACATTGGTCACAAGCCGACAGTTTGTGAACGGGTATGCAAACTTTATCTCCAGACCTAATTCAGTTGAAATCGTTTGCGAAAGGGTATGCAAACTTGGTTCCCGGACTTCAACAATTAAATAAGTTTGCGAAAGGGTATGCAAACTTAAGTACCCTAACTTAAACAGTTGAATAAGTTTGCGAACGGGTATGCAAACTTCCGATCCTGAATTCCGTCAAAATAGTTCGTACACTAAGTACACAAACCGTAATGTATCCAGACATGGGTTTAGCTCTTAACTACCATTTCAATCATTGAAACATTCTTCGAAGATGACTATAACTGTCTCACACAAACTATTAGCTTATAAGCAATTCTCAAGTTATCGAATGATCAATACCAAACTTTCTGAGCCTACATCAAATGACTGTCTCACACAAATCATGTAAGATGTTACCAGGTGATTTTCACATGATCATCTTTTGACTTTCGTCAAGAATAATGATGAACGTGGTTAAAGCAAAAAGCTTACCAACACATATTTCGAAAAATATATAAGCGATTTAAACTCACTCGAAATATCAAATGTGTATAATGTAAAGTCTATATACGACTTTTGTCTCAATAGAAGATTGAATAGAATAGACTTCTGAGTGATAGATGAGTTCAAGTCTCCACATACCTTTTGTTGATGAAGTTCCACAATCTCCCCTTAGTAGTTCTTCGTCTTCAATCGATGAACGCCGTGAAGTCTAAATCTCAACTACGGATTCGATCCTAATCCGAGACATAGCTATAAGTAGACTAGAAATCAAGACTTATAGTTTTGACAACTAAACTTTACAAACAACCTTGAGATAACAACGATTGCGAGTTCGACCGAGCAGTCCTCTAACAATCTCCCCCTTTGTCAATTTTAATGACAAAACTAACTATTAATACATATGGATTACAAAATAAATAAACTTTGTAGCTTCTCATATAAATTCTTGATTTCCTTGGTTCTTCAACATTCCTTGAATTCTTCGTCGCTCCAATTACTCCAGTGATTATGAATGTGTTCAACTCAGCATTATAGTTGTTGACGATCCGTAGCCATAACAATATGAAAACAATTGTTCTCAATTATTGTTATGCAATGTCATAGTATTATTACACAACATAAAAGTTCAATTGTATCACAACTTTGACAATAATACTACGGTGATACGTATCACTCCCCCTTAGTCAATACTTCGTCTCACAATGAAAACCACTCCCCCTTACATAATGATCCATAAACCATATGTATATGTATTGTGAACTACAAAATAATTCCCCCCCCCCTTTTGTCAATATAAATTGGCAAAGGTACGAAAACTAGCGGGATCATAATAAAATTCTCAAAGTGACACTTCATGACTAAAAGAGAACATATCAACTTTGTTTCGATGATTTCACATAGTTGAAACTTAGTGTATTCATCAAGAAGTTAATAAAGATACAAGATAACTCCTACAATATTCCACATCCGCACTCCCCACAAAGATTTGGAAATTAAGCACAAGTTCAATTAAGAACTCTCCCCCATATAATGTCATTCCCGAAAGAACAACAAGAGTGACCTTACTTTTGCAAGAAAAGAAGGATTTCTTTGGACATTAACAAATCACATGAGACATGAATTTTTATCCAGTAAACTCAATTAAATTAACCTCAAAGGAACCTTAATGATTAATTTAATCAGAAATGCTCAACATAAGAAAACTTACGGAGCCATACAGTACTTTCACATAGAAGTGGATCAGGGAAAGATCAATACTGCGGAATATTCAAAGATTCATTCTATTCTTCATCAATATTTGCATAATGATATCACAGACTTAATCTTGACACATAATTCAAAAGTTCATTCTACTTTTCATCAATATTTTCATAATGACACAATAGACTTAACTTTTGACATATATGGGATAATCATAGTTCACGGACGTAAACACACATATCCCATAACATTATTGCAATATATGAAACCAATAAAGATTAATACTGCAAAATCATCTTCCAAATATCTTAGAATTTAGATAAATAAATCTAAAAATATTGCAGGATGACAATCGTTGGAAATAGATATGTGTAATCACAATATATGCATTCCAAACCCTAGTTATCCTTCTTAAAACACAAGAATAAATTCTCATAAGAAGTTTCCTAGACAAGATCAAGTTTCTTTGATAACTTCATACCTTTGGAAGGCTCCATCATAAAAGGTATCACTGATATCCTTGATTCTTTTGACCGTGGAGACTCCATGTTCATGGGTTAAAACATTTACTTTTCGATCAACAATACGGGCAAGATGTCTAGCTTTAATGCAGTCCACGATGAGTTTCTTATGATTTCGTATCAAGACATTTAAATTTTCAAGGATTTTGGTCTGACCATCAATGAGCTGATTTATTTGTAGTTGAAGATTTCCAAATTCGACCTTTGAGTCATTCTGTAAAAGAATTAAATCTTTGACAGATTCACCAATCCAGGAGTTGTACTCTTTCCTTGCAATCATCTTTTTCAAGACAAGTTCTTGAACTGAATCGCATCCTTTAATGTCTTCTTCCATATCAAGATTCACCACTTCCTGAGGTCTTGAGGAGTTCTCCAAAAAAATTTATAGGGAGGAAAAAACAATATAATATATATATATATGTTTACGAACAAGAGAAGAACACCCTTGTTAAGGAAACCCTAAAAAAAAACTCACAAGTAAGACACGGATGTTCGTGGACCAGTTATGGAAGGTTAATGGATCAACAAAAGATCCAAAAATAAGGAAATACACTCTGTTTTCAGATATCTCTTACCTTCATAGATCAATAATTAAAAGATTTACTTTAGATCAGAGCATACGAAAAAGATACACTAGTTACTAGGAGCCAAGATATGACTCAACATTCACAAAAGAAGAAAACATCTAAATCAAACACAAGACATGTGGTAACCTACAGTAGACTTGAGCATCTCGCAAAAGTCATCCTTGCAACTCTCAAGTTAGATACAAGGATGAAATTACCTAGAGCTAGGTAGCTAAGTGAGATGTAATCCCACCATGAATATTGAGAGATGAGGTGTAAATACCATCTGAATGTTTGAGACTCGTATTCCTTACCTTCATTCGGTTGTTTATTATCCCGGAGGAATAAGACATAAACCTTTTTGAGTATCCATCAGAAGGATTTTTCTGATGACTAAATCTAGGACCTCTAGAGATTGGTTCCATAGAGTCAGAATTTAGAGAATTCCATTTCCTAAACTTAGGTATACTAGACTTATTCTCATTAGCAATGGGAATGTGTACATTTGTAGCGCGAGAATTAGCACCATTAAGAGGCACACAATTCCTGTAGAGATTTCTAGAAGAGTGACTTTGGAAACCTTGTGCACGAGAATTCTGGTTTTCTGCAGGAATGAAATCCATTGTAGATGTCGTCAGACAATTCGCTCTATCAACAGCAAAAATAAGTAGATTTTGAAGATCAGAAATCTGTTTCTTTCGAGCAAAACAATGTGAATCATAATTATTTCTTTTCCCGTAGAAAGAACAGGTTCGTGGAAGAGAGATATCTGAAGGAACCTGTTTTAAACTCATAGCCTATTGGAAGACTGCAAGTTATGTAGACTTTTCTTAGCAGACGCTTCCTTTGGAGTAATTTTCTTCATGTATTGTAATCCCTCATGAGAATTAGAGAAAGACATGGAAGAAGATTTTCTCATTAAGACGGAGTTTTCCTTTTTTCAAGGAATTGCACTGTTCCTGGGCTAGGAGAAAAGATGCGACCAGTTTCTCTTTTTCAACACGAATGTTTTTCAGATTTGATGAATGAGTCTCGATCAAACGTTTTTCTCTAATTGAATCTTCTTTAACAATATCTTCAAGAACACTAATTTTTTCACGCTGTAGGGTAGTTTCTTGAACAAGGTTTTCGATATTGTTAGAGAAAGACTCAATAATACTGTAGAGTTCCCGTTCTCGACCAATAGACTTCTCGAGTTCATCAATGAGTTGAGCATGTTTTTCTTCAAGAGACTTTATTTTAGAATCTTGAAAATCAATAATATCAGCAGATTTTTTTAATGTTCTGGTGAGTTCCATTTCAGCTTCTGACATAATGTCAACTGTCTCATCAGAGCGAATGATATCAGAATCTGATAGCAAAAATTTTCTATCTTGGGATTCAGAAGAATCATCTAAAAATTTATCCTTTGAGGTAAGCCCAAGACATTTGGCATAATCAAAAACTTTGGAAGACATTTTTATGTGCGTAAAAATGAGACAATCTATCCACAGAAATCAGATTGCTACAAACACAGATTTATGAGGTCTTAAACGTGTTTGCCTTCTTTGCTACCAATTGAAAAAGCGGGGGTCTAACAACCACACCCAATATTTTGTTTAGGAAATCTGTATGGACTAAGCCCAATATAATTCCAAGAGAATCAACTAGACAGTCAGACTCAATCAAGGAAAATATATCCAAGAGTTATATCTCAATTTCTCAAATCAATCTGCAATCGAACAAATAGAAATCTGTGAGCCGGATAAACATGAAATATAACTTGGATGGTACCGAAGACCAATATCCAAGCGTCAATCAATTTCAATCAACAATCAAAGGTTGGATTTACCAATTGGTTGAACTACACACAACCTATGATATTTCAATTATATAATCAAATATAATGCAGAAAAGAAATAACACAGACACCAGAAGTTTTGTTAACGAGGAAACCGCAAATGCAGAAAAACCCCGGGACCTGGTCCATATTTGAATACCACACTTTATTAAGCCTCTACATATTCTAGCCTACTATAAGTTAACTTGGGACTGGAATGTAGTTGAGCCCTAACCAATCTCGCAATGATTAAGTTACAGTTGCGTTCCTTACTCCTATGAATCCCAGTAGGAATGTACGCACTTGATTCCCTTAGATGATCTCACCCACAACTAAGAGTTGCTACGACCAAAAATTGAAAACTTGAAAACAAATTTGTCTCACACATAAAAGTCTATTTGAATAGATAAATCTGTCTCCCACAGAAATACCTACGAAGTTTTTGTTTCGTCTTTTGATAAATTAAGGTGACCAGGAACGAATTGATAATCCGATCTTATATTCCCGAAGAACAACCTAGAAATATCAATCACCTTACAATAACTCAACTATATGGTAGTAGAACAAGTTATTGTAGAATCACAAAGAATGAGACGAAGAGCTTTGTGATTACTTTTTATATATTACCTATCGGAGATAAATTTCAAGAAAATATTAGAGAAGATAGTACTCAATACAATAGAACAAAGTAAGATCAGAGCACACAACTACAGAGAAAATAATTGGGTCTGGCTTCAGAATCCCAATGAAGTCTTTAAGTCGCTAACCTGTAATGGTTTTAGGAAAAACCTAGGTTAAAGGAGAATCAACTCTAGTCGCAACTAGTATCACACAGGAGGTGTGGGGAATAGGTTTCCCAGTTGCTAGAGTTCTCCGTTATATAGTCTTCAAATCAGGGTTTGCAATCAATGTTACCTTGGTAACAAAACATTCAATATTCACCGTTAGATGAAACCTGATTTAATATCAAAAAAAATATCTTTCCACTGTTAGATGGTCTTTAGCATGTTACACACAAATGAAATATACCTTCATTTAGATATGGGTAACCATACCTAAACATGTATATTGAGTTATTTCAATAACAGTTAACCGAAGTTAGCCATATGAACACTTTTTTCTTAACCTTGTTCATCTTAACACTTCTAGATCAATTGATGATCAAATGAATCTAATTGTGTTATCATAGAGTTGTTCAATTGTTTATATTCTCATAGAAGTATACAAGCCACAATTGAAGCAAAATCGGATTGATTCAAAAGAATTAGTTCATGAACATTTTACCCACGGTTTGTATAGATTGCATTCCTTAATTTATAAATGTATTTGTTCATTAGTATGAAATCATACTTAACCGATTTAAGAACTTGAACCACTTAAGTTTGCAAACGGGTACGCGAACTTAAGTTCCAGACATTGGTCACAAGTTGACAGTTTGCAAACGGGTATACAAACTTTAGCTACGGACTTAATTCAGTTGAAACCGTTTGCGAACGGGTACGCAAACTTGGTTCCCGGACTTCAACAGTTAAATCAGTTTGCGAACGGGTATGCAAACTTAAGTACCCTGACTTAAACAGTTGAATAAGTTTGCAAACGGATATGCAAACTTCCGGTCCTGAATTCCGTCAAAACAGATCGTACATTAAGTACACAAACCGTAATGTATCCAGACATGGGTTTATCTCTTAACTCCCATTTCAATCATTGAAACATTCTTAGAAGACGACAATAGCTATCTCACACAAATCATGTAAGATGTTACCAGGTAATTTTCACATGATCATATTTTGACTTTCGTCAAGAATAATGATGAACGTGGTTAAAGCAAAAAGCTTACCAACACATATTTCGAGAAAGATATAAGCGAGTTAAACTCAGCTCGAAATATCAAATGTGTATAACGTAAAGTCTATATAGCTATACGACTTTTGTGTCAATAGGAGATAGAATAGAATAGACTTCTGAGTGATTGATGAGTTCAAGTCTCCACATACCTTTTGTTGATGAAGTTCCACATGCTCCCCTTAGTAGTTCTTTGTTTCAATCGATGAACGTCGTGAAGTCTAAAGCTCAACTACACATTCTATCCTAATCCGAGACATAGCTATAAGTAGACTAGAAATCAAGACTTATAGTTTTGACAACTAAACTTGACAAACAAACTTGAGATAACAATGCTTGCGAGTTCGACCGAGCAGTGCTCTAACAATAACCAACTATTTTGGTACAATAAATCAGTCCTAGAAGACTGTAAAACAATCATTCCCTGTTTTAATTTTGTCAAATTTGAATTTTACATAGGAATCACATTGTACTTCCTGATCATGCAGCAATTTCAGTAGAAGGTCTAGAACCTCAGGAGAATGGATGGGAAATATCCTTGAATTTCTCAGTTTTACTATGTAACCTCTATTTTTTATCAAGAAAATTCTCTTTCCTAGCAAAATAAAAAAAAATTGCTTGCATATGATACCAGAAATAGAATCAATTGTAGAATTAGAATCAACTTTAGAAGTCGGAAGCAAAAAATGTACAAAAGTAGAATCAACTGTAGAATTAGAATTGACTTTAGAAGTCGGAAGCAAAAAGTGTATAAAAACTAGATTTTTTTTGCTTCTAGAAATCATTTTAAAATTTGGTTCTCAATGAGAATTCTGACTTTTTTATTTCTAGAAGTTAAAAGGCAAATTCTAAAAGGTGTATTCAAGCGGTGTTTAATGCTATATGTATAATGTTCTTTGTCAGTATTTTTTGGTGATACTTCATTATAATTTGATTCTAATTCTAAGCAATGTGAACTACCCATCCAAATCAATGTATAGGGCGAGTTAAGACCTTGAGTCACATATCATTCGGACTGAGTCAGATCCAACCAAACAGGGTGTAGCCCTTTGTGAAGGTTGTTGGACTGAGTATTTTTATTGCTAAGTTTACAGACTGCAGTCCGTAGATAGAAGACTCGGCCAGTTGAGCACAACATGTATTAGTGATGATGTGTTGGAATTGAACAAGCCAAGCCAAAAACATGAGTTCTGAAAGATTGTCGGCCGCCATTGGTGGAACAAGTAATTATCCATTTAATCACCACTGGCCTTCAACGTGTGCACAATAAACTCAATGAGTTTTTTACTGCTGGAAACAGGTTGGTTCATAACACTCTCATTTCTTACCCAACTTATTAGTCAACAGGATACACTCTCATTGCTCAGCGAAGATAAAAGATTTTATTTATCTCAAAGGTAAACTCTACAATAAGTGTAGAGGTCAAATCAAAGAACAGCAAGGTCTAAACTCTAAAGAGACCAAGGAAAACCAAAAAGCATAAAAACGGCTACCGAGAGTCGAAAAATTTCGATTTCGAACTAACAATGATATCGTCTAAGACTATGTCAGAGAAGCAATTAAGAGATTTAACCCATGCAAAGATTTTAATTTTTGCTTCTATGATGATAGATGCAGGAGGTTTATCCTTGAGCTTGAAAGTGCATATGGACCAAAAGACAGCGGCATAGAGACGAACCCACAGCTCTTTAGCTGCCCCATGAAGGTGGTTTGACTTCCAGTTAGAGATAAAGGCATGCACTGAAGATGATGGCGCAAACACAAGCCCAGCAGCCGAGAAGAAGTAACTCCAGATTTTTTGGGAGTAAGAAATTCCACCCATTTTTAAATGATTACAATAGTCATTCTCATTGCAAATTAAACAACCCACCATTTCTACTTTATGCAGCTCATGTTTCCATTTTTAACAAAAACCAAAAATAACAATGTCAATTATCTCCATTTTTCATTTCTTGCTTCATTCCACTCTACTTGTTTCCAGAATTCTAAATTTTTCAGTGGGTTTCAGGATTCATCTTCTTCTCATGTAATACTTATCATTTACAATGGTATTAAGAGCACATGAACATGAAAAACGAGCATAAACAAGTCCATAATTAGTCCGAGTCTGAAGATAATGAATGAAGATATGTCCTTTACCAATTCATGTTTTACTTTCCTATAAATTTTGCTGCATTTCTTGAGTCTTTGATCATCTGAATGAGTTATGTCCATTGGTTTCTTACCTAATTTTATATCCAACATTTCAGTTTATTGGTTATTGAACCTGGCTAATTATTCCTCGATTATCAGATGCGGAAATGATCAAGGAAAGGTTCGCTAAGTTGTTACTAGGGAAGATATGTCCGGTGGTGGAAAAGGAGTTTCGTCGGCTTTGGCTTTATTCTAGCAGGTTAACAAACTGTTACACCAGATTCCGACTGTGCATATTCAAATTTAGTCACTTTCTTTTGCAAATTCATTAAAAGATGTGGTTTCTGGTTAATGAACGCACAAATAGGATATGCAAAAATGATTTTTTTCTTTGTTGTTCTTGAATGTCAGAAGACCCAGTTCCAGAATTGAGGATTTTTTTTTCATTTCCATGTTTTAGGACCTAATGCAGCTTCTGTATCTGGCGAGCAATATAGGTTAGAACCTGCGTCAGCTGAAAGGAAAGCAAGGTGGACTAAAGAAATTGAGTGGCTTTTATAGGGATCCGGTCACATTTTCCAATTTGTACCTTCTCAGCAGACATCCAAAGAAGGTGCAAATATGGAAGTAACTGATATTTAATCTTTAGATTCAGTTATTCTCATAAATTCCAAGAGTTTGATCCACATGACCATCCACTGAAGGTACCATATGCTTGGTTTTATATAGATAATGTTGACACGGCAAAGAACCGATTTGCACATGAATATTCCTGCTCTTCGTAAGCTTGACGCGATGCTGCTTGTAAGAAGCCTAATTCATGCCAATTGTTTTTCCAAATTGTTCTGGCATGTTATGGTGCATTGACTCTTATTGTTGTTAGCTTAAAGATATGTCCTTTACCAATTCATGTTTTATTTCCTGGCTGCATTTCTTGATCATCTGAATGAGTTATATCCAGGTTTCTTGCCTAATTTTATATCCAGATTTCAGTTTATTGGTTATTGAATTCATTTGAACCTGGCTGATTTCTAAAGGAACATATCCTACCATATTTTATTGGTTATTAAATAATTTTTGTTCATCTCTACTGCTTCATCTGTTTTCTCCTTCATGGCATCTTCTGCTACACCCACTTCTTCTACTACTACCCCTTCCCTCTTTGATAAACTCATTCAACTTGTTTCAATCGAAAACAATTTTCAAAGAATGGAGAATTAGGATTGGAAAACGATTTTATTTCTAATTGTGCTTGAATTACAAAGAGGACCAAAGGTTATTACAACTCCACATAATCAGATCTTTCCCATTTCTCCGTTGGTACTGGGATCAGTGCTGTTGTTGATATTTCCTTGAGAACTTGTTACAATCTGCATTACCAGTTCTTCAATCTCTTTCTTCTCCTTGGCTCGTTTCTCTGCCTCCTCTTGAAGTTGCCTCTTAGCTTCAATATACAACTCTGGATGCAGTTCTTGGTGGTGATCAACATCTCCTCCATTGTTTTTGTTGTGAAAGGAGGATTTGTCGTACAACCAGGGCAATAAAGTCTAGGTCCTTGCCGCTGCATTCTCGCAGTACTTGCATCTTCATTGGTTTGTTTGTCAACTGCTTTGTACATGTTCCGCAGCCCTTTGCTGATATCTTTTCCCCTTTTTCTACTACCACCACATAGTCCACTAGTTAAGTATATTGTTGCTTCATTATAGAACTTATCAATGTTAAAGTTGTCCCTTAACTCTTTCCCAGCAAATATCAACTTCTGCTGCTGTACAGGAAAAGTTTCTTTCTCTTCTATCAGCCGTCAAATCAAAAATAAATCTCTCAGCGCTGAACCATTCCGCGAAAAGGTGGTTTTTCAAGCGCTGAATCATTCATCGTAACTATCTAGCATGCTAGTTCACATTCTAGCAACTGGTAGGAGAGAGAACTAGTGTTAACTTTTTCGCCACATTTTTTTCTTGAATTGCAACACTTAAGTGCTAATCTAGCACCTCCAATCTAGCCCATAAGACTAAGTCTTATGGGGTGCTAGTCTTTTGAGTGATAGATAAGTTCAAGTCTCCACATACCTTTTAGTCGATGAAGTTCCACCAGTTCCTTGAGTAGTCCTTCGTCTTGTATGATGATTGCCATGGAGTTCTTGAGCTCAACTACACTTTCTATCCTAGTTCGAGACCTTAGCTATAGTAGGCTAGAAATCAAGACTTATAGTTTTGATCACTAACATTGACAAACATGCTTGAGATAGCAACGCATGCGAGTTTGACCGAGCAATGCTCTAACAATATCCCCCTTTGTCAATTTTAGTGACAAAATTATTAATACATATGGAATACAAAAAATAAATAAATTAACTTTTGTAGCTCTTATTCCACATGTCTAATCTTCAACATTACTAGAAATCTTTGTTACTTCCAAGTACTCCAATGATCCCAAAGGTTGTAAGTTCAGCATCATCGTTGTTGAAAATCCGTAGCTATAACAATGAGAAAACATACTTCTCAATCATTCTTATACAGTGTCATAATATCATTATACAACATCAAATTTCAATTGTATCACAACTTCAACAACAATACTATGGTGATATGTATCACTCCTCCTTAGTCAATACTCCATCTCACATGGAAACCACTCCCCCTTACATAATGATCCGAAAAACCATATGTATTTGTAGTGTGAACTACATATTAATTCTCCCCCTTTTTGTCATTAAAATTGGCAAAGGTACAAAAACGGGATCCTAATGAAATTTCCGAAAGAGATATTTCATGACAAAAAGAAAGTAAATATCAACTTATTTAGAGGCAATCATATAGCCGAAGCTAAATGCATTCATCAAGGAGTTTAAAGATACAAGATAACCCCTATAATATTCCACAACCGCACTCCCCACAAAGATTTGGCAATTAAGCACAAGTTCAGTTAAGAACTCTCCCCCATAATATGTCATTCCCGAAAGAACAACAAGGGCGACCTTAATTTCGAAAGAAAAGAAGGATTTCTTTGGACATAACAAAACACATACAAGTATGAATTTTAGTCTAAAATACTCAATTGAATTACCACAAGAGAATTCATGATTAATTTAACCGGAAATGCTCAACATAAGTGAACTTATGGAGACTCAAAAAAATACTCAATTAGATTAATCACAAGAGAACCCATAATCAATCTTATCGGAATACACAATCAAACTAATCACAAGAAGTAATCAATTTAATTGGTCATGCTCGACATAAGAAAACTTACGGAGCAACAACTAAATAACCAAACAAGATGATTAATTTAAGTGAATATGCTCGACATAAAGTACCTCATGGAGCAAAAACTAAGCCAAAACAATAACTCAGTCGATAAATCTCAACATAAGACACCTTATGGAACAACATAGTATATATACAAAAATTGTGGATCGGAGATCGACCTAATACCGTGGAATAAGCAAGAACTCATTCTATTTTCCATCACCATTTGCACAATGACATACAATAGACATAATCCTTGAAAACAAAAGATTTTTAACCTATCTTCCATCAATAATTGACATAATAGGCTTAACTTTTGTATTTGTCAAAAGTCCATTCATTCTTTTATCAATACATGCATATCGACTTACGAAAGACTTTACTTTTGACAGGTATGGGACAATCATAGTTCACGGACGTAAACACACATATCCCATAAACAATTTGCAATATATAAAACCATAAAGATTAATACTGCAAAAATCATCTTCCAAACAAATTTAGAATTTAAACCAATAAATCTAAAAACATGAAGATGAAAACGTTGGATATAGCTATGTGTAATCACAATAATGGCTATTCCAAACTCTAGTTATTCTTCTAAACAAAACAATAAAATAGAAGATTTACTAGGAAATAAGACCTTTGAAAAATTCTTTATCGTCCCCGAACTCCTTGTCGTCAACAACCATTGGAACATAAAGTTCATTAAGGTAGGAGTTTATATCAGTAAACCTTCTTGGCTGATGATGTCGAACCAGGGCCTTCCGAATTTCATAAATCTTAAACACAAAAGCCTTTATTTATTGAATCTCCTTTCGCATCTCCTTCAACACTTCAAGAACATCAAAAAACTTCTGAGAGTTTGAAGGAACGACTCTTGGCTTCCTCACATTCCTTCTCTTTCTTTTCAAGGTAGGAGATAATGGAGATTTTTCTTTTTCCTTCATGATTGATGGCTTAACAATCATATTAACATCTTTTCCATCAGAAGACATCATGCTTGGAGTATCCATAAACGTATGGTTTGTGAGAGGAAATCAAAGTTTAAGCTCAACAAGTAGTCTTGAGATACACAAAAAGAGGTTACAGAGAAGGAAAAAGGAATGTAGGGTTACACAACCTTTTAACAGGTTCGTGTACGCACAACTCTGAACCCTAGAGAGAGTAGAATTGTCGAAAATAACCCTTTCTTTTGTTGATAGACAGGGAAGAACAAAAACTAAGAAAAGAAGAAAAAAACTTTTCCTAAAGCCGGAGAGGTACAAAATCATTGTCTCTTTTGATCAGGCACATGAGACAAGATTTTCAACAACAACACAATTAAGTTGCGTTGCGGTGAACAACAATTTGTCCACCATTTTCCTCTTGAGAGGAATCCATGGACCTCTATCTATCAAAACGACTCGACCATACTTTCTTCTCTAATGGTCTTGGTTTATCCTTGGAAACTAACTTCTTAGACGAAGATAAAATCCTACATACCTCAGCGGTCTTCTGAGAAAGTTTAAGCTTATTTGCTAATTGATTTGCTCTTCGTTGAAGTTTGTTGACATGCCTCAATTGGTGTTTGTACTTGTAACACTTTGAAAGTTCATGACCCTTTAGAGAACAATACGAGCACGTCAATATATGATAAAAATCATGCTTCTGAGATGTGCACGCAGCTAGACACATAGTGGAACCTGAAACATTACAAACAGAGTTTCCAAAGAATGGGTCAATTTTTTCTTCCAGATTAGCTGGATTTTCTTCTGAAAGAATATCAAGATTGTTGTATGTATTGCTACAATTATCAAAATCAATATTTTCACCAAGAAGTGCAACACTTGATTTCTCGTCTTCATTAGAATCATAGTTGTCAGACATTTCATCAAAAGTTGTAGCAAGACCTTTGTTCCCAGTGTATTTTCTACGATTTGGGCACTCGTTTGCAAAATGACCAAATACCTTACACTTAAAGCACTGAGGCATATCCTCGTCATCAGTTTCATCCGTTTCCCTATTTTTAGGAGGAATACGATTATGAGGTTTAACTGATGCTTTAGGCTTATCTCTGGAGAACTGTTTACTTCTCTTCAACAGAAGATCCCTAAACTGTCTTGTGATCATCGAGACTAACTTGTCAAGATCTTCATCTGATGAATCTGTCTCAGAGTGATCATCTTCAGAGATATACACTTTTTTACTTTTATCAAGTAATTTAGTGTCCTTTAGTGCTTTGAACGCAACATCCTTAGATTTGGATGAATGTTCGCGATCAAAGATCTTAAGCTTCCCAACCAGCATATTTCTGGATAGATTATCAAGGTGATTTCCCTCAACGATGGCATGCTTCTTAGAGTCGTATATAGATGGCAGCGATCTGAGAATTTTTATCACAATGTCCTTTTCAGGAATAATCTTACAATGCAAAGGATGCATTAACAATTTCAGACACTATGTGATTAAACTCATCAAATGTATCCTCATCTGCCATACGAAGGTTTTCCCAATCGGAATTAAAGTTTTGAAGCCTAGCTTCCTTTCACTGGAGTTACCTTCAAATACGGTTTCTAAGATATCCCACTTTAGACTTAGTAAAATTTGACGCATGATGCTGAAGATTTGGGGTAATGGCATTCAAACCGTCGGAATTTTGCTTTGCAGCAAGTATCTCGGCAGGGTGTATTCACCAATATCCTTGGGAACGCTTACATCTCCAACTGCCACAACGGGAGAATTATAGCCATTAACAACATATACCCATGATTGCAAATCACGTGCTTGAAGAAAAGCTCGCATATCAATTTTTCATCTGTTTGAGGGTGAAAACGGTTTATGCCGATTTCGGTAATTTCGTGTGTATGGGTGAGAAATGAGTCTAAACCCTAAACAATATACTGCACGAGAGTACTTTAGATTTGAGAGATCAATCTTGACAAATCCAGCCTAAACCAAGAAATGGTCGTTCCAGACTTGCTTCGGTCACAAAGTAAAGGAGAAGGGTTGGTCTTAGGTAGGGAAGCGAAGAGAATGTTGAAGCCAGAATAGTTGATTCTGAAAGGTGTGGTTGTTTTACGACTTGTATCAGAAGGTAAAGCTGGATACCCAAGATGGAAAGCTACAAGTGATTTCTGAGTGTTGTAGTGTTCTCCTGACCAAAGCTTGTTGTTTGGTGGAAATAGGTGAAACCTATTTATACAAGTCGTAATAAAACGTACTCTGGCTTCGTAAGAAGCGGAAGCGGTTGAGTGGTGAAAGAAAGTGATAACAGGTAACGCCTGGAATTGATGTTTCCATAATGAGGGTACGTTTCACCACTTATTTCTTGCCATTACTAACCGCCTCACCTTTATGACACTTTCTTGTAACGGGCGTACTGCACGCCGCACGCTGTAAACCTCCAGACCAATACCCTGATGAGCATCCCCCAGTTTGTGACATGTTTTGATGTCTCGAGTGTTTTCATGAAAAACGTGTAGCATATTGCTAGTGTATGGAAAGTTAAGATTGAGAGGTTTTCCGATTCGGTGGCGACCTTCGACGGCCGACATTTGCATCTCAAGAGTAAGGGTAGCCGTTGATCATGGCTACCCTTTGTTGGCAGCCGTCAGAGTGGCCGCCGCGTGGCTTGTGCATGCTCTTGGCGTGGCCAATTAGGGTTTGGTGTCATGACCAAAGAATTGGCATTGTAGCCAAGAGTGTCTCGTGGCCAAGAATTGGCAGCGTAGCCAAATTAGGGTTTGGTGTCGTGAGCAAAGAATTGGCATCGTAGCCAATAGGTTGCCACAAGTCGTTTGGTTTGGTGGCAAGCTTGTACGGTTGAGATATGCATCTTGGGAGGAAGAGTAGCCGTTGATCGTGGATACCTTTCGTTTGGTGGTCAGTGGCATGGTGGCATGGCCAGCATGCTCGTGTAGACTTTAGGCACGACCAAATTAGGGTTTTGGCATAAACCGTGGAATTTGGCATTGCGACCCGAAGTTGCCACAAGTTTGGTGGCGAACTTGTACGGCTGAGATCTGCATCTCAGGAGGAAGGGTAGTCGTTGATCGTGGCTACCTTTCATTTGGCGGTCAGTGGCATGATGGCATGGACGGCATGCTCGTGCATACATTAGGCGCGGCCAAATTAGGGTTTTGGCATAAACCGTGGAATTTGGCATTGCGACCCGAAGTTGCCACAAGTTTGGTGGCGAACTTGTACGGCTGAGATCTGCATCTCAGGAGGAAGGGTAGTCGTTGATCGTGGCTACCTTTCGTTTGGCGGCCAGTGGCATGATGGCATGGACGGCATGCTCGTGCATACATTAGGCGCGGCCAAATTAGGGTTTTGGCATAAACTGTGGAATTTGGCATTGCGACCCGAAGTTGCCACAAGTTTGGTGACGAACTTGTACAGCTGAGATCTGTATCTCAGGAAGAAGGGTAGCCGTTGATCGTGGCTACCTTTCGTTTGGCGGACAACGACATTGTGGCATGGCCGGCATGCTCGTGCATACTTTAGGTGCGACCAAATTAGGGTTTTGGCATAAACCGTGGAATTTTTCATTGCGACCCGAAGTTTCCACAAGTTTGGTGGCGAACTTATACGGCTGAGATCTGCATCTCAGGAGGAACGGTAGCTATTGATCGTGGCTACCTTTCGTTTGGCAGCTAGCTACATGGTGTAATAGCCGGCATGCTCGTGCATACTTTAGGCGCGGCCAAATTAGAGTTTTGGCGTAAACCGTGGAATTTGGCATTGCGACCCGAAGTTGCCACAAGTTTGGCGGCGAACTTGTAAGGCTGAGATCTGCATCTTAGGAGGAAGGGTAGCCGTTGATCGTGGCTACCTTTCGTTTGGAGGCCAGCGGCATGGTCGGCATGCTCGTGCATACTTTAGGCGTGGCCAAATTAGGGTTTTGGCATAAACCGTGGAATTTGGCATTGCGACCAAAAGTTGACACAAGTTTGGCGGCGAACTTGTACGACTGAGATCTGCATCTTAGGAGGAAGGGTAGCCGTTGATCGTGGCTACCTTTTGTTTGGAGGCCAGCGGCATGGTGGCATGGTCGGCATGCTCGTGCATACTTTAGGCGTGGCCAAATTAGGGTTTTGGCATAAACCGTGGAATTTGGCATTGCGACCAAAAGTTGACACAAGTTTGGCGGCGAACTTGTACGGCTGAGATATGCGTCTCAGGTGAAAGGGTAGCCGTTGATCGTGGCTACCTTTCGTTGGCACCTGGTGTGGCTGGCATGGCTCGCGCATGCCTTTGGCACAGTGGCGTGACCCAAATTAGGGTTTGGCCTCACAAACCAAGGAATTTGGCGTTGTGGCCAAAAGTTTGCCAAAGGTCGGTTTGGTGGCGAACATGGACGGCCGAGATCTGCATCTCAGGAGGAAGGGTAGCCGTCGATTATGGATACCTTCCGTTGGCGCCTGGTGTTGCTGGCATGGCTCGCGCATACCTTTGGCACAGTGCCATA
The DNA here is from genome assembly GCF_003573695.1 of Papaver somniferum. Classification (NCBI taxonomy): domain Eukaryota; kingdom Viridiplantae; phylum Streptophyta; class Magnoliopsida; order Ranunculales; family Papaveraceae; genus Papaver; species Papaver somniferum. The sequence continues at coordinate 129,078,505 of NC_039359.1, forward strand.
ACCAAATTAGGGTTTGGTGGCACAAACCAAGGAATTTGGCGTTGTGGCCAAAAGTTGCCAGAGGTCTGTTTGGTGGCGAACTTGGATGACCGAAATCTGCATCTAAGGTAGAAGGGTAGTCGTTGATCGTGGATACCTTCCATTGGCGCCTGGTGTGGATGGTATGGCTCGCGCATGCCTTTGGCACAGTGGCGTGATCAAATTAGGTTTTGGCGGTGTAGATGGGGCAAAACGAGTTGCTGGTTTTTACGGAATTGAGGAGACAACCGTGCGGAGGAAACTCCTTGAACCAAGCGAACTGTTAAACCTCACACAGATGCACTGCAAGAAGGGAGTGCTTTGAATTCGAGAGATCGATCTGTAGTACTCCGGCCTAAACCAAGACAATGGTCGTTCCAGAGTAAATTCGGTCACAAGAGAGGATGAGTCGATCTGTAGGAGGAAAGCTGAGAAATGTGTGAGATCAATGGTAATCGAAGATTGTAGGTGTGTCGTGTATTCTGAAAATAAGATAAGTTCTGAATGATTGAATTTTTCTCTGCTGAGAGTAATTGCTCAGATGTTGAGTTGTTAATCTCGTGTTGTCTGTTTGACGTGAGATTGTCTTGTCCTCAATCACGATTCAGAGACTTATTTATATCGCTAGAATTGTAAACACCATGATCCCATGAAGTGTGATAGTTGATGGAATCAAAGAGTGGAGAAATGAAAATCGTGTTAAAACCAGTTTCTCAACGTGTGGAGACTTGGTCGATTTTCCATCCACTACTTTGTTAACTCCTTCAAATGATTGCACGACTTGCTCACATTCTCATCGTGTGTACGAACACACGTGCCGTAGACCGCCAGACCAAAACCCTAGTTAATATCCCCCATGTGACATGATTGATGTCTCGTGATTAGTTAGTCAGTTGCTGACTTTATGACTTCATAGGACGATGAGTCCTTGTATTGTTGAGTCGAACATGATTTGAAAATGTTCTGAGACTCATGAATTGAACATGTCTGTTGAGACAGAGGTATAATGTATGAATTAACGTTGATAGTTAACGTGAGCAAATATTGCTCATTCGATGAATTGTTGAATATTGATAGTTGAATCAATATTCCTTGGTTTGAGAAAATATTGCTCATCTGAGCGAATGTTGCTCATTTGATGAATTATTGGTAGCATGACCAAATAAAATATTAATTTAAATACTGGAAACTGAACCAAGTATAATTAATAAAATGTTGACCATCAGATCATCGTAAAATTATTAGCGTTTGAATCTGGAATTATGAACCTTGGACTCAAAACCCTAATTCGATCAATTGATGATCAATTGATGGTTTATTGAAAATAGACCACGGAATGAAGAAAGGACCGGATACATGGGGTCATGGGTCGACCATGTAGCGCACAAATGCTCAAGTGAGCAAATACCAAGGTCTCTTGAAGACTTGTTGATTTGTTGATGAAAGGATGATTAAATGTTGGTTTAATCATTTATTATTAAATAATGCTCGTCTGAGCTTTAGGTGATAAAACCTAATTAATTGTGAAGAGATGAGGGACCGACCAAGGGGTCATGAAACCGGCCCTGGGTGGTCACGGGATCAACTGGCGATCATTTCATGGAATTCCAAGTTGTTTGGAAGAGTTTGAACCTAACATGAACAAATTAGGTTAAAATGATGAAAATACATGGGAACGGCCTCTTGCAAGACAAAAAGCCAATCTTGGTCGGTAAAGGTAGTATGCTCGCGTCACCAAAGTGTTCGTTCCTCAGTCCTGAGAATTTTCAATATTTTCTGATGTGCGTTTGAGCAATCATTTGGGAAAATATGAAGAAATCAGAGATTTTTGCTGAAACTGAGGAAACTTAATGAGATGAAGGAAAATAATAATAAAATGAAGGAATCATGAAGTGTGGGACCGGCTATGGCCAAGGCATGGTCGGCCGGCCAATAAGCCCGTCTCATAGCATTTTTCCTAATTTTATTATAGTTTTCATGATTTTATGAAAATACCATGAAATCAAGGAGTTTGTTGAAACTAAGGAGTTTCGTTGAAATCAAGGAGTTTCCTTGAAGTGAAGGAGTTTCCATGAGATGAGGGAAACAAATAATAATAAAATAAGGGTGTTGGACCGTCTTGGGCATGGTCGGCCGGCTAGGGCCGGTCCTGTGAGTTTTCCCTAATTTTATGTATTATTTCCATGATTTGAAGGAATTTTCATAATTTGAAGGAAATATCATGAAATCAAGGAATTCCATGGGATCAAGGAAACATAAAAATAAAAATAATAAAATAAGGGGCGTGTGGGACCGGCTAGGGCATGACCGGCCGGCTGGGGCCCGGTTCCACGAGTTTTCCTAATTTTTATTATTTTTCATGGTTTGAAGGAAATACCATGAAATTAAGGAGTTTTCATGAGATTAGGGAAATAATAATAAAATAATTAGGAATCATGAGGTGTGGGACCGGCCAGGATCAAGGCATAGCCGGTTGGCTAAAAAAAACGGTCCCATGATATTTTTCCCAATTTTATATTATTTCCTTGATGCGAAGGAAACACCATGAAACTGAGGAATTTCCTTAAAACGAAGGATATTTGTTCAATTGAAAGGATTTTCATAAGATCAAGGAAAATAACAAAAATATTATAAAATATAAAAATGGACGTGGGACTGCTCACGGAACGACCGTCCGGCCGGTAGGCCCAGTCCCCAGCGCCTTGGTTAATATTTTATTATTTATTATTTTCTTTCCTATTTTGCATAGGTTCATCGTCTCGTCGTATTTTGAAATACTCATTCGTGTGTTCAGGTGCTCATTATTGTTGAATACACTTGCACCATTTTGGTCGGGGATTGTTCGATAGTGCTCAGATGCCCATGTGTTGAATATTTATTACTAACCCATGGAGTTCTACTGAGAAGAACCATAAATTGAAGTAACGAAATATTATGAAAACATTGAATATTTTCTAGGGATTCAGTTAACGAATCTAATGATTTAAGAATAATTAATTGATGGATCTATACTAGTACGATCGTCTAGGAGCATTAATTATTCAGGAATTGAGTGATATGAGCTTGTTGAAGCGTCATATATCTTTTATATAGTCAGGGAAAACATTGTTACATCCTGAAGACGTTATTGCTCTATACTAGCAGGCAAGCTGTCTAGGAGCCGTCTAATCTTGCAATTCTATATAAAAGTGATCACTGAAATTGCTCAGTATTCATGAGATATGTCGTTGCCTCAGCTGAGAGACTACACATCTACATATACTCTGAGAGACAGTATTCCCAGTCAGAGATTCTCATGGCGTGAGTTTTCACGCTTTCGATAAGAGACATGAGCCTCAATACTCGTCTGATTTATGAATAAGGAGAATATATAGTTATGGGTTTACGATTTTAGCCCTCGTCGAAAATCCACCATCTACATTAAGTCCCCTGCTTAGTGAGGAACAATTATGTTCTTCAGTCAGCATTGAATGGTGATTTTCCGGTTATAATATAAGCAATTGAACTTAGTCATAAGATAAAACCTTACCGGATTTTTGATAGTACGAGCAAACCACGACTTGAACGAAGATTCCAGTGGCATGATAGAGCGTCGCTTAATTATCATGAATTGGTGTTGAACCGATGATTTTAACAGCGGGACCTTGGTCGTTTTAGGATTCACGGGCCGGGCCCAATAAGGAAATCCTTGTGAGATTAGGTTTTGGAAATAAAATTTGATATAAAAGGGAATTAATCCCTTTTTTTTATTTATTTCTTCCCACAACCGACCTCTACCTTGATCCCTTCATCTCCTTCGTGTCAACAGTATAAGAAGGAATTTTCCGGAACTTTGAGCGCCACCGACCGTCGCCGCCGTCCAATCATCTTCCGGGCAGTTTCTGGCCAGCCCGTCAGGTGCGAAATCTCTTTTTTTTTTCATAAGTTTGGTGATTAGTTCATGAGTTGTTCATGCCTTGATCATGTTGAAGTTATATACACGTGCATGTGTGAGTGTGAGTTTCATATAAACCCTTGTTTTAGAAAACGTATGTTCGTTCGATCATCAGTTTAAGAAACCAGTAATAATCCCTGACTTAAAGAGAGATTTTTTTTTTATACATAGACATGTGCCAGTGATAAAATTTTGTTTAAGAGATTTCATGAAAACCACAAATTTACTTTAAAAGATGTGAACTTTTCACAAAACCGAAATAAACCCTTGTTTTAAAGAAAGACGATAATGCGAGGGAAAAAGATTTTTTTTTTTTTATGAAACCATAGCCTGTTCATGGATTTTTTTTTTATGAAACCATGGAATATCCACAAAATTTTATTTACGTGAGCTTTGCTCACATCAAAATGTTTTTTTTATTTACGTGAATAAATCACTTTTTATTATTTATATATATATATGCATAAATATTAAAAATCAAGACTTGAATTTTGTGTAATCGTTAGAAGTAAACAATTATTTATGATGAAATAATGTTTTAGTTTTCATAATCCTATGGTGAATGTTCATAGTAGAAATGTTCATGACTTTATGAAAATCTGAGTTTTGCTCATCTCTTGTAGATTCGAAGAAACGAACAGGTTTTGAAGTGTTAACTCTCGTATTATAGTCACTAATGTTAGTGAAATCGTAAAAGGTAAGAGTTAAGAATTACCATTTTGGTAGATGCTAGTTGAGGATTTTGCTATTTGCATGATTCCATCATCTTATTGAAGTTTGTATCTGGATGATGTACTGAAGTAGAATGTTACGTGAATTTTACATATACTTCGCAAAGATGTCTGGTTCCCAAGCTAATGATGCTTCCAGAGATGATACATGTGTATACAATGATGCCTCCAGGGATGATATATGCATGGATGAGACTTCTGTTGGCGAGGAGGAAGATGAAACACCTGGAATCAAGAATGTCCCGAATATAGATGATGCGTTTTTCGAGGTTCAGGAAGCCGAAAAACATCTCAGATCCCCAGCATATCGTCTTCTGATAAATCCCATAAGTGTTTCTCAGAAGAAGTTGGTGACTCCTAAGTCAGTGATTCGATTTTGTCTTGAACGAGGACTTTTCCTTGCATCAATCATAGAGTTTAAGCTTTCTCGTCGACCTTTAGAAAAATTCTCTGGATGGGCAAGACACATGCTGGGTTTCCCTCACGTTAGGGCTATGCTCGATCGAGCACAAGTAACAAGGGTTATTCAAGCATCTGGAGACTTGTTCATTTTTCATGATGTGCGAGGTATTGTGGCTCTACTTGCCCGTTGGAGCATTCCAACCCATACCTTCATATGTAGATTGGGAGAATTTACCATCACCTTGGAGGATGTTGTTTCCTTGTTGCATCTCCCAGTCACGGGAAATATCCCTGAGAGTCTTTCAGCTGAGGAGACTTCAATTTCCAATATCTTGACAGCTGCAATGGAGGAAATTAATAAGGCATCCGGCAGCAAAGGTTGTTATGCTCACTGGTTAACACGCTGGTGGCCAAAAGACGAGGTTTCTGATAGTCCCATCGACGGTATGTTACCCATTGCTGCTTTCTTGTGTTTATTGATGTCTAGAGACGTATTTGAAGATAGTGGAAATTTGTTGAAGCCTTTCGTGATCCCCTTTGCTATCAAAATGGCTCAAGGTGAGCAACTTCCAATCGGTAGCCTATTCTTGGGTTCTTTGTACTCTAACTTAGATTCCTTAATTATAGACTCCAGTGTATCGAATGGCTTTATAAAGATAAAATGCTACGCCAACATGATGTTTGTTCAAGCCTTGATGTGGGAACATTTCAAGAATTATGCACCTATTCCACGTACTGCCTTGCAAGGACTGAATGCCGATGCCCGACATATTTTCTCTGAGAAGAATAATGTCAGAATCATGCGCTGGTCTACCAAGCAACCAGGGATTAAGGCACGTCTCATTGATGTGTTCGATGATGAATCTGAGTTCGACTTTCGTCCATGGGTGTCGACTCATCCTTATATTTCTCAGCTGAAAACTTTCAGTACTGGAAAGAGTATGGCTTTAGCATCTGGTGCAGGTCTGAGTGATGGAGAGAGATCTTTTATGTTGAGTTGCACCCCTGGTCACTTGTTGTCAGTGATATATGGAAAACTTTCGGTGGAGGAATATAACATTGATAGGCGGCTCGACAAATGGGTAAGGATCAGTGTGTTCCAACTTTTCTAAGGAGGAAACCATCGGTCGAGCAACTTAGGACCCATTTAGACCGTACGCATGTGGAAGGAAGTGAATACTGGTTCCCTTACTCTGAGAGAATTGCATACGTAACTCCAGGTTATGTAGACTTTTGGGATCAGCAACTTGATCGGTTACATGACTTCATAATGATTGGTCAGCCGGTGAAAAAACCTCCTTCTGCTGAGATGATTTCTACTCGACCAAGATTGAAGCATCTCTCTGGTGATAAGCGAAAATTATCCCCGGGATGTTCTTAGGTACGTATTTTGTATAATCTTCATGGATTTATGATAATTGTACTCTAATCATTGCATCTAATTCTACATGATGGTCGTAACGTGAGATCCCGAATCCATGTAGACTTCTCATAGACTGAAGCGATTATCCATGGCGGAGAAGGCAGAAGCAAAAATTATAAGCTGTTACCCAATACCATAAAGTCCCCAGTGGTTTCTTTGGTGAGTTTTTGGTACTTCTTTTACTATGAATCCTTCTCATCTGTATCATCGGAATTAGAAAACCAACATTTGTTAGTCCGTTGCAGAATTTTACTCCATCAAGTATTGACGGTCTTCGGTTCTCTGCTGCTGGGAAAAAAATTTCTGACTTGAGTGATGAAGAAGAACCCGTAAGTATTTCTTTGAGTAACCAACCGTTATTCTTTATAGATAAAACACTAATTGTTAAGAATATATCCAGGAGGATGTCGCCATGGAGATGGAGAGTGCTGGTGATGTTCGCTCATCCTCAGAAATTTCAGAACTCAGCCTTTTAGCAAAAACGCTGTAAAATCTTCATACGATGTCAGATTTTCGTGATCCACATATTTATCTTTAATCCCAGGATATTTCCAAGCTTTAGTAAAGAATATTTTTAAGTTTTGAGCACGTTTAGGGGTCGAAATAGACGAAACAGTAAACATCCAGGAGGCTTTCAGGAAACGTTTAGCTGTCATGTAGTCCAATGTTTCGACCACATCGTTTTGCTCGTTCATCCGATTGCTATGAAATTTTGACATGTTTTAGGTAACATCCATACGAAGAGAATGGTATCTAACTCAACCCTTGATTCTTCACCATTTTCTCCCAGTTCATCGTTTTGTACAGGGCAGCGTAAAATCTTCTCAGGCGAGCTTGTTGTAAAACGTGTTTTTGTGACTTTCACGCTATTTGTTGACATCTAGCATGTATAATGAAGGACTTTGATGATGTTAGACTGATTGTATGTTGTAATTTATGATTTCTTTTGATTTCATGCTTGGATGATCCTAATCTCATGTAATATTCGTTATTAGGTGTCAAATACCGAAGTTGAGAATGAAGGAGCTAATAATGATGGCTTGAGCAACACAGAGGTTATTGATGAAGGAAGAACCATCTCTACACCTCAAAGTCATGAGTGATTTGTTGTTGATGTTGTTGAAAAGACCGGGACTTCAATTGTTGTTGCTTCAGTGACGGAAGAAACTGAACCGCGCGTTGAAGAAGCTGAAGAAACTGTTTCTATGGTTGTAGAAGTGGCTCCGGTGATTGAGAACCGTATAGTAGTGCATGAATACCCAAGTGCAGGGATTTTTTTTGATCCTCCATTTGATTCGTCACTCCTATATCACGAACTAGTTGGTGGATTTAGTGTTCCCATTGGATATGCCGGCTTGTATGAGAAAATATGAAAGAAATTTGGTCACATCATCGTTGCTAGAGACCCAAAGCGTGCTTATTCTTTAACAATGCAAGTAAGTGTTATCTTGCGTGTTTTAAGTGATATATGCACTAGGGCCAGAAATACCGTGACTCCAGATGTACTCTTTGATTGGGAGTTCAACTTGGAGAATTCTGAGATACTTGGCTTCAACGTGAAATGGCTTCGTAAGAAGATAAATGCTATTAAGGACTCATGTGAGAATAACATACCCTTTCCCAATGATGCTGTGATGGATAAGGAGGACAAAATTGCCAGGATGACTGAAGAGCTGAACACAGAGAAGGCGGCTTTACAAGTCCTGAAGGATGCAGAGGAGCAAAAATCTTTCTTTGCTGATTTTCTTTGATTACTTTTCAAAATCTCTTGAACTTCTGAACTTCTGAGAGATGTGAGGTTTTATTTTTGGTTTTGATTGGTTTTGGATTGAGGATTTTCTTTGGGTTTGATAGAGATTTTCTTTAAGTAAACTGAATTTTGATAAATTGCTGAATTCAAATACTGAATGCAAGTATTTCAATTATTTCGGAGAAATTGAAATACAATGAAAGAAAATCCTAAATGCCAAATCCCAGACGTCATGAATGCTCAAACGCCCAGTACCTCAATCTCCCAATAATTTCAGGCGGAAAATGCCTTAAGCCAATTCTCATGAATCACCGGCATGGTCCTGCCATCTGTGTTGATAAGTTTGTAGTAGCCTCAAGTTTTAGATCTTGCAATCATGAAAGGTCCTTCCCAATTGGAGATCCTTGCAGAATGGAGATCATGCTTAGTTGCTTTAAGAACTAAATCTCCTTCCTTGAATTTATTAGGCTTGGTCGTTCGTGCCTTGAATATCTTCTGCTGGTTTGGAATTCTTCGTGCAGTGGAGTTCCATGTCTGTGGTACGTATGGACACTCGTGTAAAGGAGAGTATTTGAGACATTGTTTGTCATGCTTAGACATGTCTTCAGCAATAAATCTTCTGATAGGATGCTCAATTTGAAGGAGCTCTGATCTCAACCATTTGGTGAAATATTGTTGAGGCGAGGTTATCCACTCATAGGATTTTGCAATAGTTAAGTTGTTGGTGGAGTAAAGCCCTCGGACCAAATAAGCATATTTGAAAACTGATGATATGGACACATGAGGAGGAATGAGACTTGCCTGAGTACGAAACCTTTTGATGAAAGCATTTGCATCTTCTTCAGGCTTTTGTGTTAGCTATGTCAGGGCTTTGACCTCCGCCAGATACTCGAATGGTGACATATCTTCTTTTTCTTCTTCCGAATCAGAGGTTTCTTCAACAGGGAAATGTGGAATTGAAGGTGTTGGTGTTACCTTTCCAGTATGAATCCATGTGCGTCCGAGAATCATGTCATATCCTGGATCTTCTCGAATTATGTAAAATTTTGTTTCCGTCCAGGCTGAGTTTATGTTCACCTTGAGAGTAATGTGGCCATAAGCGTCTCTAGGTGTTCCTTCATGATCTGTGATTGTTACTGGAGCATGGATGGATTCTTGTCGTGTGATACCATCATCTCTGAGAGTTTTCAGAGGGATAACGTTGACAGCATTGCCAACATCAATTAATGCTCGTTTGAACTCGTTTCCCTTGAGATGGACTGTGGTGAGAAGTCCCTAGTCGTACATTTCTTCGTCTGTTGAAGGCTCAGGAAATGTCTCTTGAATCGACAAACGCTTCCCTGATGCGATGTGATTCACTGCAGCAAACATGTCTCCCCTTTGAGCCTTTGATAAGTACAACCGCAGATATGTTCGATTAAGGATTGGACTGCTTCCTTGGCAGGCGGTTCAGAGAGGGTGAAGGTTCTGACTGGGAGAGGATCTCCGTGTACTCCTTCAGTCCCCAAGTTGAGTTCTCCTGATTCGAGCTTTTCTTTGAAAATGCGCTTCAAAGTTCTGCAATCACTTGTGGGATGGTTAACGAACCTATGAAAGCGACATTAACGAGGATTTTCCATGGCCTCTTCAGTTGGTTCTTTCTTTATGTATGGTAGTTTGATTGCACCGTCTTGAATCCAGGCATCTAGAAGTTCAATAACTTCTTCAATGGAGCAGGGGAAATCAGGTGCTTCGATCAGTTTCTGTGTATTGAGCAGGAACTTGTGCATTATCCTTCTTTTGCGTCTTTGAAGGAGTTAAGGAAGTATGTTTGCATTGTGGCTCGGCTTTTTGTTTGCTCCCTTCTGCAACAACATTTGTGGAAGGTTGGAGGTTGTATTGTTTGTTGATTAAACATCTTCTTCCTCAAGTTTCTCGTGGATCTTCAGCTTTTGTAGTCTTAGCTCTCTCCAATAAAGTAGGTGCAGTAGTTGCTGATCTCTTAGCCGCTTCATGAAGTTCTGAGAAAGTCTGAAACCTGAGATTCTCCAATAAGGCTCTATATACTGGAATCATTCCATTGATGCACAAGTACACGAGTTGTTTCTCTGTGACATTCGGATCATGGCAGTCCAAAGCTTGAACTCTGAACCTTTTCACATAATCGTTAGGATGTTCGTTGCTCCTTTGAAACATCCTTCCGAGATCAGAGAGGGTGATTTGCTCTGAAACGAAGAAATATTTTCTGTAGAAAGCATTAACCATATCTCCCCAACTTTTGATACTTCTTGGTGCGATGTTGTTGTACCAGGTATATGCTCTGCCTTTCAGAGACTTTGAAAATTCCTTCAGACAGACAGTGTGGTTGTGCTCATGTTCGCCCAGTGCTTCTAGAAATTGAGAAACATGTTCTCGAGCATTGACGATTCCGTCATAAGGTGTGAAGGTTGGAGATGTGTAACCTTTTGGCAGAGGAATCCTTTGTGTAGTAGCAGGATATGTAGGTTGGTGACGATGGACAGAAGGTGTTTTGTCTTTTCCACGGTCCTCCAAGAGACGTTCTAGGTCTTCACGGGTGATGAAACTGGATGACTCTTTTGCTGGCGGATTCTCTGCAGATTTAGGAACTTCCTCATCCTCTACTACATGGATCGGAGTGACTTCGGGATCAGCGTCTGAAGACGTTTCTTTAGCTTTTCCTTTCTCCTGAGTTTTCTCTGACATCTTGTCTGTAAGAGCCTTGAGATAGTTGAATAGTTCCTTCTGATTAGCACCCATGTCAGTTTGATTTTTGGAAAGAGTTTCTTGAACCTTCATGAGATCTCCTATGCTAGGTGGATTTTCTATGATTTCTTCAGGAAACCGACCGAATAGTGGATTGGTAACTGAACCAGTGCCGGTGTCGTCACTCGCAGGGGTGATCACTGGAGAACTAGTGCTCGGAGGGATAGTAGTGGCAGGTTGCGCCGTAGGAGTGGTAGTGGCAGGTTGCGCCGGAGGAGTGCTAGTGGTAGGTTGCGCCGGATGAGTGGTGTTGGCAGTACCACTAGATCTTGCAATATTAGAACCGGGTGTTGAATCCGGGTTGGTAACTGAACCAGATCTAAGACCGACCATCTTTGTGAGAAGTGAGATTCCAACAGAGAGAATAATCTCCCACTGTGGTCGCCAGTCTGTAGATGGGGAAAAACGAGTTGCTGTTTTTTACGGAATTGAGGAGACGACCGTGCGGAGGAAACTCCTTGAACCGAGCGAACTTTTAAACCTCACACAAATGCACTGCAAGAAGGGAGTGCTTTTAATTATAGAGATCAACCTGTAGTACTCCGTCCTAAACCAAGACAATGGCCGCTCCAGAGTAAATTCGGTCACAAGAGAGGATGGGTCGATCTGTAGGAGGGAAGCTAAGAAATGTGTGAGATCAATGGTAATCGAAGATTGTAGGTGTGTTGTGTATTCTGAAAATAAGATAAGTTCTGAATGATTGTATTTTTCTCTGCTGAGAGTAATTGCTCAGATGTTGAGTTGTTAATCTCGTGTTGTCTGTTTGACGTGATATTGTCTTGTCCTCAATCATGATTCAGAGACTTATTTATATTGCTAAAATTGTAAACACCATGATCCCATGAAGTGTGACAGTTGATGGAATCAAAGAGTGGAGAAATGGAAATCGTGTTAAAACCAGTTGCTCAACGTGCGGAGACTTGGTCGATTTTCCATCCACTAATTTGTTAACTCCTTCAACTAATTGCACGACTTGCTCACATTCTCATCGTATGTACGAACACACGTGTCGTAGTCCGCCAGACCAAAACCCTAGTTAATATCCCCCATGTGACATGATTGATGTGTCGTGATTAGTTAGTCAGTTGCTGACTTTATGACTTCATGGGACGATGAGTCCTTGTATTATTGAGTCGAACATGATTTGAAAATGTTCTGAGACTCCTGAATTGAACATGTCCGTTGAGACAGAGGTATAATGTATGAATAAACGTTGATAGTTAACGTGAGCAAATATTTCTCATTCGATGAATTGTTGAATATTGATAGTTGAACCAATATTCCTTGGTTTGAGCAAATATTGCTCATCTGAGCGAATTTTGCTAATTTGATGAATTATTGGTAGCATGACTAAATAAAATATTAATTTAAATACTGGCAACTGAACTAAGTATAATTAATAAAATGTTGACCATCAGATCATCGTAAAATTATTAGCGTTTGAATCTGGAATTATGAACCTTGGACTCAAAACCCTAATTCGATCAATTGATGGTTTATTGAAAATTAACCACGGAATGAAGGAAGGACCGGCTACATGGGGTCATGGGTCGACCATGTAGCGCCCAGATGCTCAAGTGAGCAAATACCAAGGTCTCTTGAAGACTTGTTGATTTTTTGATGAAAGGATGATTAAATGCCGGTTTAATCATTTATTATTAAATAATGCTCGTCTGAGCCTTATGTGATAAAACCTAATTAATTGTGAAGAGATGAGGGACCGACCAAGGGGTCATGAAACCGGCCCTGGGTGGTCACGGGATCAACTGACGATCATTTCATGGAATTCCAAGTTGTTTGGAAGAGTTTGAACCTAACATGAACAAATTAGGTTAAAATGATGAAAATACATGGGACCGGCCTCTTGCAAGCCAAAGAGACAACCTTGGTCGGTAAAGGTAGTATGCTCGCGTCACCAAAGTGTTCGTTCCTCAGTCCTGAGAATTTTGATATTTTCTGATGTGCGTTTGAGCAATCATTTGGGAAAATATGAAGAAATCAGAGATTTTTGCTGAAACTGAGGAAACTTCATGAGATGAAGGAAAATAATAATAAAATGAAAGAATCATAAATTGTTGGACCGGCTATGGACAAGGCATGGCCGGCTGGCCAATAAGCCCGTCCCATAGCATTTTTTCTAATTTTATTATATTTTTCATGATTTTATGAAAATACCATGAAATCAAGGAGTTTGTTGAAACTAAGGAGTTTCGTTGAAATCAAGGAGTTTCCTTGAAGTGAAGGAGTTTCCATGAAATGAGGGAAACAAATAATAATAAAATAATGGTGTGGGACCGGCTTGGGCATGGTCGGCCGGCTAGGGCCCGGTCCTGTGAGTTTTCCCTAATTTTATGTATTATTTCCATGATTTGAAGGAATTTTCATAATTTGAAGGAAATATCATGAAATCAAGGAATTCCATGGGATCAAGGAAACATAAAAATAATAATAATAAAATAAGGGGCGTGTGGGACCCTCTAGGGCATGACCGGCCGTCTGGGGCCCAGTCCCACGAGTTTCCCTAATTTTTACTATTTTTCATGGTTTGAAGGAAATACCATGAAATTAAGGAGTTTTCATGAGATTAGGCAAATAATAATAAAATAATGAGGAACCATGAGGTGTGGGATCGACCAGGATCAAGGCATAGCTGGTTGGCTAGTAAACACAGTCCCATGATATTTTTCCCAATTTTATATTATTTCCTTGGTGCGAAGGAAACACCATGAAACTAGGGAATTTCCTTAAAACGAAGGATATTTGTTCAATTGAAAGGATTTTCATAAGATCTAGGAAAATAACAAAAATATGATCAAATATAAAACTGGGCGTGGGACTGGTCACGACACGACCGGCCGGCCGGCGGGCCCAGTCCCCAGCGTCTTGGTTAATATTTTATTATTTATTATTTTCTTTCCTATTTTGCATAGGTTCATCGTCTCGTCGTATTTTGAAATACTCATTCGTGTGTGCAGGTGCTGATTATTGTTGAATACACTTGCACCACTTTGGTCGGGGCTTATTCGATAGTGCTCAGATGCCCATGTGTTAGATATTTATTACTAACCATGGAGTTCTGCTGAGAAGAACCATAAATTGAAGTAACGGAATATTATGAAAACATTGAATATTTTCCAGGGATTGAGTTAACGAAGCTAATGATTTAAGAATAATTAATTGATGGCTCTATACTAGTACGATCGTCTAGGAACATTAATTATTCATGAATTGAGTGATACGAGCTTGTTGAAGCATCATATATCTTTTATATAGTCAGGGAAAACATTGTTACATCCTGAAGACGTTATTGCTCTATACTAGCAGGAAAGCTGTCTAGGAGCCGTCTAATCTTGAAATTCTATATAAAAGTGATCACTGAAATTTCCCAGTATTCATGAGATATGTCTATGCCTCAGCTGAGAGACTACACATCTACATATACTCTGAGAGACAGTATTCTCAGTCAGAGATTCTCGTGGCGTGAGCTTTCACGCTTTCGATAAGAGACATGAGCCTCAATATTCGTCTGATTGCTGAATCAGGAGCATATACAGTTATGGGTTTACGATTTTAGCCCTAGTCGAAAAACCACCATCTACAGGTGGCACAAACCAAGGAATTTGGCGTTGTGGCCAAAAGTTTCCAGAGGTCGGTTTGGTGGCGAACTTGGACGGCCGAGATCTGCATCTCAGGTGGAAGGGTAGCCGTTGATCGTGGATACCTTCCGTTGGCGCCTGGTGTGGCTGGCATGGCTTGCGCATGCATTTCGCACAGTGGCGTGGCTGGCATGCCTTTGGCACGGTGGTGTGGCTGGCATGCCTTTAGCACAATGTAGCTGGTATGAACAAAGAAGATGCCAGCCAATACTAAGGGTTCTGCCGTGGAACATAGCATATATATATATATAAAGGTACCCTGGTAAATTTCTCGTAGACGTATTGAAAGGCTCAATAAATGTGCTAGTGGAGATATTGGTACTCACAACTCTGTTTTCTTACAGAGTGACGTCACGTCAGACTAAGGTTTTACGATTTTAACCCTAAGCTAAAAACCACCATCAACATTAAGTCCCCTGCTTAGCTCGGAACATGGGCCTTATTGCGAGGTAAGTATGAGATGGTGACAGACGAGGACAAAATCGAAACGGCGAGTCATGAAAAGATGATCAGGAAGATCCGGATAACCTTTTCGGGAGGTAAGGAGAATCCGTGACTCTTGCGTTGGCGGCTTTGCGTAAATTCGTCTCGTGGTGCTGCTGGCTAGGCCGCGGGGCGGTAGATGTGATGCGTCAGCGGAGTGTCTGCTTCGTGGGTCTGGTTTTCTTCTTCCGTGCGTGTTTAATGTCTCTGTGGAAGCCAAAAGTGTGTTCCAGGTGCGTGTCCACGCCAGGGCTTTGAGCTAGGATACGCACTCCTCCTTCGAAGATTTGACCGTTTTTTTTTTTATCTTCGTTAGGGTTTCGACGAGAGATTTCATTGAGGCTGATTTTTCGACTGTCATGTAGGCTCATCGCGTTTGCTCAGCATCCGTTTCTCTCTAGGGTTTCCGCAATATATATGCTGGTGAAACTGTATCATCCTTCCCAGTTTAAGGCAGAGGTTTCTCTTGTTGAATCCATATTTCTTTCATCATGTCGAGCAGAAGTGAATCATCCTCGAGCGGGCCAGATTTTTCAGCCAAGCGCAGGCGGTCTGGCTCTTGCAACAATTCCTCCATCCGGATTACCCGAGTCAAGAAGATCATACCGGTATGCTTTCGTTAACCAATAGATATTTGTTTATTATTGCTGGTTAGTGACGAAGGGGGACTTTCTTTTGCGCAGAGATATCCAACTGGGACATGTGTGACCGTTGTTGATGATGATGATCTGGCCGCCCCCCTTTCTTAGAACCCGAGCACACCGACCGCTGCTGATCTGGAAAATGCTGATTTAGGTATCTCTTGCCATGAATATACCAATGCAGGCTTGTCATTTGAAATCCACATGAAGTGTTTATCTTCTAGCTACCGAAGCGTCGGTAAATTCTTAGTGCGAAAGGAATTCGTGACTCTGTATACGAAAATATGGACATATTGCCACCAGGAACGTGGTGAAGCATTGTTCGTCGGCTTTGGTTACCACAGTGAATTGTCTCCTTCCTATGATTGTTGAAATGGAAGGCACATCCATCCGTGACGTCACAGAATCAACTATTGAAAGGTGGGAAAACAAGGTGTCTACCTGTGCATCCCTTGAGTTTAATGTAAGTTGGTTGTGGCATCTTCTTGACATTGTGAAGGTTGACAGAGCCAATATTCTTGATAACGTAGTTCCCGCCACAAAAGCCATTTTGGAAAAGGAGAAGGCTCTAGCCGTGGAGTCACATAAGGTGGAAGAGTCAATCCAAAACTTGAAGAGCAGGACTGAAAGGTATCAAAACCGGTTGAAGATGATGCATTCTAGAAATTATAATCTGTTGGGCTTTTATGAGTTACATAGTTGTGAGATGCTCGGTTTTTCTTTCTGAGCCTCGAGCATGTATTTTTTTTTTTGTATCGGTTTTGAAGAAATAAGAGAATTTTATTAATTTGCTTCAATTAAAAGAAATATGGTAACTGAGATGTGAAAGAAAGCGGAAAAGATGCCTGGCTAGCCGTGCTATGATGCAGCGAGGTGTGAGGCGACGGTCAGGCGTAGTATGCCTTGAGACACTTTCCGTTGATGACTGCCTCCAGTTTTCCTCCGTCTTCTTTGATGACCTTGTAGTACCCACTGATGTATGCTTTCGTGACTATATAAGTCCCTTCCCATTTTGGGGATAATTTTGGTGCGGACACGTCTTGCTGGATGCGTTTGGCAGTCTTCAGTACCAAATCTCCTACTTAAAAAAACTGAGGTTTCACATCTTTGTCATATGCTCTGGAAACTCTATTTCTGTATGCTTGCACGTGTTCTTCCGCTCTGGATCTTCTGGAATCCACAATGTCCAACTCTGCTACCTTGGCGTTCAATGCTTCAGCTTCATTCTATTGAAATCCGCTTGCTTCGGCAATCCTAGCTGATGGGATTTTGATTTATGCTGTGAGGATAGCGTCTGCGCCGTAGACGAGGGAATAGGGAGAGGCATCAGTGGAACTCCTTGGTGATGTCCAGTACGCCCAAAGTGCCATTGGAAATTGTTCGTGCCATATCTGAGGATTATCGTGTACTGTCCGACTGAGGATTCAGATCAAAGTCTTGTTAGTGCTTTCAGCATGTCCGTTTCCTTGAGGATAGTACACGGTGGAGAAATCTTGCTTGATTCCATATTCTTCAAGTGATTCCCGTACTTGCTTGTTGGCGAAAGGAGTGCCGTTGTCGGTGATGGTGTGCTTAGGCACGCCAAATCGGCAGATGATATACTCCTTAATGAACGCCGCGATTGTGGCTCCCGTAGTTCCTCGTAGAGGGATGGATTCAACCCATTTGGTGAAATACTCAGTTGCAGTTATTATGTACTTGTGCTCTTTGACGACGGCGGGTTGATCTTTCGAATAATGTCGAGTCCCCATCTATAAAAGGGCCACGCTTATCGAGTGCAAAGGAGTTGGAGGTGCATGGATAAGGTTCCCATGGATTTGGCATTTTTTGCATTTCTGAACAAAGGAAACCGCGTCATCCTCCATGGTTGACCAGTAGTATCTCTCGTGTATCTGGAGAAATAGCTTTCGTTTACCTTGGTGTTCGCCTTCGTGCATTTCTTTCAGCATGATCGGGATTTCTGCCTCATTTAAACACCGTAACAAACTTCCTCTGAAGCTTTTACGATATAAGACTCCTTCGTGGATGTGAATACCAATATTCTGTGGAGCACGTGTCACGATCTTAGTGGCCGCATATATACCTAACTGTGTAGCCTTCTCTAAACAGAGAAGCCTGAGTAACAAGGGATACCTCCGCAGATCTACTTTATCTCATCCCAAGAAAGAAGGCGTGAACGGTCAAGATAAGGAAGGAAAAAACCTAATCTATATAGAGTCAGCTGGCGAGGGGACAGAGGTAGATGACGCATCCAATCAGCATTAAAAGCTCAAATCTCTTATCTACACGCATGAATCTAGGCAAGTGGAGAGAGAAAGCGTGGCAGAACCCGATTGGCGGAAGTTGGCGGTGAACGAAGGTACAACCTGTACTAAGGTTGGGTAGTTCCCGAAGGAACGTGGGCCAGCTGAGGTGGCGAAATATAACTGGAGAAAGTACGCGGTGGACGAAGGTACCATTGGTACGAAAGGTATATCAGAAGATGATGGACCCAGAGGCAGGAAAGATATACCTGGAGCAAGAGGGGCTATAAATATTAAGCTTCACCAACAAACTAAGGGCATTCAATATCTAGGAGAGAATATCTAGTCTTAAGCTTATACCTCTTTAATGTTTAGAACTTAAGTATTTACTTCCACTTGAGTTCTCTCTATTACTTTGGGAAGCATTTAAGGTCTTTGTAACCACCACAACTTAATACGAAAACAAGCACTCATTACCCCGTGGATGTAGACAAATGTCGAACCACGTAAATCTCTTGTGTCTCATGATAACTTAGAAGCTTTTACATTATACTTGTGTTCTTCGTTGTTATTGTGATCTTAGATATCATTTATTACTTGGCAATATCGGTTCAACGGAGGTATCAATACTATTTAGTATCAGATCCTCAGAGCTGTATACATTACGTAGACTACGGGAAAACGAGTAGTCACAGTTTCGCGCCCACCGTGTTTTGCTCACGAACCTGAGTTTAGGCACAATTTTACATTTTACTTATACATCTTCTGAAACGAAGGGATCTGTGTTTCACCGATGAATCTCACTCTCTAGTGATTCGTTCATCCATTATTTGTGTATGTTTTTGAGTTCATAGCCTCTAAAAACGTGCCTCATTACATATCCACAACAAATGTTTCAACAAACACACTCACAAAACGCCAAAATGTTTGTTTTATACTAAAACAACCTTTCTTAAACAAAGCACATCTTAGATTTGAGAACCTTTGACTGACAGAGGAATCTCAGTAAAATTTTAAGGATAAAAGATCTTCCAACGCATTTAATAGCCTTGTTTTTCGCCAGATCTGACACCCCCCTTTTTCATTGGTTTTCGACATTTTAAGGTTTTATTTTCCAAGGATGTCATAAGGATTTAATACCCGTCTGTCAAAAACATTATTAAAGTCCTTTTTCTGAAAAAGCTGCTTAATAGTCTTATGTGTCAGAGCATTAATAACTACTTTTAACGAAGGTACCCAAGTAGCAGACTTCATCGATTTTTCTGTAACTGCAGGATAACCAAATCCCAAGGCATGCAGAAACCAACTGATGTACCAATAAGCTCACGACCAGCTATCACAAGAGGGAGATCCCAAAAGCCGTCTCAAGCAAACCAAAGGAATGAAGCGGAGGACGGACAAAGCGAAATAGCAAGAAGAACAGTTGCTAAAAAATCGCCTATTCCTGCTGAAGGGATGGGGAAAACATCAGGAGATCAACCAATCTACGACATTGCCTACGTTCCAAGCATACAACGGTACCTCAGATCTCGTAGCCCACCTACGGTATTACACTCGTGTCCTTTCCCATTGGGAAATAAATGAGCTGGTACTTTGTAGGTACTTCCCAGAAAGCTTGACGGGATCAACACTGGCCTGGTATGAAAACTTACCAGCAAACTCAATTGACTCCTTCGAGCAATTATCTACGGTGTTTTTGGAGACATACATGTACAAAAAATCAACAAAGGCAGGGTTAGATAGGATATTTTCTTTAGCTATCGGTCCCCGGGAGACGCTGATGCAGTACACATATAGGTGGAAAAAGATATACCAAGCAATTGGAAAAGTCAATCCAGAAATTATCATAAATTGCTATAAGTACGGACTTGATAGAACCTCAGCCATCTTCGTGGAGCTTCACAACAGAGCCCTCGATTCCGAAGGCGAGCTCAGGGTTGTCCAGGGCCATTACATCAGACTCGAAGAAATCCAGAAGGACAACCCCAGGGCACAAGCAAAGGAAACAACGGCTCCGCAACGAACTAACTCTCTGGAACCAATTCCAGAGGTATCTAAGCGACAAAACGAAGCCGGGGGCAGAACCAATTCTCGAGACAAGCGATCCAAGCACGGAGATGGAAAACGAGGCAAAGGAAGAGAAGAATTTATGGATAAGGTCTACACAAAGTTAAACACAAATTTCTCTCACATCCTAAGCAAGGAGGGAGCAAAGCCAGGCTTTCCTTACCCTAATACTAGGGTAAAGCATCCAGAAAAGACAAAGGAGTCTAAGGAGTACTGTGCGTACCACCAATACTACGGACATACTACTGATACATACTACCACCTGCGCAACGTGATCCAAAGATTCATCGACGAAGGAAAATTCATAGAGCACGTACAACTTCAGCCAACGGAGACTGAGGAGATCCCAAAGAAAAGGGTAGAACTACCTCAAGATGGCAAATACATCAACATGATCACCTTCTCCAGCGGAGGTCAAGAAGAAATGCTCGAAGATATCCTCGAGTTAGCTCGAAACAAAAAGAAGATTGAATCCTATGAAGTGTTCAAGCTAAGTGGACCACCCACTAGCACTTGGGAGGACTTGATGGCCACGTCATTAATCTTTTCAACAAAGGACGTCAACCAGGAGGTTGAAATGCACAACGATCCACTAGTGATCACTCTTCCAATACATGGATGGAACGTTACGAAGTTCCTTGTGGATGGGGGCAGTTCGCTAAATGTGTTATTTTACGAACCCTACCTACGCATGGGTTTGACATCAGAACAAATGGATTCTTCCACTTGAACAATGTATGGTTTTAATGGAGCAGTCTCAAGATCGAAGGGAGAAATCGTCTTGCAGGTACACACAGAACCCTTAGTAACCAGTACAAACTTCTGTGTGGTGGACGCACCTTCTCCCTACAACGTAATCATGGGCAGACTATGGGTCCATCGACTGCGAGGAACAGCTTCGACGTATCACCAGTACCTACACTTTCCTACACCAATGGGTGAAATGGAAATCAAAGGCGACCAGCAAGACGCAAGGCTATGCAATCTAGTGGAAATCAGACTCAACGAAGAAAGAACTGCTACTCAACAGCATGAAAGAAAGAGACGTAAGGCAAATACCAAGGAAGTACAGGACGCAGCCTCCTCAGTACCCAAAGACGTCTCAGACCCAGAGACAAGCACCTCCGCCACTCCATGCGCAGATGTCTCCGCCAAATAACAATTACAGAAAATCTCTCCTCAAATCTTCTCACCGGTAGAACCAACAAAGAAAATCAACATCGGTACTGAGGCAGAACCAAAGATGCTCAACATCGGAACTTTGCTTGATGAAGAAGAGGAGATGCAACTACAAAGGCTACTAAAAGAATACGCAGATGTCTTCGCATGGTCAATGGAAGACATGCCGGGAATCGATCCGAATTTGGTCTCACACCACCTTCGGCTCAGACCGGAGATACCACCGTTCAAACAACGCATACGTAAAGTGGCAGACATCTACCACGAAGGGGTGGAAAAAGAGTTGCAAAAGTTACTTGCAGCTGGATTCATACGAGAAGTCAAATATCCTACTTGGATATCAAACATGGTCATTGTTCCTAAGAAGAACGGAGGTGTACGCATTTGCATCGACTTTAGCAATCTCAACAAGGCATGCCCCAAGGACAGCTACCCACTGCCAAATATTGACCAGCTGGTCAATGCAACCGAAGGCCACCAAAGGCTATCCTTCATGGATGAACACTCAGGCTATAACCAAATAGCCATTGCGGAAGAAGATCAGGAGCATATTGCGTTCTTTACCCCACGAGGCTTGTATTGCTATACAAGGATGCCTTTTGAACTAAAAAACGCGGGGGAAACATACCAACGATTATTAGACAAAATCTTCAATCCATGGATAGAAAATATACTGGCGGTCTACGTAGACGACATGCTCGTCAAGACCAAAGAAGCAAAAAACCATCTCTCAGACCTAAGGGAGATATTTGAAGCCATGAGGATCTACCACATGAAGGTGAACCCGGACAAATGTACGTTCGGAGTTACCTCAAAAAAATTCTTGGGTTACTTGGTCACCAAACGAGGAATCGAAGTAGACCCTGAAAGGGTCAGAGCAATAATGGAGATGTCATCTCCGCAAACCCTAAAAGGAGTGCAAAGGCTAAATGGAATTTTAGCTTCCATGGGAAGATTCATATCAACATCATCAGATAAATGCAAAGCATTTTTTGACACACTAAGGAAAGGAAGCAGGTTCACATGGACCGAAGAGTGCGAACAATCTTTTCGCAATATCAACGAGTACTTAGTATCAGTACCCATCTTACAGAAACCGGAGCCAGGCGAAATACTCACACTATACCTAGCAGCAACAAGCTACGATGTGAGCGCAGTGTTGGTACGCGGCCAAGGGAAAGGAGAAAAGCCCGTATACTACATCAGCAAGAAACTCAGTGCAGCGGAGCATAACTACACCAAGGTGGAACAACTCATATATGCCTTAGTAGTGTCAACACAAAAGCTAAGAATATATTTCGATGCACACATCAGCCGAGTTTTCACGAAGGCTCAAATAAGTCAAATCCTCGATAGCACGGAGAAGATTGGAAGAGTGGCAAAATGGAATGTCATGATCAAACAATTTCACATAATCTTCGAAACCAGGAAAGCGGAGAAATCACAAATCTTAGCAGACTTCTTGGCAGACCTACCTCTGAATGACGAAGCTGAGATAGACGACATCCCAGGAATGGGGGAAGACAAGCCGGAACCAGGGGATCTCTTGGAACCACGGAACTCGCGAAGGTGGGAGATATTCGTAGATGGATCCTCCAACGGAGAAGGCGCGGGTATAGGGATCGTGATAACAACCCCTACTGGAGACCGACTCATCTATGCATTCAGGTTAGAATTCGAACAATACACTAATAACATCACGGAGTATGAGGCAGTCATACACGGCGTAAGCTTAGCACAGGAGCTGGGCTAATCAGATGTCTGTTTGACTAGTGATTCGCAGTTGGTCATTAGACAAATAGATCTCAAATACCAAAATCTGGATCTGATACTATCTTCGTATCTAAAGCTAGCATAGGAGCATGCGTCAAAGATCAACAAGGTCACATTCAGACATGTCTGCCGAAAAGATAACAAACACGCAGATGCCTTGGAATTTATATCATCAATGCTGAGAGACAGAAACACTACCTCAGTCCAAATTGGGAGAATTTATGAACCTTCGATAGAAGGACTAACCTCCGATACTGAAGAAACCTTAGTCGTCCAAACAAGGGCCATGAGGGAAACAGAAAAAGAAGATGAAGCGATGGGAGAGCCAGATAACGAAGCTGGTGAGTCTGATAAAGATCAATCCACGTCAGATGAAAGAAACGAAGACGAAGCTGAGGACGATTGGATAATCCCAATTCACCGGTACCTTGATAAAGGTACCTTACCCGCAGACGTCAAAGAAGCTCGAAAACTCGAATCAAAGGCAGCAATGTACAACCTACGAGACGGGATACTGAATAGAAGGTAATTTCTTGGACCTTTGATGCAATGTCTCTCACAAACCGAAGGTAAAAGGATACTGCATGATATACACAGCGGAGAAGCTGGCAATCATAGCGGAAGAAGGTTTTTGGCAATCAAAGCCAAAATGCAAGGATACTATTGGCTAAGCATGGACGAAGATGCGAAGAATGTAGCAAGGCGTTGTGAAAGATGCCAACGCTATGCTAGGAAGATTAAAGCGCCAGCGACGGAGCTTAACTCGGTCATCAGCCCGTGGTCATTCGCCAAATGGGGAGTTGACATTGTTGGACCCTTGATAGAGGGGACATCAAAAAGAAGATACCTTATCGTAGTTACGGATTATTTCACCAAATGGGTGGAAGCAAGGTATTTGGAGAGGATTAGAGACACAAATGTCTTTAAATTATTGTTCTATCAAATCATCTGCAGGTTCGAGATACCAGCCGTCATAGTCTCTGACAATGGCAAACAGTTGGAAGGAAAGAACATATAATGCTCTTCAACACCTTCAATATTCAGAAAAACAAGTCTAATCCGATATATCCTAAGAGCAATGGAAAAGCGGAGGCCAATAATAAGACGATAGCAATGAACTTAAAAAAGAAGTTGGGGTCATACAAGAAAAGATGGTGCGAGCAGCTGCACAATGTCCTTTGGGCCTACCGTATTACTAGAAGGGCATCCACGGGAGAAACTCCGTTCTTACTAACCTACGGAGCCGAAGCAGTCATCCAAACGGAGATAATACTGCCAACAACGAAGACAGAGGCATGGGAAAAGAATCTGACAACAGATCTTATGCTGGAAAAGCTTGATGACCTTGAAGAAAGGCGGGAAGTAGCTCTGCAAAGGATGGTAAACTACCAACGAAGGCTGGCTCGTGAATACAACAAATGGGTAATTCCTAGAAACTTTGTGGTCGAAGAATACGTACTACGTCAAATACCACCATATCAAAGTAATAAAGAGTGGGGGAAGCTAGCTCCGACATGGGACGGACCCTACATTATACACGATATTGCGGGAAAGGGTTCATACTACTTAAGAAATCTCAAAGGGGAAGTATTGCAACATCCTTGGAATGCAATGTACCTAAAGAAGTATTACCCATAAGAGAATGGTTATCACTCACGAGAAGAAGGGAAGGGGAAATAGCCCGCCATGTTCTATCCCTGATCAAAGGAATTACAAACCAAATTAATCAATGAAAGAAACTTTTTACTAAGAAAGAGTGCATGTTGATTAAATACAAATTGGGTTAGAAAAGACTCTCTATGTTAGAATTGACGATGAGGCAAGCCACGGCATAAATACGCATATGTCAATCTCGGATCCTAAGGGAAAATGAATCCCACTGAAAGGCAAATAATAAGCAATATATCCCACAAAGAGAGATACCT
The DNA here is from genome assembly GCF_003573695.1 of Papaver somniferum. Taxonomy (NCBI): domain Eukaryota; kingdom Viridiplantae; phylum Streptophyta; class Magnoliopsida; order Ranunculales; family Papaveraceae; genus Papaver; species Papaver somniferum. The sequence continues at coordinate 129,103,493 of NC_039359.1, forward strand.
TGTCGAAGTAAAGCAACAATCGCGCTGAACGCGTAGGGTTACAGGAAAATTATTACCCACGTAGGAGCCCTCGCCACCAAGGTACCTTCTGGACAAAGGATACTTGGGTAGGATGATGAATGTTCCACCAAAGGTTAAAAACACCTTAGCACCTTGTGATGACTCGAATGTGCAAACAATTAGACATAATACATATATATATATATATATATATATATATATATATATATATATATATATATATATATATATATATATATATATATATATATATATATATATAATAAAGGTACTAAAATAAGTACTACCAAAATAAAACTAACACATCTCAAAGTTGCAGATGACGAAGGTTCAGAAAATAACGAAGCATTGTTTCAAGGAAAGGAGACAACAAAGGCCCCTCAGCTGGGGGAACAATACATCAAAGGAGTTTGGTTGAAAACAAGGTCATCATAGCACAATCCAGGGTAAGGAAGGCGAGGGAAGACAACACCCTCATCTTGGAGCTCAGCCTCCACAAAAGCATTGTTAATATAGTCAATGGAAGAACGCTTGAACTGCTCCTCCATTTGGGAAGATTGCACCGCTAGGTCCGAAGCCAATTTTTGACGAAGCTCCCTAATCTGCGCGCTAAGATGATCATTAGCTTGCTGAAGCGCCTCATCTTTAAACTTAGCAGCAACATCAAACTGGCGAGATATCTCCAGCTGAGATATCTGGCCCTCAAGGCGGTTAATCTTGGCGTTAGCACCCACCAACTGCTCTAGGAGGCCTGAAGACACAAAGGGTATCAGCAACAAGAACAAGGAGCTAAACATATAAAGGATGCTACGGAAAAAATAATTTTCCTAATCTACCTTCGGCATGACTAAGGGACTCTTCTAAACTATGTTGAGCCTCAGCAAGGTCTTCTACAAGGGTATCCCTTTCCGTCCGAAGATCATCAAACATCTATCCGGAGCGAAGAATTCTCAGAGGATAAAACTTGGTACACAATCTCTAACTCTTCAAACCTTTTTACTAAGGATGCATGAGACATGGAAGAAGGCACGAAGCTGGCATCAATAAGTTTGTTCTTAAGGGAACAGACCTCAGAAGTTAAAACATTACGCTCTGCAGTAACCTTAGCTAAAGAAGCACAAGAAGCTTCAAAATCGGCATGATATTTCTTGTGAATAATTTCTTGGGCAGAAAGACGCTTATCGACTAAGGCAATATCCTCCTTTTGCTTTAAAATGAGACTCTCCTTCCAGCAAAGGGCTTCGTCACACTCCTCACGAAGTAAAGCCATCTGCTTCACTAAGTCTGCATTATGAGCGGACTCAAGGGAAAGATGGGCCTCATAATGAATAGACATCTAAGTTCACTAGAGCTGCCGGCTGGAAGGCGAAGGTTGTCTTAGGACTATGCAACCAGAAAGTAAATAAAAAATCTAAGGAGAAGAAGAAAAAAATATATGGCTTTAGAAGACTCGGCATCTAAGACAGCATCAGCAGATTTGCGACCATCCTCGGCAACCTTAGCAACATTATTAGCTCTCTCAAGAGACAATAAAAAAGCTTCCAGAGATCTTTGGGTTTTCCTCAGATCATCCTCCAACGAAGATATCTTAGCAGCAGAAGTGGCATCACTCGACGAAAACTGCTAAGCAATGGCAAGAGCATACTCTTGACGAGCACGTTCCAACAGGGCACGCAAATGAGTGCATTTAGCCCTATAAATCTTGAATAAGGTATAACCAACATCGATCTACTTGCAAAGCTGCAAACAAAGGAGTATAAGGACGGACGAAGGATCAGATTATGAAGAAAAACGATAAGGTAAGAATCACTTACTGAGAACGCTGAAAGACGGGGGAGGAAGTTAGCGTAGGTATCCATGAAAGCCTCAATCTCTTGGATGCTACCCCTACGGATCTCACCAAAGCTCTGACTGGAGCGAAGACAATCAGGGTCAAAGAACAAATCTTTGGCAGCACGATACTGGGAAGATAACACGTCCAGCTGTGAAGCTATCTCGAAAGAACTACCAAGATGATGATGATCAACTTCAACAGAAAAGGGACCCTTAGAATCCCGCAGGATGGCCTCAAGAATAGCGTCATCGGAACTACCCAAGCTCAAGCTCTCCGGCAACCTACCTTGGCTAGATTCAGCGGCAACTCCCTCGTTTGTTTGAACACGAACAAGGGGAACGACTGCTGAACCCTCACCCCGACGAAGAGATGGCATGGTGGAAGAGCTAGGAACAAAAAGAGGAGCATGAGAGCCGTCCAAATCCATGTCACCGGCAGAAGGAAGATTAACCAGTCCGGTCCAATCTGGTGACGAAGGTGGGGGTCCAACAGCTTTGCTAGCGGGGGCAGTAGAAACAGACTGAGCACTCTCTAGTGAAGCAGGAACAACAGTGAAGGAGAAGCTGGCTGGTGAAATCACAACCTTCTTCTTCTGCTGAGAATCTGAGCTACCAGCCCTCACCGTGGGGGTAACAACCTTAGAAAACGAACCACTTGATTGAAGGGAGGTAGCAGAAGACGAAGGGAGACTCTTAGAAGCCACAACAGCAGCTCCAGCAGCAGCAGGAATAGAGGGAAAAGCTTTGCTATATGCAGAAAACAAAAAATCTTCAAGGATAACGTAGGTGCAGGGGCTTGAACGCTAACAGGCTCTACTATCTGAGCACCAATACCAACAAGAAGGTTCTCACCCTCAACTGAAGCAGCTCAGACGGGGCTAGGTTTATCTTTGGCAAAATCCTCCTCAATATCATCCAAATGAGGATTAAGGCCAGTATCCTCGATATCTTCCATGTCTTCGTCACCGGGTCCCTCACCAGCAGCCTTGGGATCATCATCCAAAGCATCAAGATCAATCACGGTCTTCAACTTACCCTTCCTCTGGGAAGACTGTAAAGAAACACATGTGTCAGCTAAGAATCGGGGGCAAGGTACTAAGGAACTTACAAGCACAAAAGTATGATAATGATCCTTACCTCCGCAGGCGTTTAAACCAAAGCCTTTCTCTTCCTAGTCCTTGTGGCCACAGAATTACCAGCAGAGCCTGGAGCAGTCCTAGCAGAAGAAGCAGGGGAAGACTGCAAAACAAGACCATCAGAACAAAGATATCAAAGCAGATAAAGATATCTAAGAAGACGAAGATATTAACAGCAAAGGTACCTCGTGAGAAGTAGCAGGATTAAAAATCCAAGGATGATACCAATCATACTTCTCAGGAAAAGAACGAGATGAACGAGGGACTGAGGGGTCCCCAGTGGTGAAACCATAAGCCCAAGGACCAACCACACGAAGAGGAGTACGAGCCCAACGATCATCATGATCAAGACGAATGCGGTCAGACTTTGGCAAAGGCATCATAGCAGAATAAGGGATGGTAGTCAAACCAGTCTTATCAATCTTCTTCAGCAAGAGAAGGCTATTACCCTCCCTAATCTGCCTAGCAGTAACATGAATACGACGATGACCAACACTCCAAGGAAGAAGGTTTCTTTTCTGAATAGCATCAGCATACGTAGCATTGAAGTTGGCAGGGGTATAGTCCTCCTGCTTAAATCTCCCTTCAAGAAAGGGGTCAAATGACTTCAAAGTAGTCTTTCCCTTGCTACGATACCAGCTTTCGCGAAGGGTACGCCAGTAATTACCAGTATACTGGTAAATTCCTCGGACCTGGGTCTTGTTTGCCGGGTCATCCCTGGTGGACAAGACGTCATAATAGAAAGGATCCTTTCTACAATACATAGGAAGAAGCATACCTGCGGCCAATTGGCCAACGCTAATCAAAATATTATTCTCATCATAAGGAAATCCCGAATGTGAGACTCAGTGAGAACATCAGGGCCATTGACGAAGAAAATCTCGAATTTATGAAGGCGAAAAGACTTGGTAATCTCATTAATAGACAAATGAGCAAAGTTGTCCTTGTCACGCAGTTGGAGCCTCTGAAGCTCTTAATGAGGAGGAGGAGGTGGAAGATCCCCGATAACAAAGTCCTCCTCAGCGACTGTAGCCACCTCAGTACCAGCAAGCACCTCAGAATCCTCAGGAGGAGGAGATGGTGTAACATTAGGATGATCCATTCGCGGAGGAGGATCAGTCGACGAAGATATCTTTGGACCCTTACGCATAGGTTTCTTTGGAAGCCTCATGATGCCTAACACCAACAGGAAGAACATCTCCATCAACAATGGCAGAAGAAGATTGCAATTCATTCAAAAGTGAATTGGGGGCAAAAAACCGACGAACTTTGGGCATGGGTTTCACTTAACCAACCAAAGGGGACAGTCTAAACATATCATGGGGGAAAATCAAAAACCTTTGATCACATGATCAAAGTTGCAGGCGAAGAACTATCATACCGAAACCATCATCAAAAATCAAAATGGAACAAAACCCAAGTTCCCATACAGCGTAAACAAGCAAAAGAAAGCAGGAATTCTCACATGCAAGCATAATAAGCAACATCAATAAATCTCCTAGTCCGACAACGATACAACAGGGGAAAGCATGGAGAAAATCAAGACCAAATACGGGTATCACTTACTTGTATGATCAACACAGTGGAGCCAAGGCACGCAGAGAATCGAAGGAAAAAGGGGAGCAGTTAGAAGCAAAAGAGTATCTCAATAAAAGGGATAGAGAGCGACAGTTCGAAGAAGAAGAGGAAAGGGAGTTAATAAAATTCCCTTCTCTTTGTTCCCCTCTTATAGGCGGCTAGAAAATCCAAAAAATTTGGATGTCCCAAAATTCAAGGGGAAGTTATTGCATGAAAGGACATGTAGGGACCACCCAATCGTTATGTGCAAAATTGGCGGCGTAACGGAAGTTTTCTTCCACTTCTACCAAACGGTAGAAGATGAAAGAAAAGGGGAAAACTGTGAATACCAATATTCTGTGGAGCACGTGTCACGATCTTAGTGGCCGCATATATACCTAACTGTGTAGCCTTCGCTAAACAGAGAAGCCTGAGTAACAAGGGATACCTCCGCCGATCTACTTTATCTCATCCCAAGAAAGGAGGTGTGAATGGTCAAGATAAGGAAGGAAAAAGCCTAGTCTATATAGAGTCAGCTGGCGAGGGGACAGAGGTAGATGACGCATCCAATCAGCATTAAATTCTCAAATCTCTTATCTACACGCATAAATCTAGGCACGTGGAGAGAGAAAGTATGGCAGAACCCGATTGGCGGAAGCTGGCGGTGAATGAAGGTACAACCTATACTAAGGTTGGGTAGTTCCCGAAGGAACTTGGGATAGCTGAGGTGTCGAAATATAACTGGAGAAAGTACGCGGTGGACGAAGGTACCATTGGTACGAAAGGTATATCAGCATATGATGGACCCGGAGGCAGCAAAGATATACCTGGAGCAAGAGGGGCTATAAATATCAAGCTTCACCAACAAACTAAGGGCATTCAATATCTAGGAGAGAAGATCTAGTCTTAAGCTTATACCTCTTTAATGTTTAGAACTTAAGTATTTACTTCCACTTGAGTTCTCTCTATTACTTTGGGAAGCATTTAAGATCTTTTTAACCACCACAACTTAATACAAAAACAAGCACTCATTACCCCGTGGATGTAGACAAATGTCGAACCGCATAAATCTCTTGTGTCTCATGATAACTTAGAAGCTTTTACATTATAATTGTGTTCTTCGTTGTTATTGTGATCTTAGATATCATTTATTACTTGGCAATATCGGTTCAACGGAGGTATCAATACTACTTAGTATTAGATCCTCAGAGCTGTATACATTACGTAGACTACGGGAAAACAAGTAGTCACAGTGGAATATGAACCTCTTGGACCTTTGCTTCATCTTGGCTACGTTCTTTTTGCTGGTATGGAGCACGCCGTCGCGAAGGTAGCTGATGTATGGCGCTTTCCAGTCCCCAGAGTGGCCAATATTGAGGATTTCCAACTGATGTGGTGGCCCTTGGCAATTGGAACAAGACCCTTGGAGTAACCGATATTGAGCTTCCATTTCTGGCCAGTAGTAGCCAAGGCGTTGCAAACGGCGGTAAAGCGTTACCACTAGTGTTAGCCCGCAAATCTCATCATGAATGCGGCTAAGCTGTTGTTGCGCCTCCTCTTCCCCAAGGCACCTTGACAAGGAACCGTCCGGGTTCCGGTGATACAACACTCCTCGAAGAACGAAGAAATTTTGTAAAATTTTGAGACTAACCTTTCCCTGAGAAAGTGAGATGTTAAGTTCTTGGATAATCGGTGTCCTCCAGTCGTCGATTTTGGTTTCCTCGGGTTGCGAAATCCATGTTGAAGCCACGGTTCGTCTCTTCACCGTCAGGGTTTCCTCACAACCTGCGAACTGCAGCTTTGATGCTAATGTGGCTAGGCAATCATCGTGTTTGTTGCTGCCGCGGTCGACATGTGTTATGGTCGTGTTGGCGAAGTAATTTAGTAGCGTTTGTGCCTCGGATCTATAAGGGGCCAATGTCACTTCCTTCAGTGTGTACACTCTATTCATCTGGTTGACCAGGAGTTTAGAATCGCCTCTTATTTCCAGACGCGTGGCTCCAACTTGCTTAGCTAATGACAATCCTATGAGAAAGGCTTCATATTCTGCTGAATTGTTGGTGCAATGAAAATCTAGCTTGAAGGAGTGTGAGAAGACACACTGATTAATGATTTTTCGTGGTTGTATTAATGAGGTTCAAACTCTCGGACTTGTGAAGAATAATTTTTTAAACTTAATAAAAAAAGATAAATATATATAATAAAAATATTAACACTGGTGCGAGAAACTGGGACTAAAGATTCGGCCATTTTTCATTTTCAAGTGGTTCAGAATTTAATTCTAGGCGATTATAGTTCAAAACAAAACAAATATTAACTCTATTCTTTGCCAAAGTATATTCTATAAAATATTACTTGCATTTTATGAGCATGGCGCATCAAGAATCCCTAAGACTAAGCATGCTCCATCAAATAAAATCACAAATAATTAATTAAAATCTTAATTCTATTAAAATTGGTGCAAAAAGTAAATAAAGAATTAATTTAAATTACCACATGGATGAAACACGGCCTCCTCCGTCGTCCCAGTTCTTTGGGTTTAACTCGTCATATTAATCATGTTCTCAAAATACATAATTGATGCTCAAAATTTGATTAAAAGAGTGAAAAAGTATAAAACAGTGAATCTACGACCCACAAAAGGCGTCCAGAAATCAACGATAGAAGTGTACTGCTGTAAAACAACGATACTTAGCTGTTGTTGTTGACACTGTTGAAGAACGACGGTCCTGGGACGTCTGTTCTTCGTCTTCTCCTTCTTCTTCAACAGCAGCAGGAAACTTTCTTGCAGTTCTTCTCTTCGCTTCTGCAACCTCCCTATGGTCTCCCAATCGACCCCAAACTCTCGACACCCCTTTTTCTGAGTCCCCAGCACCTTATATATACTCAGAGGATCAACATAACTCGAGTTTAATTCCCGTATCTTCTCCATTATTGTTTTTATTCTCCACGGGATAATTTCCTTCTTTGCGAAGATTTTATTCCTTCTTTTCTTCTCTTCTTGCCCGTGTCTACAACTGTCAAGATATCTTTAGGATAACAATGAATCAAAACCGAATATCTCCTCTGCTTTCATTCCCACGTAACTCCCAAAAATAGCAGAGAGACATCCAAATTATTCTCTCTTCCCTGTCTCGTGATATCTTCATATCTGATCGCATTTAATGTTGTTAACAATCCTGTTGTGATACGATGCAATATTTCCAGCTCATTACTGTGCCAGAAATCTCCAAAAATCTCGTAAGAATCATTACCAAATATACACAGTTGAGAACCAAAAGTTTCCCGCCAAAAGAAATTTTTAAATGAGGAAGAAAAGGACGCCCCTTAATCAACAGTTGTGGTGCAAATATCAACGAAGGTGCCCCTTCGTAATTGAGTGCCCCTTAACCAATGATGAGAGTCTGAATAACAAATGTCCTCCAAGAATGCCCCGGGCAACTTTTCGAGCCGATTTTTCCAAAAATGTTTATTTCCAAAAAATACCTAAAACACACACAAAACACCACAATAAGGACAAAAACAAGTACTAACAATACGAAACATTGAGGACAAATTAGACACAAAAATGCGTCTATCAAATACCCCCAAACTTATTATTTGCTAGTCCTCGAGAAAAAATAAATCTAGAAAATAAAAAGACCGAGTTATAAACTCGGGAGGGTTTACCAGAGGTGTACCCTCAAAACCTTTACTCCAGATCCTAGCTATCTACAACGAACCTTGGAAGGCACTAAAGAATCTCCTTGGTTGGCTTACAATCACTGACTACAGGAGGAAATAGCCTGATGCGAAATTCCAATTGTTGTACACGAGTTTACACTCAATCATACTAAAATTCATATAAAGTGACAGAGCTCTACTCAGATAGTTGCACTATGGACACCGTATTCGGAGTCAAACTAATCATATGGATAGAAAAAGGAGATGGAAATAGAAAAATGTAGATGGTTTTGATGTTAACCAAATGATCGATGTTTCAAATATCTGTGTGAAGGCCACTGCCAGAATGAACCTATCCTAATGGACTGAGATACCGGTCTGACTAATATCAACACAACTGGCATATACAAGGGAACCAGTGGTCAATAACTTAAATCTAGATCAACAAACTGGCAAATACAAGGGAACAAGCAGTTGACTACACTGAACAATAACCATTCTTTTTTTTTAACTTAACGGCATGAATAGATCTTTTTGATCCAAGCACATGCTTCTTGTCAGCAGATTACACGATAGTTCCCATGGGTCCTGCATTCCACGCTTGCTTAGGAGACGGAAACAGGGAGAACACACGCATATTTCTATCCAAGTGTTAATACTTATTCCGATTGGTCTAACTGATCCGGTCTTTCTTTTTTTTTTTTTTAGTAACTCAGTCACTCTAATTCACCCTAGCAGTGGTAACAACTTGAATTCTGTGCCCCACCTAATCACTTAGAGAAACATAGTTTAAAATGAAAAAATAAAATGAAAAAAAAGAAATGAAAAGGACTCAACGAGATATGGTGCAACTATCATGTTATTTCTAACACCTGAGCTCTGTGTTTTTATGAATAGACTCTTTCGATGTTTCCATCTAATCAGATTGGTTCCTCAACTCCTATAACCAAGATGTACCCATCCGCTTAGATTGGTTAGTGCAAACCTTAATAGGCATAAATTTCTAGGCTCTGGAGTTTACTAATTGCAACTAAAAATTTTCTCCCATACCCCCAAACTTAAATCTAACATTGTCCTCAATGTTCTAAAGATGAAACTAAAAGCATGAAAAAGGAGAAATTGTTACCATTTGAAGCGAAAGAGTTAAGGAAAGATATTACCGTGTTGCATGAGCATGGGATACCTCCCAAGAAGTGCTAACTTTAAAGTCTTCAGTCAGACTTAGGAAAGGATTAGTCAACTCGAACCATAAAGTAACAGTCGAAATAACTGTGGGTCTTTAAAACTAAATAGAGCTGACCAAAGGAAACTGCAATGAACCAAGAAAGTGAACAAGACTAGCATGCCCTTACTTAGTTTCCTGATTAAGAAATTTATATCTAATTGTGGTTCAGGTTCAGGTTCTACGAAAGGGTCTAAATAAAAAAAATTCATTGGCTGCGTTTCTTCATAGGTGGGATCCGAATCATTAGGTCCTAGAGTCTGGAAAAACTCAAATATGATCTTAGAAGCGCACAATAATAACCTAAATAACTGAGGATCCTATAAGTCAATAAGATTTGACTTACATAATTGATCACAATGAGAGTAGTGGTCATTCTTAAGCAAATGTGTCGATTCTAATTTCCTAAAGCATTTAGGTTTAGTCTCACAACTTAATATTCGACACATTTGGAATATAAACATTCCCACAGTTGGAAGAAAACTATTTGGTGGGAAAACAAAGTCAATCTGGGGATCATAGCCTGGGCAAACCACATCAACCAGAGGATGGGTTTCTAACGACTGAACTTCTTCCTGGACATCATTAGGTTCGGGAAAACGAGTATGAAGGTAATCTTGTAAAATTGTCGAGGCAGAGATATCAAGTCCTAAGTGAAGGGACTTTCTGAGAGTTAAAGGTAAGGCACTAGGAAGGTGATAATCACCCCTAAACTTAGAGTTTTGTGTATCTCTAGATAGACTAGCTACAATTTCCCTAATTTCTAGGTCATCAAATTCCTGGAAATGGTCAATTGATTCTTCTAAGTCAGGTTTATCCTCACTCATCTCTACGAGTTCATCTTCTTTGTCTAAGACTATTGTTTCTAAATCGCTAGACTCTAAAACATTATTCTCAGAATAAACTTGTTCCTCTAAATCATTATCGGCTTTGTAAACAGGAAATACTACATCGTCTAAAACGAGGGTATCTCTAGTCAAATCCTCGTCCTTTTGAATAGGTGAATAATTATTAAAATTATTTGGATTTGAACTAGAAATAATATTATCATTGTAAAGCTCAATTGGAGTAACCATTTCCTGATCACTATGCCTACATATTTCATGTTCTTCATCGATACTATCCTCATCATAATCATCATTATAATAACATGAAAAAGATCGAACCTCATCAAAACAAGTAGTGCCACCAATTCTAACCTTGCCATCTTGATTATGAAAATAACTATCCTCATTTTTAAGGGTATTATTGGAAACACTATATTGGAAAGTAAGATTATTTCGAGCAAGTATTTCATTCGTCTCAGCCATCAGCTTGAGGGAATCCTCTATAGAAAGTTCACTCATTATTATAGTTCTTTCGTCTAGAATTACACTATTCATCTCAGCTAACTTACGCGTCGACTCAGCTAACTCCCTGAGGGACTCTTCTAAAGGAGGAATAGGAACAGAGGGATCATAAAAAGGACTACTTTTCAATAGTTTGATTGTATCCTCTAGATACGAAGAACTAGTACTATAATCTTCTTGCTCGTAAGACTGATGCATGTGTGGATAGTAATTGGGCTCACCAGGGTATGACCCATATCCTTCCAAATGATGGCATTCCCAACCACTATTCCCAACATGGTCATAGAAAGGATGATGTCCATATTCAAATTCAGGTCGATAATCATTGTATTGGCTTCTATCATACCAGTTCGACATTCTTAATTGCAAGGGAATTCTACACAATCACAAACAAGGCTGACTCGACCAAATAAAACCTATAAAATATAGCAAACAACAAGCATGATGGCTCCACTTAGATTGTTTCTAGACCAGCTTCTAATCCTTCGAGAGGGAATTCGTTACAATTTAAGCAAACCCCTCTGGAATCAATCCGAGTCAAAGTAAGTTGAATTGAGGCGAGGGAAGCTCAGTGGAGCTTTGATACCCAAGGCCTCACCGCTATCACAAGGCGGCGCAGTCACGCATTCAACTCACAGAAACCATCATGAACTTCGAAGTATGCTAAAAAGAGTAACCAATATTTTTCGAAAGATTTTCCTACCAAGCTCGTTACCCTATCGGTCTCGTTCTAATCAAATTTTAAGCTTGGGTTCGCGTTAGGCTTCGTTTTCCTAAGGCGGGCAAGAAGGGAGCGGTGATGAAATCCGAACCCTTATCTTGTATTGGCCAGGCCTTTCCCTTTACTAGGAATTTAAAAACAGTCCAAATTCGTCCTCAATCAATGAATCACCTTAAGGAATACAGTAACTCGCTTACAGGAGATTCGCGAGTGTTTCGATGGACTTACCTCCCGTACCAGACGGGGGATGAACCGTTGAAGTCGACTCGGGCCACTACTCCTATGTCATGTACGAACCCGAGGGTCCGAGACGATATTGTAATCGTCGTCCTTCCCTGCAAACAGTTTATATTTAAAAAAAAAAAATTATATATAACCCTTCCGTAGGGTTTAAAATCAAAATAAATTGTCCAAAATCCAGTCCAATGAAAAGAAATACAAAAAATAATAATAATAATTACAAAAAAAAATGGAAAGTCTCTTAAAAAAAAAAAATTCTCTCTCTTTTTTCTCTCTCTTTTTTCTTTATTTTTTTTGCTTTGTCTTTTTCCTTCTCTTTTAGCTTTAAGCTTTGATTCCAAGGTCTTTAGTATCCAACTTCAAACCTGTAATACAAAGACACAACCAAAGAGACGTAAAAAGAACAAATGGAATAATAAAAAATAATAAAAACCTAAAAATTCTACCAAAGCAAAAATCCGCGTCGGCGGCGCCATTTTGGTTAAAGATTTTTCGTGGTTGTAGTAATGAGGTTCAAACTCTCAGACTTGTGAAGGATAATTTTTTAAAATTAATAAAAAAAGATAAATATATACAATAAAAATATTAACACTGGTGCGAGAAACTGGGACTAATGATTCGGCCATTTTTCATTTTCAAGTGGTTCAGAATTTAATTCTAGGCGATTATAGTTCAAAACAAAACAAATATTAACTCTATTCTTTGCCAAAGTAGATTCTATAAAATATTACTTGCATTTTATGAGCATGGCGCATCAAGAATCCCTAAGACTAAGCATGCTCCATAAAATAAAATCACAAATAATTAATTAAAATCTTAATTCTATTAAAATTGGTGCAAAAAGTAAATAAAGAATTAATTTAAATTACCACATGGATGAAACACGGCCTCCTCCGTCGTCCCAGTGCTTGGGGTTTAACTCGTCATATTAATCATGTTCTCAAAATACATAATTGATGCTCAAAATTTGATTAAAAGAGTGAAAAAGTATAAAACAGTGAATCTACGACCCACAAAAGGCGTCCAGAAATCAACGATAGAAGTGTACTGCTGTAAAACAACGATACTTAGTTGCTGCTGTTGACACTGTTGAAGAACGACGGTCCTGGGACGTCTGTTCTTCGTATTCTCCTTCTTCTTCAACAGCAGCAGGAAACTTTCCTGCAGTTCTTCTCTTCGCTTCTGCAACCTCCCTGTGGTCTCCCAATCGACCCCAAACTCTCGACAACCTTTTTTCTTTGTCCCCAGCACCTTATATATATTCAGAGGATCAACATAACTCGAGTTTAATTCCCGTATCTTCTCCATTATTGTTTTTATTCTCCACGGGATAATTTCCTTCTTTGCGAAGATTTTATTCCTTCTTTTCTTCTCTTCTTGCCCGTGTCTACAACTGTCAAGATATCTTTAGGATAACAATGAATCAAAACCGAATATCTCCTATGCTTTCCTTCCCACGTAACTCCCAAAAATAGCAGAGAGACATCCAAATTATTCTCTCTTCCCTGTCTCGTGATATCTTCATATCTGATCGCATTTAATGTTGTTAACAATCCTGTTGTGATACGACGCAATATTTCCAGCTCATTACTGTGCCAGAAATCTCCAAAAATCTCGTAAGAATCATTACCAAATATACACAGTTGAGAACCAAAAGTTTCCCGCCAAAAGAAATTTTTAAATGAGGAAGAAAAGGACGCCCCTTAATCAACAGCGGTGGTGCAAATATCAACGAAGGTGCCCCTTCGTAATTGAGTGCCCCTTAACCAATGATGAGAGTCCGAATAACAAATGTCCTCCAAGAGTGCCCCGGGCAACTTTTCGAGCCGATTTTTCCAAAAATGTTTATTTCCAAAAAATACCTAAAAACACACAAAACACCATAATAAGGACAAAAACAAGTACTAACAATACGAAACATTCAGGACAAATTAGACACAAAAATGCGTCTATCACACACTGGTTGGGGATACTAGGACCACGCCTGCTCCCCCGGTATTATTTCTAGGGGTGGCAGAGCCGTCGAAAAATAGTAGCCACGCTTCTTCTTTGACAAAAGAGATTTCCGGAAAATCTCCAGGAAGGTCTTCATGTAGTGTTGTATTATTCTCTCCTGGGAAAGCTGCTAGCAAATCCGCAACCACTTGTCCTTTTATAGCTCTTTGGGAAGCACATGTTATATCAAACTCTGACATTTTGAGGATCCACTTGGCTGGTCTTCCTATCAGGGTCGGTTTTGAGAGCAGGAACTTCATGGGATCAGACTTAGATATCAGCATTACCTTGTTCGAGAGCAGATAATGCCTGAATTTCTGGATGGAGTGAATCAGGGCAGGCATGCATTTTATGCTTTGGGATATCTTTGTTCGGCATCTCTCAAGGTCCGACTGAAGTAGTATATGGGGTGCTCAACTCCTTCGTCATCTTCTTGGGCTAGAAGAGCTCCGACAGCGGTGTCGCTAAAGGCGGTGTAGAGGCACAATGGTCTTCATTGCGTGGGGGATTTCATGACGGCTGGGGATGACAATACTTGTTGAATTTTCCGAAACGCCTCCTGCTGTAGCGTGGTCCAAACAAAGATTGCTCCCTTCTTCATCAAGGTAGTGAATGAAGCAACAAGTTGAGCTAAACCCGGTATAAAACGCCGAATGTAATTTACCTTACCCATGAAACTTTGGAGTTCCTTCACAGTTCGCGGGGATGGCATCGTGAGGATGGCTTGGGTTTTGACTGGATCGACTTTGATTCCTTCGACGGTCACCTGGAAACCTAAGAATTTTCCCGAAGAAACACAAAAGGCACACTTTAACGGGTTCATCTTCAGCTTGTACTCGCGAAATCTTTCAAACACTTGTCGTGGAACCTCTGTATGGGCCGCCCGGGTTTTTCATTTAACCACTATGTCATCTACATAATCTTCAACTTGTTTGTGCATCATGTCATGAAAAATAGTGGTCATGGCGCGTCGGTATGTGGCGCCAGCATTTTTCAAGCCGAAGGGCATTACAATATAGTAAAAGTTTCCAAGAGGAGTCCAAAAAGCCGTCTTACTTGCGTCGTGCTCGTACATTTTTATTTGATTGTAGCCGTTGTACCCGTCCATAAAGGAGAACATACCGTTTCCACTGATGGCGTCTACCATCATGACGATGTTAGGAAGAGGAAAATCGTCCTTAGGGCAGCATTTGTTCAGATCCCTAAAATCGACACAACACCTGAATTGGCCGCTCTTCTTTTTCACTGGAACTACGTTGGCTATCCAAGTGGGATGGTGAATGGGTTTGATGAAACCAACAGCCAGCAGTTTTTGAATCTCTATCTTGATATGTTCCTCCATATCATGTCTGAACTGTCTTGGAGGTTGTTTGACCGGTTTGGATCCGGTTATTATGTGTAGATGATGAGTGACCAGCTTCTCGTCCAAGCCAGACATTTCCTCGTACGTCCACGCGAATACATCTTGATATTCCTTGAGAAGGTTCACAAGCTTCGCGCATTCGTCGACGCATAGAGTCGAGCTGATTGAGACAGGTCGTGGAGATTCCTCGCTTCCGATGTTGACAACTTCAAGTTCATCCGTGGTGGAGTTGGTTCCGTCCTGTAGTTGACGTGGTGCATCCGGCACCTCCTCTTGTGTCTCGCTGCTGTGATTATATTCTATTGGGTGGAGAGACTAGGTAGTAGCCTCCCCTGTTAATTGCTAACAGCGGCGCTGATATACGGTTTTCCCTTCCTCATCATGGCTTACGATAAAAGCCCTCTCCTGTTTGGTATGGGAGCGAACCAAATTTCCACTTGATGAGAGGAAGCTGGCATGCCTTTTCTTTGAAGGGATGGCGTGAGATCGGGTTCCTTTGTGAAACGATGTGAGCTTGTCGTCTTCTTTGATTGACGCCCACGTCAGCAGTGGAGTGCAGCAAGCCTTGCCTGCCGGTCCCCGCGAATCTTTCTTCGGTTAGAACATCTCCATGCCACATATTGGTGCGTAAGGAGATAATGACGAGGGGACGCGGATGATTTCTCTGTTCAACATGGTTTTCAGGCATTGGTGATATGTCGAAGGAACGATCCTGTTGTCATGGAGCCACGGTCATCCCAGTATCATGTGGTAATCTGGTTCCTTCTAGATTACTTCGAATTTCACCTTTGACTGGACTGGTCCCACTGAAAAATTCAGGTTGATGTATCCGTATGTGCTGGTTTGGTTGCCTTCGAAATCTGTCATCGTGGTAGGTTGCCGTATAACTTCGTTTGGACGTACCTTGGATGTCCTGAGCGTTTTGAGGATAATGACATTGGAGGACGCACCAGTGTCTACGAGGGCCCTTTTGAACTCCACATCCTTGATACGAGTAGTGACTTGTAGGTACCGGTTATGTCTTTCTTCTGCCATCATGTCGTCGTCGGTAAATGTGACATTGTTGACGGACATCTCTGAAATTCTTGAAGTTTCCAGGCATGAAGGGACCAAACACGCGTTTACGACTATTTGATTGATAACGGTAAATGTCTCCGCTCGTTGATCCTTTAACAGATGTAGAAGTTCAAATAAATTTTCCACCAACGTGGTTGCCTCCTGACAGACCGGTTTCTGATTGGTGGTGAAACTGTTGACCTGAGAGTGATCATCCGGGATTTCAGTCCCCAGTCTTGGATTTTCCAGGTCGCGTGAGTCACCCGAATCCGACGTCAAGCTGATAAGGAAGTCGAGTATGTTGTTAATCGCCTCCTTTATCAGGTCCATGTTCCTGGTGTGGATCTCCTGAACCCGTGCCAATTCGGCCAACCTTGGAATTTCTCCATCGGCTTCCCCATTAGATGTCGCGTTGGGAGAGGAAACGTCACCATTCGCTAGAGTCTGAGCGGAATTTGGGATTATGGACTCAGTTCTAAGACCGACCATCTTCTGGAGTTTGAGTTAATAAGTAAAATCGGGAATTGGAAATTGATATCGTAACTGAGAGATTAATTTCCCACTGTGGTCGCCAATTGTTTAAGGATGAAAACGGTTTCTGCTGATTTCGGTAATTTCGTGTGTGTGGGTAAGAAACGAGTCTAAACCCTAAACAATGTAATGCACGTGAGTACTTTAGATTCGAGAGATCAATCTGTACAAATCCGGCCTAAACCAAGAAATGTTCGTTTCAGACTTGCTTCGGTCACAAAGTGAAGGAGAAGGGTTGGTCTTAGGGAGGGAAGCGAAGAGAGTGTTGAAGCCAGAATAGTTGATTCATATGGTTGTTTTACGACTTGTATCAGAAGGTAAAGATGGATAGCCAAGATGGAAAGCTTCCAGGTGAATTCTGAGTGTTGTAGTGTTCTCCTGACCAAAACTTGTTGTTTGGTGGAAGTAGGTGAAACCTATTTATACAAGTCGTAATAAAACGTACCCTAGCTTCGTAAGAAGCGGAAACGGTTGAGTGGTGAAAGAAAGTGGTAACGGGTAACGCCTGGAATTGATGTTTCCATAATGAGGGTACGTTTCACCACTTATTTCTTGTCATTACTAAACACCTCACCTTTATGACACTTTCTTGTAACGGACGTACTGCACGCCGCACGCTGTAAACCGCCAGACCAATACACTGATGAGCATCCCCCAGTTTGTGACATGTTTTGATGTCTCGAGTGTTTTCATGGAAAACGTGTAGCATGTTGCTAGCGTATGGCAAGTTAAGATTGAGAGGTTTGCCGATTCGGTGGCGACCTTCGACGGCTGAGATTTGCATCTCAAGAGGAAGGGTAGCCGTTGATCATGGCTACCCTCTGTTGGCAGCCGGCGGAGTGGCCGCGACGTGGCTTGTACATTCTCTTGGTGTGGCCAATTAGGGTTTGGTGTCGTGACCAAAGAATTGGCATTGTAGCCAAGAGTGTGTTGTGGCCAATAATCGGCAGCATCGACAAACTAGGGTTTGGTGGCGTGACCAAAGAATTGGCATCGTATCCAAGAGGTTGCCACAAGTGGTTTGGTTTGGTGGCAAGCTTGTACGGCTGAGATATGCTTCTCGGGAGGAAGAGTAGTCGTTGATCGTGGCTACCTTCTGTTTGGAGGCCAGTGGCATGGCCGGCATGCTAGTGCATACTTTAGGCGTGTCCAAATTAGGGTTTTGGCATAAACCGTGGAATTTGGCATTGCGACCTAAAGTTTCCACAAGTTTGGTGGCGAACTTTTACGACTGAGATATGCATCTCAGGAGGAAGCCGTTGATCGTGACTACTTTTCATTTGGCGGCCAGCGGCATGGTGGCATGGCCGGCATGCTCGTGCATACTTTAGGCGCGGCCAAATTAGGGTTTTGGCATAAACCGTGGAATTTGGCATTGCGACCCGAAGTTGCCACAAGTTTGGTGGTGAACTTGTACGGCTGAGATCTACATCTCAGGAGAAATGGTAGTCGTTGATCGTGGCTACCTTTCGTTTGGCGGCCAGCGGCATGGTGGCATGGCCGCATGCTCGTGCATACTTTAGGCGCGCCCAAATTAGGATTTTGGCGTAAACCGTGGAATTTGTAATTGCGACCCGAAGTTTCCACAAGTTTGGTGGAGAACTTGTACGGCTGAGATCTGCATCTCGGGAGAAAGGGAAGCCGTTGATCGTGGCTACCTTTCGTTTGGCGGCTAGCGGCATGGTGGCATGGCCGGCATGCTCGTGCATACTTTAGGCGCGACCAAATTTCGGTTTTGGCATAAACCGTGGAATTTGGCATTGCGACCAAAAGTTTCCACAAGTTTGGTGGCGAACTTGTACGGCTGAGATCTGCGTCTCATGTGGAAGGGTAGCCATTGATCGTGGCTACCTTTCGTTGGCGCCTGGTGTGGTTGGCATGGCTCGCGCATGCCTTTGGCACAGTGGCGTGACCCAAATTAGGGTTTGGCGGCACAAACCAAAGAATTTGGCGTTGTGGTCAAAAGTTTGCCAGAGGTCGGTTTGGTGGCGAACTTGGACGGTCGAGATCTGCATCTCAGGAGGAAGGGTAGCCTCGATCGTGGCTACCTTCCGTTGGCGCCTGGTGTGGTTGGCATGGATCGCGCATGCCTTTGGCACAATGGCGTGACCAAATTAGGGTTTGGTGGCACAAACCAAGAAATTTGGCGTTGTGGCCAAAAGTTGCCAGAGGTCGGTTTGGTGGCGAACTTGGACGGCCGAGATCTGCATCTCAGGTGAAAGGGTAGTCGTTAGTCGTGTCTACCTTCCGTTGGCGCCTGGTGTGGCTAGCATGGCTCGTGCATGACTTTGGCATAGTGGCGTGACCAAATTAGGGTTTGGTGGCACAAACCAAGGAATTTGGCGTTGTTGCCAAAAGTTGACAGAGGTTGGTTTGGTGGCGAACTTAGACGGCCGAGATCTGCATCTCAGGTGCAAGGGTAGTCGTTGATCGTGGCTACCTTCCGTTGGCGCCTGGTGTGGCTGGCATGGCTCGCGCATGCCTTTAGCACAGTGGCGTGGCTGGCATGCCTTTGGCAAGGCGGCGTGGCTGGCATGGATGGCATGCCTTTGGAATAGTGTATCTGGCATGAGCGAAGAAGATGCCAGCCAATACTAAGGGTTATGCCGCGGAACATAGCATATATATATATATATAAAAGGTACCCTGGTAAATTTCTCGTAGATGTATTGAAAGGCTCAATAAATGTGCTAGTGGAGATATTGGTACTCACGGATCTGTTTTCTTACAGAGTGACGTCACGTCAGACTAAGGTTTTACGATTTTAACCCTAAGGTAAAAACAACCTTCAACACCACCATAAGTAATTAGAGCTATCGAAGACTGGTGGTACATTAATAGAGATAACACCTGTGTCCATAGAGTCAGATCGCTACAAACACAGACTTGTAAGGTCTTAAACGTGTTTGCCTGCTCTGATACCAATTGAAAAAGCGGGGGTACAACAACCACACCCAAAATTTCGCTTAGCAATCTGTATGGACAAACTCCAATATACTTTCTAGAGAATCAACTAGACAGTCAGACTCAATCTAGATAAAATGTATATCAAAGAGTTTATATCTCAATCTCTCAATTTGATATATACTCGAGCAAATAGAAATCTGCGAGTCTTTATCAAATACTAGAGAGATAACTTGGATGGTACCAAAGACCAATATCCAAGTGTCAATCAATTCAAATTAACAACCAAAAGGTCGGATATTCTAATTGATTAAACAACACACAACCTGTGATATTTCAATTATATAACAAAATATAATGCGGAAAAGAAATAACAAAGACACCAGAATTTTGTTAACGAGGAAACCGCAAATGCAGAAAAACCTCGGGACCTAGTCCAGATTGAACACACACTGTATTAAGCCGTTACAGACACTAGCCTACTTCAAACTAACTTCGGTCTGGACTGTAGTTGAACCCCAATCAATCTCACATTGATCCAAGGTACAGTTATGCTCCTACGTCTCTGATCCCAGCAGGATGCTACGCACTTGATTCCCTTAGCTGATCTCACCCACAACTAAGAGTTGCTATGAGCCAAAGTCGAAGACTTTAATAAACAAATCTGTATCACACAGAAAACTCTGCAGAATAGATAAATCCGTCTCCCACGAATATACCTACGAGTTTTGTTCGTCATTTGATTCAAGGTGAACAGGAACCAATTGATAACCCTGACTTATATTCCCGAAGAACAACCTAGTATTATCAATCACCTCACAATAATCTTAATCGACGCGGCGAAAAAAGATATTGTGGAATCACAAACTATGAGACGAAGATGTTTGTGATTACTTTTTATCTTGCCTATCGGAGATATCAATCTCAAGCCAATCCTTACGATTGTACTCGTACGATGGAAAAAACAAGATGAGATCACACGACTAAGATAAAGTAGTATCGGTCTGGCTTCACAATCCCAATGAAGTATTTAAGTCGTTAACCTGGTTTAGAGAAGAAACCAAAGGTTAAAGGAGAATCGACTCTAGCTTATGCAACTAGTGTCACACGTAAGGTGTGGGGATTAGGTTTGCCAGCTTCTAGAGTGCTCTCTTATATAATCTTTCAAATCAGGGTTTGCAATCAATGTTAGCTTGGTAACAAAGCATTCAATATTCACCGTTAGATGAAAACCTGATTAGATTCAAGCTAATATTTCTCAACCGTTATATCGAAAACTTAGCTTGTTACACACAAATGAAATGTACTATTTTGGGTTTATGTAACCGTACCCAAACATGAACATTTTTTGGTTCAACAATAGTTAACCAAATGGTTAGCCGTATGAGCAATTTCATATCAACCATATTCTTCTTCACCATAACTAGTTCAAATGACTCAAATGAACTAGTTAGAGAGTTGTTCAATTGCTTAGATCTTATGTAACTACACAAGACACAATCGAAGAAAAAACTATTTGATTCACTCGAATCGGTTCATGAACTTTATAGCCACGGTTTGCAAAAGCATTCCTTAGTTTATATAAACATGAGTTCAAGAACAACCGTCTTTAGATATAACCAACTCAAGTTTGCAAACTTAGTTCGCGGACTTAAGTTTCCGGAAGGAGTTCACAAACTCCATCAGATTTTCTCGGGTCGAGAACTTCCGTCAGTTCGCGGACTGGGTTCACGGACTGAGTTCAGCCACTATTCCGGTTCTCTTGATCAACAAAGTTCGCAAACTTCGGTTCAAGGAATAAGGACTTATACATATATGTGTTTCCACAACAATGCTTAAATCCACCAATGGTTATATAATCTAAACTCTCATTTCAATCATTGAAACATTCTTAGAGGACGTTATATAGTTGTTATTCACAAACCATTTCTCGTCAAAGCAATTTTCAAAGTGATTGAAACATAACATGACTTTCGTCACTAGGTAAAGATGAATTTGGCTTAAGCAAAAGCGTACCAACACATATTTCGAGAAATAGATATGCGAGATAAACTCGGCTTGAAATAGCAAATGTGTATAATCAAAGTCTGTATAGCAAAACGACTTTTGTCTCAAGAATAAGAGATAGAGTAAATAGACTTTTGAGTGGTAGATAAGTTCAAGTCTCCATATACCTTTTAGTCGATGAAGTTCCACCAGTTCCTTGAGTAGTCCTTCATCTTATATGATGATTGCCATGGAGTTCTTGAGCTCAACTACACTTTCTATCCTAGTCCGAGACCTTAGATATAGTAGGCTAGAAATCAAGACTTATAGTTTTGATCACTAACATTGACAAACATGCTTGAGATAGCAACGCATGCGAGTTTGACCGAGCAATGCTCTAACAACAATAAACTAATTGGATAGCAATTTGCTTTAACTAGCTGGATGTTGATATTGAATTAGATGACTTCAAAACTTCTTGTTTATTTTGAACGCGATGAATTTCACAATTATTATTGAAATGAAATAACATTTTGGTAGTGAACAATAATATTCTTAATGAACTAAATTTCAGAATGCTCTTGTGAAGACCGAGCCTTAATATTCTAGACGAAATATGCCTTGATCCATTTCCCATTGACTATGTCCCTACCTGTTTACCATCCATTTCATCTATCTTGTAATACCCGCTTGAAGTAGCCTCTGAAATCACACACGTCCCTACACAGTTAGGAGAAAACTTTGGAGCTGATTGATTCTGCTTAATATGCTTCGCTATCTTCATTGTCGTATCTCCAACTTGAAAAGTTCTTTCTATGAATCTTAATCTCCATTGGTAAAATAACATTATCACCGTATACCAGAGAATAAGGTGAGACCCAACGTAGACGTTCTGGGAGCAACCCTATATGCACATAACGCCATTGGGAGTTGTTCATGTCATGACCTAGGATTGTCATGCATTGTTCGACTGAGGATACATATCAGGGTTTTATTAGTACTTTCTGCTAATCCATTCTCCTGGGAATAATAGGGAGTAGAGAAAATATGTTTCACACCATATCCTTGAAGCATGTCTCGCACGTGCCGCTAAGCAAATAGAGCGTCATTGTCGGAGATAATATATTTAGGGAATACCAAACCTGCAGGTTATGTATTCCTTTATGAACTCAACAATAGTACCTCATGTTGTACTCTTGAGAGGTATGGCCTCTACCCATTTAGTGAAATATTTTTTAGCTATAATACTTCACTCAAGTTATTTTGATGAAGCCGGGTTGATTTTGCCAATCAGATCCATTCCCCATCTGTAGAACATCCAAGGGATGCTTACAGAGTGGAAAGGAATACAAGGCGTGTGAATCAAGTCCCCATGAATCTGATACTTATGACATTTTCGAACAAGTCATCCTCCATAGTGGGCCAATAATATTTTTTTCGAATATTTTTTCGCTTTGTCTTTTACTCCAAGTCTTTAAGTATTCACCAAAGCTTTGGCAAAATTTTCTTTCGCTCCCAATTCCAAAATCTGTAAGGAAAAGACAAAAACCCAAAAACGTAAATACGAACAAATAAAAACCTAAAAAAATCTTAAAACTCTAGCCTAAAGACAAGCCCGCGTCGGCGGCGCCGAAAATTGATGTGACTCAATAATGTTGTATTAAAAAGGTTCGTTGAGACTTGTGAAGGCAATGAATTTTAGACTTAATAAAAATTTAAAAACAAACAAAACTTATTACAAAATTGATTTCAAGATATTGGAAATAACCAAGACATTGATTCCACTATTACACATGAATAAATTATGGTAAATAATCCAAAACTCTAATTATCTTTTAAGTCCCTTATTTCTTAATTCACATATAATCCGGCAAATTCTCAAAAATTAATTGCATCCCCTAAGCACAGATTATCTAAACAAAGTATAACCTATCTAATTGAATCACAACTAATGAAGAAAATTATGCAAACAATTAAAAACTCCGCAAAAGCGGTGATTGAGTGAATTATAAATTAGAGGAAATAAATGATTACCAATTATTCATGCGTAAATAGCTTCCTCATTGCCTTGGTTGTGGGAGAATTTAGCCTCTCATCATGTTGGAAACACGCTCAAAAGTTGATTTCATTTATGCTCAAAGATGGGTTTACAAATGATAAAGGTGTGAAAATAATTAAAGTTACAGAGAACGATATATGTTGACTGTCGCTGTCACTGTAACAAATAAGATTGTCTTGCGACAGTCGTTGAAACTGTAGCTTTTAAGACTGTTCGGTAACAGTCGCAATCACTGTAGCATAAACGACACAAGGGTGTGCGTCTTATGTTCTTCGTGCTCTTCAGCAGCAGCAGAAAAATGGCAGCTCTGTAACTTGATTTTTTTCGACTTTCTGGTGCTCTATCTCTCTCCCAAACTATCCGTCCCCCTTACTGATATCCCATCACCTATTTATAACCCAGAAACAACAAAATCTCACATAATAACTTCACATAATCCTCCATTACTCGGCAGTGAAGAAAAATATTCTCGGGAATATTTTCTTCCCTGATTTGCTTTCCCATGCGCCTGTTGTACACAGAATTTCTCCAGCACGTTTCTACCTAATACCAGTAGCAGTTATACATGCAATATCCTCACGAAATATCCTCAACATGGCACAAAAAATCCCGAGTATCTTTCCCATACGTGGCTTGCCCTGTTTTCTTCTTGCGAGTTATCCAGCCAAATTCGATCGAAACAAACACCCATACCAGCTTTGTTATGACATATCACGTCTACCCACTAAGTTTCAGGGATTAAATCTCACTAAATCACGTCCGAAATTCGATCGAAAATTCTGCCAGCAACTGTGACTATTTTCCCGCCAATTTCAATTTTCAAAAGATGAAGAAGAAGTGCCTTGAATCCATTTTTCGGGTGCATTTAACACCGGGTGCTCTGGGGGTGCCCTTATCCAAAATGAGGGTGCCTTTAGTACTTTTCTCCAGGGGTCCAAATAGCACTTTTTGAGCAACTTTTTCCACACAAGTGTATTTCTCCAGAAACACCTACAAACACACAAAGCATCAAAATTAGTACAAAAATCGAGCACTAATAATAGAGACATTGAGTACAATTTAGACACAAAAATGTGTCTATCAAATACCCCCAAACTTATTATTTGCTAGTCCTCGAGCAAAACTAATAAAAAATAAAACCGATTTAATCTCGGGAGGGTTTACCAGAGGTGTACCCACAAAACCATGAATTCTACTTGGTCACAAGTATCCAAAGAGCTATGAGGACATACATATTCTCAACCTATCTCCAAGTAACTAGAATGCTAGAGAAATTAAAGGTACCAGCTCTAAAGCTGACTAAATAAAAGGGGAGACACATCCGCAACACTGCTAGATAAAGAGATATCCGCTACACAGCTAGATAAACATTGTAAGATGCGTCCGCTGATTTACAGCTGGATAAGATTAGGAGAGAGATAAAGATGAGAGGGACATCTGCTACACAGCTGGACTAATTACGTGTGATGAGTTAAACCAGTGCTAGAAAGATCTTGTGACATATTAAAAGCGGACTAACAAGGCAACCAAAATGCATCTTTCTTCGACTCTCTCATAGTGTTCAGTAGAAAAAACGTCTTCTTCGGTCTTCAACTGTTGATGATAAACTCTCGAACCTCATAGAACCTTGATAATTAATTCTTCTCTTCGATTTCTTCTTCCTTGACTTAAAAATTTCTACTTCCATATGGCCTTATTGAACAAAGAACTAATTATGGAACAAAACGAACGAAATGATGATTTTTTTTTTTTTTTTTTTTTTTTTTTTTTTTAATTTTTTTTTTTTTTTTGGAAACAAAAATTACAAGACAACAATTTACATGGGATGAAGAAGGACTTTCAAAACTTGGATCTTCGCAACTTGTGATGTCTTGGTATCATGAATTCTAACAACTTATATCATTTGCTTTATAACTTCAACTTTGATTTTTGAATTATTTTTTCTATTGTTGCTTCTAAACCTAAACGTCTTCAACTTTCTTCATAGATTTTGATGTCGCTCCGCTTGTTGATGATGATAAGCTTCTACTGAGAGAGAGTCGCAATCCAGTAACTAGACTACATTGTTGAGGTTGCTTTGTCTTTCTGGCATTTCCTGACCTACTTGCCTTTCCATCATGTATGGTTAGGTCCATCACGGTTACCCTCTAAAAGAACAAGTTCTCCTCCTGAATTTCAAGGATCTCAATGTCTTTTTCTCTAATGTCTCAAAGGTTTTGTTATCCCTAGCATTACCAATTTCTATCTTTTCGGTGAGAAACGTATGTAAACTTAGCTAACCGGATACCATGTGACGCTAGAAGTTTCAAAAGTGCAACTAAAAAGTTCTTCCCCACCCCCAAACTTAAATCCAACATTGTCCTCAATGTTTCTAATGAAAGAGCAATCCAAAAGTAAAATAACACGAGGAGAAGTTGGAAATATAGTACCTGGGTGAAGAAAATCAAAAACTAATATACAACATAACACTTCGATGGTCAATCAAGGGTAAACAGGGTCCTCCAGAGGACCTCCTCACATCACCTGTAGGAAAGGGCTCTAAAAAGGGTTTCAATCTCTGACCGTTAACCTTCGAAGAACTACTACCATCCGGTGTCTCATTTCAACAGCTCCATGAGGAAAGACTTGCGAACAATAAAAGGACCCCGTCCACCGGAACGTAACTTCCCAGGGAAAGATGTAACGGTAATCATACAGAAGAACTTTTGACCTGGAGAAAATGACTTCCGTAAATATTTCTATCATGCACAAGTTTCATTTTGTTCTTATACTCCTTCGCACTATCGTAAGCATCTATACGAATCTCGTCCAACATTGAGCTGGAGTTTCCTATGGGCTCCTGCCTTGTCAAGTGAAAAATTTAGTTGCTTAACAGCCCAATAAGCTCTATGTTCTAACTCAACAGGTAAATGACATGCCTTGCCATACACAAGCCGATAAGGCGACATTCCAATGGGGGTCTTAAACGCAGTACGGTAAGCCCATAAGGCATCAGTAAGCCTAGACGACCAGTCTTTCCGATTAGGATTAACTTTCTCTATATACGTTTTATTCCCTATTGGAAACCTCTACCTGACCACTAGTCTGCGGATGATACGGGGTAGCTACCTTATGTGTAATACCATATTTCTTCATCAGAAGCCTAAAAGGTCCATTACAAAAGTGCGACCCTCCATCACTAATTATAGCTCGCGGTGTACCAAAACGTGTAAGTATATTATTTTTCAAGAACTCAATCACAACCCTATGGTCATTGGTTTTACACGCAACCGCCTCAATCCACTTAGAGACATAGTCTACGGCGACAAGGATGTATAGGTTACCAAAAGAATTAGGAAACGGACCCATAAAGTCAATCCCCACACATCAAAGACCTCAACAACTAAAATAGGGTTCAAGGGCATCATGTTCCTACGGAAATGGTTCCTAATTTCTGGCAACGCTCACAAGTAACACAGTAACTATGGGAGTCTTTAAACAACGAAGGCCAATAGAATCCACACTGCAATATCTTAGCAGTCTTCTTAGCACTAAAGTGACCCCCACAAGCATGATCATGACAAAAGGAAATAATACTGGACTGGTCACTCTCAGGTATACATCTCCTAATAATCTGGTCTGGACAATACTTAAACAAATAAGGATCATCCCAAAAGAAGTGCTTAACCTCGGCTAAAAACCTAGAACGATCTTGTTTACCCCAATGTTGGGGCATTCGACCAGTAACAAGATAATTCACTATATTCGCATACCAAGGTGCTTGGGTAACAAAGAAAAGTTGTTCATCAGGAAAACTATCCCTTATAGGAGGGGAATCATCAGGGGAATCAACAACTAGCCTAGACAAGTGGTCTGCTACTACATTTTCGGCACCCTTTTTGTCTCTAATGTCTGGAGAGAACTCTTGCAACAAAAGGATCCACCTAACCAATCTAGGTTTCGTATCCCTCTTAGACAAAAGATATTTCAAAGCAGCATGATCAGTATATATGACGATCTTAGAACCTAAGAGATAGGGTCTAAACTTGTCTAAGGCAAACACAATGGCTAACAGTTCCTTCTCGGTAGTGGTATAGTTCAACTGGGCATCATTCAGAGTTTTGCTAGCATAGTAAATCACATGAAGTAATTTGTTTTCTCGCTGACCTAGCACAACACCAATAGCATAATCTGAAGCATCACACATGATCTCAAAGGGTAAGTTCCAGTTGGGTGCCTGGACTATGGGGGCGGTAGTGAGTAAAGTCTTAAGCTTCTCAAAAGCCTCTAAACAAGCATCATCAAAGACAAACTTAACATCTTTTGCAAGCAAGTTGCAAAGAGGTCTAGAAATCAAGCTAAAATCCTTAATGAATCGACGATAAAAACCTGCATGCCCTAAGAATGACCTAATATCTCTTACGGTTTTTGGGACCTGTAAAGTCTTGATAAGGTCAACTTTGGCTTTATCTACCTCTATACCCTTAGAAGATACGATATGCCCTAAGACAATTCCTGATCGAACCATGAAATGACATTTCTCCCAATTAAGCACTAGATTCTTTTCCTTACACCTAGTCAACACTAATGACAAATGATGCAAGCACTCATCGAAAGACGAACCAAACACTGAAAAATCATCCATAAAGACCTCTAAAAACTTTTCTACCATATCGGAAAATATGCTCATCATGCAACGCTGAAAAGTCGCAGGGGCGTTACATAGCCCGAAAGGCATGCGTCTATACGCAAAGGTACCAAAGGGACAAGTAAAAGTAGTTTTTTCTTGGTCTTCTGGGGCAATAACGATCTGATTGTAGCCTGAGTAGCCATCTAGAAAACAGTAATGACTATGTCCAGCTAATCTCTCTAGCATTTGGTCGATAAAGGGAAGGGGAAAGTGGTCCTTCCTAGTGACCTTGTTCAATTTCCTATAGTCAATACAAACACGCCAACCCGTGGTCACTCGGGTCGGGATTAACTCATTGTTATCATTCTGGACTACAGTAATACCGGATTTCTTGGGAACAACCTGAACGGGGCTGACCCACTTACTGTCTGAAATGGGGTAGATAATGCCTGCATCTAACAGCTTAAGAACCTCGGTTCGAACTACTTCTTTCATATTAGGGTTTAGTCTTCGTTGCATCTCCCTAGAAGGTTTGGTATCTTCCTCTAAATAGATCTGATGCATACAAACAGTAGGACTTATACCCTTAATGTCTGCTATGGTCCACCCTAAAGCTTCCTTGTTGTTTTGAAGGACGGTCACTAGCCTACTTTCCTGATCACTATCCAAGTCGGAAGCAACAATCACAGGTAAAGTCTCAGACGGGCCTAAAAACACATACTTCAGGGTATCTGGCAATGGTTTTAGGTCCAACTTAGGAGGCTCTTCTAACGAAGGAACGAGGGTAGACTTAGAAACTGGTAGTGGTTCGAACTTAGGTTTCCATCCGTTACTAATGTCTAACAAAGGGGTTGAATCTAACAAAGCATTCACCTCATTAATCACATTATCATCATCGAAATCAATCCCAAAGTGAGCTAGGCATTTCTCTAACGGATCTTCTAACAAAGTGTTTGGTAATGACTCCTCAACTAATGTTCCTATCATGTTTACCTCTTCTATGCTCGAGTCATCTAGTTCAGAGGGTAACTTACTAATATGAAAGACGTTCAGCTCAATAGTCATATTACCAAAAGACAAGTTCATAATACCAGTTCGACAATTAATGATCGCATTGGATGTTGCTAAAAATGGGCGACCTAAAATCACTGGTATCTGGTTTCTGGGTCAGGGACAGGTTGGGTATCTAGGATAACAAAATCCACTGGATAAATAAACTTGTCGACCTCAATAAGAACATCCTCGATCACACCACGAGGAATTTTAACGGACCTATCAGCTAACTGAAGTGTCATCTGGGTAGGTTTCATATCACCAAGTCCTAGCTTGAGGTACACATGGTATGGAAGTAAATTCACACTGGCTCCTAAGTCAAGCAAAGCTTTCTCAACACGGTATTTACCTATTGTGCAAGAAATGGTAGGGGACCCTGGGTATTTATACTTAGGAGTAGTGGTATTCTGAATAATGGAACTCACGTGACTAGCTAGGAAGGCTTTCTTTTGGACACTAAGCTTACGCTTTCGTGTACACAAGTCCTTAAGAAACTTAGCATAAGCGGGAATCTGCTTAATCGCATCCAACAATGGTAGGTTGATAGTAACCTGCTTAAAAACCTCTAATATATCATTAAAGTTCGACTCGCTCTTAGTTGGAACTAGCAGCTGGGGAAACAGGGCTCTGGGAACAAAGCCGGGCTCCAGGACCCTATTGGTCTCTTTAGAGACTCTATCAGTCTCCTCATTTTCTGGCTCAGAAGGGTGAACTACAGCATGTTCACTATCAGGCATGGCAACCTTATTGTCAACTTTCTTTCCACTCCTAAGGGTTGTAATAGAGTTCACATGATTGTACGATTTCTCTGCTTTAGGATTGGGTTGAGTTTGACTAGGAAACTTACCTTTTTCCCTCAAAGATTCATTTATCTGACTAACCTGGTTTTTTAACTCAGAAATAGCTTGGGAGTTAGCATAACCTATATTTTCTTTCTTCTATCCCTTGAGCAACCATTAGGTTGATCTTATCAGAGTTTTTAATAAACGAGGCTAGAGTGTCTTCTAAACTTGTGATCTTTTTATCCGAAGGGTTCTGAAACTGGGGTTGACCTGAAAAGTTCTTAGCATAACCAAAACCTTGGGGAGGCTAAGAATTACTAGACTGACCTTGATTCTGGCCCTTAGACCAAGAAAAATTAGGATGGTTTCTCCAACCAGGGTTGTAGGTTGAGTATGGGTCAAACTTCTGACGGTTCTCAAACCTAGCGTTGTTATAGACAGCATGGGCTTGTTCTTCACTAACATGACCTTCCCAAAACGAGTTATTGGTCTCTACTCCACAAATAGAGACTTGAGAGGCTCTAATCTTATCATCAGGTTCAACAAGAGACCTATGTTTAGGCTGATTCAATTCCAAAGCTTCTAACCTTCTAGACAAAGCAGCAAACTTAGCATCTGACTCGAAGCTTGTATCTACCACATTGGTGCTACTTATATTGACCAAGAGTCTTTTAGGGGGTTCAACACAAGACTCACACTGTTGGGATTTTTCAGCAATATCTCCTAAGAAGGTAAAAGCATCATCAGCATTTTTACTGGTGAACTCACCAGCACACATAGACTCGACCATGGCTTTGGTCGAATAGTCTAAACCATTATAAATAATCTCTACAAGTTTCATCTTATCAAATCCATGGTGAGGACACTGGGATAGGATATCATTGAATCTCTCTAAAAACCTATAAAGAGACTCTCCCTCTTGTTGCACACTAGCACTAATTTTCTGCCTAACAACTGCAGTTTTATGCTTAGGGTAGAATTTCATATAGAAAGCAGCAATAAGTTCCTTCCATGTTTCAATGGACTCAGGTGGTAGGTTGTTCAGCCAGGTATTGGCTTTATCTCTCAAGGAAAAGGGAAACATCTTAAGTTTCAAAACTTCATCTGTGAGGTATTTTATTCTAATTGTCCCACAGATTTCCTCAAAGTCCCTAATATGAAAATAAGGGTTCTCATCATCTTTTCCTAAGAATATAGGGATCATCTGAAGAATACTAGATTTTATCTCGAAATTAGCCCTATTGGCTGGAAATTTAATGCACGAAGCTCGGTTGGTCCTAGTTGGGAACATGTAATCTTTCAAAGTTGTCATCGCTGGCACAGCTGAAGTACTAGGGGTACTCTCCTCACAAAGAGACAGATTCTCAAAACTGAAGTTTCCAAAAACGGGGCTCTCAAAAGAAGAGTCTTCGAGCTCCCCGCCTTCACAAGAAGAACTAATAGGTTTATCACTAATCAAACGACCTAGAGTGTTTCTTTTCCAAGCCCGCTCTCTGACAACCTCGGGCATACACTAGAAAAACAAAAGAAAAAGAAAAGTCCTAAAAGGAATGGAAGTTTTATGCAAACACAAACAAGGCTGACTCCACCACAGCAAACCTACTGATTTCTAGCAAACAAAAAGCATGATGTCTCCACTTAGATTGTTTCTAGACCAACTTCTAATCCTTCGAATGGGAATTCGTTACAATTTGAGCAAACCCCTCTGGAATCAATCCGAGTCAAAGTAAGTTGAATAAAGGCGAGGGAAGTTGCGTAGAGCTTTGATACCCAAGGCCTCACCGCATTCCAAGGCGGCGCAGTCACGCATTCAACTCACAGAAACCATCATGAACTTCGAAGTATGCTCAAAAGAGTAACCAATATTTTTCGAACGACTTTCCTATTAAGCTCGTTACCCTGTAGGTCTCGTTCTATTCCAAATTTTAGGTTTAGGTTCGCGTTTGGTTTTGTTTTCCTAAGGCGGGAAAGAAGAGAACGGTGATGAAATCCGAACCCTTATCTTGTATGGCTAGTCATTTCCCTTTACTAGGAAATTAAAGCAGTCGTTTTCAAGTCCTCAGCATATATGCAAACGAAGGAATACAATACCTCGCTGACAGGGGATTCGTGAGTATTTCGACAAACTTACCTCCCGTTCCAGACGGGGGATGAACCGCTGAAGTCGACTCGGGCCACAACTCCAATGTCGTGTACGAACCCGAGGGGCGGAGGTGATATCGTAATCACCGTCCTTCTCTGCAAGCAATTTAATATTTAATACTACCCTTCCGTAGGGTTTAAAAATAAAAGAATGTCCAAGTCCAAAGTCCAAAAGAAAAGGAAAGTCTAAAAAAAATGTCTCTCTTTTTTTTCACTTTTTTTAATAAAAACAAAAAAAAAAATCTCCTTTCGCTCCTTTCGCTTTGTCTTTTACTCCAAGTCTTTAAGTATTCACCAAAGCTTTGGCAAAATTTTCTTTCGCTCCCAATTCCAAAATCTGTAAGGAAAAGACAAAAACCCAAAAACGTAAAGACGAACAAATAAAAACCTAAAAAAATCTTAAAACTCTAGCCTAAAGACAAGCCCGCGTCGGCGGCGCCGAAAATTGATGTGACTCAATAATGTTGTAGTAAAAAGGTTCGTTGAGACTTGTGAAGGCAATGAATTTTAGACTTAATAAAAATTTAAAAACAAACAAAACTTATTGCAAAATTGATTTCAAGATATTGGAAATAACCAAGACATTTATTCCGCTATTACACATGAATAAATTATGGTAAATAATCCAAAACTCTAATTATCTTTTAAGTCCCTTATTTCTTAATTCACATATAATCCGGCAAATTCTCAAAAATTAATTGTATCCCCTAAGCATAGATTATCCAAACAAAGTATAACCTATCTAATTGAATCACAACTAATGAAGAAAATTATGCAAACAATTAAAAACTCCGCCTATGGGAAACGTTTTTGTAATGAACATGACTTTGCTTGTCAACCAGTACTGCCTAAGATTCTGAATAAATCACATTGACTTGGTTTACTAGCAATTTTGAATCGCCTGTGATTTCAAGACGGGTGGCTCCTGCTTGTTTGGCCAACAATAATCCTATGAAGAATGCTTAATATTCAGCCGAGTTGTTGGTGCATTTAAAGTCAAGTTTGAACGAATATGAGAAAATTTCTCCTGTTGGAGATATCAAAGCGACACTAGCTCCTCTTGTATTGCGACTGGGGATAGCAGATCCGTCAAAATAGAGCAGCCACTCGTCTTCTTTGACAATTAAAACTTCTGGGAATTTCTCTGGTACATGCATCTTCATGTAAATAAGTGCCATCTTGTCCTCGAAAATCCGCAAGGAAGTCAGCCACAACTTTTCCTTTAATTTCCTTGGGATCAGTACGAGCTATGTTGAACTTGGACATATGTAGTAACCAAAGGGCCGACCTTCCAGAGAAAACAGGTTTTGCTAAGAGAAATCATATGGGAAACGTTTTTGTAATGAGCATGACTTTGTTTGTCAACAAGTAATGACTAAGATTCTGAATAGCAAACACGAGTGAAAGGCAAGCCCTATCTACTTTCGGGTACCTGAGTTCCGTATCTTTCAATGTACATCTGATGTAGTATACCGGATATTAAGTCTCATTATCATCTTCTTGAGCAAGTAATGCTCCTACTGCTGCGTCATTAGAAGATGTGTATAAGAGTAAGGGGCGTCCTTATAATGACGTTTTCATGACACTCAAAGAAAGTAATATCTTTTGAATCTTATGGAAAGCGTATTGTTGAACTAAGGTCAATTTAAACTTAACAAAGTTTAAGTCTTTTTGGAAACACTTAACAAAGTGAGGTTGAGAAGTCCTTTTCCCATAAAGTGAGGTTGAGAAGTCTTAAGAAAGTTTAAACTTAACAAAGTTGAACAAAGGTCAATTTTGGAAACACTTAACAAAGTGAGGTTGAGAAGTCTTTTTCCCATAAAGTGAGGTTGGATATACGAAACTTTTCCCATAAAGATTTTGAGCTCCTTGACAGTCTGCGGCGGATTCATTGTGGCGATGGCTTGTATTTCACTGGGATGTACATTAATACCCTCTTCAGTTAATTGAAACCCAATAAAGTTTCCAGAAGAAAATCCGAAAGCATATTTTAGTGGGTTCATCCGAAGATTGTATTTCCTGCACCTTTCGAAAACTTGTCTAAGAATTCCAAAGTGAGACGCTCTAGTTTTATATTTGACCACGACATCATCAACATAGTCTTCAATCTGCTTGTGCATCATGTCGTGAAATATAGATGTCATTGCTCGTTGATATATGGCACCCGCGTTTTTTATCCCCAAAAGCATGACATTGTAGTAAAAATTCCCTATGGGAGTTCAGAACGTGGTTTTGTCATCATCACTATCGAACAATTTATTTGGTTGTACCCACTGTAGTTGTCCATGAATGAGAACATGGCATGACCACTTCAATACTAGGCATGGGAAGATCGTCATTTGGACATCATTTGCTCAAATCTCGAAAGTATACACAACATTAACTAGCCAAGTAGGGTGTTGTGTGGGTTTGATAAATTTGGATGTGAGTAGCCTCTGGATTTCACTTTTGATTTGCTCTTTTACCCTTGTATGAAGTATCTTGGCAGATGCTTTATTGGCTTGGATACGGGGATGAAATGAAGATGATGCGTGATGAGTTTATCGTCTAACCCTGGAATTTATTCGTAGGTCCAAGCAAAAATGTCTTGATACTCCATGAGCAAATCAATCATAGATGATCGTTCTTCTGGTGAAAAAGAAGCGTTGATCGATATGGTCCTAGGTGAGTCTTCTGATCCAATGTTCACCATCTCGAGCATGCATGTCAGTGGTGGACGTTGTTCCATCCTGTAATTGAGGTGGCACTTATTGAACCTCATCCTCAGCATTTTGGAAACACTTAACAAAGTTAGGTTGAGAAGTCTTTTTCCTAATGTCATGTCCAGATCTGGTTTCTAAAGGACGTTTTCCATCAGAATTAATAAGATATGCTCCCTCTTTGATCGTAACCATGATTATGATTGATTTGTGATCTGAGATTGATTTGAAACTATATCTGTAACTGAGTCGACAACCTCCCACTATGGTCGCCAAAATGTAGTTACCTAAAAATGGTGAGATGGTAGAAGTGGTATTTTAGTGTTTCTAAGTGTGAGTTTCAGGAGGTTGGGCACGAATAGTCTTCGCCTAAACCACGCACAATGGCCATTCAAAGGCTGCTTCAGTCACATGAGGAGATAAGGCTAGTCGTATGGAGGAGAGAGGAAGAGAGTCAGAGTATTATAGGTTTTCCAGAATAATTGCTCTGAGTTGTTGATAGAAAGTTGTGTCAGCTTGGAGAAACAGGGGACCTATTTATTACAGAATTCTCTGATCTCTAGTCGATGAATATAGGGTTTTCTTTCCATGCGCAACACTCTACCCGTATTTTGAGGAATAACTAAGGATAAGTATACATCGACCTTATCTTAGATTCCCTTGATCGACTTTACTCTCTTTCATGTGATGAGGAAATATTCGGATATTTATTTATCGTACATGATGTAGACCGCCAGACCAAAACTCTAATATATATCCCCCGATTTGTTTATGACTGAAGTAGTCTTTATGATGACATGTTATGATATTCTCTGTAGTTTACGTGAGTCAAGATAGAAGAATATTCCCTGATTTATGAGTATGACTAGGATGAGTCATATGTTGGGCATAGAATGCCTTGATAATTGTGTGTTGAACAAGAAAAGAGCTGAGGTTGAGCTCTATCTTTGTGTGGCCGGCCACATGTGACTTCTGAAAGTCAATACTTGCTTGTGGGTCCCTCAGATGGGCATGTGGAACTACAAGGATCTTATTCACCTTTTTTGGATAAAATGTAGGATTCGTACTCGATTTGCTGGCCGTGAGCGTGCTTGGGAAGCTAAAAATCAAGCATGTGCCATAGGTGAGGCTTATGCCTAAGTCTTGTACCCTTACAAGACCCTAAAATGAGCTTGTATTGTTCAGAACTTGTGGGTCCGTATGGGGCTTTGCTCTTGTAGAGTTTGCGTCTCTTTCGGTTTGGAGGACTGATGACGAGGCTAATAGTGTCTTTTGTCCTTACGGGACTGTCTCAATAAGACTTATGTAACATTTATCTTTGAACAAATGTATCTCACTTGGATGTACTAGGAATCAATCGTGACTTTGTCCATATCATGGGCAGATCAGTGTATCTCAAGAGGATGGTCATTGTATCTCGCGAGTATGTTCTAGGAACCACTCGTGAGGCACAAATAAGACGAGTCGTGACCTAGAGTAGACATGACAAGTTGTATCTCGCGGTGATGTACTCAGAATCAGTATCTGATCTCAGTAGGGCCAAATGTCGTCGGAGACATTAAGTTTATGCTCATGCTCATGAGTCAGTCGTGAACATTTAATGAGTCTTTAGAGGCTACACAATCGCAGGGACGCGTGCTAGGAATCGTGGCATCATGACTAGCGTATCTCGCGGGGATGTATGTTAGAAATCATGGCTACAGGTGCCTTGTATACCAAGGGCTGAGTTTCTCCCGGTATTAAATTGTGTCTTTTTGAAACGAGGATAAAGCTAAGGCTGAGATTGTCTTTTGGCCACTATGACCGAGGTCAGGGACGGACTCGTGTTTTAGCGATCC